>NW_027286481.1:0-722881 GCF_022747635.1 Hetaerina americana | reverse complement strand
AAGCTGGAAAAAGTAGAAGATTGGGTTTATTGCGTCGTATAATAACACGAAAAAAATCAACGAATAGTGAAAAGAGTGGTTCAAATAACTGGAAAGGAAAAAAAATCAGAAAGAATAAGCGATTTCATCGAAAACACTAAAAAAGAAAGAAAACGGTATATTTTAAAAGTGCGAACCAATACCACTGAAGCGATTTGAATAGCAACGCCATTATTTATCATGAAAAACTAAACGAATTGAGAACAAATGAGGAATAATATGGCGTTTATGGGTTTTACTGTTGGAATGTAACTTTCACCTATGCAGGGATAGTTAGAAGGTTAGGAGGCATATATACCTCGTAAAACTTTGAGAAGAAAATTTCTGAGATATAGCTGGTAAAGTCTAACATTGATGAAGGCTGGCAATGCCACTTGAACGATATGTGACATTGGAAAGAATTCAATCATGGTAATGCTTGCATTTGAATGGCTATTAATTAATTTTGGTGATTTGCTTTATCCGGAACTTTACAATACAGAAGTGGCCAGAGGAGGTAACTGAAGCAATTAAAAATATATTTTGTGAGCATCAACCATTGAAAATTCAAAGTTATATGTGATTTATTTTTAAATGGGAAATTTAGGAAATTTCTTCTGATACAGGATAAAAATCAACACTTGTATTTAAACCAACATTACAATAAATCATACTTATAATGATAGATTAAGTTCCTACTCTATATATTAAATTGAGAAAAAATTCGCGATTTCATCGGAAAACACTCAAAATGAGGAAAACTGTTGTTTTCAGCGGGCAAACAAATTCATAGACGCGAATTTAATGCAACGCCATATATTTCGATGAAAAACTCAACTTATGGGGAACATAAGTGTCCAAACGACTGTCATGAAAAATATCAAGTAAAAATACGAGATGTCATTAGGAACACGAAAAATGGATAAATAAGACCTCTTTTTCAAAACCCAACCTTAACACTAACCGCGATTTGAATGGCCACGCAACATTTTTTGATGATAAACTCAGCGAATGGAGAACTTAGGTGGACAAAATATTTGCATGAAAAATATCGAGTAAAAATACACGATTTATTGGAAACACGAAAATTGAATTAAACAGATATATTTTTCCAGAACAAACCTTAAAAACGTAGAAGATTTGAATTATTACGTCGTAATTTTGGACGAATAACTCAACGAATGGTGAAACAAGTTGGTTAAAATTTAAAAGGAAACAAATCCAGAAAAAATACGCAATTTCATCGGAAACCCTAAAAATTAAGAAAAGCTTTTGTTTTTTAGCGGGCTAACCAATTCACAGACGCGAATGCAATGCAATGCTATAGTTTTTGATGAAAAATTCAACAAATGGTGAACATAAGTGTCCATACGACTTTATTGAAAAACATCAAGTAAAAATACGTGATGTCATTGGAAGCACGAAAAAGGATAAATGAGACCTATTTTTCACGACCAAACCATAACACGTAAAAGGCGTTAATAATCGCGTAGTATTTTAAGACGAATAGCTCAAGGAATGGTGAAACAATGAGTTGAAGGAAAGGAAACCTCAACGAATGGAGAACAAAATGTAACCACCTACTTACCCGGAAATCATTATGTAGATATACGTGATTTCCTCGTTACAATAAAAAATTACAAAATAAATTACAAAGATCATTTTTTCAAGAACAAATCTTATCACGTACAAGTTTGGAATTACGGCGTCGTATTTAAACACGAAAAAATCAATGAATGGTGAAAGAAGGGGGCCAAATAAATATGATGGAAAAAATATAAAAAAATTCACGATTTCAACAGAAAACACAAAAAATGAAGAAAAACTTGTGATTTTTAGCGGGCAAACCAATTGACAGACGCGAATTTGATGCAACGCCATATTTTTCGATGAAAAACTCAACGAACGGGGAACACAAGTGGCCAAGTAACTTTCATAAAAAATAAAAAGTAAAAATACGAGACCATAAAGAAGGTTGAAATATTACGTGGTATTTAGAGACGAAAAAATCAACGAATGGTGAAAAGAGGGGTTCAAATCACTACAAAGGAAAAAATTGGGAAAAAATACGCGATTTCATCAAAAACGCTAAAAATAAAGGAAAACGGTTGTTATTTGGGAACGAACCAATTCATAGAAGCGATATGAATGGCAACGCCATATTTTTTATGAAAAACTCACGGAATTGGGAAAAAAGGTGGACAGACTACTTGTATGGAAAATATTAAGTAAGAATACCTTATTTATTGGAAACACGAAAAATAAATTTAAAGATCCATTTTACAAGAGCAAACCTTAAAAACTTAGAAGGTCATTGCGTCGTGTCTTACACGAATAACTCAACGAATAGTGAAACAAGCTGGTTAAAATTTAATATGGTAAAAAATTGAGAAAAAAATCGCGATTTTAATGAAAACACGAAAAATGAAAAAAACAGTCGTTTTTAGAGAGCGAATTAATCACAAACGCTATTTGAATTGCGACGCAATTTTTTGCGATAAAACACTAGACGAATGGGGAATAAAGATGGACAGCCTATTTACCTGGAAATCATTATGTAAAAATTCTTGATTTCATTGGAAAACGGAAAATGAATTAAAAAGATATATTTTTCAAGAACAACCTTAACACGTAAAAGGCGTGAATTATCGCGTCGTATTGTAAGACGAATAGAACAACGAATGGTGAAACAAGCGGGTTAAAATTAAAAAAAAAGAAATTGAGAAAAAAAACACGATTTCATTGAAAACACGAAAAATGAAGGAATACCGTGGTTTTTAGGGAGCGAACCATCTCACAGACGCTATGTGAATTGCAACGCCTGGCGTGCTTCTACCTGAAGCATGTGTTTCCATTTAGAACAGCCTTAGTCTAAAGATATGCCTCCAAGTGATGTGTTTTTCTACTTTGTAACAATGCCTAGGTGCAGTCAAGCTCCATGACTCCATGAGGGTTTGAAATGGATAGGTTTGCCACCATGGCAATTCTCTTATCCTTGCTTTCTTCATCATTTCCAACATCTGGGTCAAGAAATGTTACTTAATTGGGAATATTAATGAAGTTGTTTGTACTTTGGCTTTGAAATGGATAGGTTTGGATATGAAGGGACTTTGCAAAACCAGATATATTCCACTTTTATTTCTTTGGTACTGAGTCCCCAGCTTCTATGCACTGCTTTGACTGCCTTTTAGTTGCTGGCCTATAGTTTGCTACCCATGTCTCATCCTTGGTCATAAATCAGAGCACAAATTGTGTTGGTTTCCTCTTGAATCGGTCAAAACATTGCTGGGAAAATTGCTTGAAAAAGGCTTTTAAAACTATTATAGTATTCACCTTGCCAGAGTTTTCCCATCCTTTATTCTCTGTGCAAGTCATTTTGGACCTTTTTCTCAAATACCATCACCACCTTAGCTATCTCATACATCTCCAATTGCTTAATGTCACACACAATATTTAGCACCTCTTTGATGTTTTATGTTATGGTATCATTTTGCGGCCGTCTTTCTCATCGGTTATTTCCAAGTGAATTGGACCGTGTTTAAAATCAGCAGCCCCCTATTTAGCAACTGAAATAAAAGGAGCAGGGTCCTTGTTCACTTTTGTTAACTTTAAGTGAATTTATTTGAGAGTAGATATATTCAAATCAAAGAAATTCACTGTACTCAAACAATATTTGTAAACAAACTATTAGAGAAAACAATTTGAAACTTGGCTTATAAGTAAAGACAATTGTACCCAGGCAGGAATCATTAATGTTTCTCTGATTTGAATACCATCTGTATGTCAGGCTGAGAACTATTTTACTTACCTCCTTATATCATGCCACTTCATAGTTTTAAGAGATTTTTTGTTTTATTGTCGATTTTGTTAATGAAAGTGACTGGATTCCTCTATCATCATGAAAATAACTCTTCCCTTAACAATAAACTATTTAAATCAAATTTGATGAGAGGAAACTGTTTATATTTTGTTTCAATAGCACAAGAACACATCTTTATAAAATATAAATCTTAAAATATGCTGGACAAAGGTAAAAATCTGGTAGCAGCCCATGCATACTGGAGGGAATGGTTATTTTCACATATCAAAAGGATTGTTTCCTAAGGTGATTTTGTTTGTGATCTACAGGCATGTGTACATTAGTTTTCAGCCTACACTTGTCTGCCTACAATAGCTGCCTAGAGTAAACTCATGAGTTAGTCTGCTTATTAGAAAGGTTCACCCATTTCAGCCTAATTTTAAAAATATAATGAAAACAAAAAACCATTTTGCATGACTATTCAGCTCTAAAAAATCCCTATTATTTTTAAATGTTCCCATTACAAATCCTTGAGCATTTTCTTACTTAAACCAGCATTTCTATCTTTATAGATTAAAGACAAACAAATATTCCCAGGTGTAACCAGCTTTATAAAAGGTTTTCCTGAAAAAATCAGAACAATTGAGGAAATTCCATAGCTAGGAATTTGCCATTAGAATACTCATTCTTATTTTAAAAATATTGAATCATTATGGATGAAGTGTGGAGACCTAGGTATGGTGTGAATCTAGCCCCTGTGTAATGGTAAAATAGTACTTGGTAATCTTATATTGCTATTGTTTATAAGAGCATTTTGTCTCTTAGGCTTTTTTCTATATGTATATGCAATGTAAGTGACCAGAATTGATCATTACCATCAAGAAATTCTCCTTATTTCAGCGATAAGTATTTTGAAATATATATAGTATTACTAAAGAATCAATATAGTAGACGTTCACCTAACTTGGCCCAAAGCCGATTTCAAATAAATTCACTTGTAACTCATTATATTACTTTCATGTTACTCATTTACAATAAGATTTAGAAGCAGAAAATTGTTTCAACTAACCTTAATTGGACTTATGCCATCTAGATAAAATTCACTTTAAGTTGTTGCACTAAGCATAAGGTGAAAATGGATAATTGTACACCCAAATTACAGTTAAGTGATGCTAAAAATGATTTTTTATTAAACTTTGGCTTAATTTACCCAAAAACCTAATTAAATTGTCTTGCGATGTTTTCAGCAAAGCTGGCAAAATGATGCTAATTCCACTGACTTTAAATTAATTGAACTGATTTATGGATTACCAAACAAAAATATTTTTGATGAAAAAGGATTATACTGAATGGTTTTGTGACATTTAGGAAGTCCAATACCTTGCCAGGTATTTATCCAAATTTATTTTACACACCATCTCCTCCTCAAAATGTATAAAAATTCAATTTCTCCTACAAAAATTACAGAAAATAGCAGAAATAAAAATATCATGAAAAGTTTAAATTTGTCATTTGGTCTGAAGCAAAATGAATTTTTTTACTATTGCCACTAAACTTGAGAGTTTTAAAGAAGCAATGTAGCTTAATGTTACAAAATTGTCCCATTATTTATCCATTTCACAAAATTAACAAGAATTTTTTTCATATCATTTTCAGCAATTTCTTCTGTTTAAATTGCTGTTGCATGTAATATTAATGCAGAGATACAATTAATACATGGATTAAAACACAAGTTTTCTTTCAAAACTAAGGATAAAAGAACTAAGTATTTAATATTTTAATTCCTAATCCATGTTTATTTATATAAATGAATCCTCTTCTTTTTAGCTCCCTTCACTGATATTCAGCCTAGGTAGTGTCTGTCCCAGATGGAAGTGAATGTTAAATGGTTGTCTTATAATTATTTATTGGTATCAAGTTAATATTTAAGTACACTTTCAAGGCAGGATCTAAGAGGTCAGTTCAATAAGTACCCAGGTTAGAAATAACGAAACTATTTTTTCAAAAAATATTTATTTTATTTTTCAAAATAGTTTTCTTAGAGAAATATAGAGTTCTCTTACCAGCCTTACCATTTTTTAACCCCTTCAAAAAAAAAGGATTTGCCCAACTCCCTAAAATATACCTCTGTCTTGGCAATAATTTCCTTGTAGGAGCTATTTTTTTCCAGGTGAATGACAGTAATTCATAATGTAGTTCATGCAGTTGGGTGGTAACATTTCCAGATGAATGTGTTTCTGCATTATTGGTGTGTAAAATCACCTTCTTCTTTGCCAAATGTAGCCATGTCTCCAATTTTTTATAAAAGTTGTCCAATTACTCACTGTAGTATTTCCCAGTGATCATTCTTCCTTTTTCTAAATAATCCACCAGGTTGATGCCTTTTGCATTCCAAAAACCATCTGGATGAATCCAGGTTTCATCAACATTGATAACTAAACAAAAAAACACCTTTGGATCTTGCTTACATTGCTGCAAAGAATGTTTAAAGTTGACAGGTGAATCAGCTTATTGTACACCATTAGCAATCGCAGCACACATTGGGTTGACTGTTCTTTCTTCATCAACTTATTATGTAAAATATTTATTTCCATTCCCAGTCGAGACATCCATGGCCCCTGCTACTTTGCACAGTTTCAATTGTTGATCAGTTCGAATCATGGCATGGACTTTTTAAATGGTTTCCTTGGTAAATATATCTGACAGGTGTCCTGGTAGCTTCTCATAAAAAACAGATGTCTTCCCACACTTCAATTTGTTGAGCAAACATCTAACTGTGGCCATAGGTGGCAAAGTGTCACCATAAACAGCATCCAAATTTACTAATATCTCCTTGCATTTCATTGCATTTGAAAAAAAGCAAATTACTGAAGAATACTGCTCTTTTTCCATCTAAGCAAAAATCATGAAACATGTCTTACTCAAATGGCAATGAAATCCAAATTAGCCTTTAAATCTGTAAAACCATCATTTGATTAATGGCTACACACAATGATAACATACACTTCCCTCAGGAATACCCTTTGTCATCAATCACAGATACTTATTGAACCATCTTTAACAATATTTTCTTCCATGAAGAAATATTTCATTGCTGGGATTTTTCTTTATGGTTGGAAATGTGCCCTTTGAGGTACTGATAACACTCAAAGACCTCAAAATTATGCAGACTTCATCCGAGCATTGATATACCTATGACATTCCATATATTGCTCTTTTCAGATATTGATCCTGAAAATTTTTTTATATTTGTAAGGCTTTTCCCCAGTAAGGGTCAACATATGATACTTAAGGTGTCATTTCTCATGAATTTCTTTTACCCTTTTTTTAGAACGATATGTAATTTAATATAAACAAAGCTTCATGAGGTCTTACCTCTATATTGGTGGCTCAATTGGGATTCTAGGATGGTTATAGAAGATCACTGGTCCAAGAAATGGTACTTTGGTTGTAAAAAGTTTGGAAAAAAGAGAGGAAGGTGGAATTACAGGGGTAAGGGATAATGCATTCCATTGCATAAAATGAAGAGCATGACAACAAGTGCTTGACAATCACAAAATTTTTGCTCTCTCACTTTCTGCAGACCACCGATTTATAACATCACAGTCACCCTCAGCAAACACCCCATAATCTATGCAATGTACTCCATAAAAAAGGTGTACCCAAAAATTCTCAAAGAGAATAAAATAAACCATTTCACCCAGCATAACAAATTACAGAAAAAAGCCACACATCTAAAATAGGATTCAACCATTGTATCACCTTTTTCAGGGATCCCACGGACTGAAATCCTTTCTGAAAGACCTATTGCCTATTTCACATGCCAATGATGGTACTTCATTTTCACAGCCCCCATGTTCATCTCTCACCTATAGATGAACTGCCAATTAAAAAGCCTTATGAGATCAACTAATCTGTTTGCCTGCTCCTCCCCTAATAAAAATATAAATATAAAGAGTTTGAATGAACAGCAGTTAATTTCAGTTCTTCAGTTAGATAAAAGACCAAGGTCAACACGGTAAGATGTATGGTAACAGCAGGGCAATATGGCAGTAATCATGGAGTTTCATCTAACTGGGCACAAGAAACGTCATCATTAACGACATATTCTGTTTTGACATGGTCAATTGCCACCGATACCTCTCTGCCAGGATTTTCAGCTTGAATGTCTTGGGATCATGCCGGATTACTCAAAATGGCCCATCATAAGGAGAAACCAACAATGGATGGAGCATATCATTTCTCTAAAATACATGGGAAAGAGTTTCCAGGTCTTTAAACATGAAAATGTTGTGGGCTCCATGTCGAGAGACTGGCTGTGGCTAGAGTTGGCAAAGGCCTTGCCACAGGATGGTGACATAATCTTCAGTAGCAGTAATGGAACTAGTGGAAGGGGAAAAGAATTTCCCAGGAAGCCGAAGTGTTTGGCAATTAATTACCTCTGCAGGCATTGCCAAAATATCTTTTTTAAAGGTGGACCTCAGACCCATGAGAATCACAGGCAGGACATTGGTCCATTGGTTACCCCAATGGCAATGGATAACTGCCTTCAACTGGTGGTGAAGGCATTCCACCATCTTATTGGCTGCAGGTTGATGGGCTGATGTCTACAGGTGCTTTGCTGCCATCAACTGAATCATCTGCTGGAACAATTTGCTTTGACATTGCCACCCCTGGTCAGTGGTGATGCAAATGGGAGTTCCAAAACACAAAATCCTCTCCTGGAAAAGGGTCTTTCTGGCAGTTTCTGCAGTGATGTCTTGAATTGGGAAAGTTGCAGGCCATACGAGTCGATCGAGGTTTTGCATAGAGGAAGGGAGGTGCCTCCAGATCTCTCTTCCAACGCGGCGGTTTCCAAGCCACGCTTATGTCTTCCAGGTCTACCAGCCCAGTTTTAAACCAACGAACACGTGCCAAAACGAAGCAAGTTTCCGTAGCGCGCGGCAGGTCACCGCAACCGAGCACCTCCAGAGCGAGATCTAGCTCTCGCCAAAGATCCAGCCCCTCATCCCCGGGGAGACACAACCCTTCGCCAGTGCTCAGCATGGGGGAATCAGAGCCCATTCCATGGCAATTGGTCATGACCCAGCTAAGCTCCCTAACTCAAAGTCTCACGGAGCTTAAACAAGGACAGGAAGAGTTGCGGCGCACCACAACGCAGCTTCAACTCACCCAAGGGCAAGAACAACGGGCAGCTACCCCGGGGCTACCCCCAGAGGACATCACGTTCGCGTCCTTCAGATATAGCGGCCCGGGAACATGGATTGAGCCCCCGGAGGAGGACGGGGAAGTGCTCCGCCTAGCGCAACAGGTCAGAAACGCTCGATCATCGCCCCGGCTGACGCGCAGAGACCTTCACGAGCTTGATGCCCTGCTGGGATTAATCGCAGACTGGCCCACAACACCCACGACATCCAGGTACATAATCTATAATCGCCTGCGAGTCCTGGCCATAGTGCAGGCACATGGGTGGGAGGCGGCCATGAGACTGGGGGACACGGCGGGAAACGCCCTACTGCGGTTACCACCAAACGCCATCCCGCCGCCACCGCCGACCATCGTGGTGCAGCCCCCGCCGCAGCAGCAGCAAAGAGGGAATGCGCAACCAACATCGAACCAACGAGGCTTCACCCAACAGCAGCAGCCCTTTCGCGGCCGTGGTCGCCGCGGAGGAAGCCGTGGATCGACACCCAGATACGGAACATAAGACGATGCAGGTGCAGCAGCCGCTTCCACCTGCGGCTGCAAGCGGCGCTCGGGCGCCTACGATCCAGGCTTTGGGAGAGTTCCTGCTGTTCCGCGACAGCGGTGAGCCGGAACAACCCGAGGACTGGGAGACGGCATCATCAACCTCGGACTCATCAACGGAGGAAACAGGTGAGGACACAAGGAGCGCAACACCCGCTAGTCAGGACCCCACAGACAGCGAGCTCGAGTATGACGCCAGTGCGTGGCGCATCCCCGGGCCACTGGGCACAGCAGGAGACCCGCCCGGAGCCATCCCGTACGAGCCAGAGGAAACGAGTGAACAGGAGGAGCAGGAAATAGGTGCGGACGACACCCGGGACGAGCGGCGCACGCAACCCGGGGAACAACAGCAAAACGAAACGGAAGTAGAATACTTCCCACCCGCCGGGAAGTACCGGTATACATGTGCATCCACAAGACAAACCATGGCCTATGGCGCTAACCTACCCAAGCCTCAAGGTGCGCCCAATGTATTCATCCCTACTAGGCCAACCGCAGTGATTAACGAATATATTGTACGGCTGGTGAACCAGGGCATCCTGACCATGGACCGGGCAACCAGCGCGTTCCCCCTCATCGCCATTCCCAAGGCAGGAGGGGGCGTCAGAGTGATACAGGATCTTTCGGCTTGGACGAGGTACATTCGCACGCCACGTTTCACATTAAAATCCGCGGCCCAAGCTTTAGAGTCCATCCCCTCAGGATCACTCATGGTCAAAATAGACCTTAAAGATGCCTTTTGGCAGATACCTATTGCTCCGGAGCATAGGCACAATTACGGCGTTTATCACAAAGGGGAAACATACGTGTGGACGCGCCTCCCCATGGGACACGCGCTCGCCCCAGCTATCATGCAGCGGTGGGCGCGTGCAGTGATAAACGAGGTACACCGCGAATTTGGCATAGTAATGATCGCGTATCTAGATGACTGGTTGCTGTTGTTCGACAGGGAAACGGAACACCTCGTACCAGACGTGGTACAGTTCCTACGCGATACCCTGCAGATAACCATTAATTTTAAGAAAAGTCGTTTAATCCCGGCAACCAGAATAAAATATTTAGGTGTAATTATCGATACCGTCGCAATGACCCTGAAGTTAACGCGTTATTCTCTAAGACGGATTTGCTACATTAAAAATGTGATTAAACGCATCCGCACCCGCGATATCCCTAAGGCAGCGGGATTCATTTCATGGTGTGTATATGTGCTCCGTCTACCGTTGTTCCTGATCACTCAGACAGCGCAACGCGACACAACATGGTTGTCCCGTCTATGGGATGACGGAACCTGGCACCAGCCACGAGAATTTGTGAACTACAGGTATATATTGGACGTTTTCAGTGATGCCACGCCATGGCAAGTGGCATGGACGATTCCCATGTTATCAACCACAGAAATATGGGCCCTTGAGGAGGAAGTGCCCATAGTGACTGCCGAAGCTTTAGCAGCCATCATGGCGGCGCACCACGCTACAAGTATCGCTGAACCGGACACAGCCATTAATGTATTTATTGATAACACTGCTGTATTACATAGTTTTATAAAAGGACGAGGAGTGGTTTTCAACAATGACAATGTATTAAATCTTTATATGTCTCTAATAAAAGAACTGTCACGCAACGTGACCTGGAGGTACATCCCTTCCGAATCAAACCCGGCCGACCGTCCTTCTCGGACCGTCCTACCTCCCTATGCCCGCTCGGCCTCGGATTCGGGGTCCGGGTGGGTATATAGGTGGGATGACGCCTGAATTGGTCAGTCGATCGAGGTTTTGCATAGAGGAAGGGAGGTGCCTCCAGATCTCTCGTTGCAGGTCAATACATGTCATTATGTAGCAAAAACCATGGCTGCCTAGAAGAGGTCAACAAAATCTATGTGGATATGCATCTGTTTGTCACTGGCAATGGGAAAAACACCAATTGGGGACAAAACATGTCTGGTGATTTTACTCCTCCTTTGTAAACATGAGCGTGTTTGGCAGTCTCTCCTCATGGAAGGCCAGACAAAGTGCCCAGCTGCTACTAGGTGGGTTGTCTGTCAAATGCCAGGGTGTGATAATCAATGCATGCTGAGGAATACTTGTTTATGGAAAGGCTCAGTGAACACTGGCATGGCTGAGGAAGTAGACATATCAAATATAAGAGGATTTGATGAACCAGGAAAAGCAACTTTTTTCAGATTTAATGAGGAATTCTGAAGGGAATTGACAAGGTCATGATCAGACTCTGGAGAGGCAGCTAGTGCAGAGTAATCTATGAGGGCAGAAATGCTTTGAATGCCAGACATGGTGTCTGCTACAATATTACCTTTACCTGCTACATATATGATGTCTGTGGTAAATATGCTTGTTAAGTCTGAAGGCCTAAACTGCTGGGAAGAACACTTCTAATGCCTCTGGGAAAATGTAAAAGAAAGGGGTTTATGGTTGGTGTAGATTCTTCCTTCCTCCATATGCCGGAACTGGATCACTGCCTTATATACTGCTAAAAGTTCCCTGTAATAAGCGCTATAAGGCCTTTCAGCATCACTCAGTTTCTTGGTCCAGAAACCAAGAGGCTGATATCCTTTGGAAGTGAGTTGCTGAAGGAGAGCATTAACCAAAAACTCCAAAGTGTCTCTGAATAGGGTCAGAGGAAAGACACGTTTGGATGAGCTAAAATGGCACTATTGCACAGAGCCTCTTTGCAGTCTAGGAATGAAATCTCTGACGCTGGTGTCCCGCTGATGGAGTCCTTGCTGTTTACCTTACCCACCAGAAGGTTGCTAAGTGGCTCCTGGCTATTTATGGCATAAGGGATAAAATGGTGGTAATAATTTACTACCCCTAACAATTGCCACAGCTGGTGTATGGGAGCCGGTGGGGGATCATGCAGAGAAATGAACCTTCTCGGTGAGTGGTTAAGTTCCTTCCTCCATTACTGTACATCATAGAAACTATATCTCATTCACACTGAAAACAGACTTTGAGGGATTAATAACCATGCCGTGATCTCTCAAGCGGCCAAATATTGTCTGCAGATGCTGCTCATGCTCCAAAGAATGCAACAGCGATATCATCCATGTATGCATATGCATAAGGGAATCCCTTTAACATGTCATCTATAAACATATGAAAGGTCTGCACAGTATGTTGAAGGCCTAGTGTCATAAATTGAAACTCAATAAGGCCAACAGGCATTATTATTGTAGTTTTGGGAATATCTGCAGGGTTGACAGGTATTGGTTGAACACACAAACTAAATCAATTTTTGAAAAATGGTACAGCCACATAACCCCTGTGCAAAATCCATGATAAGCGGTACTGGGTAATGATCAGGCATGGTTCTGGAATTCAGCAAGTGGTAGTTGCCACAGGGGCACCACTTGGTATTCTTTTTTGGCACCAGGTGTAAGGCAGACGACCAAGAGCTAGATGACCTCCATGCAGAACCTGTCTGAAGCATCAGCTCAAATTATTAATTGGCAAAGGCAAGCTCATCTCTTGCAAGATGGTGGGGCCTAGATGAAACTGGAGGGTCAATGATGGTCTCTATAAAATGAACCATGAAGTGCTTGACTCGCCAGGAAGCTCCTGATGTTTTTTAATCTCTGGGATTTGGCCATAAGGTGAGAATAATTGAAGGCACCAGAGATAACTTACACTTGACCATTGCTGGGAGAGGCGATGGTGCCCTCAAACGATAAGGTCATCACATGGTCCACCAAATGTTTATGAGCAATACCCACAAGGAGACCAAACTGGCAGAGAAAATCTGCCCTTATTAGTGACTGCGGCACATTGGCGATGACAAACTTTAACAAAAATTCTCCCCAGAGGCAGGGGGAAAGGAAGAGAGTGTCATATCGGTATGTGATGATGGCAGTGTCGTTCGCTGAGGAAAGCTGAAGATCTGACTTCCCTCTATGCTCTTGGAACCATGTGACTGGGTAGAGACAGAGACAACACCAATATCTATAAGGAATTGACACCAGACAAGGTGCCAATGACAAAAACATGGTTGGATAGGTCTAAGAAGTAACCTGCTGCCTACAAGGACTGCCCAATATGTTTCCCTGCCTCATACAAACAGGGAAGGGTAGACTTAGTGGCATTACTCCCAGGCAGTGGTACCAGCAGATGCCTTAATTGGAATGAATTGAGGGCTGGAGCCAGGTAAGTGGTTCGGACATGGCTGAGGGAATGTGGACGTGAGTGCATACCATGCTATTTGGCATGTGCTGCCACTTGTTTAGAGAGGTTTTCTATCTTCTCTATCAGTGTACTAATAACTAGGTTAGGGGCAACTGCCACATATAAATGAGCAGCCACAAACAGCATTATGTGATATAAGCACGCTTCTTTTTTCCGATCCTTTTCCTATGCCCACCTTTAGTTCCCCAAGACAACATTTGGTATCCTGTTAAGGATTAGGCAACTCCAGGCACCAGTAAAGGGGGACAAGAAAGGTGTGTGAAAAAAATCCAACCCAGGTTTCCCGGTATGTAATCCCAATTTCTACTACTTGAGTCCTGGCTCTGCATTTATTAATTATTATTCCTTTACACCACATACATAAAGTAAATAAAATCCACATTAATAATGTTTCATGAAATTTCTATTAATTCATTTGAAAAACCTTTTCTAGAAGGCTAAGTCCTAGAAAAGCCCTGGCATTATATAATACTGAAAGAAAAACTCTGAATGTTTTAGATACAAGATCATTGCACACTCAGGAAGGCAGAAATATTAATTGAAGATGTCAACTGAGCCATAGTCAATATCGACCAATTAATTGATTTAAAAAATTATATAGAAAGGACACATAAAAAACTTGCACCTTTATCATTATACAGAATAATAGTTTCATGTTGAAAGAACATCAGAAAAAGCTCAATATGATATTTTGAATGTGTCGTTCATTCTTTTATAAGATTAGGGTCAAAAGATTCATTGCTGTATTATTTACGATGTCAATATTAAAAAATAACAATAAATTTTGGGATGGATTAACTGTCGTAGGTATAGGGTAGTCAGAATATATTATAATTCTAGTATGATGTACTTCTATTGACATCCTTTTTAAATACATGTCAAAATTATTCCTTAACCCTTTAGACACGACTGCTGATTTAAAATTTTGAAATGTGATTATATATATATATATATATATATATATATATATATATATATATATATATATATATATATATATATATATATATATATATATATATATCATTGAATGGTTTTAAGTTAACATTGATCATATTATTATTCATTTGTGAATTTGACAAACATGCATATGTAAATTCTCTCCCTGCGTCCCAGTTCTATTCTCATATTTGGAAAGAAAATCTGTAATTTTGAATTCATGATCTTTTAATGCCCGCATCAAAATGTGGAATGTCAAATTTTCGGAGTTCCTCTCATAATACGCAAAGCATTTGGTGTACCAACACATAGGTTCATTTTCAGAATTTTACGCAGAAAAAAGTACTTAGACAATTTTCACTTCCAGTCATTATTCTTCTTAGAAATAATTATCCCGAGAACATATTTATGTGAACATAAAATCAATTTAACAGGATTACAATTCTTAATTTAGGTACGTAATAAAATATACACAGATAAGGTAATGTTCGAATTAATGTCTCTGATATCAAAAGAGAAGTAATTTTTTTACACTTCCTGGTAGTGCAAAAAGTGTTATAAATTCACATGAATAACAACAATCTATTAAAGTGAGAGTTTAAATAAATTAAAAATATTGAAAAATATTTAAAAATGGCGATCACTTAGCGCCGAAAAAAAAACGAAATCGACTCTCGAACTCGAACTTAGTAATCGATTCAGAACGATCGACCCATCGTAATGTTGTCGGCCATTTTGAAAGTCACTGTTTTGGTGTAGTAAATGTTGACTGATTGAAGTGCTCCAAAGATGCCTCGACACGAAAGTTTAAAGTGTAGATTATGTCTTAGCCGTGGTGGACGGTACACAAATATTTTTTATGAAAACAACGATGCTGAGAAATTGGTGCGGGAAGCAATAGAAGAGTTGTTGGAATTAAAGTAAGATATCCGTTTTATGTTTACGTATTATTGATAATGATTCTTTTATTGTAAATATACCACGAAATGTGCGATAGTGCCCTATTTTAGCTTAAAATAGCCTATAAGTTATTCGGATAATGTTTCGAGCAGCATTGAGAGCGAAAGTTCAGGGTTTAATGCTTTCATAATCTTGTTATTATAGGTAGTCAGGGAAAGGAACAACCCGTGGTTGCTGTGCTATAAATGCTTTAAACTGCTGACGGATTTCTACATGTTTAAGCAGCTGTGCCATGAAAACCACCATCTATTGTACAGGCAAAGGACAAAGAAACACGCGGAGAGAAATAGCCGCCGCGCAACGGTGAGTCGAGGCCAATTATGGTTGGTATTTTGTAATTTTATGAGGAATGTTTGTGGATAACGTTATGCGTAAACGGAAGTAACTTAAATTGAATAATGAACATATTTATTTTTATTAAGTGTCCTCGCTATTGTACGTAAGTCTTAAGGTCTTATGACCAAATGACTAATACTGGTTTATATAAAAAATATAATTAACTACGCTCCTGGTAACAGTTAAAGCAATTTTATTCTATATTCAATTGGAAATCTCAAGTAACAGTGTACTAAGAGTGAATTCTACTAAAGGTGTGAAAATATTGAATGCATTTATGCAATTAGTTTTCATAAATTGTGAGTAAATCGAAAAGGATGACAATATACAAATGTCCATGTAAACAATGACATCTCGTATTGAAATATGACCTTGGAGTATTCCCTAGAATATTATTTTTATTCGTAATTTTATTAAGTCATTCAATTTTAATGAAATTGCCTCTAATATTTGTAACTCAATGCAGTGATAAACACAATATACACGTTGATAGCAATTATTTAGTGATGTTAAAGGTAATTCGTAGGAATTATTTTGTGAAGCCTAACCATCTAGTCATCATAATTTTAAAAAGATAAAAAAATACAAGTGTTGAGTGGAATGTTGGAAAGAGATTGATCCTTTTGATATATTTTATTAGTTAATATATTTTTTCAATAAATATTTTCTTTTTTAATAAAAAAACATATAATAAAGAATTTTGTAGTATTTTTGTGTTAACAGTTCTTTAATACTTGTAAAACTTAAAAACTAAGGTTTCTATTAACTTGAGTTGCAATAACCCTATTTTAATATTTATTAATATCTACTAAAGGCTGTATAATTCTAGGCTGCTCAATTTCATTTTACAGAATTTCGCTTATCATTTTTTCCAGGAAGTTACTACTGGTATATCCACTGGAGAAAATATATTTCCAAATAATCGTGTCACATTAATTTTAATATATTTCTCCATTGATTATTTGCAGAGGAATCTAAAGGTAGAGACAGAGTCAAATGATGCCTCCAATGATAGTGATGTGGGAGTTGCCAATTTGCGGGTTGTCACTAGAGCATCAAGCATAATAGGAGAAAGATGCAATCCCAGTGTAAATAATGTAAGTACTCATTGAAATTCTAATATTAATACCTTTATCCTCTGGATTCTATGGAAATGAATTTTGGTAACAATTTTGAATAAATCCATTAAGTTGAAGAATTTTTATTCAGTGAATAAAGAGAAACTGAGATTTTTCTGATTCCTTCATTCATGTCAATAATGGTCTGATATTATGTATCTTATCTCTTATAATTCTCATTTTTAATGCTGTAATCAGCTATCAGGTGGTGTGGTTTTGCATTTTCAAATTACATCCTTAATTGATTGCTTTTGCTGTTATATCTTACTATGCTTCAGATATAAATTATCTCCCCATAGGTAAAACATTGATACTCATATCATATCCATAAGATATGAAGAAAAAAACACTGCCGTGTATTTTTCAATTGCATTCATGCATAGGAAATATATATGCATAGAAGGGAAATGGAAAATGTATATCAAGAATTTAAATTTCAATTTCAATGTTCATCCTCTTTTTTAAATCTTTTTCAATATTTATATTTTGAACAATTAGGTTCAGATCACAGTAAAAAGAGAAACTTCAGATAATGATGATCAGGAAACTGTTGAAATGACAGCTAGCCTAAAAATAGGAGATCACATTGTGGATTATCATGAAGAAGATTCTCTTCAGGTAAGGAAGACATTGGAACAGTTTGACATTTTCAAAGCTCATCCAAAGCTTTTGTTATTTTGCAAATACTTATTCATTTGCTTTTGAAAAGACTTAAGTGACACTGATTTTTACTTAATATTAGAAATTTGTTTATTATAATTTTTTATCAGTAACTGAAGTTCCATATTTTTACTGTTTAATAATTATTCAATTAACTCAGGGGATCGTAGTGAAGACAGAGGAAATGGATGTTGAAGACCAAGAGGCCAATGAAATTACATCTAGCCAGGGAGATGTGGACCAAAATGTGAAGAATCCGGGAGGAACTTCTCTAAAGGTAATTAATAAACTAAATCTGTGATATTAGTGCTGTAATGGCTCATGTTTCTTTTTTCAACTCACGAATACTTAAAGTAGAAAAGTTTTCTGTAAGTCATCTTATAAAATACAATACTTTATACTAAATCTTTGATGCACAGATAGGTATTTATGAAAGCCACTAATTTTTTTGGCTTGAAAGATTATACACATCTATGTAATAACTTGCTAATCAAAAAGACAATAATTTTATATTATTGCTTATTGTATAGAGAATGTGTTTTTATTGCATGTGATTTGTAAGTATTTTTCAATGCAAGAAGGTATATCTATGAATAAATATAGAAGTAAAATAATAAATGAAACAATTACTGTAGTATGACATTGCAGAAGGTTTTGTATAAAAGTTATCAGACCATAATGGTGGAAGTTTAAGGTAAAGAGAGTTGAAATTTGCTTAAACGATAGTCATTAGGACATTACCAATCATCAAGTCATCATAAGAAATGCAGGCAAATTGCAAGAAGAAGGCATTTATAATCTAAGTGATGTAAATACTCATTTAAATTCTTAAATAAATAATTTGATCTTCGGGAACCATTTGATGGAATATTGATTGTAATTTGGATTAAATTCATAATATAGAATAATTCTTGTTCAATGATTCTGTAGAGTCCGACATTTATCTGATTTTTTCATGCATGTCAACTAAAGGCCTGATATAATTTATCTAATCTCATCTGTAGTTCTTATTTATAAAGTTTCAATTATCTAATGAGAGTTTATTTTTCATTTTAAATATGTTTCCATCATTTATTGGTTTTCTTTTGATACCTAGTGATATTATTCATAAAAAATAATTAATGCTCAAGGTAAATATGAAAATTTAATAACAAATGCAATTTTAATCAAATTTGAATTCCATTTATGTTAAGAAAACTCATATACCTTATAATTATACCTAAAATCATATATTTTTACTGTTTTTTCACCATTTAACTAACTTTGCAGACGATTGTAGACATGGATAAAATAGCAATTGAACAGCAGGAAACTGTTCCAGCTAGACATAGGGATATGGACAACAACGTGGAGATTCAAGAAGGGACTTCTGAGGTATTTAAGAAATATTATAACCATAATGGCACCAAAATAACCAAATTATTTTGGTGATATATGTGCTGTTATTGTAAATGCTTCTTTTTACAACTCGTGAATATCCCAAAATAGAACAGATATTTGTTTGGCATTAAAGAACCCTATTAAAATGTCTTTTTAAGAGTTTTCAGTTTGAAGGAACAGTAATAGGTGACATGGTCAGGCTAATTGGAGATGTCATAAAGTATCATAAATGTTTTTTATGTGATTCATTTCATTTTCTTTTGGTTGTAATAGCCTTATTGACACTTTTTCTTAGCCCATTCAGCACTTAGGTCAAAAAATATAAAATGCGGTCCCTTCCTCAGGAATAAAGTTTTGAATGACCACGTCCTAAGCATAAAATAAAATGACAGGCACTTCTTTCACTCTAAAATTGCCTGATGGAAATCTTTTTAATTAGGAGGAATATTTAATTATTTTAATTAATTTTCATGTATTTCAATTGCATTCTTAACTGTTCTGCTCTTTTAAATGTTGCAGAAGGCCATAGCTGCAGACCATACTCTGTTTATGTTAACCTATAAAATATTCCAGATAAAACTATTTCAGTCTTTGGTGTGAGTAAATTTTTTTAATAAATGTGTGCACTGTCATATTGCCGACCAACATAAACCGCCGTCAATTGACCAGTTTCTGTTGGTTCAGAATTCAGCTGCTCACTAATATTTTGCACATGGAAATGACTTCCATGCCTTGACAAATTAGGATGACAGGAAAACAGTGACCTTACCCTAGATGTGAATATCTCAACCTGAAAGTTATATTATTGATAAATCATGTTGGAAAAAATTCGTATATGTCTATAATCATTTTGAATATCCAATTTTTGCTTATATTCCCTTCTAATTAATGTTATAGATTAATATAAAACCTTTAAGATAATTTGACAAATGGCCATACAATTTCTAAGTACCATTCAAAATTTGCTTTTTCTCTGCAACATTAATGATGCACAAAATTTCTCATTCAGAAATAAAATGTAACCTAGGGAAAGTATATTATCTTTTCTCTCTATGATATGCCTATGAATATTATAATTTTAAGTAATGCCTATGTAAGGCTTATTTTTAGGTGAACTTTATATTTACCTATCAAACATCTTGGTGTTGATTATGATTATTTATGTTTATTAAGGAGCTGTGTGTGCTCCCAAGCCTTCAGAAGGATTCGGAGATCCATGGTGTTGATTTGGTGAATGATAAAAGAAGAAATTTGATGGTGTTGAGAAGTTTAATGAAAGATATTAACCAGTCAATGGAAAAGTCATCAATTGAGGAAGAGGACAATTGTTCAGCCAACACTAATGTGAATTTGATGGATGATGATAACTGTGAAGAAGTTGAAGTTCAGGTAAGGAAAGAAAGCTATTATGCATTTCTTTTATAACCATTGCTCTTTGATAACAATATGCATTATGTTTTATTCTGAGTTCATTTCTTTTTAAACTTAGGTAATGTTATGAGATGAAATTGCCTTCCATGTGGTTTTGCATGGCTAAATCCTTCTTTAAATGAGGACTGGTATAAAAAAATCTTTAATAACTTTATTGAATAATATGTTCATGCAATTCAACTATTAACACTATCAAATGTTCTGTGTTTAAGAAAATGAAGGACTACCAAATGATTGAGGTACCAGAGTAATTTGAAGAAATTAGCTGCCAAGATTTATGTTCTTGATTAAATTATTTTGAAATTTTGACCATCTGTCATAATAGATAAGAATGGGTATCCTTGGCATTAGTATCATGATATATGAGGAGAGCTTTAGATAGTGTTTTTCGGTGATCAATTGGGGCTGTCATTGCTCAAAATGACCAGGTTGTATTCTTGAAGAAGATCATGATTCCAATTAGACAATGTGATGACATTTTATAGTTTGTTAAAGAATCTTATTGCTATGAGAACAATAAGCTGCCAGACCTACTCTCTGCATTTCATATGTTATTTCATTTAATTGGAGGGCCAAAACTATTATTCACAATATTAGGCATTTTCTTGTTAACAGTATTTAAATATTTTCATTTTATATTTTTAATCCATGGATATCAAAGGTTTACTTATTTTTAAACAGTAAGCTCTTTTATAATTTAACTTCTCTAAACATGGATTGAAACACTGGCAATTTCATTTGATGTTAGAAGGTTCAACGAATAATGTTAATGTTTTTGAAGCAATTAAGACAAATGTTCTGTATAAATGCGTGCTAAAATTATTAATTTAAATTGAAATGTAAAATTTTAAACCCTGTATAAACTTATAGATTAGGTTTGAAAGTTTCTTGGGCATTTTATTAGTGTTTTACATGGATGCAATCTAAATTGGTTATGTTGGTATTTTTCAGGATGATTTAGAAGATTTTGAATTGCATTTATCCTCTGATGAAGAAGTAGATAATAAGGAAGAATGTAATAAGGATACTTTGCAGGAGATGGGTGGAGTTACATTGGAACAGTTGAAGACACAAGGTGAGGGGAGCTGGAGACTGTTGTCTTCCTTTTGCATTTTGCATATTTTAGAAATACCTTAAATGTCAAATACAATGTTATGACTAATTACAAAAACTGATGGGAAAATATTTAAATCAGAATAAATTTGTAACAAAATTATTATTATCAGTTAATCTACCAGACAAGGTAGGTTTATGGATAGACATAAATACTAATTAAGTTATTTGTTACCCCTAGCAAAACACAGCATACTATTCTATTTCAGGTCCTTCTTCAGCTCTGAGTACTTTCTTTCTCTCATAATCCAGTCTAACATCCCTATTCTGTTACTTCCCTTTCCTCATTTGCCTCACATTATACCCTCCATTAGTCTTCAATATCCAGCTGCAAGTTAATAACCCCTTCAGCAACTTTTCCTCCCTCCATAAGATATCTCCCAGCAAACATCTTTCTTTGCCCACTATACCAAGTACTTCCTCATTTGTTTTCTTCTCTTTCCATTTTACCTTCTCCATTCTTCTCCAGATCCACATGTAAAAATCCTTCAGTCACTGTCTATCCCCCTGCTTCAATGACCACGTTTCTGCACTGTATATCACTATCCCCAATATCAAAGTTTCCAAAAGAGTCCACTCATTATGTCCCTGCTCAACATCCCTTCGCTTAACGCATTTCTTATCCCTATGTCCCTATTACTTCTCCTGTGTTGGTCCAATCAATACTGATATACATAAACTGTTTTTCCAGCTCTAGTTTTTTCCATCCTATTTTAATGTTAAGCTTAGCCTTTTTCATTCTAGAAAATTGCATATCCTTGATTTTATCAATATTGATTCTCATCCCATACTTGTTGTACTTAATTGCCAATTCGCTAAGCAATGCTTGCAGCCTATTGGCTTACTGACAAACTAAAGCTTATTCATCAGCAAACCTAACTGATTTTATGAATTTCCCGCCCACTATCATTCCTACCTCCAGTTCATCCCATGCCTCTTTATTCATTTCCTCTGCATACATGTTGAACAACAACGGTGATAATAGAGAACCATGCCTTTCACCTCTTTCTAACACTGCCCATCTGGACTCCTCATTCCTTACTTGCAACTGAGCAGTCTTGGACATGAACAGGTTGCAGATTAGCCTCATTTCCCTCTAATCTATTCCTATTTTTGGCATTATACCTCGTGGTCATATTCTTTATTCCTTTTGATTAAAAATCTTATTACTGCAATGGCATCAAATGTACCTTTCCCCTTCCTATACCTGAACTGATCATCCTCTAAGTAATTGATTGCCTTACTCTCTTTCCTTTTGTTTATGATCCCAAGAACAACTGCAACAGATGTTGCAAAATAAAATGCTCTCAGGCATTGGCAGGGCAAAAATCCTAAAAATAAACAAAATAAAATGAATATAATAGATTTCATTTCACTGCCTCAGGTTGTTATTTTCTAAGTAATCTCTTGTTTTCAAACTTTAATAATTTAAGTACCAATCTGATACATATGTTGAACCGTAAATATTCCATGGTGTTTTTTTTTACATTTCATACTAACAGTTAAGGATCTTTTCCCCTTTTGGCCAAGATTGTAATTGAAATTGTTGAGTATTCTTGCTCTGTTTGGAAGTTACCCTCATCAAGCTTTTAGTGTATTGATCAATTTAACTCTAGGTTTATTTACTATGGTGTTAACTTGTAGAAAAGTTTGTTTAAACGGTATTGCAACTTTTTTGTGTTGAATATTTAACTCTAAATTATTCTCTTTCGAGATTGTGGGTATAAAATTAAGCAGGATCCTTACAATAAGTATCATTGTTGGCTCTAAAAATCAAAAGCCAATGATGTTATCCTCATAGCTACCTAAATAAATTGAAAATATGTTCATCCTGCATCAATATATGTAGTTGGTTTATCTGCTATTCATCAAAAGTCCACTGAAAATCATTATCTAGAATATTGTTTCAGCATTTGTCATCGGTACATGAACTGTTAGAATAGAGTATATTTGATATCTTTTGATCAGCCTTTTTATTTCAAATACAAGAAAAGGGACACTAGAGCCAGGTCAGGGCTTATAAGAGCATTGAAATGGCAAATTATGTCTGAAGATTCTTTCTTTTTTTGTTCCCTGCTCAAGACTTTTGCCACCAACTTTGAACATACCTCCTTTAACACTAGATCCTCAATAATTTGTTAATGTTGGTTTCACCCAAAGGGCTCGATTCTTTCCTAATAAGGGAGGTTTTTAAATGCATAGCAGAGTGAAAAACAGTTTTATTTTTGATACCTCATTTTCATATTGAGTGTTCATCAGGTGTCTTACATGGCCCTTATCTTTAACAAGTTGTCACGCTTTCTTAAACATTTTTTGCCACTTAAAAACTTCTCAGGGGTAAGACATCATCTGCATGAGCCTTTTTAATTAATTATAGGTCTCCAAATATGAATTTCTTGAGTTAAATGCTAAACTGAAATCAGAGCATTGCTCCTTTATACACTCATTGCTTGCATGAAAACAAAAAAAATCAGTCATAACTAATATCCACCATCTTTCTCAATACATGCACAGAGCCAACTAAACTAACGTTTATTATTTTTGGGGATACCCTCTACTAAGCCAACAAGTCAGTTACCTATCCAATGCTCTATTTAGGCTACAGCAGGCCAGTCCTGATACCTATTATACTGACCCTATAACTGCATTCACACAAAAACCACCATTTTCCATAAAAAAAAGTCTGAAGCCTTTTGTTTAAGAAGAGCCTTATTATCATGCCATAGTTATCAATGCCATTTATTTATTAATTGTACAGATCCAAAATTTGCAGTTTCAGTATTCTCCTAGTTTTGTTTGTAATTCCTTAATAATATAATTTTTTCTTGTGAATAAAACAATAGTTTCATATATTGCCCTTTTATAGAAATGGCTTACGTTCTTATTTTTATATATATTCTCTTTGCTTATTTAGTTTCTAGTTTTGTTTTGCGAAAAACCCCCTAGTCATTATCAAAGTCCTTGTGGGAAGTAATTACCTTTTAAAAAGTTAGCACCTTAATATTTTTTATTTCATTTCCTGTATTCAAGAGATATTTCAGCCCGGAATTACTCAAAATCTTTCCATGGTTCATTATATCATAATTTACCAGAAAGCAAAATAATGTAACATGAAGTCTCAAAAAATCAAAAATATTATCCCTACTGTTGTAATGTTTGTGTGATAGATATTATTGCAGCTAAAAGTAGGTTTAGTAGCTACTAACATATTGTTAATTCTAAGGTCCTAATGAGTTATTTTGGCATGGTTAAATATAAACTTAGCTTGGTCACTTTGAGGTTGTAATTTTTCTTATTGGTCTTATATTTATTTCATTGCTAGGTGATGTAATTTAAAAAATATCAAGAAAAAGAATATTTCAGTAAATATAATTTATTCTTTAGAATTCTTTTAGTAGCCCATGTAATTGAGTCAGAATTATCTGCCCATTAAAACAAGATTATACTTTTTCATTCTTGTTTTTTATTAAAGCACAATTAATGCTAGCATTTGAAATAGTCATGACACAGAAGTGCCTCACAATAGATCTTGTGAAAAGCTTGCCAGCAGCTAGCAATAGCTGTTCAGCATAACTTTTTGTGACATTTAAATTTGGTAATAATAACTTGTTTCATTATAATTTTATCTTAAACCTAAAAGAATTGTCAGATATTATTCACTGATACTTTTCTTTTGTTTAAAAGAAGCACCATAAAATTTGTTTTCTGACCATAAACCTAAAAAAATTTGTTTTTAAGTGATAAATATGTTCTTAAAACGTTTTATTAACAGAAAAGTTAAAGTAAGGGTTGTATTTTCTTTCTTAAATTTCCTGTGTAAAATATATTTGTTGTTAAAAGTTCTAGCAATCTAAAGGACCACTATAAGAAAAGTTATGCCAGAAAATTTGAAAGGTCTTTTTTAGATAAATTGTATCAAAGTCTTAAATAAAAGTAACTTTAAGGGTACCGTATGTGTCAGTTGAAATTCAGGGATTGCCATATTAATAGTAGCTTCACATAATTAAATAGAAGTAATAAATAAATTTAGTATTGAATATAAATTATTTTAGGTGAATGACTTTCTCACTCACTAAATTGACCATTTTACTTGATTAGTAATTTGTCCATGAATGAATTGATGATTTTATTAATCAATAAAGATAGTCATTCTCTTAGTTCCCATCTTACATGTTGTAATTTTGGTATTTTAACTTCTATTGTTGGACTTTGTGCTTTTGGTGAAAAACAGATATACAGAGTTAATTTCATTTAAATATCTACTTCCTTGAAAAAGAATTTCCTTTCTTTATACATTTGTCTTTTCTCATATTCCAGTCTTTTAAAACAGGAAATATTCTTATTCCTTCTCAAAATCCTTTTACAAATTTAATTTTGCATGCTAAGGCATTTGTACATGCTAAGTAAACATTTGTGGAAATGTAATGAATGATGGCATTGAACCCTTTTCTTGATAATTTTTTATGTATGTAAGTCTATTTACCACCAATTGGAGATAACAAACTTGTTAATTGCAGGTATATAATTTTTCATTGATTCCTTTTCTTCAAATCTTTCAGGTAATTGCAAGAAAAAAGATGGTGCAGGGAAGGATGCAGGAGGCATTTTATTGCATTCTTGTCAAATTTGCTACAAGGAATTTGCACAAAGGGACCTTCTCAAAGATCATGTCTTGAATGTGCATGTTAGGAAGGCAACACAATTCAATTGTGACTCTTGCTCAAAGGCATTTGAGAGAAAAAATGACCTTGCAAGTCACATCACCTTGGTGCATGTGATGAAAGGGAAGTACCAATGTGAATTCTGCACCAAAAACTTTCTATTTTTGAGTAAACTCAAAATCCACAAGTCATCATATACTGCAGAAAGACAATTTAAATGTGCAATATGTTTGAAAGGTTTTGTTCAAAAGAAGTATCTAAAGAGGCACATTTTGACCCATACTGAAGAAAGACCGCACAGATGTGAAATATGCTCAAGAACATTTACACAGAATAGTTATCTGAAAAGGCACTTGTTGACACACACAGGTGAAAAGATCCACAAGTGTGATCTATGCTCAAAAGCATTTGCCATGAATAGTAGTCTAAAGATGCACTTGTTGACACATACTGGTGAGAAGCCATACCAGTGCATGGTCTGTTCTAAAGGATTTACTCAGAATGTTGATCTAAAAAGGCACTTGTTGTCACACACAGGTGAAAAGAGCCACAAGTGCGAGATATGCTCAAGAGCATTTGCTCAGAATATTGATCTAAAACGGCACTTGTTGACGCACACTGGAGAAAAGAGCGACAAGTGCGAGACATGCTCAAGAACTTTTGCACTGAATTGTAGTCTAAAGGCACATTTGTTGACACACACTGGTGAAAGGAGACACAAGTGCAAGATATGTTCAAGAACTTTTGCACTGAATAGTAGTCTAAAGGCACACTTGTTGACGCACACTGGAGAAAAGAGGCACAAGTGTGAGATATGCTCAAGAGCATTTGCACTGAGTTTTAATCTGAAGAGACACTTGTTGACGCACACTGGTGAGAAGCCATACCAGTGCGAGGTCTGTTCTAAAGGATTTGCTGGGAATAGTAATCTAAAAATTCATTTGTTGACCCACACTGGTGAAAAGAGGCACAAGTGTGAGATGTGCTCAAGAGAATTTGCTCAGAAGAGTCATCTAAAGATTCACTTGTTGACACATACTGGTGTGAAGCCATACCAGTGCATGATCTGTTCTAAAGGATTTCCTCAGAATGTTGATCTGAAAAGGCACTTGTTGACACACACAGGTGAAAAGAGCCACAAGTGCGAGATATGCTCAAGAGCATTTGCTCAGAATGTTAATCTAAAGAGACACTTGTTGACTCACACTGGTGAGAAGTCATACCAGTGCGGGATCTGTTCTAAAGCATTCATTCGGAACAATAATCTCAAGTCACACATGAGGTTACACACTGCAAAATGATCAGTGAGCAATGTAAATAATATTCAATATCATTGACTCATGTTCACAACTGGAGCCTTATTCACAGCCATATACTTTTGAAAGCCCACATAAATGAGTTACATGTTCGTCAGAATTTTAACAACGAAGCATCATCATTGAATACAGGAAGGCTTAGACAAAAGTAAGAAACTAAAGTGCTTGAATTATACAAATCCTTCCCCCAAG
Organism: Hetaerina americana; assembly: GCF_022747635.1. Classification (NCBI taxonomy): domain Eukaryota; kingdom Metazoa; phylum Arthropoda; class Insecta; order Odonata; family Calopterygidae; genus Hetaerina; species Hetaerina americana. Next base: position 695,017 of record NW_027286481.1, on the reverse strand, counting down.
AATTACAGAGGCAATGTATGAATGAATGATCATACACTCTTCCAAATAATTATATCACTACCAAGGACCATCATTATACATTTATTTCAAGTTTTTCAAAAAGTGTCAACATTCTCCTGTTTTGTGTAACTTATTTGAATAAAAGTTAACAGCTATGAAATATTTTATTTTGCTATCTATCATTTGAATATTGTTAAATCTATTAGGAATCCATTTTCAATTGCACAATATTTAGTTCAAATGAATTTGAGGTATATCTACATAGGGTTCATTGCTGAAAAGCTGCTAGGGAATTCCCTAGTTCTATGTTATCATTAATGGAATTGCAACGCTGACATTGTCTTTGAGACAGTGCATTGGGAAGTTAAGGGTTTTAAGTATCTATTTTTAAACAAAAATAAAGATTGGAATGCTATTACCATTTGTGGTATTTTCCTTCCAGAGAAGGAGTCTTTAAGGTATTTCAGTCCTAATAACACTGTTTAAGGAGCAAAATAAGGGGTCTTTGAAGAAAGTTTTACTCATCCAAACATTTCAAATTTAATCATCTCAAATACTCTTGCTTCTTTTGGAGAAATGCCACTTAGTTGGAAATATAAATGAAATTGTTGGTATTCTGGCATTGAAATGCATGGGTTTGGATATGTTTGCAATTTGCTGAAACATATGCTTTTCACTTTGGTTTCTTTGGCACTGAGCGGCAAGGTTAAATGTGTTGGTAACTTCTGGAATCTACGAAACTTTGCTGGGAAAATTGCTTTTAAAGGGCTTTTAAGAAATGCAGCACTCACCTTGCCCAGAGTTTACCCATCCATATTCCTTACTGCAAGTTATTTTGCAACTTTTCTGTTGCTATCCTAATGGTCTAAGGTATCTCATGCCCTTTTGGTGGCTTAATGTCATACATGATGTTTTGTATCTTTTTCGATATTTTTCTGTATTGTAGCACTTGATGGCTATCCTTCTGGGAGGTCATCTGCAAGGGATTTTGGTCCCTGTTGAAAATTCAGCAACTAAGTTTTGGTTGGCTGAAATTAAATGAGTCCCTCTCTACTTTTGTAAACTTCATATGGATTTCCTATTAATCCCTCTATAATAAGGAATTTTATTACAGAAATAAATTCAAGTTCTTCATTTTAATCAGAAATCATGTTCTGCCACAATTTGATTACAGACTCTATTTGACAGAACCATTTGGAACTCTGCTTGCAAACTAAACACACTTGCACCCAGGCTAGAATAATAAATATTTCTCTGATTGGAATACCATTCGTGTTTAGCTGAGAACCTTTATACTTATCCCTTATTATCATGCCTTTTCATTCACTCAGGAGAATTCTCAGCTTAATGAGGATTTTCCTCATTAAAGTAACTGAATTCTATCACCATCATTGAAACAACTTCATCCTCTTTCATCAACTCTAAATCACTGAAATTTGATAGCAGCATAAGGTTTAACTTTTCTTGCTGTAGCCCTAGAAAATGTTTTTGTCAAAGATACTCCTCAAATATACTGGATGAATGCAATGACTTAAAAATTATGCATGCATATTAAGAAAAAAGGTGACTTCCAAATATCACAAGGAATTGTCGTGAAGTTCATTTTGAAAGTGGTTTACAAACATGTATGCATTAATTTAAAACCTCTTCTCATGTATCTAATTGTAAATGCAACCAAAGAGATTGAAAAAGCCACACGGAGTCAACTCATAATTAGAACACTTTGTTAGAAAGCTTTACCAATTGAAAAAGTTTAATTTTTAGACGTGTATGATTTAAAAAATGTTGCTGCAGGACTATTTGTTTCTCCAAACCTCATTTTTTAAAAAATGGTTCTGGAACAAACCCTTGACCATTTCTTAAGGATAAAAGCATTCTTACTTTTTTAGAATAATAATTTTACACATTCACCAGTGTAAACAGCTATAAAAACCTTTTCCATCTTAGTCAGAACAGTTGAGGAAATTCCAAAGCTAGGGGTTGGAAATGAGTATCCTCATTCTCATTCTTAAAAATTGGTTTTTGAACAGAGTAACCATGAAAAAGGAGTCTAAGAGACACAATAAACAAATTAAAACCACAGGTATTGCAATTTTCCACTAATATCTAGTGGAAAATTGCAATACTTGTTTAATATGTTACGCTTCCACCATATCACGCCTGAGACCTCATCATTTGACAATAAACAAAGTTTTAAACTAGGTTAAATAAAAATTTAAATATGTGGTGTAAAAAAACCCACTGCAAAAATGGCAGATGGAATTTTTATATTCTGATATTAATTGAATTTTATTACCTTTTTTGATTTTTGTTCAACATCAGTCACTGAGTCACTTGGACTAAAGTTTAGCAAGTTTAACGATATTTCCTTGTATGCAAGCCTGTTTTCCAAATGGCCCTTGATAAATTCTCTCAAATCTCTAGAAGCATTTATTAAAGCTTAAAAGCAGCTTAATTGTAATTTTATACACTCTTATCATGCATATTTATTCATATAAAATGGTTAGCTCTCTCTCTTTTGGTCATATTTTAAACCTAATTAAATTTTTAGGTTTGCAAATTATTGGCTTATTTAAGTATTAATTGTATCTATCTGGAGTGGCAAAATCTTCAATAGCATAGACAAGGTTGCACCCAAAAGTGGAAGGACTGATTTTGTACAAGAATTTTATTGAAGATATACTTACATCAGCTTAATAATCTTCTAAGTATGCTCCTTGAGCTGCTACACACTTAGTATAACATTCCTCCCATTCCCCTTACGCCCGCTGGAAATTTTCTTTGGGGATGGCATTGATGACCCTTGTAGAAGCCTCTTGAAGGGCCTCTATTGAGTCTTAATGTCATCTCTTGAGCTGTCTTTTAATCAGGGGGAAGAAGAAGAAGTCTGGTGGTGCCAGATGGGGGATATAGGGCCGGTGCAACAATGTGGCAATGCGGTGTTGCCCCAGAGCTTTCTGATGACAAGCATGCCATGGCAAAATTTTCAGCACCATCTTTGCGCACACCTTGCACATGGCCAAATCCTGTGAAATAATGCATTGGAGGTTGGATGCAGACAGACCCAACTGGTCTGCAATTTGTTTACTGGTTCTGATTAAGCATTGATCTGTGTTTAGCAGTGTCCTCACTCTGTCCACATTCATCTCAGTTCTTGCATTTGACAGCCGTCCGTAGTGATGGTGGTCTTCAATGTGTTCCCCACCCTCTTTAAACATCTTGTGCCACTCAAATACAGTGGAATGGCTTAAGGCAGTGTCCCCATAAGTCTGCTTGATCATATTGCAGGTCATAGTTACCCATATTCCCAAGTTTTGCACAAAACTTCACAGAATAATGTTGCTTTAAATTCAGATTCAATTTTTTTTGATGTGGACAAAAATTAGCTTCACTAAAAATGGTGTCCTCACTCAATGATGGCTCGCAGGCAAATGAATGAGGTTTATGCTGGTCTGTTACTTTGAGCCCCCTCCATCTTACCCTGCCAGGCAGACCCCCCTCCACCCCTCCATTCCTGCCAGAGAAAATCAGTCCAACCACTTTTGAATGCAACACTGTATATATTGCAGTTTGCTGCTGCATGTAGTATTAAAACAGAGATGCAATTATTACCTTAATTTATACACATGTATTCTTTTAAAACAAAGGATAAAAGAACTAAGTATTTTAAGTTTTCATTCCTAATCCATGTTTATTTATATAAATAAATCCTCTTCTTTTTACCTCCCTTCACTGGTATTCAGCCTGAGGTTAACATTCAAGTACACTTTCAAGTTGGCATCTAAGAGGGAGGTTCAATAAGTACCCAGGTTGGAAATAAGGAAACTATTTTTTCAAAAAAACATTTATTTTATTTTTCAACATAGTCCCCTTTAAGAAATATACAGTTCTCTCATCAATTTTGCCATTTGTATGACCCCTCCAAAAAATTAGATTTGCCTAACTCTCCAAAACACACCTGTCTCAGCAATAACTTCCTTGTTTGAATAACATTTTTTCCAGGTAAATACAGGGGATGTTGCAACATTTCCTAATGTAGTTAATGCAGTTTGGCAGTACCAACTCCGGATGAATATGCTGGTGCATTATTGCGGTGAAAAAGCACCTTCTTCTTTGCCAAATGAAGCCATGTCTCCAATTTTTTATTGAAACGTTCCAATAACTCTATGTAGTATTTGATAGTGATCATTCTTCATATTTCTAAATAATTCATGAGATAGATGCCTCTTGAATCCCAAGAAACAATCTGGATGAATCCAGCCTTTATCAACATTGATAACTGAACACAAGAACACCTTTAGATCTTGATTAAATTGCTGAATACAATATTTCAAAGTTGTCAGCCAAATCAGCTTGTGGTCCGCCATGAGCAATCGCAGCATCCATTGAGGAGAACATTTTATCATCGCCAACTTATTTAAAATATTAATTACTATTCTGGTCGACACATTCAATGCATGGCCTCTGCTACTTGAAGCACTTTTGATTATTGATCAGCAAGAATCAAGGATTGGACTTTTGTAATGATTTCTTTGGTAATCGCATGTGACAGGTGTCCTGGTAGCTACTCATCAAAAACAGATGTTTTCTCACATTTAAGTTTGCTAAACCTATATGTTATTGTAGTCATAGATGGATCCTCCAATCCAGAAATACGCAAATTACTGAAAAATGCTACTCTTTTTCCATCTTAGGAAAAATTAAGAAACATGCCATACTCAAATGGCTGTGAAGTTCAAACTACTATTTATATCGGTCTGAAATCTGTTTAATCGCCTTTTGATATAAGGTAGCAAATGACGATAACATAAATATCCCTCTAAAATACCCTTAGTCATCAGTCATTGAACCAACTTTGAAAATATATGTTCGTTCTAAAAAAAATTCATTGATTGGATTTGCCTCGGTGGTTGGACATATGCTCTTTTAGGTACTCCAAACACCTGAATACCTCACAATTGTGCAGACTTCCCCCCAACATGGATATGCATATGACCTTACAATTATTGCTTCAGAATGATCATGTTTGGAAATTCATTGTATTTATATGGTTTTCCCCATTAATGGTCAACATATGAAATATAAGGATTCATTTCTCATGAACTTCTTTCAATTTTTTTTTAAAACGAGGTGTAATCTAGTATTTACAAAGCTTCATGAGTCCTAACCTCTATATTGTTGGCTCAATTGGGTCAGCTACTTCAGTACCACAGACATAATTTAATATTAAAAGGACATCAGAAAAGGCATATATCATATCGTTAATGTGCTGTTCATTTGTTTAGAAGATTCGGGTCAAAAGTTTGACTGCTGTATTATTTACAATGTCAAAATTAAAAAATAACCATAAATATGTGGATGCATTAGCTGTCGTAGCTATAGGATAATCAAAATATATTATAATTCTAGTATGACGTGCTTGTATTGACATCCTTAATAAATACACATCAAAATTATTCCTTCCACGTTAGAAATGCCTGCTGCTATAAAAATTTTAAAATGTGATATAATACATATCTTTGAATGGTTTGAAGTTAACATTGACCATTTTATTATTCATTTGTAAATTTAACCACCATTATTTTCCTATGAACAAACATGCCAATGTAAATTCATTCTCTGCCTCCCAGTCATATTTTTTCAGCTGTAATGAGAATCTGAAATTTGGAATTAATGTACCTTTAAAGCCCGTATAAAAATGTGTAAGGTCTGATATTCGGAATTCCTCTGAAAATATGCAATGCATTTAGCTTATGGACCTTATTAAGATAGAGAATCTCCTAAGAGTATGAAATGATATAAGTGGGTAAGGTGAAATGTTCTGTGCCTGGCCCATAATTGGTATATTCGAAGAAAAATTTAAGATTTCTGTCTGGATACATGTCCTAAGAACAGTTTCAACTTACTCTCTCAAGGAGTTTGTTCACCCATATTGTTGCAGTACATGAATGATATGTTTCTTATTGAAATAAATAAACTTAAATTTCTTGCAGCCCTAAAATTCCTCAATATGGATGCATTGATCCCTGAAGAAATTAATGGAAAGTTAACTAAATGTACAGGGATTATACTCCTTCAATATCAACCATTTAAGGTGAAGCAACACATTGAACATTGAATGGGCATGAGTTTATTATAAGAATAGGTGCAAAATGTATTCTGCAAAGAATTAGGGATGGGAAATCTTTGCGGAAGGTGTGTCCTGCAATTGCGGAAAGCCATTTACAAGAAAAGCAGCAATGGTTCAACCAATTCAAGAGAAAACTCACCTGCATGGCCAAATCCTGTGAAATAATGTGTTGGATGCAGACAGACCCAACTAGTCTGATATTTCTTCACTGGTTAAGTGTTGGTCAGTGTTCAGCAGTGTCCTCACTCTGTCCACATTTGTGTCGGTTCTTGCCATCGATGGCTGTCCGGAGCGATGGTCGTCTTCAACGAGCTCCCTACCCTCTTTAACAACTTGTGCCACTCAAATACTGAGGAACGGCTTAAGGCAGTGTCCCCATAAGCCTGCTTGATCATATCAAAGGTCTCAGTTGCCGTCTTCCCGAGTTTCGCACAAAACTTCATGAATAACATTGCTCTAAATTCTGATTCATTTTGTTTTACGACATGGACAAAAAACTGGCTTCACTGAAAATGGTGTCCTAACCCAACGACAGCCCGCAGGCAACTGAGGTTAGTGTTGGTCTGTTGCTTAGAGGCCTCCTCACCTTACCCTGCCAGGCAAACCCCCCTTCACCACTCCCTTTGCACCAGAGAAAATCTGTCCTACCAGTTTTGGGTGTGTACCTGTAGGTCTGCCACAGCATGCATCCAAACAGCAGATAAAGCAAGTTTCGGAAGCCTGTGGTCCAGCATTAAAGAAACCAAAGTCAAATGCTTCTAGTTTGGCAAAGGTACTTCATATCCAAACCCATGCATTCAAACTATTATAATGTTCAACTTCTATAATATTCTCAGCCAGTCATTTTTCTCCACTAAGCAGCCAAATTTTGATTGAGAAATATAAGGTAATCTAGCTCAAAATGTCTAGATTAGTGAAATTTTACCAGTCAAAAATAGAGGATTATCCAGACTGAAATACCTCAACATCTTAAATAAAACTTCAGCTGAATGTAACTGGGTTCTAATCGTTATTTTTGTGCAGAACCAGATAGGAGCATCCCAATCCTTTTTTAAAGATGACATCATCAATATAATCCCCAGAATCATTCACCAAGAACCAGGGAATACCTTCACAGCATTCCAGTATTGGCATATAAGCACCTATGTAAATATACCTTTACTTCTTCCAAACAAAATGCTGTGTGATTCAAGACAAATGACTTGTTTCATCCTACTCTCTTAGGCATTATGAAACAATTCATTTTTCATCAACAAACTGCCAAACAGACTCCAAATTTCCTGTGAACAAAACAGTTTAACTTTTTTCTTGAACAGCCAACTGCAATATATTCATCTCATCCTCAAAGAAATTGAAAGCAAGTAAATTTTGAGACAAAAAGGCATGAGACACAAGTGTTTTCCCTTTTAGAAACGGATCTTAGTAGATAGCACAGAAATGAACTTATTAAAAACAATCTCAGCATAATGAACAAATAGATGGTATAGATTAAAAATGGCCATGGAAGCCTTATATTTGAATCATGTTTCATGAGACCCAAAAATTGAAAGGTATCATTGTTTGAGATAATGAATTGGAAGATGAACATGTGAAAAATTATGAAATTTAAATTCTTACTTGATGAAATTGTTTAGATTATGTTATAACTATACACAAATTTATGCAGATTTCACCTTAACAGTAATTTTTTTATTTTAAAAAATTACTAAAAACAGGACAAAAATATCACTTTGTTACAAAGTTGTTATTAATGTTTTACATTGGTTTCTTCAGGGTGTATGGGATATTATGGATGAAATAGGTAATAGCAAATAATACCCAACATTTTAATGCACTTTAATTTTATGTTTCCTCAGCACTTTTCTGTTCATAAAGCCCCAGTTAGGATTTTAGTGACTGATTTTAATTATATATTATTCATTTATATTATCATTTCACAGAGTGTCCCATCATGTGTGGAATTAGATAACATTGCTGTTTGAATGCTTTTGAACAGATGTTGCACGTGTCAGCATGTGGCCCTTTAGATAACTTCTTGTAGCAAGTGGTTTAGTACACATATTTATACTGATGTGTCAACATATTATTCTTTAGAACATCATTATATGCAAATGCTTTATAAATTATATTCTACTTGTATTTCTTTTTATCAGTGTGTGTCAATATTTGCCTCTTAAAGTGACTATAAAGAGCAAATCTAATGTGTGGCCTTTCTCCAGTATGTGTCAACGTGTGGATTCTAAGTTCACCGGGATCCTCACTTTTTCACTCAAATGCATAAAAGAAACATATACATCACATCTGAATTGTCTCCCTTTCCCAAGGTACTCTCACATGACATGAAATCTTAAAAGATCATACTACTGTTAATATCTTGTTAAAAATTGGACCCGTGTGCCAAAGATTTCCTGCACCATCATTTACTTGGCTACCTGCCTTCCCTACATCATCAAGGCCACATGCCTTTCCCACACCATCTATGCCACCTCCTTTCTTGTGTATGTGTGTGTGTGTATATATATATATATATATGTCTATGAGTATATATCTATGTATATGTACATATTCATACATATGTGCATAAATATATAGATAATGTGGATGGATGTCAATATTAATTTATTGTAATAAAGGAACTTATTATGTATAGCTTAAAAAATTATCTTCTGTTGTAAATGAAATTTATATAAAATGACAATAATTGATAAGGCTGGTTTTACATTATAATTCTTACAAATATATTAAACATATATATTGTCTATCATCAGTATGAATATTGGAATTATTTTTGAATGTGTGTATATGGATTGATGATTTTGAATATATTAATAATTTGAAAGATTTTGAATTAATAAATAATAGGAAAAAATATCATATAGCAGTGTGTTTCATCATATGTGACTTAAGATAACTACTCTTACCGTATCCTTTAGAACATAATGTGCACTTGTATCGCTTTTCACCAGTGTGCGTCCTCATGTGATTCCTTAATTGACCATTTTGAGCAATTTTTTATGGCATAAATCTATGAATGTGGCTTTTCACCAGTGTGTCAACATGTGAGTCTTTAGACTACAAGTCTGGGTAAATGTTTTCTGACATATCTGGCATGTGTGTGGCCTTTCACCAGTGTGAGTCAACATGTGAGTCTTTAGATTACAATTATGGGTAAAAGTTTTCTCGCATATTGCGCACTTGTATGGCCTTTCTGCAGTGTGTGTCCACATGTGCCCTTGTAATTCTCTCTTTCCAGCTAAACATTTTAAACAAAATGCACATTGAAATGGCCTCTTCCCAGTATGGGTTGACATGTGACTTTTAAGTTTACTTAAATGTAGAAAGTTTTTGAAGCAGAATTCACATTGATGCTTCTTCTTAGGAGCATGCACCAATTTGACATGACTTGCAAGATCATTTTTTCTCTTAAATACCTCCAAACAAACATCACATCTGAATTGAATCGCCTTGTTAAGGTGGACATTCATTACATGCTCTTTGAGAAGATCCCTTTGTTCAAATACCTTGTTGCAAATTTCACACACATGCTGTTGAGTGGCTGAAGTTTCTTCCCTTACATCATCTTGTTTTTGGTGTTTATCTGAAAGATTTGAAGGATAAGGTAAAGTAGATATTTATTAAAAAGGTAATATCTCTAATGAAAAAATTGTTTTCACCAGTTTGGATAAACTCATTAATGTAAATAAATAATTATAGATATGCATGCTCACATTCAATCACATACAGGGTTCGTCCGGAAAATAAATGTACTGATTTTTTCCCGCCGCTCCAGGCGTGTCCAGCATCACTCTGACGGGCTGCGAAGGAGGGGGGTATGTTGGCAAGCGATGCTGAAAAAGGCAGTCAGCTCTGAGCTGTGGTGTAGTGAGGAGCCCTGTTAACGCGAACCTCCACGCTCGACCCACGTCACGGAACGCGATGCCGAAGTTTTTGGAGCAGCGTTATTTCATCAAATTTGCGGTAAAGCTTGGGAAATCATCTACCGAAACTGTCGGTATGATTAACCAGGCTTACGGGGAGTCAGCCATGTCCAGAAACATGATCTTTCGGTGGCACAAGATGTTCGTGGAGGGCAGAGAAGAGGTTGACGACGAACCACGGCCTGGATGCCTATCAACAACACTCACCGACGAAAATGTGCGAAAAGTTCGCGATGTACTGAACTCTGATCGTTGTCTTAGTGTTCGGATGATAGCAGAGCAGTGTAATGTGCCATAATGAGTAGTGCACGAGATTATTAGGCACCAATTACAGATGCGAAAAATTTGATTTGGCGAAAGTTGGTGCCGAAAGTTCTCAGTGATGATCAAAGACTCAATCGTTTGGAAATCGCGACACAACTTGCGGATCAATGCAAAAATGATCCACATTTTTTAGAGAACGTTGTTTCAGGTGACGAGACATGGATCTTTGAGTACGACCCGGAGTCGAAGAGACAAAGTGCGGAGTGGCACACCCCATCATCACCCCGTCAAAAGAAAGCTCGCATGAGCAAATCTCAGATCAAGGCAATGCTCATTGTCTTTTTTGACAAAAGGGGAGTCGTCCACTACGAATTTGTACCTGAACAACAAACTATAAATGCTGCATTTTACGTCCAAGTGCTCGACAGCCTTCGAAAACGAGTCGCCCGCGTCCGGCCAGCGAGCAAAAACATCTGGCGGCTGCATCACGACAATGCGCCGTCTCACACCGCGCTTGTCGTGTCGGACTTCTTGGCCAAGCATGGCGTGGCAACGCTGCCGCACCCGCCCTACAGCCCGGACTTGGCACCACCGGACTACTTTCTGTTCCTGAAGATAAAGAGGAGTTTGAAAGGAACGCGATACGGGACTTTGGACGCCGTCAAAGAGGCCGTAACGACGTGTCTTCGAGAGGTTCCCGATGATGCCTTCGCGGGAGCGTTCCAGGAATAGGAACGCTGCTGGAACAAGTGTATCGACTCACAAGGGTCCTATTTTGAGGAATATTAGCTTAAGATATGTAAAAGTGTGATAAATTTTTTTTCCTGAGCTCAGCACACATATTTTCTGGACGAACCCTGTATGTGTGCATGAATTTATACAATCATATGTCTAGTCTCTTCCTGTACAAACTCATCAGTCTAGGTATGTATGTTAGAAATCTAAGCTGTGCTGAAATCCCAGGAATATAGAATCTTTCATCACCTAATGCTGACCTGAATAAGGCCTTCAGGCAACTTTGGTTTTACCGTCTTCCATGTCAAGTGCTTTCCTTACTATGCTCTTTTGAGCCTAGGAAACCTAAAGACATTACAGGAAGCCAAATCTAGTGAATGCAGGGGGAATGGACAATTGATGCCATGTTATTTTTTTTCAAAAACTGCACAAAAGAGAGGGTAGTATGAGCCAAATTTGGAAGCAAATCTCTATATGCAAATCTTCAGATAAAATCCTCCGAATAGAAACTCTAGGACACATGACATCTCATAGGGTTGATCAATGGTTTTAATGGTCTACATGAATTAAGGCATTAATTTTGTCAAAGTTTTTGCCTACTGATGATGTTGTAGACTGGTTTTGCTCAAAACAGCTTTCCCAAAACAAGTCTGGAACATTTCAAATGTTTCTCCTGCCAATTTACCCAACAGGAAATAAAATTTCACTGCAGTGTATGGCTCTTGATAATCCAACATCATTTTTTTTGCCAAAATGAAAGAAAAATTTTTTCACTGAAACAGCTATCACTAACTACTGCAGCCATATTTCAGTTACTTTTGGGTCCTCCTTTATGTTTCAGCAAAATTTTTCCTTCTTGTTATTATCATGATTGTTTATTTCACCAAGCATACTTAAACAATGAGCACCTTATCCTTTATAAGTACAGTAAGTAAGTAGGTAATAAAAGACACTCACAGCTTCTTTAATATCTGCCCAATAAACAAGAGATATAAAGTCTGTTATTTTGCTTGGTAATATTCTATTGTTTAGACTTAAACTGCTATTGTTGTGCAAAGAAAAAGGAATATAGCATAGACTTGAAGTGAAATGAATTCAGTTTATTCCTTGCAAATAAAGAACAATAAAGGAAATTATCAATTAAAAGGGTGTATAATTCTCTCATATAACTATTATACATGGGTTTACTTAGATTAAAACCCTTAAGAAACAATTATTTTATACACAATCACAGGAACTAGAAGAACATTTCTTTAGCATTTACAATAAAATTAGCACACAGAAAATGAAATATATCATTTCAGGGACAATACACATTTTTCTCGGTGAAAAGATTTCTAAACATCAGGGAAATTTTATACTTCTGTTTTGAATGTAATGAGGAAAATATATTAATAACAATGGATATGACATAACTAAGAAAAATGCTGGATTAGGACTAGGAAAATGAGAGTATACAGCAGTAAACATTAATTTGTGCAAGTAATTACTTTTAATTATGGTACTTTTGTTACGGTTTATTACGATAAATAATTTATTATGTTGGTAACATAAATTGTACATTTTTCTTGGCTAAATTATACAAATTCCTGAATTAATTTGTAGCAAATTATTTTGGCAACTTATTTTAATGCAATGTAATTTACTCTACATGTATTTTTCAGAAGATATTCAATGAAAATTCTTTTTAATTTCATGAAAAAGTATTTAATCAAATTTTAACATGAATTTTTGCAGCATAAAAATGTGTCCTGCATGTCTTAGCTTATCTTGATAACTTAAAGACAAGATCAATTGTGAGGCAGCGCTGTTTTATGACCTTCAAAACTTCAATTATTCTAAAAAATCATTTTTCCTTTCTTTTGATTTGGTTTCATCTAATGACTTTTTTAAACTTTAACCAACTACCAATGAAAAATATCATCTTTTGGCAAAATTTTATCGTCAAGTTGACCAAGACCATTTTTTATTTTTTCATACCAACATATCTCATGAGGACCTTAGGGTAAAGGTAAAATTAGAAGGCACTGAACTAACTCTCATTTTGGGATGGTAGATTTTTGCAGGGTTCAGTTAAAAGATTTTCACGGAATATTACCACGTAGATTGTTTTTCTGACAAGTTTCACCTGTTTCAATGAGCATCTTCAGGTTGAAATGAACCAGGTCAGGTCACTTTAATCTGAAGATGCTCATTGAAACATGGGCAAAACTATTGTCTGAAAAACAACCTATATGGGGACATCCCGAGAATGAAATCTGTTGCTTATCTTAATGTTTCATTAAATCTATTGCACAGACATCACATTTGGAACAAAATATTTCCCATGTTAATTTTTCAAAAAGGTACATATTTCTAACAAGTGCTTAGATAAGAAATTTGACATTTATTCCAATGAAAATTAAATGAATTAGTACAGCAGGAAACTAATATTTCAAATGATAATATGAGACAATTAGAAATAAATAAATAATTCCTTTCCTGTTGCTTCAAACAAAAGAAGTAAATGCATTACGAAGAAATAATAGACATGGAAAATCAAAGAAAATAATCTAACTGTAATTAATGGACATATAAAAACAACAAATGAATGGCATTGACATCTTTCACATGATGTTTATATCTTACTTGGGTGAAAACATAAGATATTGAAAGGGAAAATGGTTGTTCTGGGTCATTTCATTTACAGTTCTTAACTGATAAAGTCCAAAATCAGCATAGTGAGGTAAAACAAAAGAAGAGACTTGAAAACAGCAAAAAAAATAAAAGATCTAGAGTCTGAGTGACTAATTTATTGACTATGGTAACAGAAGCAGAAATTTAATTTACCAGTGCACTGAAATTTTGACTAAGGGAAGTAGCAGGTAGAATGAGAGAAAATGCATTGTTTGCAGTGTTTTACTTTTATTTTGGACCAAAATAATTTCCAAATTTATGTTTTTGTTATAATATTATCATCTTTCTTGCAATTAATCATAATATTTTAAATGGCATTTCAGTTATTTTTAAAACAATTTTAAAGTTAACCCAGTTTTTCCACACTACATTATAAGTCCTGCTGGGGTTAACCACCAATAATTGTATTACACCAGAAAGAAGTAAAAGTGAAGTGACAGCACAGTCCTAAGCTCTCCTTACCTTGTTCCAGCAATACCTCTCCTCCCAGTCTTATTTTCATCTGAGGAATTAGAGTATCACAAACTTTCTTAATGTCCACTTCCTCCTCAGAGGGCATATTTATTTCTGCATCTTCCAAATGATCATGCAAGATGAAAGAAAAACATTACAGATTTTTAGGATATCCATGAAAAATGTTTAAAGAAAAAATTAAATTTTTTTCTTCAAACAATTTACTTGCATTGGTTAGGATGAAAGGATTTATGCATGCAGAGATTAAGAAATACTTGCTGTGAAGTTGTGTCAGCCTGTTCTGTAGAGAAATACAAGAGAAATAACTGATTATGACTCTACACAGTAAAAAACATTTTAAACCTCTTGCTTTAAAAAATAAAACAAAAATGCCTCTTGAGACTTAATATTTCTATGGCCTCAGTCCTATTGAACAGATAATAAGAAGCCATCAACCAAGGCTGTATAATTTACGAACTAGTGCTTACTTCAAATGCACTATAATTTTGTTTAGGTAATTACCGGTTAAGGTAGATTATGGATGGACATAACTACCAAATAAATATTTTGGGACTGCTTACAACACAAAATCCAGAGGCATGCTTCACATTAAGTACTCCTTCATCTCTGAGTACTTCTTCCCTTCACCCAATCCAAAATTATTATCTTGTTCCTGCCCTTTCCGTGTTTGACTAATATTCTCCCTTCTATTAGTTTTTAGCCTCTCACTGCCAGTCAATATGGCTTTCCTTTAATTTTTCCTGCCATCATAGAATTTCTTGGACAAACATATACCCTTGCCCACAATGCCTAGCACTTCCTGATATGTTTTCTTTTTGCTCAATTGCATTTTCTCTATTCTTTTATATACCTCATTTCAAAAGCCTGCAATTCTCTTCTACTAATGTCCCATATAAAATTTTAACAAGTCTTTTCTTTTCATCTTTACCCCATGTCCCTGTCGTCAACTCCCTCCTTTCTTATGCCTCATTTTCTAGTGCAGGTTTTCTTCTCTTACAATCTTTGTTTCATTAATTTTGATTCTCAGTCAATATCTATCAAATAATGGACAACCCTGACTTACATCCCTTCTTAACACTGCCCAACCAGACTGTCCGATCTTCACTCAACCCTTCCCAGTCTGAGGTATGTACACGTTAATGATTAGCCTCCTGTCCATTCTATCTATTCCTATTTTCTGCATTTTACTTACTAGTTAATCCTAATTCACTCTATCAAATGAGCTATTGAAATCAAAAAACAGATAGGTACATACTGATTGTAATTTAAATTCCTCTCAATAATAAAGTTTCCGGCCAGATTTACTCCTCACATCTACTATCAATCAGTCCATATACCCTTCCTCCCATATTTTCCAAAATCTTTTTGTAATTCTGTGAACATATTGTCTACATCTACTGCCTTATTTAACTTAATCTGCTTTAAAGCCCTTCCCATGTCTTCATTGGATATGCCTGGACATTATCTATATTCCTCACTGTCTTTTTTTCTATGTATAAACTTGGTGACCTTATTTCTTAACCATTCAGTTCTCTTTATATTCTTTCCAAGTTTCTTTGATATTTTCTTTGTCTTAGCTTTCTTAATCTGAGTCAAGTTCCTTTACTGTGTTACCATGTTGGCCTAAGTTCTTTAACTGACGGTTTTACACATTTTTCCTTTCAATTATCTTGGATCTTTTTTATGTCAGCTATAATCTTACTCAACATGTGTCTAATGGTTAGAATAGATCTTTCCTTCTTACTTTGATAATAACTTAACCTTGCTAAGTAGTACTCTAATTTTGCCTATCTTCTGCAGACTTACCATATCCTAGCATAATCCTTAAAACCCTCATTTTATATGCTACCATAAATTCAGAGAACCAATAACCTCCAAATATAATGGGAAGAGTTAACCCTCGTTAACCTATACTCTTATAAATGGGCAAACAGGGAAATTAGAGAGGATATAAGCCGTAAATCAATAAAAATGGGTGAGGGAAATTGGAGAAGGTACAAGCAATTAAACCAATACAAATTAAAAAATATATAAATATCTAAAAGTAAAACCAATAATAAATATAATAAAAAAATTAAAATAATTGAAATAATTAGATACCACACATGCTTAGAACAATGAAATTGAAGACTGCAAATAAATCACCTAGTATCTAGCTTGGATTATATAGCATTGATACTTGCTAGTCTTTGGCACTCAAACACAAGTAATAAAATAAACATTAGTATAATAATAAATGAAAATTATTCATGCACTATATAGCTTGGATGTACTATCCAGAATTAAACAATGCTAGTCCCTTGCACTTCCACTCTCCCAGGGCTTATGAGAGGTTTTCCTCTGCGCTTATCATAAGAAATGAAAAATAATCATATACCCTCTAGCTCAGATGTACTATACCTTGCTATTATAAAGCAATCACATTCAATCAGGGCTTATGAGAGATTCCCTCTGCATCAATAGCCCATGAGGCATACATAGTATAATAATGAAAACAAAATAATAACAAACCCTCTAGCTTGAATTTATAAAGCAGCATTGATCCTTGCTTCTAAAATGTACTTACACTATCAGGGCTTATGAGAGGTTTCCATCTGCATCAGGGCTCACTAATCACATGTAGTGAAATAAAATAAAAATGATGATAATAGAAAAATAATCATGCACCCTATAGATCGGATGTTCTACAGAGCATTGATTCTTGCTACTCTCAAATAATCACATTCAATCAGGGCTTATAAGAGACTCCCTCTGGACCAATTTCCTATCAGTTACACATCAGGTAACAATAAAAGCAAAATAATCATAAACTCAATCTTGGATGTACTAAGCAGCATTGATCCTTGCTTGTTGCCTGCACTCATACTCTATCAGGGCTTACGAGAGGTTTCCCTCTGTGCCAGTGGCCCACCAATCAATCACTTGCTTGGGTATGGGAAGATGCCTTAACCCTTGCAAAACTCACTCACTCGTGTATTGTGGAATCTTTTCTGACATTAGTACTGTGACTCACACTTTGTGGCAGAGTAGGGAGAGCGCCCGGAAGCTCTTGCATTATAACACCTTGGAGGACAGATATTCAAGTCAGACGAGGAAGTGCAAGAAGCAATATTCAGTCAGCTTTAAGACATGGTAAAAGAAAGGTATGACTGTAGTATTATAAAGCTGCTTACAAGGATAAGAAACATGATAGATTGTCAAGTTGAGAAAAAAATTGTTCTTCCATGGAAAACAATGCTATACCTTACTTTTTGAAGGGTCTTTGTAAAATGCAGTGAATGCATATGCCTATAGCTCCTGCATATGCCAATCTATGTATGGGTAAACTTGAACATAGTTTAGTCATCAAAGACATACTCAAACCATACTGTCATGTCCTTTTTTTCCATAGTATCTTTCAAGTAACGTGCATCTGAATCGAATATATCTCTCAAAGCTATCAACATTCACGCCTGGAAAAATCATTTTAACACAGTATGAATGAAACTTACCAACTCACAACAATAAATTTATTTCAACTGCAGCCACCTATCACATACAAAATCCTTCATCTCCTTCTCACTCTGTCTGTGGCATCTGTTTCTACAAGAACACTCCCCCCCAATAAAAATATACCAACCAACTACTTGATTGTCACAGAAAAAATGGGTAACCTGAAAAACTGCTGAATAGTAAAATTCTGAAACCTTCAACCTTAAACACTCCTCTTCCTAAACCAAACCGCCTGAAAAGCCCCTACCTTATCATCATTTCTTTATCCAAAAACCATAAAATGAAACAATCTGCGAACTTGACTGAACTAAACTTTGTGAACTTAAAAATGAATTAAACTTTTAATACCACATTCTCCTTCTATTTTAAATGCCCATAATATTTCCTGGACATTTGAATCTTCAAGTCCACCCACAAGCAGTCTCTTCTAAGCCTCTGTTGGCAAACCTAACAGCACATGCTGCCATTTTCTCAAACCCTTTGACTTGCTTACTACCAAATTTCAACTCTATACCACCTGCACCACAAAAACATTAAATTTGACTCTACTGTAACTTCTGTCTAGTCTAGTATATCAGTCAATGAAACACCACCCTTTCCCTCTCCATCATAACCAATACTGTTCTACCAAAACCATCATTATCTTTAACTATCCCATCCTTAATCACCCTGATTCTCACAACCAATCTATTGATGACCACTTCTCTGTTAAGGTGATTGAAAACCTTTCAAAACCTTTTAAAAAGCAAGTAGCAGACAGGTAAGTACTGAGAGATGGTGCATATCTGAGTGCCCCAACTACTTGATTATCTCAGAAAAAGTGATCTAAGTGCTCCTGTAATTAAATGCATTCCAGCCTAACCACACCCACTGAATGCATCAAATACCTGGCTACAAATAATAAATTCGTGTGTCAGGGGAAGAACAAATAATATGATTTGTAGGTAGAGGTGATAAAAAGAATAAAGAAAGGAACAACTCAGGAACTATTCATACATATATATAACATATATAAACATGTAGCCAAGTGGTCAAGAGGTCAATCTGTAAACTGTAATCAACATGAAAGTTTGTTTGTTTGCTAGGTAGCAGTAGATTTCACCCAGTACTAAGTCTGATTGTGAAATTCACACATCAGGGTAAGGGAGCCGGTCCCTTTCCCTGTTCCAGAGAAAAGACTTGGCAAGCCAGGCCAAAATTACAGTTATTTAATAGAAAAACAATCTGTATGCACCATAAAATGTGCCATAGCCAAAACTAGTGAATAACATAACCCTAAGTTCACTGACATATGTGTCGCCCTATTAATTGTTATTGATTTATTTTTTTCTTTTGATTAATAGCAACTGCATGAAAGTTGTATTTTGACCTTTTGAACAATTTCTTCCCTAATTATTATTTTTTCATTTTTTTAAAGTGCAGGCATGGCTCTTTTTTCCTTCCTAAAGTTCCTGTCAAAAATATATTTTCTTGAAAAAAAAAATATCCTATAAAATTATAGGTTTTGGAAAATTTATGCAAGACAACATGGAAACCCCTTTTTTTTAAATAATTCCCTTTCATCTTTTTTTGCTAAACAAAAAGTAATCAATATAATAAGTGTCCCATATGTTTAATTGGGAAATCATGTGGCACAGGATAAGGATATGACCCCTTAATAATACTGCGCTTATAATTGGTTTCACATAATTATACATAAGGCTTGGTTGTTAGGAGAATTAAACCATCAATAACTAAATTGACCATTATTTTCATTAATTAATTGGTCATGATTGAACTCATGATATTATTCATCGCTAAGTATTGTCATTTTCATAGATCCCATTTTACTTTTTTTAGTTTAGCCTTTTCAGTGATTGTTGTTTTACTTTGTTCCATTTGTTGAAAGCAGTATAATGTTAAGTTTTTAATTTAATTTTCTGTTCTTTATGTTAAAGAATTTCCTTCTCTATGTGCTATTTTCTTTTCCTGCTTGCTTTTCTTTTAAAGCATAGGAAATATTATTATCCCTTCTCAACTTTAATCAACCCTATCCCGTCATGACTTTTAATACCTACTTGTTTTAAGTGAACAAAAAGGTGTATGTGTAGTCAACAATAGGGTGAAATTTTGCACAAGGGTCATAGTTTTCATTCAATGGCAGTTAAAGTTTAAATTATCAACGAGAGGAAATAATTTCTAAAGTATTTAAAAATTACTCTTTGATATGATTTTACAAAACCATAGAATTGAGCAAAAAGTATCTGTTCACATAAATTGTCACAAATGTCATTCCATTTCCTGACAATATACTTCTTAAAAAAATGTATACATAGAGGCTAACAAGTATTGAGTCTATCTTTTCGTTGTGAGTACAAGTATTTTCAGTGGACATTCTGGGAAAATCTCATTGAAGTAACTATTAAGGTTATCATTATGTGATGACAGCTGCCTTTTTCCTAAGATTTTAGCATTATTGCAGTTGATAAGATACACAGACAGGCTGATAAATTTGTATGATGGCAGACTTAAGCATTTGATTGTAAACCTACATGCATTAATACAATAAGAATGTATACAAATATGTTTAAATATTATTATTTATGTACAGAAACGTGAATATCCCCACTCGTGATGAAAAACTCGTTTATAACTAGTCATTGATTATCATCTTTTTCTTAAAATATTTAGAGAGAGGCCAGAAGCAGGATGGTACTGGGAAAAATGCTGAAAGTAACCTACTGCACTCTTGTCAATTTGCTGTGCAGCTTAAGAAAAGGATAAAATTCATATGTGATATTTGCTTGGAAGTATTTAAGTGTAAAAATGACATTGCAAGACATATCAAAGTAATGCTCTCTGGAGAAATATCATCAATGCCAACAGTGCACCAGAAACTTCTTAAGATTAAGTCAACTCAAAAGCCACATATTAACACATCCTGAAGAAAGGCTATTTAAATGTGGAACATGTTTGAAAAGTTTTTCTCAAAGGTGGATCTTAAAGAGATACCTGTTCACACATTCTAAGGAGAGATCACACAAATGAAAGGTCTGTGCAAAATCTTTTAAGGAGAAACGTCTCCTTGGGAATCATGTGCTGACACATTCAGATGAAAGGCAGCATAAGTGTGATATATGTTCAAGAGTATTCTCAATGAAAAGAAGTCTAAGACAACACATCCTGACACACGCTGCTGAAATGAGGCACAAATGTAATATATGTTCTAAAGAATTTTCTCTCAAGGGTAATCTGAAGGCGCATATGAAGATGCATGTCAGTGTAAGACCATACAAGTGTGATATATGCTCAAAGGAATTTACTTACCTTAGAAATCTAGAGTCACATGTTGAGACACACTAATGAAAGGCTCCACAGATGCAAAATTTGCTCAAAGGCATTTCCTGAAAATAGAGATCTAAGGAGACACATATTGACAGACACTGGCGAGAGGAAATACAAGTGTAATATGTGCTCGAAATCATTTGCTCTAAACAGTAATCTGAAGAAGCACTTGTTGACACACGCTAATTAGAGATCTTAAAAGTGTAAGTTTTGTCTGAAATCATTCAATCGCAAAGTTTACCTGGATTGTCATCTTCTGACACATGCTGCTGAAAAGCCTTTTAAGTGTGTAATGTTTGAAATTATTTAATAATAAAAGTAACCTTAGGAAGCATATGAAGTTCCATGGAAATGGAAACACTGACTAAAGTGCCCTAATATCACACTCACATCTATCACTTGAAGAGAACCAAAATGAGAACTAATATTTGAAGTGCAGAACAACACTGAGTACTATAGAAAATTTAAAAAGTTGCTTGCATCAATTCCCTCACATTAACTAGATGCCATTATAATCACTAATATCACAATAAAAATGTTATTCTCTACATACGAGGGTCATCCGGAAAGTAGTACCCGTTCGTGCCGCATGAAGTGCTGACGACGCGAGTAGCCGCTGGACGAGGTCAGATAGCTTCAGTGGCTTGTCTGCCTTCTCTGAGCCAAGTTGCGTGACGCTAGCATTGCCTGTGTTGTTTCTGTGATTGTTTACAATGTTTAAAAAATTGAGAACGCCGCCAGTTGTGAAGTGAGGGCAGTGATTAAATTCCTCAATGCAAGAAACGTTCGCCCATGTGATATTCATCGCCAATTAAAGGTGGTGTATGGAGACAATGTAATGGACGAGTCGTCTGTTCGGCGGTGGTGTCGCAACTTCAACATGGGGAGGGGGAACACACACGACGATGAGCGTTCGGAGAGACCGTCTGTCATTACAGACCAACTGGTGAGCTCAGTTGACGAATTCGTGAGGAACGATCGGCGCGTCACAATTGATGACATCTGTGAGCATTTTCCCAATGTTTCTCGAACAATTGTTCATGAAATTGTTAAACACCATCTGCATTATGCAAAAATTTGTGCAAGATGGGTCCCTCGCGTATCACAATGAGCTGGCGGCGAAGGACTATGCAGCAGGAATACAGAAACTTGTCACACGTTATGACAAATGCCTTAATTTGCTTGGAGATCATGTTGAGAAGTAGTTTAAAGTATCCTCTTTCAAATAAAATTTTTTATGTTTGTTAATATTTACTTTTGTGTCTTTATTTCACGAACGGGTACTACTTTCCGGATGACCCTCGTATTATCATGTTGTGTTGTGATTTTCTCAATAAAATATGATATAATATATCACTTTATACTTTTCCTTTACGATTACATCAATTTATTACAGAACTCTTCCATACATTTACATTAAAATTTCATAATCATCAAATTAGCATTCTTTCAATTTAATATCATTGTCTCAAGAAGTAAATTTTCATGTTTTTGGTGTACTTAACAATGAATTAACCACGAGGCTTCCATGGCCATGTTTTTACTCTGTAGCCCTTTAATTAACCGTTTTGGGAAGCTGTGGGAATGAAACTTTCACCTATGCAGGGATGCTTGGAAGGGCAAGTGTTATATTTATATATCTCACAAATCTTTGAGAAGAAAATTTCAGAGAAATAGCAGAGAAAAGTCTACCATTGATGAAGGCTGGCAATGATATGTGGCGTTGGAAGGAATTCAATCATGGTAATGCTTGCTTTGAATGGATATTAATTTATTTTAGAGGTTTGCTTTAGCCAGAACTTTACAATCCAGAAGGAGGTAACTGAAGCATTTAAAAATATTTTTTTTGAGCATTAATCATTGAATATTCAAAGGAATAGGGGTGGTGGATTTTTAAATAGCAAATGTAGGAAATTTCTTTATGATAGAGGATTAAAATCAACACTTGAATTCGTCAAAACACTACAATGAGAAAACATTCGCGATTCCATCAGAAAACACTCCAAATGAAGCAAAACTGGTGTTTTTTAGCGGGCAAACCAATTCAAAAACGCGAATTTAATGCGACGGCATATTTTTCGATGAAAAACTCAACGAATGGGGAATGTAAGTGGCCAAACTACTTCCATGAGAAATATTAAGTAAAAATACGTGATGTCATTGGGCACAAAAAATGGACAAATAAGATGTATTTTTCAAAACCAAACCTTAACACGTGAAGGCGTTAATTATCGCGTCGTATTGTAAGACGAATCGTTAAACGAATGGTGAAACAAGCATTTTAATATTTTCAAAGAAAAGAATTAGGAAAAAATACGAGTTTTCAATGAACTCCAGAAAAATGAAGGAAAACGGTCGTTTTTTAGAAAACCCACCAATTCACAACCGCGATTTGAATTGGAACCCAATATTTTTCGCTGAAAAACTCAACGAATGAAGAACATAGGTGAATAACCAAATTAAATGGAAATTAACGAGTAAAAATACGTGATTTATTGGAAACACGAAAAATGAATTAAAAGATATATTTTTCAAATCTAATTGTTAAAAACATAGAAGAATTTTATTAATTATAAAGAAGTTTTGGACGAATAATTCAAGGAAAGGTGAAACGAGTAGGTTTAAATTTTAAAAGGAAAGAAATTGAGGAGAAATACGTGAAAACACTAAAAATCAAGTTACTCGGTCGTTTTTAGGGAATAAACCAATTGATATACGCGAATTGTATTGCTACGTCTGTATTTGCGAAGGAAACTTCAAGGAATGGAGAACAAACGGTGACAACCTACAAAACTGGAAATATCGTCGGAAAACGCTCACAATGAAGGAAAAGGTTTTTTATAGCTGGCGTACCAATTCAACACCGCGATTTGAATTGCAACCCAAAATTTTTCAATGAAAAACTCAACGGATGGGGAACGTAAGCGGCCAAATTACTTTCATGAAAAATAAAATTTAAAAAAACGTGATTTCATTGGTAACACGATAAATGGATAAAGAAGATCTATCACTCAAGACCAAACCTTAACACGGAACGGGCGTTAATCATCGCGTCGTATTTTAAGACGAATAGCTCAACTGGAACAAGCTGATTAATATTTTAAAAGGAAAGAACTACGAAAAAATACGACATTCCAAACTAAACCAGAAAAATGAAGGAAAACGATCGTTTTTTAGAGAACAAACTAATCCACAACCGCCATTTGAATTGCAACGCAATATTTTTCTATGAAAATGTCAGTGAATGGGGAACTTAGGTAGACAAACTATTTGCATAGAAAATATCGAGCAGAAATCGGTATTTTTTTGGAAGCACGAAAAATGAATTAAAAATATATATTTTTCAAGTCCAAATGTTAAAAAACGAGAAGGATTTAAGTAATACGATGTAGTTTTGGACGAATAACTCCACAAATGGTGAAACAAGCTGGTTAAAATTTTAAAAGGAAAGAACCTGAGAATAAATACGAATGACTCGACGAATGGTGACACAAGCGGGTTTTTTTTTAAAAGTAAAGAAATTGTGAAGGATACGCGATTTCATTGACAACATGAGAAATAAAATAACACGGTCGTTTTGAAGAGAGCAACCAATGCACATCAACATTTCAATGTCAACGCCATATTTTCGGATAAAAACTCAGAGAATGGGGAAGAAAGATTGCTTACCAATTTAAATGGAAAAAATAAAGTGAAAAAACATGATTTTTTTGTAAATACAAAAAATGGACAAATAAGATCTACTTTTCAAGACCAAACCTGACAAACGTAGAAGGGAGGAATTCCGTCGTATATAAACACGAAAACATCAACGAATGGTGGAAAGAGGGATTCAAATAACTTGAAAGGAAAAAAAATTCTTAAAAAATACGCGATTTCATCGAAAACACTAAAAATGAAGGAAAACGGTATTATTTAACTGACGCGAATTGAAAAGCAACGCCATAATTTGCCATGAAAAACCAAACGAATGGGGAAAAAATGAAGACAAATTACTTACATTGAAATTATTAAGTAAAAATACACGATTTTATTGGAAACGCGAAACATAAATTAAAATCATCAATTTTGGAAATCCTAATGTTAAAAACGTATCAGATTGGTAATAAGACGTATTTTTAGGCAAATAACTCAACGAACGGTGAAACAAGCTGGCTAAAATTTTAATAGGAAAGAACTTGAGACGAAATACGAGATTTCAATGAAAACCAAAAAATGAAGAAAAACGGTCGTTTTTTAGAAAACAAACCAATTCACAGACGCAATTTGAATTTAAACGCCATATTTTTTTTAAATCAAAAACTCAATTGGTTTGGGGAACTTTGTTGGACAAACTATATACATAGAAAATAACGAGTAAAAATTCGTGATTTATTGAAAAAACGAAAAAAGAATTAAAAAGATATATTTTTCAAGACCAAACCTTAAAAACGTAGAAGATTGGAATTACTGCGTCATAATTTTGGACGAATATTTCAAGGAATGGTGAAAAAAGGTAGGTTAAAATTTGAAAAGGAAAGAAAATGAGGAGAAATACGCGAATTCATTGAAAACACTAAAAATAAAGTTACTCGGTCGTTTTTAGTAAAGAAACCAATTTTTAGACGCGATTTGTGTGGCAACGCTATATTTTTCGAAGGAAACCTCAACAAATGGAGAACAAAGGGTAACAACCTACTTACCCAGAAATCATTATGTAGAAATTCGTGATTTCATTGGAAACACAAAAAATATATTACAAAGATCTATTTTTAAGAACAAATCTGAACACTAAGAAGTTTGGAATTACGGCGTCGTATTTAAACACGAAAAAATCAATGAATGGTGAAAAGAATGGTAAAATAAATATGATGGAAAAAAATTCGCGATTCCATCGGAAAACACTCAAAATGAAAACAAAGTGTTTTTTAGCGGGCAAATTTATTGCAAAATATCCAAAAAAATAATAGAATTCATTGAAAACACGAGAAATAAAGCGAGACGGTTGTTTGATAGAGTGCAACCAGTTCGCATACGCGATTTGAGTGACAACGCCATATTTTTTGGGATGAAAAACTTAGGGAATGTGGAACAAAGATGCCTAACAAATTTAAATGGAATAAACTAAGTGAAAATACTTGATTTTTTTCGAAACACTTAAAACTGATAAATAGGATATATTTCTTAAGACCAAACCATTAAACGTAGAAGGTTGGGATTATTGCATCGTATATTAACACGAAAAAATCAACGAATTGTGAATAGAGGGGTTCAAATAACTTTAAAGGAAAATAATTCAGAAAAAATACGCGATTTCATCGAAAGCACTCAAAATGAAGAAAAATTGTGTTTTTTAGCGGGCTAACCAATTCACAGATGAGAACTTAATGCAACGCCATATCTTTTGATGAAAAACTGAAAAAATAGGGAACATAAGTGACCAAACTACTTCTATGAAAAATATTAAGTAAAAATAGGTGATGTCATTAGAAACACGAAAAATGGATTAAGAAGATCTATTGTTTAAGACCAAACCTTAACACGTAAAGGCGTTAGATATCGCGTCGTATTTTAAGACTTTAAAATTAAATTTAATTAAAAATTAATATTTCAATAAAAACCAGATAAATGATGGAAAACGATCGTTTTTTAGAGAACAAACTAATTCACAACAGCCATTTGAATTGCAACGCAATATTTTTCTATGAAAAACTCAGCGAATGGGGAACTTTGGTTGACAAACTATTTGCACGGAAAATATCGATTAAAACCCATTATCTTTTTGGAAGTACGAAAAATGAATTAAAAATATACATTTTTCAAGTCCAAATGTTAAAAAACGAGAAGGATTTAAGTAATACGATGTACTTTTGGACGAATAACTACAAATGGTGAAACAAGCTGGTTAAAATTTTAAAAGGAAAGAACCTGAGAATAAATACGCGAATTCATTGAAAACACTAAATATAAAGAAACACGGTCGTTTTTTAAGAACAAACCAATTTATAGACGCGAATAGTATTGCTACGTCTTAATTTGCGAAGGAAACCTCAACGAATGGAGAACAAAGGGTGAAAACCTACCCACCTGGAAATCATAACGTAGAAATACGTGATTTCATTGGAAACACGAAAAACAAATTACAAAGATGTACTTTTCAAGAACAAATCTTAACACGTAGAAGTATGGAATTTTCGCGTCGTATTTAAACACGAAAAGTCAACGAATGGTGTCAAGTAAATATAATGGCAAAAAATTAAGAAAAATGATATTTTTTAGTGCGAAGCAATACCACTGACGGGATTTTCATAGCAACGCCATAATTTTCCATGAAAAACCAAACGAATGGGGAACAAATGAATACATATTACTTACATGGAAAACATTAAGGAAAAATATCCGATTTTATTGGAAATACGAATAATAAATTAAAATGATCAATTTTTTAAGAACAAATCTTAAAAAAGTACCAGATTGGAATTAATACGTTCTTTTTTTGGGCTAATAACTCAACGAATGGTGAAAAGAGCTAACTAAAATGTTAAAAGGAAAGAACATGAGAAAAAATACGCGATTTCGTTGAAAACACAAAAAAATAAAATAACACGGTCGTTTTTTAGAGTGCATCCAATTCGCAGACGCGATTTGAATGACAAAGCCATATTTTGGGATTGAAATTTCAGGGAATGGATAACAAAAGGAGGATAACCTATTTAAAGGGAAAAATTAAGTAAAACATCGTAATCTAGTTGGAAAAACGAAAAATTAATTAAAAAGATCTATTTTTTAAGAACAAATCTTAACACGTAGAATTTTGGAATTATCACGACGTATTTAAACACGAAAAAGTCAACTAATGGTGAAAGGAGGGGTTCAAATAACTTGAAAGGAAAATAATTCAGAAATAATACGCGATTTCATCGAAAACACTATAAATGAAGTAAAACGGTTTTTTTAAAAGTGCGAACCAATACCACAGACGCGAATGGAATAGCAACGCCATAATTTCCCACGATAAAGCAAACATATGGGGAACAAATAAAGACAAATTACTTGCATGGAAAATGTTAAGAAAAATACACGATTTTATTGGAAATAAGAAAAATAAATTAAAATGATCCATTTTTTAAGAACAAATCTTAAAAACGTACCAGATTGGAAAACTTACGTCGTATTTTTGTGCTAATAACTCAACGCTTGGTGAATCAAGCTGGCTAAAATTTTAAAAGTAAAGAACTTGAGAAAAAATATGCAAATTCATTGAAAACAGTAAAAATAAAGAAACACGGTCGTTTTTTAGATAACAAACCAATTTTTAGACGCGATTTGTGTTGCAACATCATAATTAGTCAAGGAAACTTCAACGAAAGGAGAACAAAGGGTAACAATCTACTTACCTGGATAACATCATGTAGAAATACGTGATTTCATTGGAAACACGAAAAATAAAATGCAAAGATCTATTTCTCAAGACCAAGCCATAAAACGTAGAAGGTTGGAATAAACACGAAAACATCAACGCATTGTGAAGAGGTGTTCAAATAACCTTAAAGGAAAATAATTCAGAAAAAATACGCTATTTCATCGGAAACACGGAACATCGGAAATGAAGAAAAACTGTTGTTTTATAGCGGGCGAACCAATTCACAGACGAGAATTTCATGGAACGCGATATTTTTTTATGATAAACTCAATAAATTGGAAAGATAAGTGGCCAAATTACATTCGTGAAAAATATCAAGTAAAAATACGTGATGTCATTGGAAACACAAAAATGGGATAAATAAGATCAATTTTTCAAAACCAAACCTTGAAATGTAATGGAAGACAAATAGCTCAACGAATGGTTAAACAAGCTGGTTAAAATTTTCCAAGGAAAGAACTAGAAAAAAATGTGAGATTTCAACTAAAACCAGGAAAATGAAGGAAAACGGTCGTTTTTTAGAGAACAAACTAATTCACAACCGTGATTTGAATTGCAACGCAATATTTGTGATGAAAAACTCAGCGGGATTGGGGAAAATAGTTGGACAAACTTTTTACATGGAAAATAACGAGCAAAAATACGTGATTTATTGGAAACACGTTAAATGAGTTAATAAGTTATACTTTTCAAGACCAAACCTTAACACTTAAAAGGTGTGAATTATCGCGTCGTATTGTAGGACGAATAGTTTAAGGAATAGTGAAACAAGCTGATTAAATTTTTAAAAGAAAAAAATAGAGAGAAAATACGAGATTTCATTGAAAACCCGAAACATGAAGGAAAACCGTCGTTTTTTAGATAGAGAAACAAATTACGGAAGCTATTTGAATTGCAACGCTTTTTTTACGATGAAAAACACAGGGAACGGGGAAAAAAGATCTACAAACTACTTTTTGGAAAATATTAAGTGAAAATGGGTGATATCATTGGAAACACGAAAAATGAATATGAATTATTTTTTAATGGCAATTAAATGAATAAAACAAAAAAGGGAACTTTATAAGTGATGTTAATAATAAATACATTACCATGATTAGGAAAACTATTCAAAGGCAAAAACATATACTTAACAAATAAAATGGTAGCCCTAAAACAATAAGAAGTTGTCATTTTGAAAGTACTTCCTTTGGGATCTCACAGTTATACTGACAACTGTCATATATTTCAGCAAAATAATTAGCCAAGTTCTTTCTTTTGAATGATAGTCACCCTCTTCGTATTTATTATTTCAGTATGCACTTGATGGCTAGCTATGAGCTGCAGCTGTAATATATTATGTACAAGAGTAATTTATTGAAAACCTATATGCAAACACATAAAATTCTTCCTCCTTAAAAGTACCCTCCTTGGTCCTTTACCTATTATTTCTAAATACTCGGCAATGACTGGTATGCTCCCTGGAAGACATCTTTGCGGACCCCTGAAAAGATATTTGTCAGAGCTGATTGAATAAATTCAATGATTAAAAAATGGGTTTCATTCAGGACTGCTTTAATCAGACTTTAAAAGGATATACCTTGAGTTTGGCTAATAGAGCATTGTGGCAAGGCCCATGGTCATGATGGAGTTCCCAGGTAGCATAGATGTTTTTCATTCTGATTACACTTTTTTGAAGTCGTTTCAGCATATTGACATATAAGGTAGCCTCAACTGCCTGTCTTTGTAGAACAAGCTCATTATGGACCCTTTCTTAGCCATCAAAAAACACGATGAGCATTATTTCACTTTTGATTTGCTTTTTATTGCATTTTTTGGCTTACGGGACTTGTTAGGTGTACCACTTGGAGAGCTTTGGTATTTATGTTTTGGGTCTTACTAAAAAAACCGGTTTTATGATCTTTGATAAAATAGTCCAAATTATCAGGGTCATATTTGATATGTTGCGAAGGTTTACTTTAAATATCTGCTCAGTTGGTCATTCATGACTTGGTCAGCAAGTAGGGGTTTATAATAACTTCTTGCTGCTTCAATTATTTAAAGAGCATTAAGTCTGGTTTTGAGGGAAAGCTCAGCCCCCTCCCTCTTTCAAGAAGTTTGATTCAATTTCAATTAATAGGAGCAGGGCAGGAGATATCATTCAATCACCATTGGCATGTAACTTGTAACTTCCTAATGTGGTTTTTGAAAGAAAAAAGCCTCTTTGGAGTTAAATCTGCTACTTAAGAGGATACTAGCTTCTTAAGAATCCATAATTATCACATGGTATCAAGAAAATGGCCCCTTTTATAAAAATCCTACCAATGTTTTGATTTACGCTTGACAATAAGCTTAATACTGGGTCTTAATATTCTCTCAAACATAGCCTTAAACATATCATCCTTTCTAAAGACATGCCCTTAACAATTTATTCTCCAAAACTTCCTTATCCATTTGAATAATCTCTAATCTTAAATTATTCATTCTCTACTTTATCTTACTATCTTCTTCAACTCTTGTTAGAATCCACAACTGACTTGTTTCTTCAAATGAAGATAGGAAGGAAGCATTAAAAAAAATTAATGGATTAATCACTCAAAAGCATGTCACATCATTCCTGAGAGAGGAATTCCCATTAAGGTTTTTAGAAAGCCATCAAGAATATGGTAGACACTTGCCTACAAGAATATTGCTAATACAGGGCGGAAAGAGGTATTTATGGAAGAATTTTTAACATTTGTACAAGTATGTTTATCAATACATGTGTTTTTTTCCCAGAGAAAGGGCATTACTTTTATAGTTGACCTTGTATATGCTATACTTTTCATATTATGTACAGTTGCAATTGAAATTGTTGAATTATGTTTACTTTAATCGATATGGATAAAATATTCTTTAATTTCATATTTTCCATGGTAATGAATGCCTGATTGATAGTTAAAGGGCCAAGATAATAGATATATTTTAACTAGGGTTGTTGTATACTTTGATAAATAAAGCTATACAATAATTGTTTTAAATAATGGCGGAAATTTTATTTTTTGTACTTTTAAACAAAATTAAGACAGGGATATTGTATAATTACAATAAAAGAAAATCAAAATATCTATTTAATGCCAGAACATGTTCAACATGGTTACCTAAACCAATTGTTTATCCTGACAAAACATAGCTTTGGCCAATGTTGAACTTTACAAAGGAATCGCTAAAGATGTTTGATATTCAAATGAAATCTTGATGTGTCATATGAAATTATTAAAATGTATTTGCATATGGCTTTCTGTTGCACAATAAGCACCTAATGTTGTCTTTGAGCAAGAATATGACTCTATCACTGTCAATATATACCGAATGGATAATAAAAAAATGTTAGAATGAAAATATCAAATACCTATTTTAATAAAATATATTATTTCTTTGAATTGAAAACTAAAATAAGGCCACAAATTTCTAATCTATGTTTTTCCTAGGCATCGATTTATTTATCACTGAATGTTTGAACTGGATATTTCTCTTAAACAAAAAAATTATTATACTAATTCATTGGCCAACTTTAGCTTCTAATCTTCATTCTTTTTTAGAGTGTGCCAGGTATATCAAAATGTTCAAAGATTAAATTCAAAAATTATATGGTTAATGACTTTCTCTGTAGCTGTCAAATCCTAACTACTAAGAAAAATTGAAATATCTTTGTGGTTTCAGATAATATCATTGGTTATGTATTGCCTTATAATTCAAAGGGCCCAGGTTTCAATCTATGAGATAGCAAGTAGTTTTATTTACTTTTTGATAGGCACAAGAAGTTCTTTGTAGAAGGTAATCTGAGTGATTACACTGTCCATCAGATGGGAAGTTAACCTACGTTACCCATTGATTCCTTTCATCATTAACAGTTAGGTAGTTAGTACTAGGTTTACCTCCATCTGTGCTACACCTCCCTATTTTGCTAATGACCTCAGCTATTTGACATCTGAAAAATTATTTCCATCCTGGATATAGATGCACAAATTATAAGTAAAATGAATAATTTCTGAACAGACTATGTTATGCGACCAACATTGTTTAAAAAGGGTTAGATAGTTTGGATGATATCATAGCTGTAACAGAAGAGGAATCCTCAAGCAGTAAGGTAAGTGATTAAACAAAGAGGGTATTAACTAATAATTGTTAGTAAATATATTACCAATATCTATTTTCTGGCTGAGTTCTAAACTGATATTATGCTAAACTGAGGTCTTATGAAATGTGAAAGTGTCAATAACTGGTTTACCAAAGTAGTAAAACTTATTTCTGCTACTGCCTTCATAAGGTCTGTCCGAAAATTACCTGGATACTGAAATTTAATAATTGACTGTAATTCCACACACTTTATTTAATGAAACAAGATCCCAGTTTTGACATTGAAGATCATCATCAGAATGACAATGACGTTCAAAGCCTGATAATGACTTTCAACCCTCAAATCTGTGTTATGTTTTTTAAAATAAAGTGTGTGGAACTACAATGTCAATTATTTCATTTCATTTCAATATATTATGCAATTTCCATTAAGACAACAAATTTTACTTGAATATGTTCCATATACAACATCTATCGTGAAAGTTATAAACATTTTATTATTGTGAGATGATTATCAATGAAAATGAGGCAGAACTCCTTGGGAAATGTGAAGGAGATATCAGCCCATCCAACTCAAATTCCTTTCAGTTTGCTCTAAGCAGTCTGAGTGATTAGGCGTGCCTCTACCTGAAGCATGTGTTTCCATTTATAACAGCCTGAGTCTAAAGATATGCCTCCAAGTGAAGTGTTTTTCTACTTTGTAAATAATGCCAAGATGCAGTCAAGCTCCATGACAATGCTCCCAGCCTTGCTTTCTTCATCATTACCAACATCTGGGTCAAGAAATGTGACTTAATTGGGAATATCAATGAAGTTGTTTGTACTTGGGGTTTGAAATGCATAGGTTTGGATATAAAGGCACTTTGCAAAACCAGATATATTCCAGTTTTGTTTCTTTGGTACTTAGTCCCCAGCTTCTATGCACTGCTTTGACTGCCTTTTAGTTGCTGGCCTATAGTTTGCTACCCATGTCTCATCCTTGGTCATAAATCATAGCACAAATTGCGTTGGTTTCCTTTGGAATTGGTCAAAATATTGCTGAGAAAATTGCTTGAAAAAGGCTTTTAACCATTATAGTATTCACCTTGCCCAGAGTTTTCCCATCCCTAATTCTCTGTACAAGTCATTTTGCACCTTTTCCTTGAATATCATCACTGTCTTAGCTATCTGATACATCTCCAATTGCCTAGCATCAAACTCGATATTTTGCACCTCTTTGATGCTTTATGTTATGGTATCATTTTGCAGCCATCTTTGTCATCGGTTATTTCCAAGTGAATTGGACCGTGTTTAAAATCAGCAGTCCCCTATTTAGCAGCTGAAATAAAAGGAGCATAGTCCTTATTCACTTTTGAAAACTTTGAGTGAATTTACTTAAGAATAGATACATTCAAGTCAAAGAAATTTACTGGTAGAAGAAATTGAAGATTTTCTATTTTTACCAGAAACATGAATAACATGTACTCAAACAATATTTGTAAACAAGCTATTAGAGAAAACAATTTGAAACTTGGCTTATAAGTAAAGACAAGTATACCCAGGCAGGAATCATTAATGTTTCTCTGATTTGAATACCATCTGTATGTCAGGCTGAGAACTATTTTACTTACCTCCTTATATCATGCCACTTCATACACTTAAGAGATTTTTTGTTTTATTGTCGATTTTGTTAATGAAAGTGACTGTATTCCTCTTTCATCATTGAAAATAACTCTTCCCTTATCAATAAACTATTGAAATCAAATTTGACAACAGGAAACTGTTTATATTTTGTTGCAATAGCACAAGAACAGATCTTTATAAAATATAAATCTTAAAATATGCTGGACAAAGGTAAAAATCTGGTAGCAGCGCATGCATACTGAGGGGAAAGGTTACTTTCACAAATCAAAAGGATTGTTTCCTAAGGTCATTTTGTTTGTGATCTACAGGCATGTGTACATTAGTTATCTGCATACACTTGCTTGCCTACAATAGCTGCCAAGAGTAAACTCATGAGTTAGTCAGCTTATTAGAAAGGTTCACCCATTTTAACCTAATTTTAAAAATATAATGAAAACAAAAAACCATTTTGCATGACTATTAAGCTCTAAAAAATCCCTTTTATTTTTAAATGTTACCATTACAAATCCTTGAGCAATTTCTCACTTAAACCAGCATTTCTATCTTTATAGATTAAAGACAAACAAATATTCCCAGGTGTTAAACCAGCTTTATTAAAGGTTTTCCTCACAAATCAGAACAATTGAGGAAATTCCAATGCTAGGAATCTGCCATTAGAATACTCATTCTTATATTAAAAATATTAAATAATTATGGATGAAGTGTGGAGACCTAGGTATGGTGTGAATCTAGCCCTTGTGTAATGGTAAAGTAGTACTTAGTAATCTTATATTGCTATTGTTTATAAGAGCATTTTGTCTCTAATAGTCTTTTTCTATATGTATAAGCAATGTAAGTGACCAGAATTTATCATTACCATCAAGAAATTCTCCTTATTTCAGCGATAAGTATTTTAATATTTATATAGTATTACTATAGAATTGATAAAGTAGAGGTTGACCTAACTTTGCCCAAAGCCAAGTTCAAATAAATTCACTTTTAAGTAATTATATTACTTTCATGTTACTCATTAACAATAAGATTTAGAAGCAGAAAATTATTTCCACTAACCTTAATTGGACTTATGCCATCTAGTTAAAATTCACTTTAAGATGTTGCACTAATTATATGTTGAAAATGGATACTTGTACAGACAAATTACAGCTATATGATATTAAAAACGATTTTGTATTAAACCTTGGCTTAATTTACACAAAAACCAAATTTAATTGTTTTGTGATGTGTTCAGCAAAGCTGGCAAAATGATGCTAATTCCACTGTTTTTAAATTCACTGAACTGGTTTATGAATTACCAAACAATTATATGCATGATGAAAAGGATTATACTTAATGCTTTTATGACAATTAGGAATTCCAATACAATTCCAGGTATTTATCCAAATTTCTTTTACACACCATCACCTCCTCAAAATGTATAAAAATTCAATTTCTCCTACAAAAATTACAGAAACTAGGAGAAATAAAAATATCATGAAAAGTTTAAATTTGTCATTTGGTCTGAAGCAAAATGAATTTTTTTACTATTGCCACTAAACTTGAGAGCTTTAAAGAAGCAATGTAACTTAATGTTACAAAATTGTCCCATTATTTATCCATTTCACAAAATTAACAAGAATTTTTTTCATATCATTTTCAGCAATTTCTTCTGTTTAAATTGCTGTTGACTGTAATATTAATGCAGATATACAATAAATACATGAATTAAAACCCAAGTTTTCTTTTAAAACTAAGGATAAAAGAACTAAGTAGTTAAGGTTTCAATTCCTAATCCATGTTTATTTATGTAAATGAATCCTCTTCTTTTTAGCTCCCTTTACTGATTTTCAGCCTAGGTAGTGTCTGTCCCAGATGGAAGTGAATGTTTAATGGTTATCTTATAATTATTTGTTGGTATCAGGTTAATATTCAAGTACACTTTAAAGGCTTGATCTAAGAGGTCGGTTCAATCCATGTCATTATGTAGCAAAAACCATGGCTGCCTGGAAGAGGCCCTACAAAATCTATGTGAATATGCATAAATTATGCACTGGCAATGAGAAAAGCACCAATGGTGGACAAAACATGTCTGGTGATTTTACTCCTTTGTAAACATGAGCGTGCATGGCAGTCTCTCCTCAAGGAAGGCCAAACAAAGTGCTCAGCTGCTATTAGGTGGGTTGTCTGTCAAATTCCAGGGTGTGATAATCAATGCATGCTGAGGTGTGCCTGTTTATGGAAAGGCTCAGTGACTACTGGCATGGCTGAGGAAGTGGACATATAACATATAGGAGGATTTGATGAACTAGGAAAAGAAACTTTTTTTAGAATTAATGAGGAATTCTGAAGGGAATTGACAAGGTCATGATCAGACTCTGGAGTGGCAGCTAGAGCAGAGTAATCTATGGGGGCAGAAATGCTATGAATGCCAGACATGGTGTCTGCTATAATATTATCTTTACCTGCTACATAAATTATGTCTGTGATAAACAGGCTTGTTAAGTCTAAATGCCTAAACTACCAGGAAGAAAACTTCTACTGCCTCTGGGAAAATGCAAAAGAAAAGGGTTTATGGTTGATGAAGATTCGTCCTTCCACCATATGCCGGAACTGTGTCACTGCCTTATATACTGCTAAAAGTTCCATGTAATAAGCACTATAATGCCTTTCGGCATCACTCAGTTTCTTGGTCCAGAAACCAAGAGGCTGATATCCTTTGGAAGTGAGTTGTTGAAGGACATCACCAACCAAAAACTCCAAAGTGTCTCTGAAAAGGGTCAGAAGAAAGACACTTTTTGATAAACTAAAATGGCAGTATTGCACAGAGCCTCTTTGCAGTCTAGGAATGAAGTCTCTGTTGCTGGTATCCAGCTGATTGAGACCTTGCTTTTAACCTTACCTGCCAGAAGGTTGCTAAGGGCATCCTGGCTATTTACGGCATAAGGGATATAATGTTTGTAATAATTTACCATCCCTAAAAATTGCCACAGCTGGTGTATGGTAGCAGGTAGGGGAAAATAATGCATAGAAATTAATCTTTTCAGTGAGTGGTAAAGTTCCTTCCTCCATTACCATACATCCTAGAAACTGTATCTCATTCACACCAAACACAGACTTTGAGGGATTAATAACACAATAATTAAATATTGTCGCCAGATGCTGCTCATGCTCAACGGAATTACGTGATGCAACAAGGATATCATCTATGTATGCATATGCATAAGGGAATCCCTTTAACATGTCATCTATAAACCACTGAAAGGTCTGCACAGTGTTTCGAAGGCCAAGTGTCATAAATGGAAACTTAAAAAGGCCAACAGGCATTATTGTTGCAGTTTTGGGAATACCTGCAGGGTTGACAGCTATTGGTGGAATGAACAAACTAAATCCATTTTCAAAAATGGTCAAGTCAAGCCAAATAACCCCTGCACAAAATACATGATATGCGGTACTGGGTAATGATCAGGCATGGTTCTGGAGATGACCTCCATGCAGAACCCATATGAAGCATCAGCTCAAATTCTTTATTGGCATAGGCAAGCTCATCTGTTGCGAGATGGTGGGGCCTAGATGAAACCAGAGGGCCAGGGATGGTCTCTTTAAAATCAACCATGAAGTGCTTGACTTGCCCAGATGCTCGTGATTGATTTTTAATGTCAGGGAATTTGTCCAAAAGGTGAGAATAACTGGAGGCACCAGAGATAACTTACACTTGACCGTTGCTGGGAGAGGCAATGATGCTCTTAAACGTTTGGGTCATCGCATTGCCCACTAATTGTTAATGAGCAATACCCACAAGGAGACCAAAATGGCAGAGAAAATCTGCCCTTATTATTGGCTGCGGCACATTGGCGATGACAAACTTCAACAAAAATTCTCGCCAGAGGCCAAGGGAAAGGGAAAGAGTGGCAGTTCCGTATGTGGTGATTACAGTGTCATTGGCAGAGTAAAGCTAAAAATCTGACTTCCCTCTATGCTCATGGAGCCATGTGACTGGGTAGAGACAGAGATGGCACCAATATCTATAAGGAATTGAAACCAGACAAGGTGCCACTGACAAAAACATGGTTGGATAGCCAGAAAGGAGGTTCGGCCTTGGCTGAGGGAATGGGACAGTGAGTGCATACCATGCTCTTTGGCGTGCGCTGCCACTTGTTTAGAGAGGTTTTCTATCTTCTCTATCAGTGTACTAGTAACTGGATTGGGGGTCACTGCCAAAAATAAATGACCAGCCACACACAGCATTATGTGATATAAGCACGGTTCTTTTTTCTGGATCTTTTCCTATGCCCACCTTTGGTTCCCCAAGACAACATTTAGTATCTTGTTAAGGATCAGGCAGCTCAGGTCACCAATCAAGGGGGACCAGAGAGGTGTGTGAAAAAAATCAATACCCAGGTTTCTCTGTATGTAATCCCAATTTCTACTACTTGAGTCCTTGATCCTCATTCATTTATTTATATACCTTTATACCATATACATAAAGTAAATAAAATCCACTTTCATAATGTTTCATTAAATTTCTTCTTTCATTCATTTGAAAAACCTTTTCTAAAAGGCCAAGTCCTAGATAAGCACTGGCACTATATAATACAGAGACCAAAACTCTGAAAGTTTTAGATGCAAGATCATTGCACACTCATGTAGGCAGAAGTATTAATTGAAGATGTCAACTGAGCCATAGTTAATATAGACCAATTAATTGATTAAAAAATGATATTGAAAGGACACATAAAAAACTTGCAACTTTATCATTGTACAGAATAATCGTTTCCTGTTGAAAGATCATCAGAAAAAGCTAAATATGATATCATTAATGTGCTGATAATTCGTTTCAAAGATTCAGGTCTAAAGATTCATTGCTGTATTATTTACGATGTCAATATTAAAAAATAACCATAAATATTGGGATGGATTAACTGTCGTAGGTATACGGTAGTCAGGATATATTATAATTCTAGTATAATGTGCTTCTATTGACATCCTTTTTAAATACCAGTCAAAATTATACCTTCAAGGTTTGGACACAACTGCTGCTATAAAAATTTAGAAATGTGATTATAATTATATATATATATATATATATATGTATATATATCATTGAATGGTTTGAAGATAACATTGATCACTTTAATATTCATTTGTAAATTTGTCCACCATTTTGCCAAACATGCAAATGTAAATTCTCTCCCTGAGTCCCAGTTATTTTGTCATAGTTGGAAAGAAAAACTGTAATTTGGAATTTAATGCACTTTTAATGCCCATTTCAAAATGTGGAAGGTCCGATTTTTGGAGTTCCTCTCATAATTTGCAAAGTATTTACTATACCAACACATAGGGTTCATTTTCAGAATTTTACGCCAAAAAATTTAATTACACAATTGTCACTTCCAGTCATTATTCTTCCAAGAAATATTTATCCCGAGAACATATTTATGTTATTATAAAATCAATTTAAGAGGATTAAATTTTTAGTTTAGGTTCAAAATAAAATATACACAGATAAGGTAATGTTGAAAATAATGTCTCTCTTTTCAAAACAGAAGTAATTTTTTAAAAACTTCTTGGTAGCGCAAAAGTTTTATAAATTCAAAGGAATGGCCACTATCTATTAAAGTGAGAGTTTAAATAATTTTAAAATATGGAAAAATATTTAAATATGGCGATCACTTAGCGCTGAAATTAAACGAAATCGATTCTTAAACTCGCACTCAGTAATCGATTCAGAACGAACGACCCATCGAAATGTATTCGGCCATTTTGAAAGTTAATGTTTTGGCAAAGTTAATGTTGACAGTGTGAAGTGCTCCAAAGATGCCTCGACACGAAAGTTTAAAGTGTAGATTATGTCTTAGCCGTGGTGGACGGTACACAAATATTTTTTATGAAAACAACGATGCTGAGAAATTGGTGCGGGAAGCGATAGAAGAGTTGTTGGAATTGAAAGTAAGATATCCGTGTTATGTCTACGTATTATTGATAATGATGCTTTTATAATAAATTTACCCCGAAATGTGCGACAATGCCCATTTTTAGCTTAAAAAAACCTTTACGTTATTCAGATAATGATTCGAGTCCCATTGAGAGCAAATGTTTAGGGTTTAATACTTTGATAATCTTGTTATTATAGGTAGTCAGGGAAAGGAGCAACCCGTGGTTGCTGTGCTACCAATGCTTTAAATTGCTGACGGATTTCTACATGTTTAAGCAGCAGTGCCACGAAAACCACCATCTATTGAACAGTCAAAGGACAAAGAAACGCGCGGAGAGAAATAACCGCCGCGCAACGGTGAGTCGAGGCCAACTATGGTTGGTATTTTGTAATGCTATGAGGAATGTTTTGGATAACGTTATGCGTAAACGGAAGTAACTTAAATTGAATAATGAACATATTTATTTTTAATAAGTGTCCTCGCTATTGTACGCAAGTGTTAAGGTCTTATAACCAAATGACTAATACTGGCGTTTATATAAAAATTTGGAATTAACTATGCTCCTGGTAACACTTTAAGCAATTTTTTTTATTCAATTGGAAATCTTAGGTAACAGTGAGCTGAGATTGAATTTTACTGAACGTATGAAAATATTGAATGTATTTATGCAATCAGTTTTCATAAATTGTGAGTAAACCGAAAAGGATGATAATATACGAATGTCCATGTTAACAATGATATCTGGTATTAAAATAAGATCTTGGAGTTCTTCCTAGAATATTATTTTTATTTGTAATTTTATTAATTCGTTCAATTTTAAGGAAATTGCCTCTAATATTTGTAAATATGAAGTAATAAGCACAATATACACGTTCTTAGCAATTATTTAGTGATGTTAAAGGTAATTATTTTGTGAAGCCTAACCATCTAGTCATCATAATTTTAAAAAGATTAAAAAATAATGCACTTGGTAAACAAGTGTTGAGTGGAATGTTGGACATAGATTGATTTATTTTATAAGTTAATATATTTTTTCAATTAATATCTTCTATTTTAATAAAAAACATATAATTAAGAATTTTTTTGTTTTTTTTTTTGTGAACAGTTCATTAATATTTTTAAAACTCAAAAACTAGGGCTTCTATTAACTTAAGTTGCAATAACCCTATTTAAAAAGTTTTTAATATCTACTAAAGGCTGTATAATTGTAGGCAGCTCAATTTCATTCTACAGCATTTTGCTTATAATTTTTTCCAGGATATTACTGCTGGTATATCTACTGGAGAATAAAAATTTCCAAATAGTCACATTTTGTCAATTTTAATAAATTTCTCCATTGATTGTTTGCAGAGGAATCTAAAGGTAGTGATGGAGTCAAATGATGCCTCGAGTGATAGTGATGGGGGCATTGCCAATTTGTCGATGGTCACTAGAGCATCAAGCATTTTAGGAGAAAGATGCATTCCCAGTGTAAACAATGTAAGTACTCATTGAAATTCAAAAAATTGACACCTTCAACCTCTGGATTCTATGGAAATGAATGTTGATAACAATTTTGAGTAAATCCATTGAATTGAAGAATTTTTATTCAGTGAATTAAGAGAAACTGAGATTTATCTAAATCCTTCATACTTGTCAATAATGGTCTGATATTATGTATCTAATCTCTTAAAATTCTCATTTTTAATGCAGAAATAAGCTATCAGGTGGTTTGGTTTTGCATGTTCAAATTACATCCTTTAATAATTGCTTTTGCTGTTAAATCTTACTGTGCTTCAGATATAAGTTATCTCCCCACAAGTAAATATTGATACTCTCATTACATATCCATAAAATATTAAGAAAAAAGTACTGGTGTGTAATTTTGATTCTCATTCATGCATAGGAATGATATATGCATAGAAATGACATGGAAAATGTTTATCAAGAATTCAAAATTCAATTTCAATGTTCATCCACTTTTTAAAATCTTTTTCAATATTTATATTTTGAATAATTAGGTTCAGATCACAGTTAAAAAAGAAATTTCAGATAATGAAGATCAGGAAACTGTTGAAATGACAGCTAGGCTGAAAAAAGTAGACCACATTATGGATAATCATGAAGAAAATTCTATTCAGGTAAGGAAGACATTGGAACAGTTTGACATTTTCAAAGCTCATCCAAAGCTTTTGTTATTTTGCAAATACTTATTCATTTGCATTTGAAAAGACTTTAGTGACACTGATTTTTACTTAATACTAGAAATTTGGTTACAT
The DNA here is from genome assembly GCF_022747635.1 of Hetaerina americana. Classification (NCBI taxonomy): domain Eukaryota; kingdom Metazoa; phylum Arthropoda; class Insecta; order Odonata; family Calopterygidae; genus Hetaerina; species Hetaerina americana. The sequence goes on along the minus strand of NW_027286481.1, from coordinate 652,694 downwards.
ATAATTTTCTATCAATAACTGAAGTTCAATATTTTTACTGTTTAATAATTATTCAATTAACTCAGGGCACTATAGTGAAGACAGAGGAAGTGGATGTTGAAGACCAAGAGACCAATGAAATTGTAGCTAGCCAGGGAGAAGAGGACCAAAATGTTAAGAATCTGGAAGGAACTTCTCTAAAGGTATTTAATAAACTAAATCTGTGATATTAGTGCTATTATGGCTCATGTTTCTTTTTTCAACTCATGAATACCTACAGTACAAAAGATTTCTCTATGTCATCTTGTACAATACAATACTTTATACTAAATCTTTGATGCACGGATAGGTATTAATGAAAACCACTAATTTTTTTTGGCTTGAAAGATTATCATAACCACATAGCTATGTAATAACTTGCTAATCAAAAAGACAATAATATTATATTATTGCTTATTATATAGAGAATGTGTTTTTATTGAATGTGATTTGTGATCTTGCAATGCGAGAAGGTATATCTAGGAATAAATATGGAAGTAAAATAATAAATGATTCGATTACTGTGGTATGACATGGTATTAAGAAGGTTTTGTATAAAAGTTATCAGACCATAGTGGTGGAAGTTTAAGGTAAAGAGAGTTGAAATTTGCTTAAATGATAGTGATTAGGAATGCCAAATTCAAGTCTTCATAAGAAATGCAGGCAAATTGCAAGATAAAGGCATTCATAATATAAGTGATGTATTTACTCATTTAAATTCTTAAATAAATAACTTGATCTTTGGGAATCATTTGATGGAATATTGAATGTAATTCCGATTAAATTCATAATATAGAATAATTCTTGTTCAATGATTCTGTAGAGTCCGACATTTATCTAAATCTTTCATGCATGTCAACTTAAGGCCTGATATAATTTATCTAATCTCATTTGTAATTCTCATTTATAATGTTTCAATTATCTAATTAGAGTTTATTTTTCATATTAAATGTTTCCATCATTTATTGGTTTTCTTTTGTTATCTAGTGATATTTTACATAAAAAATATTATCTCAAGGTAAATATTGAAAATTTAATACCAAATGCACTTTTGATCAATTTTGAATTCCATTTATGCTAAGAAAATTCATAAATCTTTTAAATTATACCTAAAATCATATATTTTTACTGTTTTCCCCCTATTTTACTAAATTTGCAGATAAATGTAGACATGGATAAAATAGCAATTGAACAGCAGGAGACTGTTCCAGCTAGGCATAGAGATATGGACAGCAACGTGGAGAATCAAGAAGGGACTTCTGAGGTATTTAAGAAACATTCTTACCATAATGGCACCAATATAACCAAATTATTTTGGTGATATATGTGCTGTTATTGTAAATGCTTCTTTTTACAACTCGTGAATATCCCAAAATAGAACAGATATATGTTTCGCATTGAAGAACCCTATTAAAATGTCTTTTTAAGAGTTTTAATTTTGAAGGAACAGTAATAGGTGACATGTTAAGGCTAATTGGAGGTGTAATAAAGTGTCATAAATATTTTTTATATAATTTCATGAATTTTCTGTTGGTTAAAATAATCTTGCTGACCCTTTTTCTTAGCCCATTCAGTACTTTTAGGTAAAAACATGTAAAATGCAGTTGATTCCTCAGGTACAAAGTTCTGAATGACCACATCCTAAGCATAAAATAAAATTACAGATACTTCTTTCACTCTTAAATTGCCTGATGGAAATCTTTTAAATTTGTAAGAATATTCAATAATTTTACTTAATTTTAATGTTTTTCAATACCATTCTTAACTGTTATCTTCTTTTAAATGTTGCAGAAGGTGATAGCTTCAGACCTTACTCTGTTTATGTTAACCTATAAAATATTCCAGATAAAACTATTATAGTCTTTGATGTGAGCATATTTTTTAAATAAATGTGTGCACTGTTATATTAGTCAACCAACATAAACCACGGTCAAATTGACCAGTTTCTGTTGGTTCAGAATTTAGCAGCTCACTAATATTTTGCTCATGGAAATGTGTTCCATGCCTTGACAAATTAGGATAAAAGGAAAACAGTGACCTTACCCTAGATGTGAATATCTCAACCTGAAAGTTATATTATTGATAAATCATGTTGGAAAAAATTCGTACATGTCTATAATCATTTTGAATATCCAATTTTTGCTTATATTCCCTTCTAATTAATGTTATAGATTAATATAAAACCTTTAAGATAATTTGACAAATGGCCATACAATTTCTAAGTACCATTCAAAATTTGCTATTTCTGTGCAAACATAAATGATGCACAAAATTTCTCATTCAGAAACAATATGTAACCTAGGGAAAGTATATTATCTTTTCTCTCTATGATATGCCTATGAATATTATAATTTTAAGTAATGCCTATGTAAGGCTTTTTTTTAGGTGAACTTTATATTTACCTATCAAACATCTTGGTGTTGATTATGATCATTTATGTTTTTTAAGGAGTTGTGTGTGCTCCCAAGCCTTCTGATGGATTCAGAATGCCATGGTGTTGATTTGGTAAATGGTAAAACAAGAAATTTGATGGCATTGAGAAGTTCAATGAAAGCTATTAACCATTCAGTACAAAAGTCATCAATTGCAGAAGAGGACAATTGTTCAGCCAACACTAATGTGAATTTGATGGATGATGATAACTGTGATGAAGTTGAGATTCAGGTAAGGAAAGAAAGCTATTATGAATTTCTTTTATAACCAACGCTCTTTCATAACAATATGCATTATGTTATATTCTGAGTGCATTGCTTTTTAAACTTAGGTAATGTTATGAGATGAAATTGCCTTCCATGTGGTTTTGCATGGCTAAATCCTTCTTTAAATGAGGACTGGTATAAAAAAATCTTTAATAACTTTTTATTGAATAAAACTTTCATGCAATTTAACTATTAACATTGTCAAATGTTCTGTGTTTAAGAAAATGAAGGACTACAAAATTATTCAAGTACCGGAGTAATTTGAAGAAATTAGCTCCGAAGATGTATGCTCTGGATTAAATTATTTTGAAATTTTGACCATGTGTCATAATAGATAAGAATGGATATCCTTGGCATTAGTATCGTGATAGATGAGGAGAGCTTTAGATAGTGTTCTTTGGTGATAAATTGGGGCTGTCAATGTTCAAAATTACCAGGTTGTATTCTTGTAGAAGATCATGATTCCAATTAGACAATGTGATGACTTGTTATAGTTTGTTAAAGAAGCTTATTGTTATGAGAAAAATAAGCCACCAGACCTATTCTCTGTATTTAGTATGTTATTTAATTTAATTGGTGGGCCAAAACTATAATTCATAATGTTGAGGCATTTTCTTGTTAACAGTATTTAAATATTTTCATTTTATATTTTCAATCCATGGATATCAAAGGTTTACTTATATTTTAACAGTAAGCTCTCCTATAATTTACCTTCTCTAAACTTGAATTGAAACACTGGCAATATCATTTGATGTTAGAAGGTTCAATGAATAATGTTAATGCTTTTGAAGAATTTAAGACAAATGTTCTGTATAAATGCATGGTAAAATTATTAATTTAAATCAAAATGTATAATTTTAAACCTTGTGTAATTTTATAGAATGGGTTTGGAAGTTTTTTGGGCATTTAATTAATGTTTTACATGGATGCAATGTACATTGGTTATGTTAATATTTTTCAGGATGATTTAGAAGATTTAGAATTGCATTTATCCTTTGATGAAGAAGACAATAAGGAAGAATGTGACAACAATACTTTGCAGGAGATGGGCGGAGTTACATCAGAACAGTTGAAGACACAAGGTAAGTGGAGCTGGAGACTCTGTTGTCTTACTTTTGCATTTTGAATATTTTAGAAATACTGAAAATGTCAGATACAATATTATGACTAATTACAAAAATTGATGGGAAAATATTTAAATCAGAATAAACCTGTAACAAAATTATTATTATCAGGTAATCTACCGGTCAATGTAGGTTATTGGATAGACATAAACACTAATAAAATAATTTCGACCCCTAGCAAAACACAACATTCTACGCTATATCAGGTCTCTCTTCAGCTCTGAGTTCTTTCTTTCTCTCATCATCCAGTCTAACATCCCTATTCTGTTCCTTCTCTTTCCTCATTTGCCTAACATTCTACCCTCCATTAGTCTTCAACATCCAGCTGCAAGTCAATACCCCCTTCAGAAACATTTCCTGCCTCCATAAGATATCTCCCAGGAAACCTCTTTCTTTGCCCACTATACCAAGCACTTCCTCATTTATTTTCTTCTCTGTCCATTTTACCTTCTCCATTCTTCTCCACATCCACATTTAAAAATCCTTCAGTCAATGTGTATCCTCCTGTTTCAATGACCGCTCTATACATAGCTATCCTTTATTTCAAAGTTTCCTAAAGTCTTTTAATAATGTCCTTGCTCAACATCCCTTTGCCTAAAGCAATTCCTGTCCTTATGTCCCTATTACTTTTACTGTGTTGGTCCAATCAATACTGAGATACATAAACTGTTTTTCCAGCTGTAGTTTTTGCCTTCCTATTTTAATGTTAACCTAAGCTTTTTCATCCTAGAAAATTGCATATTCTTTGTTTTATCAATATTGATTCTCATCCCATACTTGTTGTACTGAATTGCCAATTTACTAAGCAATGCTTGCAACCCCTTGGCTGACTGACAAACTGAAGCTTGGTCATCAGCAATCCTAACTGATTTTATCAATTCCTCACCCACTTTCATTCCTACCTCCAGTTCTTCCCATGCCTCTTTATTCATTTCCTCTGCATACATGTTGAACAGCATCAGTGATAATGGGCAACCCTGCCTTACACCTCTTCCTAACACTGCCCATCCTGACTCCCCGTTTCCCACTCGCACCTGAGCAGTCTTGGACATGAACAGGTAGCAGATTAGCCTCATTTCCCTCCAATCTTTTCCTATTTTTGGCATTATACCTCATGGTCATGTTCTTTATTCATTTTGATTAAAAATCTCAATGCTGCAATGACATTACATGTACCTCCCCCCTTCCTGCAGGTAGCAGATTAGCCTCATTTCCCTCCAATCTATTCCTATTTTTGGCATTATACCTCATGGTCATGTTCTTTATTCATTTTGATTAAAAATCTCAATGCTGCAATGACATTACATGTACCTCCCCCCTTCCTATACCCAAACTGATCATCCTGTAAGTTATTGATTGCCTTACTCTCTTTCCTTTTGTTTATGATCCCAAGAACAACTGCAACAGAAGATTTTGCAAAATAAAATGCTCTCTTTCAGGAATTGTCAGGGCAAAAATCCTAAAAATAAACAAAATAAAATGCATATAATAGACTTCATTTCACTGCCGCAGGTTGTTATTTACTAAGTCCCTCTGGTTTTCCAACTTTAATAATTTAAGTACCAATCTGATACATATGTTGAACCACAAATATTCCATGGTTGCCTTTTTTACATTTTATACTAACAGTTAAGGATCTTTATCCCTTTTGGCCAAGATTATAAATGAAATTGTTGAATATTCTTCCTCAGTGTTGAAGTTTCCCTGGTCAAGGTTTTAGTACACTGATCAATTTAACTCCAGGTTTATTTACTATGGTCTTAATTTGTAGAAAAGTTATTCTAACTTTTTTGTTTTGATAATTTAACCTTTAATTATTCTCTTTAGGGATTTTGCGTATAAAATTAAGTAAGATCCATACATAATAAGTATCATCGTTGCAGCTAAATATCAGAAGCCAATGATGTTATCCTTACAGGTACCTAAAAAAATTGAAAATTTGTTCATCATGCATCAATATACGTAGTTGGTTTATCTTCCACTCGTCAAAAGTCTACTGAAAATCATTTTCTAAAATATTGTCTAAGCAGTTATCATCAGTACTTGAACTGTTAGATTCGAGTATAATTGATATATTTTTATCTGCCTTTTTGTTTCAAATAAAGGAAAAGGGACAGTAGAGCCAGGGCTTATAAGAGCATTGCAATGGCAAATTATGTCAGAAGCTTCTTTCTATGTTTGTTCCTTGCTCAAGACTCTTGCAACCACCTTTGCTCATACCTCCCTTAACACAAGATCCTCATTAATTTGTTAATGTTGGTTCCTCCCAAAAGGCTGGATTCTTTACTAACAAGGGAGGTTATTAAATGCATAGCAGAGTGAAAAATAGTTTCATTTTTGACGGCTCAGAATCAGTTGCAGTGGTCATGAGGTAACTTACCTGGCCTTTATCTTTATTAAGTTGTCACGCTTTCTTATACATTTTTTGCTACTTAAAAACTTCTCAGGCTTAAGACATCATTTGCATAAGCCTCTTTAATTAGTTCCAGGACTCCAAATTTAAGACCTGGAACTAGAGCATTGCTCCCATATACACTAATTTCTTTCATGAAAACAAAAAAAAATCAGTCATAACTAATATCCACCATCTTTCTCAATACATTTTGCCATGCTCATCTTAGTGCAGTGGGCTGATATATCAGCTTTTGTATCCCTGGTGAAAATTGCGGCAGGCCGATATATTGGCTCTTGTGTAGGCTTTTGTTTAAATAATTGTAACTTATGGTTTTTTCTTTAATAATTTATGGTTTTTGTGCTATCAATAGGTTGAATTTGCTAGAACTACATAACCAATTTTTTATTTTTTTATTAGCAATTTTAAATGCTTTTAAAATACTATAATTCTTATTATAATTTTTCGTTCAGTTTTGTACATGTTGGGAAGCTCTGCCTAATTGTTTGCTCGTTTTTTTTTTCCTGAGTGGTCTTTCCACTATGAAAAGCCACTGAAAGGCTACTAATCTGTTTTCATCTGTAATCTCTTGAATGTGTTGTTGGGTCGTCGTATTGATATATACCTGCTTATTAAGACTTTATTGAGATGGTGGAAATGAGACCACTGCTTTGTATTCATTTTGGTTTCTCTTGCCGTCCGTCGTATCTAATCAATTGTGCCCTGTTCAATGGATTACATTGTCAGCAGTTCTCTGTGAGTTAGAACTTGGTTTTTTCCTGCCTTTAGATTGTAAGCACATTGCTGCAGTCTCAAGGAAAGGGTAAAAGTCCCAATTTGACAACAGTAAGGTCAGCCTTTTCAATAAAATCAAACTATGCAGAGGCTGACAAAAAAATTTGCAATTCACTGGTTTCTCTTTAATTATATATAATATTTTCTACACGTCTTTTCGATTCTTTATTATATATAAATATCATAGTTTAATTGAAAAATGTCTTTAAAAAATATTAGTTTTGTGTCTAAAAATCGAAATATTATTACTCAAAAAATATTCTTCAAATTTATGATACTATAATAATTACATTCATTATTCAGATGATGTAAATGCATTACATCATTATTAACTTTATTATTATATTTTAAATTAAAAAAACTGCATATGGATATCTAAACAAATAACTTCATAATGTTTTTTTTTCTAAGGCGACACATTTTCTTAAATTAAACTTCGCACTTCTCACTAATACCCCTGAAATCCCAGCCACATTAAGAGCGTTAATATACACTTATCTTGGTCACTTTGAGGTTATAATTTCGCCAATTGGTCCTATATTTATTTCATTGCTAGGTAGTGAAATTTTAAATATATCAAGAAAAAGAATATTATAGTTAATGTATTTTATTCTTTAGAATTAAATTAATAGCCCATGTAATTGAGTCAGAATGATCTGCCCATGATGGAAACAAGGTGATACTCTTTAATTCTTTTTTTATTAAAGCACAATTAATGCTGGCATTTGAAATAGTCATGACAGAGAAGTGCCTCACAATAGATCTTGCCAAAAGCCAGCAAGCAGCTAGCAATTGCTTTTCAGCAGAACTTTTTGTGACACTTACATTTCGTAATAATAACTTGTTTTATTATAATTTTCTTTTAAACCCAACAGATTTGTCACATATTATACACTGATACTTTTTTTTGTTTAAAGAAACCACCATAAACTTTGTTTTCAGACCATAAACCTAAAAATAAATTTCCTTTTTAAACGATAAATATGTTTTTAAATCGTTTTATTTACAGAACCTTAAAGTGGGGGTTTCATTTTCTGTCTTAAATTTCTTGTGAAAAATTTATTTGCTGCAGAAAGTTCTAGCAATCTAAAGGACAACTATATGAAAAGTTATGCCAGGAAATGTGAAACGTCTTTTTTGGATAAATTGTATCAAAATTATGTATAAAAGTAATTTTAAGGGCACCATTCTACCTTGATCAAAAAGTTCCCGGAATAACCACCGTGTGGCGCTCCCATCGTTCCGATTTGAGTTCTGTTTTTTTGTTAAATTGATACATCTGTTGTTGATATTCCCTTTAAATCTTAGTGTCATAACTTGACATTTGCAAAAGTTACGTAGCCAAGAGTACATCTATCTCTGTGTGTGTTGGCGATTTTTTACAATTGCAGAAATGGATTTAAATTTGCAACAACGAACTTGTATTAAATTTTGCGTAAAAAACGGATTTAGTGGCGCACGGACGTTGGAAATGTTGGAAAAGTGTTTCGGCAACGATTCTCTAAAAAAAACGGTCGTTTACCAGTGGCACGAGCGGTTCAGAAGTGGTCGTGAGTCAATCGAAGATGATGAACGCAGTGGCAGACCATCGACATCGAAAGTCGGTGAAAAAATTGATAAAGTAAAAGAAATGTTGGTCAATAACCGCAAATTAACCATCAGAGAAATAGCGGAGGACTTGAACATTGCCTATGGATCCGCCCAAGACATTGTGTTTAATGATTTGGGTTTCCGTCGTGTAGCAGCAAAGTTGGTGCCAAAAGACCTCAATTTCATGCAAAAAAGAGACCGTGTTGACGTCGCAAAAGACATGATTTGCGAGGCTGAATCCGATCCCACATTCATCAAAAGGATCATTACTGGAGACGAGACGTGGGTTTATGAGTACGACACGCCATCCAGACATCAGGCAAGTGAATGGCGTTCACCAAATGAGCCGAGACCAAAAAAACCACGTCGTTTTCAGTCAAAAAAGAAGGCAATGCTGACGGTTTTCATGGATTACAACGGTGTAGTGCATCATGAATTTTTGCCAGAAGGCCAGACAGTAAACAAAGAGTATTATTTGGGCGTTATGAGACGTTTGCGTGAAGCAATTCGCCGAAAGAGACCAGAAATGTGGGCAGAAAACTCGTGGATTTTGCACCACCGTCGCACAGTGCTATCATTATTCGTAATTTTTTGACGAAAAATGCAACAAATACCATCCAACAGCCACCGAATTCACCTGATTTGGCTCCCTGTGACTTCTTTCTGTTCAATCGAGTAAAAAACCATTACGGGGAACGCGTTTTAGCAGCCGAGAGGAAGTAATGGAAAAATCGCAAGAAGCACCGATGGTCATACCGAAAACCGAATATAAAAAATGTTTCGAGGATTGGATCAAGCGCTGGCATAAGTGTGTTGCAGTCGATGGGGATTACTTTGAAGGGGACAATATAGATTTAGATGAATTAACTTGTATTTTTAATTTTCTGAATAAATTCCGGGAACTTTTTGATCAATGTAGTATGTCTCAGTTGGAAATCAGGGATTGCCATACTAAAAGTAGTTTCACATAATAAATAGATGTTATAAATAAATTTAGCATGAAACAAATTATTTGAGGAAAATGACTTTATCACTTACTAAAATGACCATTTTACTGGATTAGTAATTTGTCCATGAATGAATTGAGGATTTTATTAATCAATAAAGATTTTCATTCTCCTAGTCCCCATCTTAAATATTGTCATTTTGGTATTTTAACTTCTATATTTGGACTTTGTGCTTTGGGTAAAAAACAGCCACACAGTTAATTTCAATGAAATATCTATTCCCTAGGAAATGAATTTCCCTTTTTTATACAGCAGTCTTTTCTCTGATTCCATTCATTTAAAACAGGAAATATTCCTATTCCTTCTCAAAATCCTTTTACAAATTTAATTTTCTAGGCATTTGTTCATGCCAAGTAAACAATTGTGGAAATGTAATGTGTGATGGCATTGAACCCTTTTCGTGATAATTTTTTATGTATATAAGTCAATTTACCACCAGAAAACTATATTCATTTTACTGCGTATCTCTTTGTACTTGTATGTTTAAAGTCAACGATTAGGTGCTCATGGAATCTGCAAGCTGGTTGAAACAAGCCATCAGTTAAGTAAATTGGTGAACTCTTGTGCAAGGGTCATAATTTAATTTCTTGACATTAAAAATTTTCAATCATCATTTACATTAAATAATTTTAATGGAACATGAAAATAATTCTTAAACATGATTTTATAAAATCAGGGAATGGAGCAACAAGTATATGTGTTTTAATTTGTTTGTTTCAAATAGAACTTCAATGGATGATTTGATTGTAACAACTCAGGGAAACAATTTCCTGGCCCATATCTTCTGAAAAAGGTATTATAGAAGCTAAATGGTATTCTGCTAACCTTTTTGTGTTGAGTACAAATATTTTCAGCAGACTTTCTGAGAAGAAAACTGAATACATTATTGGGTCAGCATCAGATAATGACGTGCTTTGTCCCTGGCCTTTTAGCTTTATTGAAGATGGCATAATGAAAATCATCTGAAATGAGCCCACATGCCATAGTACAATCATATTATAGGAGTAATTTATGTACATAAATGTTTAAATGTCATCTGGAGATAAAAAACTTGTTAATTGCAGCTAAAATTTTTCATTGATAAGATTACTTTTCTTTAAATCTTTCAGATAATTGTAAGAAACAAGATGTTGCAGGGAAAGATGCAGGAGGCATTTTATTGCATGCTTGTCAAATCTGCTACAAGGAATTTGCACAAAGGGACCTTCTCAAAGATCATGTCTTGTATGTGCATGTTTGGAATGCAACAAAATTCTATTGTGACTCTTGCTCAAAGGCATTTGACAGAAAAAATGACCTTGCAAGGCACATCAACTTGGTGCATGCTGGGAAAAGGAAGTTCCAACGTGAATTCTGCACCCAAAACTTCATCAAAACTTTACCTGCGCTCAAAGAGTCATCACATAATGCAGAAAGACCATTTAAATGTGCTATATGTTTGAAAGGTTATGTTCAAAAGCAGTATTTAATGAGGCACATTTTGACACATACTGAAGAAAACCCACATAGTTGTGAAATATGCTCAAGAGCATTTACTCATTATTATTATCTAAAAAGGCACATGTTGACACACACGAATGAAAAGAGGCACAAGTGTGAGATATGCTCAAGAGCATTTGCACTGAATAGTACTCTAAAGTCGCACTTGTTGATTCATACTGGTGAAAAGCCATACCAGTGCACAATCTGTTCTAAAGGATTTACTCAGAACGGTGGTCTTAAAAGGCACGTGTTGACACATACTGGTGAAAAGAGACACAAGTGTGAGATATGCTCAAGATTATTTGCTCGGAATAGTCATCTAAAGATACACTTGTTGAGACATACTGGTGTCAAGCCATACCAGTGCAAGATCTGTTCTAAAGGATTTACTCAGAATAATGATGTTAAAAGGCATTTGTTGGTGCACACCGGAGAAAAAAGTCTCAAGTGTGAGATATGCTCAAGAGCATTTGCTTGGAAAAGGGATCTTAAAAGGCATATGATGACACACACTGGAGAAAGACCACATAGGTGCCACGTCTGTTCTAAAGCATTCATTCGGAAAAGAAATCTCAAGTCACACATGAAGTCACACACTGCAAAATGATCAGGGAGCAATGTAAATTATATTCAATTTCATTCACTCATGCTCATAACCGGAGCCTTATTGAAGGCCACATACATTTGAAAGCAGAAATGAGGTTGATATGTTCGTGAGAATTTTAAAAACAACCTTTATCATTGAATAAAGGCAGGCTTAGAAACAAGGAAAAAGCTAAAGTGCTCGAATTAAAAAAATCCTTCTCCCAAGAAGTACAGAGGCAATGTATGAATGACATGCATAATTTAGATAATGACGTTTATATTATGATAAAAAACTTCCAAATAATTTTATCACTACCAAAGATCATTATAATACATAAATTTCAAGTTTGTAAAACTGTGACATCATTCTTCTGTTTTGTGAAACTTCTTTGAATAAAAATTAACAGTTACGAAAAATTTCATTTGACTATCATTCATTTGAATATAATTAAGTGTAGCTACAATGACTTAATGTTCCAATCATTTGATGACCTATGCATGAATCAACTGCGTGTAAATATTTAGATAGGTTGTTGATATGAAAGAGGAATAGTGTAGGACATTATGAGAATACATTTTTTACTTACGCTTTTCAGTGAAGGTGGATTTTTCATTAAGAGTGCTGTTAAGTTTGGCAGTTCATCAACAACCCTGATGTGATGCAAAACGTATTGTTGCATGACTTCATTTAAAGTAAGAAGATACTAAAGAGATCCATCTTCAAATGCACAGCATTTAATTAGTATTAAGTAGACATCTATAGACGTGCCTTTATATATCAATGCTGAAATGCTGCAAGGGTATTCCCCAGCTCTTGCTGAACATTATGAGGATTGTATTGCTGACATTGTCTGGTGGGGAGAGTAAATTAGGAGTTAGGAGTATCTCTTTCTAAACAAAAATAGAGATAAGAAGTTTACTACTTTCAGTGAAATGATCCTTCTTCTGATAAGGAGGTGTTGAGGTAAATCAGTCCAAAGTACCTTATGTTTATGTATTTAGGTCAATTAAGGGGTCAATATTGAAAGCTTTTCTCATCCAAACATTTCCAACTTGATTATCCTTAATACTCCTGCTGCTATTGAAGAAGTATGACTCAATTGGGATTATAAATGAAGTTTTTTATACCTAGGGTTTCAAATGTATTTTTTAGTTCTATTTCCACTTTGCCTACTCAAATGTTGTCTTTGGGCAAGTGGGTCAGGATGTTAGGATTTGTGAATATATGTTTCTATATGAAAATAGATTATAATGCAGGTATTTCTGTGGAATTTGCTTTCTTGATAAAGAGGCTTTGATATATTTCAGTCCAAACCACATGGGGTTAATGAAGGAAGTTTTTATCATCGAAACATTTAAAAATTTATTTACCCAAATACTCCTGCTATTAAACCATATGTGTTCACCATTGGTTTCTTTGGCACTAAGCCACCTGATAATATATTGGTAATGTCTGGAATCTGCCAAAACATTGTTTGGGAAATTGCTTTTAAAGGGCTTTTAACAAATGCAGCACTCACCTTGCCTTGAGCTTACCCATCCAAATTTCTTAGGCAAGTTATTTTACAACTTTTCCTTTGCTATCCTTAAGGTCTTACGTATCTCATGCCCCTTTAATCGTCTAATGTCGTACTATTTTGTATATTGTACTGTAGCACTTGATGGCTCTCCATCTTGTGGGTCATCTCAAAGGGATATTAGAATCCTGTTAAATTTCAGCATCTCAGTTTTTATCAGCTGAAATTGAATTAGTCCCCCTATACTTTCATAAACTTCAAGTGAATTTCCTAAGGAATTAATTCATTTAAAAAGAAGAATTTCACTTCTGCAAGAAATTCAAGTTTTTCAATTTAAATCAGAAACACAAAAGACTAGTACTCTTACAATATGTTTAAAAAACTATTTGAGAGAAAAATTTGGAACTTGCCTTTCAAACTAAACAGACATGCATTCAGGAAGGAATCATAAATATATCTCTGATTGAAATTGCATTCGTGTCAAGTTGAGAACTTTTATACTTATCCCTTATTATCATGCCTTTTCATACTCTCAGGAGAATTCTCTACTTAATGAGGATTTTCCTTAGAAAAGCAACTGGATTATGTTACCATCATTGAAAAAACTTAATCCCCAATTCATTAACTCTCTAGTTCACTGAAACTTGATAATAAAAGTTTTAGATTATCTTGCTATAATAATTGAATGTTTTTGTAAAAGATACTCCTGGAAATATACTGTATGAATATAATGACTAAAAAATTTTGCATACATAATAAGAGAATAGGTTACCTCCAGATATGGCCCAAGGAATGGTCCTCAAGGTCATTTTGAATATGGTCTACAAACATGTATGCATTAGTTTATAAACTATTCGATTGTATCTAATTAATAATGCACCTTAATTTGAGGTTATGAGAGAATTTATGTGTTTATATGTTGAGTGCCATTTGAAAAACCGAGATGCGTAATGGGCAAATTTCCTAATTACTAGCTGAACTTTAATCAGTTATTCAGTTACTGGGGTTGAGCAAATAACATGAAAGGTTTTAAAATTCAATCAGAGCAATTAAGGAAATTCTAATGCTAGCGGTAAGATATTACAATACTCATTCTCATTTTTAAAAATTCCTTTTTTTATTGGGTATCCATGCAATAGGAGCCTTACAAAGAGCATATACACAATTTTGAACTTATATATATAGATGTTAAAATGTTTGGTCCAAAGTTGCTTTCTCCAAAAATGGCAGAACTTTTCTACTCTGATATTAATTGAATTTTATTACCTTTTATGTTATTTTCTCAACACCAGTCACTGAGTTACAGACTAAAGTTCAGTAAGTAATTGGGAAATTTGCCCATTATGCATCCTTATTTTTCAAATGGCCCTCCAAAAATTCTCTCAATTCTCTAGAAGTATTTATTAAGGCTTGAAAGGAGCAAAATTTCTATTTTTACACTATTATCATGCATATTTGTTCATACAATATGGTTATATATCCCTCTTTTGGTCATATATTAAACCTAATTGTGTTTTCAGGTTTGGGAATTATTTGCTTATTAAAGTATTAATGGTATCTATCTGGAGATGCAAATACATCAATTGCATAAAAATCTAAATTTTACTAATTTTCTTTAAAAAAGCATTGCAATTTTCCCAGGAAAGCTTGTCCTATACACTATAATATTGTCACTTTTATATGTATTGTATTTAAACAAATTAGCTGAATGCTGGCTTTATACCATTAGGAAAAATTGTCTGAAAAGAAAATCAAGGACTCTCCAGACATCTCATAGAGATGATCAATGTTTCTCTGATGATCTTCACATTTATTTTGTCAACATTTTTTCAGCTGTTGATATTGAATTGGTTATGCCATACTCTTTTAAATATGCAAAGAGAGATATTAGATAAGATATAAGCAGTAAATCTATTAAAATTATAAAAATAAATAAATAACAGAAAATAAAGCCAATAATAATAAATAAAATTACAAATAAATGAAATAATTAGATACCACAAATGGTTAGAAAAATGAAATGGAAGATAGAAAATAAATAATTTACTATCTAGCTTCAATAATATAGCATAGATCCTTGCTAGTCTCGGGCACTCAAACACAATTAATAAAATTAAAAGTGGTATAATAATAAATGAAAATTATTCACACTCCTTAGCTTTGATGTAAAATACAGAATTGACTATTTTTAGTTGCATGCTCTCCCACTCTTTCAGGGCTTACAAGAGGTTTCACTCTGCACCAGGGGCTCACTAATTATACATAGTTATTTAAAATTAAAATAAATGAAAAATTATCACCTACTCTCTAGCTTGGATGTACTATATTGCAATGATCCTTGATAATCACAAGCACTCATATTCAATTAGGGCTTAAAAGAGGTTCCCTTTGCACTAGTTATACATCAGTCACATGTCATATAAGTATAAAAGCAAAATAATAACAAACTCTCTAGCTTGGATGTACAAAGCAGCATTGATCCTTGCTAGTCACATACGCTCATACTCTCTCAAGGGTTACTAGTTTCTCTCTGTGCCAGTGGCCTACAAATCACTCACATGCCTCGATATGCAAAGATGCCATAGCCCTTACAATATTCTTCCACAGATTTGTTGTGGAATATCTTCTGACATTAGTACTGTGACTTTCACTTTGTGGAAGGGTAAGGGGAGGGTTCAGAAGCTCTTGCATAATAATACCTTGGAGGACAGATATTCCAGTCAGAAGAGGAAGTGCAAGGAGCAGTAGCCAGTTGGCTTTATGACACGGCATGAGAAAGGTATGACTCAAGTATTATGAAGCTGCTTACAAGGATAGAAACATGATACAATAATAGTCAAGGCAACTTTAAATTCTCAGGCTTTCTTAAGGTTTATACAAAGTTGAGAATAAATTAGTTTTTCCATGAAGAACAATGCAATACCTTAGTTTTTGAAGGGTCTTTGTAAAATGCAATAAACATGCATTCCTATAGCTCCTGCATATGCCAAACTATTGATGGATAAACTTAAATATAAGTTCTTTCATGAAAGAGACACTCAAACTGTACTGTCATATATTTTTCTTCTTCCTTTCCACAGTATCTTACAATTCATCTACATCTGACTTAAATATAACTTTCCTAGCTATCAACATTCACACCTAGAAAAATAACTTGACCAAAGTCTGAATGAAACTTGTCAACTATCAACAGTAAATTAATTTCAACTGTAATCACCCATCACAATCAAAATCGGTAATCTCCTTCTCACTCTGTTTTTGGCTCCTGCTTTTCTTCTCTTCATACGGGTCTGTATCAAGTCCTGTATCTCCTCCTGTTTTTTATGCACTTGTCACTATTACCTGTGTCCCACTTTCACTTACCATTGATTCTCTTGAAGACCACGAGTCTGTTTCCTACTCCTTGGGGTCTAGGGGATCTGAAATTTGAGAAACTCAACAAGGACCCCAGGTTCATTAGCCAACTTGTTCAGATGGTTTAGCACCACACTGAGTAATGGTGCAGGCACAGGCATTTGCTCAGTTGTCAACCCTGAAAGGGCTATCCCAGAATCTGAAGTATTCTGGGTATAAGCATTCTATGCTCTTGCTTGTCTGCTGGGCTGTCCTACTGGCTTATATAGCTATTGCGGTGGTGCTTGTACTATAATGGTGGGCTGCAGCTGGATAGTATTTGAAGGCAGCCGCAGCAGGATGTTACCCAATATTTCTTGAAATTGCATGGCTACTTCACAGCCATGTGCTTGGATGAAAGCAAGTACCCAGATTCTATTGTATACTACATGCTTTACTGGGCCTGGGGGTATCATTCAATTGGCCATAATGGCTACCATTAAGTCAAACTCGTGCAATTCATTCCGGGCCAGCTTAGATGAATTCCTGCCATACTTATCTTGATGGCCCAGGGTGAAGACCTCATCATTGTCCTCTGGTGGGATGATCCACGCGGCCAGGCTTGCAGAGCATAGTGCCACGAACATCTTCCCCAGTGTCGGCCTTGGTGCTGGTGGTAGAAGTGTTACTGGTCTTGCTGACTAACCGGGATAGATTTGCAATGTCCTAATGGTCTGCATCTCTTGGGATAAGGACTCAATATATGTCTCCAGGGCTGCAGCCCATGCGGGTGGCTCCTGCTCCCTCATGCTCAGCATTATCTACATGCTCCTTGGTCCAGGAGATGGCAGAGAGAGACTTGGCTGTGGTCGAGATGGGTGTCCAAATTTTGGATGCTTTGTTTGTTGTTGGGTGTGTCTCAGACTGAAGATGGGTGAGGTCAACTGGTTTGACATGTACATGATGGGGTAACCATCATGAACAATGGAGAGATTCCTAGGCACTCTCCCTCTCTGAACCTTTTCGACCAACTGACCAACTAAGGCCTTGTCCCACCTATCTATCCACCCAACTCCTGAATCTGAAGCTGAGCGGACCGGATTTGGGAGCCGTCATCATTACTGCTGAGCATTCAGGAGCAGGAGCCACCCGTAAGGGCCCTAGCCCTGGAGATTCAATATCAGGCCTCATCAGGGTATTGGGGGCCAGTTCCTTTCTGTTCCGGTTAAGCTTTATCAGGAAAACCTGGTACCTAAAAATCACTTTAGATTTAGTGGAGCTGCAGGTGCCCAGAGTGCTTTGCCTGGGAATTGGGCCAGGGACCCTCCGGTCAGCAGTCCAATGCTCTACCTACTGGATTACAGCAACCCACATATACATACATATATATATACATTTATATATATATGTATATATTTATGTGTATTTTCATGTATATGTGTATATATATATATATATATATATATATATATATATATATATATATATATATATATATATATATATATATATATATATTAATATATATGTGTTTGTATTTATAAATACACAGATACTTATGATTATTATTGAAACAATGCTTTTTGACCATGCATATTTCATTTCTTCTTTTCTTTGATTTTAGCCCTATTGTTTCAAGAATCCACTCCAACCGCAAAGGGCAGGGCACACTTCTACCCTTGTCCATCACACCTCTGACTCTGAAGGCATGAGTTCATGCTCCTCAGACTAGCTGACTTCCATCACGGAAGAGTACCTGTTAGCCAAGTGGCTTAAGTCACTAAGTAAGCGGCGTGGATTAAGACAGGATCAGCTGCTGACCCAACTTGAGCGAATTGGTGCCGGGGGTCAATTCATCCCAGGATGCCATCTCATTATTTCCATTGCACCTTGGCTCCTTAACATCAATGACGTCCTACCTGACTGCTGCCTAGTCAGATGGTGCTGCAGCACTGCTGGGGATCCAGCCGGCATTGATCCGGTATGGAGTCACTGAGATGATTCCCACCACCACCATACTGTTCTCCAGCAACTTCCCATTTCTCCTCTCCTCCTCTTCCTCCAACTCGCCCTGCAGGTCTTCAGAGATCTCCTCCGAGATGAATGTCTCTCCAGCTGACTCCTTGATGGAAAGGGCGGGAAAATAGTTTTCAAGGGTGATATCTGTTACCTTTTAAGGATAAGTCAGGTCGGGTGAATGGCAGAGGATGATCAGAGGTATACAGGACTGGATGTGATCTGAAGGCACTCCCTCTCTGACCCTTTTTTACCAACTGACCAACTCAGGCCTCAACTCACCTATATATCCTGACTCCCAAATCTGAGGCTAAGTAGGCATAGGGAGGCAGGACAGTCCAAGAAGGATGGTCAGCCAGATTCTATTCTGAGGGAATGTACCCCCAGGTCACATTCTGTGACCATTCTTTAATTAAGCTCATAAATAGATACAAGATATCATGACACATAAATATAACACATGTTCCCCTAGTCAGGGATGAAATTACAGCTTGATCATCAGGATAAATTATTACATTCGTATCGGGGTCTGCAATGCTGAATGCATGATGGGTCTCCATTTAGGCCACCAAAGCCTCCATAATTGGTCTCTAATGCTCTATGGCCCATATTTCAGTAGTTGAAAGCATCGGGATCACCCAAGCTACCTGGAATAGGGTGTTGTAACTGAACACATCTAAAATGTACTTATAATTGGAATACACTGTTGGTCCCTGCCATTTATTGTCATCCCATAGGCACTCCAGCCACGTGATGTTGCAACTTGCCGTGTCCTGGACTATGAATAGGTGGAGTTTCAAAATGTAGGTTATCCAGGCAATATATGCTGCTGCCTTGGGTATATCCTTTTGTTGAATTCTCTGGACCACATCAATGATGTATCTGATCTGCTTTAATGTGTACTTTGTCAAGCCAAGCTACATTAAAGCAGTGTCTATATGTAAACCCAGATATTTTATTCTCACTGATGGAATTAACAAGCTTTTTTCAAGATTGACCATTATTCCTAGCTCAACTTGTATGAACTGAACTATTTGTTGCACCAACGTTGTTTGGTCATTATTCAACAGGATTAGCCAATGGTCCAGATATGCTATCATGACTATCTGGAATTTCTTGCATCGTTCACTAATATCTGCCTGCACCCACTGTTGCATAATGGCGGGTGCCAATTGAACACCCATTGGTAGTCTCGTCCAAATTCCTTCTGGTCTTGGTGCATTGACGCCCCTGAAGGATGCGCATCTATATGGGTATCTGCCTAAGGTAAGGAGCGCTTTTTCCTTCTTCTTCTTGCGGTTCTGGTAACAGTGGCTGCTCCCTTGGCTCCTGTTCCTTGTCTGGATCCAAGTTATAATTCTGGCCTTTGTCATTGTCATGCGTTTCATGTGTAAGAAGTTGCGGTGGCAATTGCTAGATGCTTGTCCCTTTCTATGGGTCCATATCAAGTCTACTATCTCTCACTGTGTTTGACACACTTGTCACTACTTCCTGTTTCTCACTTTCAATTACCACTGATTCTCCTGAAGATGAGGAGTCTGCCTCCCACTCCTTGGGGTCTAGGGTCTGTGGAACCTTTGAGGAAATCAACAAGGACCCCAGGTTCATTAGCCATCTTGTTTAGATGGCTTGGCACCACAGAGAGTGATGGCATGGGCACAGGCATTTGCTCAGTTGTCAAACCTGGCAAAGTAGGAACACATGTCCCAGCAGCATCTATTGCCCCGAAAGGGCTGCCCAGATTACTGAGTATAGGCATTCTTGGCTCCTGCCTGTCTGCTGGGCGGTCCTGCTGGCTGGTATTGTTGTCGTGGTGGTGCTTGTACTATAATGGTGAGCTGCGGCTGGATAGTATTCAAGGGCAGCTGCAGCAGGCCATTTTCTGATGGTGTCTGTTTCCCAGAAATGTGCCAGGATGACCACAAGTACCCGGATTCTATTGTATATTACATGTTTAACCAGGTGCAGGAGTATCATTCAATCGGCCAAAGTGGCTACGATTACATCAAACTTGTGGAGGTCATGCCGGGTCAGCTTAGATGAATTCCTGCCATCCTTAACTTGATGGCACAGGGTGGGGACCTAATCATTGTCCTCTAGTAGGGTGGTCCATTTGGCCAGGCATGCAGAGCGTAGTGCCACAAACATCCTCTCCAGTGCAATAATTGGTGCTGGTGATAGCAGTATTATCAGTCTTTCTGACTTACCGGGCTGGATTTGCAATTGCCTAGTGGTCTGCATCTCTTGAGATACGGCCTGAAATTGTGTCTGCAGGGCTGGAGCCCATGCGCGTGATCCTTCTCCCCCATTCTCAGCATTGGTGACATGTTCCTTGGTTCAGGAGATGGCAGAGACATGCTTGGCTGTGGATGAGATGTGTGTCCAACTTCTGGATGCTTTGCTTGTCGCCAGATATGTCTCGGACTGAAGACCAGTGAGGTCAATTGGTTTGACATGTGCACCATGGGTGGGGTACCCACCACTAACAATGGAGAGATCTGGAGGCACTCTGTCTCTCTGAACCTTTTTGACCAAATGACCAACTCAGGCAACCCCTATCATTGTCAGCCCTTGCGGGCGCACATTAAACCGTACCGGTGGGCGATACCCACCTTTACCGGTCATTTTACATAAATAAAACCCTTGGCATTGCAAAAACCTGACAATAGTATGCGTGTATGTTTGTGGGAAACGAGAAACTTAATACAAAGTGTAACAGGACTGTTACACCCTAACAAAATACAATCTAAGGTGAACGAGCCGACAGGAAACGGCTCGTGAATAAGACTAAACTAAAAACTAGGCAGGGGAGAATACATGTCGGGGAAACATCGATGGAATTAACACAGGGAAGCATTACATAACCAGAAGGGAAACAAAACAATAGAAAAAAAAGAAAAAAGTGGCGAAGGGAGTGCCGTACATTCTAAGAGCAGACATAGGAAAGACTCATAGGCGAGTAATATCTTTAGGCAGTGTATATGTATGCTTTCGGTTGACATTGTAATCCCAAATTGACGTTAGGAGCGGATTGCCCGTTGCTTTCAGGCGCGAATGAAATTTGGATACTTGCGTACGAATGAAATCCGCGACGGACGGGATTCCGTGGGCGGCAAGGACATCGGACATGCGCGTCCTGCGGCTAATGTGCAATAATCCGCGGATTGATTTATTTTGAATGATTTCCAGGTGGCGCCATGTTGTTTTACGATTGGCGAAGATGGAGCTTGCGTATAGGAATTTGGGGCGAATTATCGCCTTGTAAAGGCGCATTCGGTCCTTGTGATTGAGCGACGACGTCGTCAAGGTGAGGCAGGACAGCTTGTTCCTTGCGACAATCGCCGACGTACGGCAATGGGCCAGATGAGGTCGGAATGTCAGTTTTTCATCGAGAACGACGCCAAGGAAGCGGTGCGTGGAAGCTCTAGGAATCACATGTTTTTGGAGCGTAATAGGAATGTGAGGAGTGCGTTTACGTCATCGGGCGAAATGGACGTGTGTGCTTTTGTCGGCGTTTATTGTAATTTTCCATGTGGACGTCAACTTGTGCAGTTTCCGTAGGTGAGTGTTGATGCGCCGAATGTTTGCCGATCGAAAACGAGACGAAGCAGCTATAGCCGTGTCGTCTGCGTACATGTAGAGTGACGTGTGGGGCGTGGACGGTATATCATTGACGAATAAATTGAATAAGAAAGGGCTTATAAGGGAGCCCTGTGGAACGCCGGCGGCGGCGATTGTCTCACCTATACATATCCACTTGGTCCCCAAATCTGAGGCTAAGCAGACTGGATTTGGGAGCCCCATCATAACCACTGAGCATTAGGGAGCAGGAGCCAACCACATAGGCTCTAGCCATGTGGCACGTCTTCTCCAATGCCATTATTTGCACTGGCGGTAGCAGTGTTATCAGTGTTGCTGACTTACTGGGCTGGATTAGCAATTGCATAATGCTATGCATCTCTTGAGATAAGGCCTGAAATTGTGTCTATATATATGTATATATTTATGTGTATTTTCATATATATATATACATACTTATATAATTATCTTTGGAACACAATGCTCCATGACCATGGATAAATGTATAAAAAGTATGGAACAAGATATTACAAGAACAAAGAAAGGATACTTACGTGAGTAATTTTGATGATAGCCATCAGAAAGTAGTCATTGGGGGAAAAATGAAGAGTTTTGGTATGGGAATTGTGAGGGGAGAAGATCTGTTTGTCCAACAGGAAATTGAAAAAGTGGTCAGAGGGGATTGCTAAGTGGTGACTGAAATTAGACATGATTCAATCTTGGAGGTTTAAATGACTGGAGCACCCAGATATGTGCCATCTCATGCGTGTAAGTTTATGCATGTGTTAGTATGTCTTCATGAGTGTGCGTTATTATATGTATTGAGTGTGTGTGCTAGTATTACTGTTACTATGTGCTTTTAGCCACATAGAGGTATGTTTTCGGTAGTTTTGTTGTGCATATATATGCATATAATCTCATCTGTTACTGTATTTTTGATACTTATTTTTGTATATTTTAGTATTTCCCATCTACCCTAAAATTTTTAAGCATTTTAATCTTTTAACAATGTTTTTAACTCTTTGATAGTTAAGAGATTTGAGAGAAAATGCTGATTACATTTCCTTGTGAAAACATTGCCTTATATTACAGCTATATTGTAACCATGAAATTGCTGAAATAAACTGTAGTCCATAATTTAATGCCTGGTTATGTTTAAATATTATAATAAGTAATACAATTCAAGTAATATTAGGATATAAAATTTTTGAAGCCACCAGCCATTTTTGAATAGGAAAATTTTGCACAGAACTTTTCAATTGCTATTTATTCAACTTAAAATTCTATGTAGACTTTTTTTTTACCGATCCTCTTTTACACTTACCTCATTTAATCAAGGCTTTACTCTTAATGAGAATAAGTACCCTAAATACATGCCTGGCTGGTATTACAGCTGTTCTGAAACAACTGCTTGGCGAAACAAACTTAAGTCCACATTTTAATGACTGTTGGTGTTGACATAACATAAAAGTAATACAAGTCAAGTCAAATGAGCATATAAAATCAGTATTGCCATTTTTTGAGGGAGAAATTTTGCACTAAACTCTTCAATTCTTATTTATATAACATCTAAGTTATATGCATACTCTGTATAGGGCTCCTAAATCCCAGTTGCCATGTTTGATCAATACCTCTTTCTAAATAAGCATTATAATGGTAATTGGAGACCCCTATCATATAAATTTTATCAGTCGTATTGTTTTCAAAAGAAATTTTATTTAAAGCTGGTTTCAACTGTCAACTTGAATTATTCTATTAATTTATGAAGGCAGCAATGTATTTTGAATGAGTTGGCCCTTAAGTATATAATTTGAACATTCTTAAAATATTTAAGATAGATTTCCAGTACCTACTATTCCTATAAAGATTTATTGTATCTTAAGTTTGCCAAATTTAAAACTATTTAATGGGTCACATTTTTAAAAGAGCTTTTCTGCTCATCAGTTTTCTCTAGGAAGCTAATTGGATCTGTTGAAATGTATGTGTAATTGGATATAAAAAGGGTAGGCTGATAACTTCCTTGTAGAAAAGAGAGAATAAACTTCAGAAACATTCCTGGTGACATACCTCCTCATCTCTCATTTGTAGGTTTGAGGTCATGTCATTTGTTCAGTATATTTTAAGAAATGCAAATATTTGGACCTGTATTAGTGCTTTAGAAATAGAAGTTAAACAGGGTGCTGCTATGGAATTTAAGTGATGCATATAATTTCTTAATTAGGGTTGAGCTGTTACTTCACTGAGGTTGTACGAATACAGCTGCTTTAATGAGGAAAAACCTCATTAAGATAAAGAAACTTCTAACAGTATGAAATGGAATGATACAAGTGGGTAAGGTTAAATGCTCTGTACCAGGCCCATAGTTCATATTCCTAAATGAGAAAAATTTAGGATTTCTGTCTGGATATGTCCTTAGACCAGTTTCAACTTAATCTTTAAAAGTAGTTTGTTTAGACCTTTTGTTGCAGTATATTGCTTATATGTTTCCTGTTGAAATAAATAAACTAAAATTTCTTGCAGCCCTAGAATTCCTCAATATGGATTCATTTTTTACTGAGGAAATTAATTCAAAGTTAACTAAATGTACAAGGACTCTACTCCTTCAAAATAAACCATTAAAAAGTAGGAAGCACAATTAAAACATGATCTTATATCCCTTGGAAATGATCCACCTGAAGGATGGCCATAAAGTGAAGCAACTCATTGCACATTGAATGGCCATGAGTGTATTGTAAGAAAAGGTGGAAAAAATATTCTGCTAAGAATGAGGGATGGAAAATCTCTGGGCCAGGTGAGTGCTGCATTTGTGGAAAGCCATAAACAAGAAAATGTTCAAACATATTTAGCAGCAATGCTTCAATCAATTCAAGAGAAAACTGACCCATTTTTCCCTATGAATTATCACAATATATGAGAAATGGCTAGCAACATTACAAACAAGAAACAAAACATCCATCAAAGCATTGGATGAAAGCCAGAGTTTTACTGCCAAAGATACCCAAGTAGAAAAATCAGGTTTGGCAAAGCGCCTTTATATCCAAACCCACCCGGAACCCAAAATTCTGAATGTCTAGATAAGTGAACCTTCTAGGTAGTCCCTCCTATTTCCCCTTCCTCCATCAAGAGATGGTACTCATGACAGAAATACTACAATGTCACTTTATCCTGAAGGCAACTTCCACAGAAGGTAACAGTGTTCCAATGCCTATTTTGGCGCAGAGCCAGATCCTTTAGTCCTAACATCCCACCCACTTTCTTTATGATGAAGTCAGTTATACATTCCCCAGAGTTGCACAGAAAACTGGGGAATGCAATTGCAGTGTTCTATTCTTGACATACAATAGAACTTACGTAGCCTTAATACACCTTAATTTCTTCCCAACTAAATGCTGTGTGACTAAAGATGGATATCAGCTAAGTGCAAGACATTTTTGTTGCAAAATTTCAACTGATTCAAGAGGAAGCAAATCTTTTTTGTGCTACAATTTAATGCCATTAATGAGGTATTGGTCCAGCACAAAATGCATCAAAACAGCAGATAAAGCAGGTTTTGGAAGTCTGTGGTTTAGCAGTAAAGAAACCAAAGTCAAATGCTTCTAGTTTGGCAAAGGGAATTTATATCCAAACCCAGTTATTCAAACACTTATAATGAATAATTTCTATAATATTCTCCATGGACCACTTTTCTCCATTAAGCAGCAGCAGTTTCAGGAGAAATATGAGGTAATCTAGCTCAAAATGTCTAGATAGGTAAAACTTCCCATAGACCTCCCCTATTTCCAGCTCTTCCATAAATACAGGGTGTTCCAGACTGTCATACCTCAACTTCTAATCACTTTTTTGTGCATAACCAGGTACTCCAAACTCTTAAAATCCTAAAGATGAAGTCTGCAATGCAATCCCCAAGATCTTCCACCAAGAACCAGGGAATACCTTCACAGCATTCCAGTATTAACATAGTGGCATCTATGTAAATATACCTTTACTTCTTCCTAACCAAATGCTGTGTGATAAAGACATGCCTTGTTTCATCTTACTTTCACAGGCATCATGGAACAATTCATTCTTCACCAATAAACATTCGTCAACAAACCATGCCCAACTTTACATATTTTTTCTTCAGCAACAGTCTAAACATGTAAACCCTGCTCACCTTAGGCTTTCCACACTTACTCTAAAGAGAAAACATACACTCCAATTTCCTATGAACAATATAATTTCTTTTTTCTCTTGCACAACCAACTTTGCATTATCTTTATCCTCAAGGAAATTAAAAGCAGGTATATTTCCAAGCAAAAAGGCAAGACGCAAGTATTTTGCCTTGTACAAACTGAACTTAGTAGATAGTACAGAAATGAACTTATTGATAACAATCCTAGCATGATTGATGGACAAAAGCCTTAAAATTGATTTAACGTTTAGAAGATCCAAAAATTGAAAAAATGATAGGTATGTTTGAGTTAATGATGAATTAGAAGATTAACACGTAAAAAATTATGAAATTTTTATTCTTACAGGTTGAAAATGTTTCTGTTTAGATTAATGTTATCAAGATGTCTATAATTATGCAGAGATTTTCAGCTTTAAGTTATAATTTATGTTTTACAATTGGTTTTTTCAGAGTGCAAGGGAATATTTGGGAAGAGTTAAGGAATAACAAATAATCCTCAGCAGTGTAATGCACTTCAATTTTATGTAGCCTAAGCACTCTTCTGTTCACAATGCTCCAGGTAATGAATGATTATTGACATATCTTACATTTTTATGATCATTTTGCAGAGTGTGTCATCATGTGTGACATTAGATGACTACGCTGAACGAATGCCTTTGAACACATGTTGCACTTGTGAGGCTTTTCTCCAGTGTGTGTGAACATGTGCCTCTTTAGATGATTACTAAGAATGAATGCTTTTGAACACAGGCTGCACGTGTGTGGCTTTTCTCCAGTGTGTGTCATTATGTGTGCCTTCAGTTCGCCACTCCGGGTGAATGCCTTTGAACAGATGTTGCACTTGTGTGGCTTTTCCCCAGTGTGTGTTAACATGTGCCTCTTTAGATGATTACTCAGAATGAATGCTTTTGAACACAGGCCGCATGTGTGTGGCTTTTCACCAGTGTGTGTTTTTATGTGTGACTTTAGATTACCTCTGTAAGTGAATGCTTTTGAACAGACTTTGCACTTGTGTGGCTTTTCACCAGTGTGTATTATCATGTGTGAAATTAGATGACTATGCCTTTTGAATGATTTTAAACACACCCGGCACTTGTGCGGCTCTTCGCCAGTGTGTGTCATCATGTGGCCCTTTAGAGAACTTCTTGCTGCAAATGCTTTAGAACAAATATGACACTTGTGTGGTTTTTCGGCAGTGTGTGTCACCTTGTGTGACTTTAGATTACTTCTCAGAGCGAATGATTTTAGACAGATATCGCAAGTGTGTGGCTTTTCACCAGTATGTGTCAACATATGATGCTTTAGACAACTACTCGTAGCAAATGGTTTAGAACATATATTACACTTGTGTGGTTTTTCACCAGTGTGTGTTCGCATGTGCCTTTTTAAGTGACTATTGGCAATAAATGTTTTGGAACAGATCTCACATCTGTGTGGCCTTTCTACAGCATGTGTCAACATGTGCCTCTGTAAAAGTATCTTTCCAGCTAACACTTTTAAACACAATGAACATTGGAATGGCCTTTCCCCAGTGTGCGTTGACATGTGAATTTTGAGTTTAGTGAAACTTAGAAAGTTTTTGGAGCAGAAATCACATTGGTGCTTCTTAAGAGCATGCACTAATTTGATATGACTTGCAAGGTCATCTTTTCTCTTAAATACCTCCAAACAAACATCACACTTGAATTGCATCACCTTGTTAAGGTGCACATGCATTACATGATCTCTGAGAAGGTCCCTTTGTTCAAATACCTTGGAGCATTTTTCACACACATGCAGTTGAGTAGATGAAGCATTTTCTCCCGATTCATCCTGTTTTTGGTGTTTATCTGAAAGATTTGAAGTATAAATAGATATTCACTAAAAAGGTGCTTACGTTTAAACAATCATACATCTACTCTTGCCTGTACATACTCATCAGTCTAACTATGTATGTTAGCAATGTCAGTTGCAATAAAATCTCAGGAACAAAGCATCTGTCATCACCTACTACTGACCTGAATAAGGCCTTTTAGCACTTTTTGTTTTACCTTCATCAGTGTCAAAGTGCTTCTTTTTTGAGCCTGGGAAACGTAAATAAGTTACAGGAAGCTAGATCCAGTGAGTGAAGATGGAGTGAACATATGATGTCATGCTCTTATTTTTCAAAAACTGCATCACAAAGAGGGCAGTATGACAATTTGGCAGTGACCAGGTATGCAAATCTTTTTTTTTCATATGCAAATCTTCAGAAGAAATCCATAACTTTGCATATCATGTCTTGAGCAAGATAAATGTTTTGGCTGCCAATTTACCCAACAGGAAATAAAATTTATTGTAGTGTTTTGCTCTGGAAATTTGCCAAAATCAAAAAAAAATTGTTCCATTGACACGGCTGGTTTTGACTACTGAAGCCATTTTTTTCTAATACTTTCCTCCTCCTTTGGGTATCTGCAAAATTTTACCCTTTTTGTTAATATGTCAATTGCTTAATTCACCTAGTATGCTTATCCAATGAGCACCTAATCCTTTATAAGTACATAAAGTATGTATTAAAAGTCACTCACAGCATCTTCTAATTCTGACCAATAAATGAGAGATAAAAATTATGTCATTTTGCTTAATTATGTTTTTTTGCTTATTTTGTAACATAAAGTCTACATTTTTCTTGGCTAAATTATATGAATCACTGAATTATTTAGTAGCAAATTATTTTGGCAACTTATTTTAACATCATATAATTAACTCTTTATTCATTTATCAGAAGAAATTTAATGAAACTTTATTTTAATTTCTGTAAAAAAGTAATAGGTCAAACTTTAAAACCAAATTTTTGCTGAATAAAAAGGTGTCCTGCATATGTCTTAGCTTATCTTGATAACATATTGACAAGATCAATTGAGGCAGTGCTGTGTAATGACCTTCTTAAATTCAATTATTCCAAAAAATCAATTTTCTCTACTTCTGATATGATTTCATTTAATGACTTTTTTTTACTAACTTTTGCCGACTGAAAATAAAAAAAATACCAAATTTCGGCAAAGTTGTATCAAGTTGACCAAGACGATTGTCTATTTGCCATATCAACATATCTCATGAGGACCTTGGGGTAAATTTAAAAAATTAGAAGGCACAAAACTAACTCTTATCTGGGGTTTGTAGATTTTCATGGCATTCAGATGAAAGATTCCCCATTCTCAGGATGACACCATGTAGGTTGTTTTTCTGACAATAGTTTTGCCTGTTTCAATGAGCATCTCCAGGTTGAAGTAAACCAGGTAAGATCACTTTGACCTGAAGATGCTCATTGAAACAGGCAAAACTGTTGTCAGAAAAATAACCTATATGGTGACATCCCTAGTATGGAATTTAACTCTCATCTTAATGTTTCATTAAAACCATTGTGCAGACATCACAATTACGGTATAATTCTTGGCATGTTCATTTTCAAAAAGGTACATACTTCTATCAAGTGCTTTCATAAGAAATTGAAGGTTTCTCCAATTCCGATGGAAACTGAATGAATTAGAACAGCAGGAAACTAATATTAAGAATGAAATTATGGGGCAACTAGAAAAAATTAAATTATTCCTATCCTGTTGTTTCAAACAAAAGCAACAAATACTTTACTAAGAAATAATAGGCATGGTAAATCAAAGAAAATAGTTTAACTGTAAATAATGGAAATGTAAAAACAACAAATGAATGGCATTGTCACCTTTCACATGATATTTAGATCTTACTTAGGATAAAACATAAGATAATGAAAGGAAAAAGGGTTGTGTTTGGTTATATCATTTATAATTCTAAACTGATAATATCTAAAATCAGAATAATCAAGCAAAATTAAGAAATGGCTTGAAAACATAGCAAGATTAATTAAAGATCTAGTCTGCTTAGCTATTTAAATAATACTAAATACATTAATAAATAATTGCAAAAATGATGATAACATTATCATCTTTTTTGCAGTTTAATATAATATTTTAAATGGCCTTTCAGTTATTTTTAAAACAATTTTTAAAAGGTAATGCAGTTTTTCACAATCCATTATAAGAACTGCAAGGGTTAATCACCAATAGTTGTATAACACCAGAAATAAGCTAAGATGAAGTGATAGCACAGTCCTTAGCTTTCCTTACCTTGTTCCTGCAACACCTCCCCTCCCAGTCTTACTTTTATCTGAGGTATATCAGCATCACATTCATCCTTGATCCCCACTTCCTCCTCAGAGGGCATATTTACTTCTGCATTTGCCAAATGATCCTGCAAGATCAAGGAAAAAATATTACAGATTTTCAGGATATGCATGAACAATGTTTTAAAAACATGTTATTTTAAAAATTAGGATTAAAAAATTGTTAACTTGTACACATTATATTTATATAATAAAAATAGTATTTTAGCTGATACCTCTCCAAAAAAAATATTTTTCTTCTAACAATTGACTTGCATAGGTTAAGATGAGACGATTGATATATGCAGAGATTATGAAAGACTTGCTGGGAAGTTGTGTCAGCCTGTTCTGTTAAGAAATACAAAAGAAGTAACCGCTTACAACTCTACACAGTAAAAAACTTCAAACCTCTTCCTTTAAAAAAATAAAAT
Source organism: Hetaerina americana (assembly GCF_022747635.1). Taxonomy (NCBI): domain Eukaryota; kingdom Metazoa; phylum Arthropoda; class Insecta; order Odonata; family Calopterygidae; genus Hetaerina; species Hetaerina americana. The sequence goes on along the minus strand of NW_027286481.1, from coordinate 621,799 downwards.
GTGAGGAAAATGCCTCTTGAGACTTGGCCTTAGCCCTATTGAACAGATATTAAGAACCCATCAACTGAGGTTGTGCACTTTGCCAACTAGTGCTAACTTCATAGGCATTAGAATTTTGTTTAGGTAGTCAGCAGTTAAGTTAGATTATGGATGGACATAACTACCAAATAGGTATTTTTGCAACTGCTAACAAAACAAAATCAAGTAACAAACTTTACATTATCTCAGTCTTCATCTCTGAGTACTTTTTCCCTTTATCCAATCCAAAATTCCTATCTTGTTCCTGCCCTTTCCTTATTTGACTAACATTCTCCCTTCTATTACAGTTTTTAGCCTCCTATTGCCAGTCAATATGGCTTTCCTCCAATTTTTCCTGCCTTCATAGGATTTTTGGACAAACCTATACCTTTGCCCACAATGTCTAGCACTTCCTGATTTGTTTTCTTTTTGGTCAATTACATTTTCTCTATCTTTTTACATACCCTCATTTCAAAAGCCTTCAATCTACTTCTCTAAATGTCCCATACCAAATTTGAACAAGTCTTTTCTTTACATCCTTACTCCACATCCCTGTCATTAACTCCTTCCTTGTTATTTCCTCATTTCCTAGTGCAGGTTTTCTCCTTACCTCACTGCTGCATTGACAGTATTGGTACTGAACACAATCTAGATCTGTAAAATCTAGTTTTTGCCGTACTTTTTTTTCTTTTCTTAAAAATTCTAAAATCTTTTTTCATTAATGTTGATTCTTATTCCATAGCTATGATATAATTGACAACCCTGCCTTACATCTCTTCCTAGCCCTGGCCAACATGACCATCCGTTCTTCACTTACACCTTCCAAGTCTGAGATATATGCAGGTTAATGATTAGCCTCCTGTTCATTCTATCTTTTCTTATTTTCCACATTTACTCACTACTTCATCCCAATTCACTCTATCATATGAGCTATTGAAATCAAAAACAGATACCATGTTGGCCTAAGTTCTTTAACAGACAGTTTTTCACATTATTCCTTTCAATTCTCTTGGATCTTTTCTATATCAGCTATAATCTCACACAACTTATCTTTAATTGCTAGAATAGATCTTTCCTTCTTACTTTCTGATAATGATTTAACCTTCTTAAATAGTACTCTAACTTGGCCTTCCTTCTGTGGACTTATTATATTCTTGCATAATCCTGAGAACCCTCATTTTATATGCTACCAATAATTCAGAGCACCAATTACCTACAAATATAATTAGAAGAGTCAACCCCAGCCATACTCTTATAAATGGGCAAAGGATGGATGAGGGAAATTAGAAGTAGCAGTAAATCAATAAAAATTATAAAAATAAATAAATATCCGAAAATAAAACCAATAATTAATATGATAAAAAAACAATAATAATTGAAATAATTAGATACCCCAAACGGTTAGAACAATAACATGGAAGACTGCAAAAAAATAATGTACCATCTAGCTTGGACTATATAGCATTGATCCTTGCTGGTCTCAAGCACTCAAACACAAGTAATAAAATAAAAATTATTATAACAATAAATGAAAATTAATAATGCACTCTCTAGCTTGGATGTACTATGCAGAATTAATCCATGCTTGTCGCTTGCACTCCCACTCTCCCAGGGCTTATGAGAGGTTTCCTACTGCGTCAGGGGCCAACTAATCACACATAGTGAAATAAAATTTAAAATTATAAAGAAATGAAAAATAATCATGCCTCGGATGTACTAAATCGAAAGTATCCTTGCCATTCTCAACCACTCACATTATATCAGGGCTTACAAAAGATTCCCTCTGTGCCAGTGACTCGTCAGTCATACATAATAAAAAAATAAAAACAAAATAAGTATAAACTCTCTAGCTTGGATATAGTAAGCAGCATCGATCCTTGCTAGTCACATGCACTCCCATGCTATCAATGCTTACAAGAGGTTTCCTTCTACGTCAGGGGCCAACCAATCTTACATAATGAAATAAAATTATTATAAATGAAATATAATCATGCACCCTTTAGTTTGGATATCTAACCTTGATCCTTGCTAGTCTCAAGCACTAAGATTCAATCATGGCTTACAAGAGATTCCCTCTACGCCAGTGGCCTATCAGTCACACATAACATAATAATAAAAGCAAAGTAATCACACACTCTCTAGCTGGGATGTACTAAGCAGCATTGATCCCTGCTAGAGGCATACACTCATACTCTATCAGGGCACACATGAGGTTTTTACCCACGCCAGTGGCCTGCTGAACACTCACTTGATTGGGCATGCAAAGCTGCCTTAATCCTTGCAAAACTCACTCACAGGTGTACCATTGAATCTCTTCTGATGTTAGACCTTTGACTTGCAATTTGTGGAAGGGTAAGGGGAGTGCCCAGAAGTTCTTGCATAGTAAGACCTTGGGAGACAGATATTCAAGTCAGATAAGGAAGTGCAAGATGCAGTAGCCAGTTGGCTTTATGATGCGGCATGAGAAAGGCATGACTCCGGTATTATAAAGGTGCTTACAAGGATAAAAAACATGATTGATTGTCAAGGAAACTTTAAAACTTCAGGCTTTCTTAAGGTTTATACAAAGTTGAGAATAAATTTGTTTTTCCATTAAAAATAATGCAAGACCTTACTTTTTGAAGTGACTTTGTAAAATGCAGTTAATGCGCATGACTATAGCTTCTGCATATGCCAATCTATTAATGGATAAACTTGAAAATAAGTTCTATCATCAAAGAAACACTCAAACGGTACTGAAATGTCTTCTTCTTTATCCTCTCCACAGTATTTTTCATTTAATCTACATCTGACTCAAATATAACTTTCCAAGCTATCAACATTCATCCCTAGAAAAATAATTTTAATAGTCTGAATGAAACTTACCAACTATCAACAAGAAATTTATTTCTACTGCGCCTACCCATTACAAAGAAAATCCTTCATCTCCTTTTCACTGCCTTTGGCTTCTATTTCTACAAGAAAAATCCCTCCCAATAAAAATACACTGGCCAGCTACTTGATTGTCTCAGCAAAAGTGGGCAACCTGAAAAACTGCTGAGTGGTAAAATTCTCAAACCTTCAACCTTACACATTCCTTTTCCTAAACCAAACTGCCTGAAAAGCCGTAACCTTATCATAATTTCTTTATCCAAAAACCATAAAATGAAGCAATGGACGAACTTTTCTCTATAAATAATATTCAGTGCACATATGTTTTATTACCACATTTTCCTTCTATTTTCAATGCCCATGATATTTGCTGGACATTTGCATCTTCAAGTCCACCCACAAGCAGTTTCTTCTAAGCCCCTTTTGGCAGATCTAACAGCACATGCTGCAAATGCTGCCATTTTTTCAAACCCTTTGACTTGATTACTACCAAATTGCAACCTGACATCACTCAATGAAACACCCTTTCCCTTTCATCATAACGAATACTATTCTACCAAAACCATTACAATCCTTAACTATCCCATCCTTAATCACCCTGCACACACAACCAATCTTTTGATGACCACTTCTCCATAAAAGTGATTGAAAACCTATCAAAACCAGCAGGTACAAGACAGGTAAGAACTGAGAGATGGGGCATATCTGAGTGTTCCTGTCATTAAAGGCATCCAAGCCTCACAAAGCCCACTGAATGTATATAGCAAATATAATATGTAAATAGGTGACTACAAATAAGACATTTATGTGTAATAAAAAGAACAAATAAAATGATTTGTACCTAGGGGTGCTAAAATGAATAAAGAGAAGGATAAACTAAGTAATTCCAGCAAAAACCCAGAATTGCAAATTGTATCAGAACATTGCATCCAGGCTTATCAGCTGCAGAGTAACAGAACATCTTATCAAAAACAGCATCTCCACAATTCTGATTCACCCTTTTATTCTTTGCATGGCACAAACTGTCCATTTCCTGTTCTTAAAATGAAATCCTGCCTTTTGCTCAATTCTAATACATGTCATGCCACACAATAGCCATTATCTACCCTAACACTTGAATTTGCTATAGAATCCTGGTCACACCTTATCTTGTCTTAAAAAATTGACTAATCACTACATTAATCTATATGAATACACCCCACCTTATTTGAATAATCTCCATGATTCTGACATCTCATTTAAGTCCTTCCTTGGCAAAAGCTATGCATTTCCTGTCCTTGAAATAAAATCCGGCTTAAATGGACACCATTATATGGCTCTTTAAGTTTCATAAAAGTATTTTTCATTCAAATTCCTAATTACCTTCTTAAATCAATCTACCAGGGCACCTTCGAACCGTAGAACATCTGCTTAAAAGTTTTTTCATCCAAAATGGATATCAATCTATTTCAAGGCATTTTATCATGCATTACAAAAATTTAATTTTACAAAATTAATCCCAACAATTTTTTCGCAAAACTTCTACCTGCCATGCTATACAATAGCCATTACCTATTCTAACAGTTTACTTTGCTTTATAATCCTGGGCATGCCTTATCTCATCCTAAGAAATAAATCTCTATTTTCACTCATTTGAATACATGACTCATATCATGAGCAATGATTCAAAGCTTTTGCCTTTTTCATCAGAAAGGAATTACATATATGGACTATCACAAAAATGCTATAACTTGACACCACCTGCACCACAAAAACATTAACTGAGCCCTTACTGTAATTTATGGCCTGCCTATTACATCAGTCAATGAAACATCACCCTTTCCTTCTTCATCATAACCAATACTATTCTACCAAAACCATTACAATCCTTAACTATCGCATCCTTAATCACCCTGCCAACCAATACCAATCTTTTGATGAGACCACTTCTCTGTTAAAGTGACTGAAAATCTTTCAAAACCTTTTAAAAAGCACATAGCAGACAGGTAATAAATGAGAGGGCATCCAAGCCTCACAAAGCCTACTGAATGAATATAGCAAATAAAATATGCAAATAGGTGACTACAAATAATAAATTCCTGTGTCAGGGAAAGAACAAATAAAATGATATGCACGTAGGGGTGCTAAAATGAATAAAGAGAAGGATAAACTAAGTAATTCCAGCAAATACAAAGAATTTGAAGTTGTATCAGAACATTTCATCCAAGCCTATCAGCTGCAGAGTAACAGAACATCTAAAAAGCATCTTCATAATTCTGATTAATCTCTACAGTCTTCACCTGGCACAAACTTTCTATTTCCTGTTCTTAAAATTAAATACCGCCACAATTTTCACACAAACCTAATACATGTCATGCTTCATAATGGCCATTATCTATTCTAACACTTTAATTTGATATTAGAATCCTGGACATACCTTATATCCTCTTTAAAACTGACAAATCACTACATTCACTTGTTTAAATGCACCACCTATATCATGGGCAGTAATTCAATGCTATTGTCTTTTTCATTGGTGAGGAATTACAATAAAGCTATATAACCAAAAACATAAGTCTTGTTCAGAGACACTAATATGGTTTAATTAAATATATAGCATTACATTTACAGCATTAAAAATAAACATTTGTTCCTCTCATGGTTATCATGATTTGAAAAATTAAGCATAAGTCATTATAGCAGAAAAGCTCTAATTTTTCTCTCACCTCAAGAGAAGTCCCTTCCTGAATTTCAATAATATGGTCCACTTCCTCCTTGCTAGCTGGAATTGCAATGACCTCTGACTCTTCAACATCAATCTCCTCCTTTTTCACTGTGATCTACAAATATTTGTTAAAAAAGTTGAACAGTAATAAAAAAATATGACTAGACTGTTGCCAGTTTCAACATTTAGGTACGAGAATTTTGGAAAGACATTGTGTAACAATGATAATTTATATTAGGTTATCATTGGTCATATATGAAGTGAAAATGTAAATCTCAGACATTCCACAATGACTAAATGCACGTTGTTCTGCTATCAGGAATCATTCAAAATAATATGTTTTGAACAAATGACCCTATAACTTTTAGATGCTAGTAATTTTCTTAGTAATTTGTATGTTTACCGAAGATTAAATGAAAAAACTACCATTGGGACAATGTTTACGTAAATGAAATATTTTCGTATAAAAATTCACCTTTTAAAAACTAATACATTAATGAATATGAGAGAGGGGTAAACATACCCAAATACAGAGGAATTACTTTGGCAATGCATTGGAAATGATTGAATTTATATCTAATTATGTATACAAAGCATAAAAAATGAATGCTTAGATATAATGATGAAATATACCATAATTGTAATCAGAATAAAACGCATCAAAGAAAGCCACTACTCTTACGCATGCTCTTTAATAAACAATTCAGTATTCAATTTTTTCCTATGTATACAATATTCGCAATTTTTAAGTCATTTCCGTATTTGCCATTTGGTCATTAAACCTTTAGGCATTTCTACATTAGGGAGGAAATACATTTAATATGAACACTTTTCAATCAATCAATTTACTTTACTTTCCCTATCCCATACTGTTATCAAGGACATTGCTACCTATGAACATTATGAAATAAAAACACAAAACTCACCTTTTCGGAGCTAATATTTCCCTCTTCCTGTTTGTATTCCGTTTGCCTCTCCAATATAAGACTGTTATCGTTGCATTGCTGCTTGAACATATAGAAATCGGTCAGTATTTTAAAGCACTGATAGCAAATATACCACGGGTTGATTCTATCAATCACTACCTACGAAAACAAGATTATAAAGGTAATAAACCCCACACATCATCCCTCAACGGAACTCTATTTATGTACTACTACTCTACTCTGACCCAAAACCGGGAAACTTTCGTGGCAAAATTACGATAAAAGCGTCTTGATGAAAAAGTAAACACGTAAATGATGGCCTACTTTCAATTCCAATAACTCTTCTATTGCTTCCCGCACCAACTGCTCAGCATCGTCGTTTTCACTAAAAATATTTGTCAACCGACCACCACGGCCAAGACATAATCTACACTTTAAACTTTCTTGTCGTGGCATCTTCGTAGCACTTAAAACCGTCAACATTAAAAACACGTAATCAATAGATTCCAAAATGGCCGACTACGTATCGATGAGTCGTTCGTTCTGAATCGATTCCGAAGTGGGAGTTTGAGAATCGTTCTAGTTTTGTATTGCCCAAAGTGATCACCAAATTCAAATACATTTCCACTTCTTAAAATTATTTCACCTCTCACATAATTGAGTGTAATCATTTTTATCAAAAAAAATTGTCGAAATAGTAAGAGTTTAAAATAGTATTTGGTTACCTAAAATTTACAATTTAAAAATAATATTATATTGTCCGAATCATAAGAGTATACTTTATTTATTATTTATACGTTGACCAAATAAGTTTAATCCTTTTAAAGTGAAGTTTTAATAAGACAGCTGAGTTTTCGGATAAAACATTTTCCTAAAAGCGTCACTATTCAGAGTGAAAAAATTATTCATGAACTCATTTATGGCATAAATTACTTTTAATGTGTTGATGAACCAAGCACGAATTACTTAATATGGTATATTTAGTTGGAAACCATGGCATGGATTCTTAAACATACAACGACTGTTATCCAAAAGTCAAAGGATTTGATATAATTAAAAAAGGGAAGTCTCAATTTCACTGTTTTTAATGATTTTAATCAGACCATTTAAATTGATAGTTCTTTTCCTGAAAACTAAGAATTTGGTATTTTCCTTGTGCCCAGTAGTATGCAAAATATATTGCGTTAGTAATGTGAATTAATTAATTCCGGGTTTTCGTTAACTATAAAGAGGCAAATCCAAAGTCATGTGTGAATTTATAATTATACCTTTTTAGTAAAGGGTAAAAATTAATATTAAGATGTTTCCTAACCTGTTTACATCAGTAAACATGTGCTAAAAATCCAGGTTTTAATGGCAGTTCTGTGTTAATATAATAATGAATAATAAATTCGTATATATGTATTTTCATTGGAATATTAGTGAATTAACGATTCCATCCATCATAAAAAATTTTTTCTGATGCATCCTTTGGATTTCTCTCAAACAATTCTTAAACTCCTCCCATTCCTGTCCGTTTTCAATCCTGTCTGCCTAACCTCCTGCATTTTCCTACTCCATACTCATCTTACAATAGGCTCCAATGAACGCCTATTATACATTTAGCAGGACAGGTGACAATAGAAGAGACGGCTGACTCCTAAAGCCCTCCTTACTCCTAAAGCTGCTCATACTGACTCTTCTATCCCCATGCGCCCTTGATAGTAGTCTCAGACATGGACAGTATGTGGAATAGCTTTCTTTCTAATCTGTGATATAATGCTTAGATACTATTCCCACCCACTTTCCTATAATCAAAGGTAGGTGTTCGTTATTATGCATTTCATACGATCAGATTTTTCCATAATCTCAAGATAATAGTATAATGGCTCTATGATATAATATTAAGATACTCTACCTCCCAGATTTTCCTATGCCCATTACTAGTTTATAACTATTACAGCAGTTCATCAAGTGAGACTGATTTCATGAGTATGACAATATGATATTCACCTAAAAACGTACATATTTTAGACAAGTATGTATGATCATATCCGAAGGAATTTAAAAAAAAATTTACCTCAGGTTAATGAATGCATAAATAATATTAGCATGAAATCATTCTCTATTAGCATGAAGTCAATCTATATTGGAATATAGGTCGTAATATTTTTCGAATATCAGAAACGGGGACGCCAACTATCGAATAATATATTTTGACGAGTATTCTTAAAGAAACCTAATGAAAAATACGGGACAGTAGAACTTATAATATAATTTCTTTACACTAGGCTTACGACGGCTGTTAGATGCCTGTTGTATTGGTTAATCTTGAATGTTTGCATCGTAAACAATGCTTATTGTAAATCATTTGACACGGATCTTTGAAATTAAAAGAACGGAACAGAAATGTTTTCCTTCATTTATCTCTATGTCTACTCAAATGGATATTTCATGGATACTACAAAAGCTCATAAATATCCTAAGAAAGGCGGATTCCGATTTTCCATGACTCAATCTTGAATTAAATCTGTGAATTCGCGAGAATGGTTTTCACATGAGTGATCTGGAATAAGATCCTCTCTTCTAACACCAACCAATTCCCTTTCCATTCAAAACAACTTCGTAACAAATGAAGTACGAAATGCCAGTGGCCAGCAGACGAGATACGTATTTTGTGTGTTATTGCTATGTTGAAGACTTAAAATGCTGTGTGAAGTAATGTTTGAAAAACGGCTTTGTACTTCTATAGTTTGTTTTTAGGTCAATTTTTCTGCATACATGAAAACGATCAGCATTTCCGATAAAGCCGAATTTTAACTATGCAGAGAGTGTTTGAACAGTCGTGAAGTGCTCATTAATGTTTCGGCGAGAAGACTAATTTACAATTCATGCTGGAAAAGAAAATAGAGGATTTAATAGATGTTAAAGTAAGTTCATAAGTCTATTTCGCTAGCTTTCGCTTTAAATCATGTGTTTAAGAAATTTCCCAGATCTGTCGAATGAATGAACGGAACATTTACGACGTAATTACTTTTTTGTTTTCAACTTTATATCAAAGAATACCTGTCATGCTTCATCGCCTAATAAACATGTATAATAGGGTTGATTTTTTTCATTTACCCAGTGACTAGATTACATTGAAATAGCCCAAAATATTTGGGATCGGATTAAGATAATTTATTTCCATATCAATGCATAACCTCAGTTCTAAAATTAGAGTAACAGTAGACATACGAAATGCAAATTCCCTGCTATAACCTTGTTTACTTCTTTTCATCGGCTGTTTTAATAAATTTTAATGCTAGTTCAATAAATGTTGACATATTGCATTATTTTTCTAACGTTAGATTGTCCAGTAAATCATTCGGCTTACTCTAAAACCTTCTTAATGCGCGATAAACACGAATATGAAGTCTGCAGATTATGTTTTAACAGTCACGGTCTGTTGATCAATGTTTTCGGCGACAATAGTAAATTCCAAAAAATGTTGGAACATGCGATAGAGGATTTAATACATGCCAAAGTAAGTTCAGTTGTCTGCTTTTTGTGTTTCAAAAATTTTGTTTGTGAGATATCTTAAATGAATTGGTATTAGGTTTATATACTCCGAACACTGTTGTCTAAATGTAAATTGAAGTTTAGGCGAGAGGAGTTACGTGCAGTCTGGTGTTAATACATGGTTATAGCATAGTCTATTAGGTTGTGGATGATGCATATTATCCCTGGTTGGTGTGTTCTCCCTGCATGGAGAAGCTTACGGAATTCCGGCTGCTTTAGCGTCAATGTGCCGAGTGATGTGTTTGTTTTGTATAATCGCCTCCAAGAGGGGAAGCTATCCTTCAAGGAAATACCTAATAACCAATCGAGAAGAGGTCAGTTGTATCTAATAATATGATCGATATCAATAACGAAGACAAATTTGGCTAAAAATTAATATTTCCTGACATGTTCCTTGATTAATAAGTGGGGAAAGCATTTTCTCGTCTCTGCGATGAAGCGCAATCATTTGAATGTTATCGAAAATACCACTTTTTCAGGATGGAATAATTTTAACATTGAAATTAGAGTTTAATTTTATGGACAATTAATCAAGATAGATGGTTTTGATTTTTTCAAAAGTCAAGAAGAAAATTCAATGTTTCATTGACTTTCCAAGGCGAATGACAAATAAACACTTGCACAGTGAGCTAAAAATTGGCTTTTTTGGGAATAATGTAGTCAGCCCTTCTTAATCTTCGTTTGTTTCCTTGATACTCCTATTTTGAAATTGTGAAGTAAGGATGTTAATGAATTATGGCATTTTAATGCTTTGCGATACATTCCTGGTGAAACTGAGAAAGAGTATTCTGACGACTTGATTGACAGTGATGTTATTGACAAGAGACGTTGGCATCCTAGATGACATGATCAGTTTTAAAGAGGAGGTTGACATTGCCATTAGATGCTCTATTTCTCCAGTAGAGGATTTTCATTCATGCATTGTTGCATCAATACTGGAAGGTAGCAGTCATTGGTCAGTCAATGAAGAGGCAGGTAATATAGTGACTGATCATACATATTCCAGCATAAAATAATACACATTCACGTGGAAAATAAATTTATTATTTAATGCACTTGTACAAATTGATTCAATTCTTCTCCCATTCTCCCTTCCAATAATCTCTCCCCGAAAGTATAATAGGAGCAGGAAGCCAATGACATTGGACAAATGACAATCAGTCTGCATTACTGTATAGTGTATAAATTCCACCCTTACTCTGTAGACTTTCCATAGCCTCAGTCAGCATTTATACAATAGTTTTTATACTAGTTTCATTTGTGTTAATTTATTATTTAATTTTTAATGCCTAATTCTTCTTAAACCTCAGTAATAATTATCTCACTAAGTCCTATCTGAGTCACCTGGCAATTTTCATGCATACCTATGTTTTTTAGTGTCATAATAAGGACTAAGTAATAGCTAATCCTCATCTTTAACCTGCAGAACTCAATGACTTTCTTCATGTGGTGATTTCTTGTCCACAAACTGTGGTCTTGGACCTAATCACCCTGTCTACTCTGCCTTATATCTTATTCCAATCTTATATCACTATCATATGTTACAAATGTTACTCTCCTATTTTCCTGCATGAACTCATTATTTATTATGTCCTGTAAAGGTGGTAAATCCTCTCAATTTCTTTCTGCTTATGATTGCTCGGTATGTAGACCAGAATGATGTCCAAGGGTGTCGATCATATGTGCACTTCTACCGATAATAATTTATCAGTTCATAGGTCTATGAAAACTATGCTTTTATAAACATTTTCATTCACCATTTTGTCCATCCTTAAATATAATATCACGAATATCAGGGTTTCAGGGCTCATTATTTTGTAATGCCAGGGTCCATCTAAGACATAGCCACACAGGTTTTTAAATAAATGATTACAACTTTAATGACATGTTATTTAGATGAAATATTAATCACCTTATGCATGTGAATCAAAGGAAAAAAAGTAGCATATACTGACCTAGAAAAAAAGATTATTTACTGGGAAGCCTTGGTTTGAGGATGGTAGAGGAAGGGGTGTGAGAAGATGCTGGGATATACCTTGGGGAGGAAAATCACCCCTCCATCTCTCTCTCCCTCTTGTACTCTAAACACAATTTTGAAACTTCTTTGAATGGATGGTATGTAATTTTTTCTTCTCTTTGATATCAGCCCTATTGTTTTAAGAAACCAATTTACCTGCAAACGGTAGGACATACTTCTGCCCGTCTCTTTCACACTTATGATTATGAAGGCATTAGTTCAAGCTCCTCAGACCAGCTGAGGAGCTTGAAGTTTGGAGGAGTTCATATGGGCCAAGTGGCTAGAGTCTAGTATAGAAGAAGGCAGGAGCTGCTCCTGTCCCAACTTGAGCAAGTTGGTGCCAGGGGTGGGTTCATCCTGGTGTACCTCTATATCTCATTATTCCCTTTATACCTTTGCTCCTCAACATGAATGACCTCTGACCTGACTGCCGCCTCAGCAGATGATGACCTGGCACTGCTGGGGATCCTGCTGGTACTACTGGTATGGAGTTGATGAGAAGATTCTCATCACTTTCACACAGTCCTCTAGCAACTTCCCATTTCCCCTCTTTTCCTCCTCCTCTCCTCCAACTTGCCCTGTGTCTCATCAGAGATCATCATCTCTCCGGCTGACTCCTTGATGGAGAGGTGCGGGTGGGTGCACAGGAAGGACAGCACATGCCTCAGGTGGTAGTGGTGAATCTTAACATTGCGGGCCATTTCATCCCCTGGCCCACCCTTGGACGGGCCCTGGCTGTTCGGGAGTGGTTGCCCTAGGGGTCTTTTTCAGTATCTCCAGCAAGATCTCCATGCTAGAGCAGTTGAGGCTCATTCTGTTCATCTGGAACTTGGAAGGCAATTGGTCAGAAAAGTGGTCACTGAACTCACAGAAAGGTAAATGGCTCCTGTTCTTCAAAGGGCGTGGGTGGCTTGGACAGCAGTGCCGGTGGATCCTCCTCAGAGAGGTGAGAGCAGCCCATGTCCCTATCCTGACCTTCCTACACCCTCTCCCTTTTGACCCCCATCAGCCACCTTCCTGGCTGGGGCACTTCCTCCTTGGAAGGCATCTTGGGGGGAACAGGCACCCTGGTACCCCTCCAGATCTTAAGCTTGCCAGACAGGCACCAGCTGCAGGAGATGCCTCTTCTGCATCAAGAAACTGAGTCTGTGGACACAGTGTACCTGGTGAAGGAGATAAGTAAGTTGGATGGGCAAGTCACGGACCTCAGCTGGTAATTGTAACAGCAGTGATGTTACCCCCCTGACAATGTCACCACGGGGCAGTGTCCGGTGAAAGGGGACGAGGTTTAGACCATCCCATGACCGGCCAGCTTACCCCTCTTGGGACGAGTCTACTTGGCAAGGAGGACGGAAGTAGAGGCCCATCTGGGGGTGGCTTCTGATGGGGATAAAGGCAGGATTCCTTTGTGGAACACCCAGCTGCTAGGATTGGAGGATGTGGGCAAGGTAAGAGAGGGAGAGTTGGCCAGGGAAGTCAGCTCCCAGGAGGTTGAGGGGGGAGGTATGGTGCTGGAGATGGCAGATGGCCTTACCTCTTCCCACCTTTGTCTCCTCCTCTTCATCGTCCTTCATATCTTCCCCTTCCTCCTCTAGCTTAAATGTCCTGCTTATATCAGAAAATGAGGATTTTGGTGATAGTCGAGTTGAAAACCTTAGAAACATGAAGTTGGGTGGTCAATCAGGGCTTCCAAGCACAATTGCCATTGGGGAAATACCACGAGGATCGCTGCTAGGACTAGAGGATGCCATCATAGAGCAAGTCATAGGTGATGACATGTACAATTGCCCAGAGTAGGATGCCATTAGCTTACTGTTCTCATTAATTTTCCACTTCAACACTTTGTTCTCCAGGGCAAGCTACTCATTCTGATGGCATTCCCTTTCCTAATTCTCAGACAAATACTTCACTCTCACTTGTAGTTTTCTTTTTGTGGCCACCTTCCACTGGAGTTGAGCCTCCAGGTCCTTTACTCGGGGTTGCAAAGCTGCAATGTGTGCAAAGGCACTGTTCAAAACCTCCAATTTCTGTCAATATTCTACCGTTGTCTTCCAGTGGTCATGCAATTTCATCCTCCATCTCTAATAAATGATGGAGGATGCCATCTAAAAACAGGAAAAAGGAAAAGGAAGGACATTTCCCACTTTCAAACGAAAAACATTTATCGAAGAAAAAAAAGGGAACTGAGATGAGAATATTTAAAATAATCCGTAATGAAATCAAACTCAAATGACACATTTCTCTTACTTATCATTTAGGTTCCAACAGTTTCTCTCTAAAAACAAACTTAATGACGCATCAACTACGACTTTGGAAGCAAGTTGAAAACACTTGCAATGGAAGGATACAGTGCAGTTTAATATTCTTATCCTCACAAATTAATGTAACAGGACATCTCCTAGAATATGTTAATAAAAATTGACTTATTTTCTATTAAATATTTATTCAATGGATATCCATAATTAGAGTTTGTGCTTGTGTAAAATAATGAAGTCAATAATGTAATGTAATGTAATGTTTTGTGTAATAATGTCTTCACACAGTGAAGACATTATTACACGAAATTTAAGAGAAGTTTTCATTGAAAATGACAGGTAAATCATAACAAATGAATAAATTTTTAACATTAATTTAATGATTTCACCTGTAGATATGGTAGAGTTATTCAAACAGATATGAGCCCATGCATCAATCAATCATCTGCAGTCTAATATCTTCCATAAATATTCTGCCAAGGCACTATTTGTCCCAGAAGGAAGTGAATGTTCAATGGTAGCCATATATGCATTAATTGGTATTCAGTTAGTATGTATTTACAATTACATGAGCCTTCCAAAGTTGCATTATTTCATTCTGCAGATGGAAGATGAAGATAACTTAAGATTGAGATTAGAGAGAAACTATCATTTACACCTTGGTATTTGAAGAATCAATGAGTCAGCTGTTATTTTATGTTTAAGTTGAGGGTCTAGGGATGAGAAGGATATTAAAATGGAGATATTATAGTATTTATCAAAGGAACTATAGTTTTCTGGGGCTTTTTTGGGCATTGGAAGTATCCCAATTGGAATAATTCTAGAGTGAGCCTTGAGGTTGTTATTGATTCTAATATGAAGGGTTGTGGTATATTGTCCAATATAGAAGGTATGGCTAGGTTGGCACTTCAGACAGTGAACCTCATCATATAACAAGCCTTTAATAATTTTAGTGACTGGATCTTTCAGCTTTAATTTCACATAACTCAGAAACATGATTATTGAAACACTTGAAATGTGGGTTTTGAGAAGGTAGGGTGGACAGAAAGGAAAACAAATAAGTAATTGCTATTGGTAGATTGAGAGGGAACTACTGGGAAATACCTTAAGGAGGAAGAAATGATGAAGTCAGAGTTTTGGTCTATCTCATGGTTTCATCCCAAGGCACCTATAAAATGGCATGGTTTGCAGACTAAACTCTAACAAAGAAACTGCCTTTATACCAAGATGAACCCTCAAAAAAGTGAATAAAATGTTAGCCAAAGAAATTTAAATAGCATTAATAAATTGCAAACTGAAAAAAGTTATTTGCGTTTTGATTTTATATATACTTGATGCATCTCAACTGATGGTTCATAATAACTAAAAAGGAAACACTGAGGGCAGTGAAAAGGCTTTTCCTGATGAAAAAGTATACCCACAACAGTGGTGAGACCATCTTATCTTGTTCAAGCAACTGATCCTTTCCCAGGCATCCTTCATCCCAAGGAATCCTAATTACGCACTCATCCTTAATTTCCAATTCTTAATTTAAAGATGAGCAGAATCATTCATTATTTGAAGGATCTTGCAAGATCAAAGAAAAGCATTAGAGATGCAAAGATGTTTTCATACTTCCATAGTTTTAATGACTGATAGAATTTTTACATACTCCTAACCACTACTGCAAACAGAGGTACATAAACTGCAGTCATTGATGGTCACAATAACTTAAGTGAGGTGATAGGATAACAAAATGGAAAGTGCAAATTCATGTAAAGAGGGAAGATAATTAAAATTCAAATGGCTAATTTCAACTGTGAACAAAACTGATTTCAAAGCAAAGATTGCTAATTATGCTAGCAACATGAATATGAACACTCACCAAATTTTCTGCTTCATCATTGCTGGACCAGTCACCTTGCATTGATTTGAGCATTGGCAATTATGCATTCTGGAGCAACAGAGCAACCACTAGAAGTGTCAACCTCCTCTTTGACAGGGATCACATCATTCCGGACATTCACAGCCTTACTCTCTTCAGCATAAAATTAGCAGACAACATGCAATTTATGCAAAATGTCAATAAAGATATGACTTCATTGCAAATAATTTCTGGTGTTTTAGCATTGAGTAGCACTTCCTTTGCTAGGAGCACTGCTTCTTCTCTTGGGATACTTGTGAATAAGTTTACAACATCAAATGACACTAATATGGAATTCGTTGGTGGAGTTATATGTGTTAAGGAGTTTGTCAGTTCTATGGAGCTCTTTATGCTATATTTTCCATTAAACTGGGAATGTTCTACAAATTTGCACTTCACAACCCTAGAATTATTTCTTGTTTAATGGAAACCTATATCAACCATTGGAAGGTATAGCTATGGGCTCCCCCCTATCACCTCTACTGGCTGAAATATTTCTGAATAACCTAGAAATGGAACTTTTCAAAAGTGAAAATCCTCTTCTCAAAAATATGCACTACTGGTTCCGTTACATAGATGATGTATTATGTTTGTGGACAGATACACAGAGACAATTGGTAAATTTTTTAAAGCTCATCAATTCTTTAACTTCAAGGGTTTAATTCACCAAGGTGGTCCAAGTGGGTTTTAATTTGAATTTCCTGGAATTAGCTATTTCCATTAAAGAGGAAAAACTCAAATTTTCTATTTTTCACAAGCTCACTTGTACAGACCAGGTCATCCATGCATCATCAAAACATGCATTTCACCAAAAACTTGCAGCCTTTCAAAGCATGATACAC
Source organism: Hetaerina americana (assembly GCF_022747635.1). Classification (NCBI taxonomy): domain Eukaryota; kingdom Metazoa; phylum Arthropoda; class Insecta; order Odonata; family Calopterygidae; genus Hetaerina; species Hetaerina americana. Next base: position 604,723 of record NW_027286481.1, on the reverse strand, counting down.
AGGGCATTATTTATCCCTTAAGACCCCTCAGCCTTCAAGTTGGAAATAACCAATATTAAAGGAATGGCTTTGGCCAATGGGCACACAGAAAAATTGATTAATGACTTGTTAGATAACAAAAGGAAAAAAAAATTATTCAGAGAAATTTACTGACCCCCACCCAGAGACCTAGCTTTGTGGCGACACATTAAATATGTAGGAAAACCCTCCCTTAAAATAGGCCCTGTACTCAGTGATATGAACATAAAACCTGCCTTCTACAATAACAAAAACCTAAGGAGTTTGCTACCAGCAGTCAAAGACCCCATGAAACCAACTCTCCAGAGCAGGGTTCACCAATTGCAATGTGCTGACTGTGGTGCTAAATATATTGATCAGACAGGGAGGAGCTCAACGGTTTGAGCGGAAGAACACTGGAGGGATTTCATAAAGAACACTGGGATGTCTCAATTTGCAACTCATCTCTCGAAGGAAGGCCACCGAGTGGATTTCATCCCCGAATTACTGCACAGAGTGAAGAAAGGGATGCAGCTGGATATCCAAGAGCAGTTAGAAATTCTAAAAATGGTTAAGAAGAAGGAAAAGATAACTAATGACCACCTCTTCCCTTTCCACTCACTCCTCCTGGACATTCCTATTCTACATCCCAAAAAATCCCCATGACCCAAACCCACGCTCCCTTCCCAACCCTTCTCCCCCTCCCTCTTACACCTCTCCTTTCCTTAATTACACTCCCCCATCTTCCATCTGTTACCTCTACTCAACCGAGTATGTAACTCAGATAAATCTATATTGTACCACTAGTCCTGAGGATGTTACAGTGTAACAAAACTAGTCGACCAATAAAGTTTATTTTGTAGAAAGCAAAGATAGTATTTTTCCTAAGTTAAAAGGCATCTTTTATATCCAATTTAATCAATTGGGTATTGATGGGAATTACCTCCAGTGCCTGCATAGCTGAGTGGAGGGTGAACTTTAGAGTTCAGATATACTTGATAGATGGCGACAGGTCTTGAATGATCCTCTTGCCACCTCCCGCTTTCAAGATTGCTACAATGGGAAACGTGCATCTCATCTTTTCCATTGTCAGGATCTCACTGTTTACCAGCATTGTCATATATGCATTGATCACCGGTGTCGACCACGTGGGCAGGAAGGTAAAGGGTTCTCCTTTCTGGTCTTAGTACATTGGCACCCCAACCAATGGTCTAACTGGGATGCAAATCTATATGGGTATATGCCTGTGGTAAGGAAGAAGAGCCTCCCTCTTCTTCTGGTCCTGCTGACAGTGGCTTCTCCTTTGGCTCCCGTTCCTCGTCTGGCTCTGAGAAACAAAGCCTTCATCATTGTCATGCATTTCATGCATAGGGAGTTGCAGTGGCAATTGCTTTACACTCATCTCTTGGTATGGGTCCATATCAAGTCCACTATCTCCCACTGTGTTTTAGGTACTTATCACTAATTCCTGTTTATCACTTTCATTTACCATTGATTCTCTTGAAGGCAAGGAGTGGCAGGTGGCTCCTTATATTGCTTCTGTTGAAATAAATTAACTTGAATTTCTTGCAGCCTCAGAATTCTTCATTATGGATGCATTATTCTCTGAGGAAATTAATCCAAAGTTAACTAAATGTACAGGGACTCTAGTTCTTCAATATCAACCATTAAAAACTAGGAAGCTTAAATAAAACATGATCTTATATCCCTTGGAAATGATCCACCTGAAGAATGGCCATAAATTGAAGCAACATATTAAATAACAAATGGCCATGAATTAATTATAACAAAGGGGGGCAACATACTTCTACAAGGAATTAGGGATAGGAAATATCTGGGCAAGGTGAATCCTGGATTTGCTGAAAGCCATTTACCAACAAATCTTCCAACAAATTTTTAGCAATGTTTCAAACAATTCAAGAGGAAACTGATCCATTTTTTGCTATGAATTATCAGAATTAATGAGACATGGCTCCTAACACTACCAGCAAGAAACAAAATATCCATCAAAGCCTTCCTTGAAAGCCAGAATCTTAGTACCAAAGATACTCAAGTAGAACCATCTAATTTGGCAAAGTGCCTTGATATGGAAACCCATCCGGAACCTAAAGTTCTAAATGTCTAGATAAGTGAACCTTCTAGGTAGTCTCCCCTATTTCCCTTTCTTCCATCAAGAGATGGTCCTCATGAATGAATTACTTCAATGCTAATTTATCCTGAAGGCTGCTTCCACAAGAGGTAACAGCAATCCAAACCTATTTTCCTGCAGAGCCTGATACTTCAAACTCCAAACATCCCAACCCACTTTCTTTAAGGTGAAGTCAGCAATACAATCCCCAGAGTTGTACAGACTTTGTTGAGACGATGAAAATGAGAACACTGCTTTGTAATCATTTTTGTTTCTCTTGCCGTCCATCCTATCTAATCAATTGCGCCCTGTGTACTGGATTACACTGTCAGCAGTTCTCTGTGAGTTAGAAATTGGTTTTTTTCTGCCTTTTATTGTAAGCACATTGCCGCAGCCTCAAGGAAGGGGAAAAGTCCCAATTTGAAACAGTGAGATCAGCCTTTTCATCAAAATCAAACTATGCAGAGGCTGACAAAAAAATTTGAAATTCACTGGTTTTTCTTTATTTATTTATAATATTTTCTACATGTTTTCTTGATTCTTTATTATTTTTAAATACTGTTGTTTAATTGAAAAATGTTTTTTAAAAAACATTAGTTTTGTGTCTAAAAATCGAAATATAATTACTAAAATAATATTCTTCAAATTTATGATACTGTAGTAATTACATTAATTTTTCAGATGATGTAAATATATTACATCATTATTAACTATAATATTATATTTTAAATTAAAAAAACTGAACATGGATATCTAAACAAATAACTTCATATTTTTTTTTCTAAGGTGATACATTTTCTTAAATTACCCTTCGCACTTTTCACTAGTACCCCTGAGATCCCCGCTGCACTAAGAGGATTAATTATTGTTATCATGATATACATAATAATGCTGAGATTTGTCATTTTATCAATTCTTTTTTATTTGAAGAAATTACATAAAACAGGATAATAATGTCACTTTGTTACAAAGTTTTAATGAAAGTTTTACAATCGTTTCTATAGAGTGAAATAAGCTCTAGGATCTTACATTTTTATGATCATTTTGCAGGGTGTGTCTTCATGTGTGAGATTAGATGACAACGCTGAATGAATGCTTTTGAACAGACATTGCACTTGTGAGGCCTTTCACCAGAGTGTGTCCGCATGTGTGAGATTAGATGACAACGCTGTATGAATGCTTTTGAACAGGCATTGCACTTTTATGGCCTTCACCAGTGTGTGTCTTCATGTGTCTCTTTAGAAGATTACCCACAGCAAAAGATTTCAAACAAATGACACACTTGTGTGGCTTTTCACCAGTGTGTGTCCGCATATGTGTCTTTAGTTCACAGCTCTGGATATAAGCTTTTGGACAGATGTTGCACTTGTGTGGCCTTTCGCCAGTGTGTGTCATTATGTGTGTCTTTAAATGACTTCTCATAGCAAATGCCTTTGCACAAATGTCACACTTGTGCGGTTTTTCACCAGTGTGTGTCATAATGTGGCCTATTAAAGAAGATTTTGTTGCAAATGGTTTAGAACAAATATGACACTTGTGTGGTGTTTCACCAGTGTGTGTAATCATGTGTGACTTCAGATGACTTCTCTGAGCGAATGCTTTTGAACAGATGTTGCACTTGTGTGGCCTTTGACCAGTATGTGTCAACATGTGATCCTTTAGAAAACATTTATAAGGAAATGCTTTTAAACACACATCACATTTGTACCTCTTTCCATCAGTATGTGTCAAGACGTGCCTCTTTAAGCTACTACTAAGAGCAAATCCTTTGCTACATATTTCACACCTGTGTGGCCTTTCTCCAGTGTGTGTTAACATATGCATCTGTAAATTTATATTTTTAGCGAAACCTTTTAAACATAATGCACATTGAAATGGCCTTTCCACAGTATGTGTTGACATGTGCCTTTTGAGTTTACTTAAATTTAGAAAGTTTTTGGAGCAGAATTCACATTGGTGCTCCTTGTTAAGAGCATGCACCCATTTGATATGACTTTCAAGGTGTTTTTTTCTCTTAAATACCTCCAAACAAACATCACATTTGAATTGCATCACCTTGTTAAGATGCACATGAATTACATCATCTTTGAGAAGGTCCCTTTGTTCAAATACCTTGTTGCAAATTTTATTCACATTCAGTTGAGTGGCTAAAGCATTTTCTCCTGCATTATCTTGTTTTTGGTAATCATCTGAAACATTTGAAGGATAAGGTAAGGTTGATATTCATTTAATAATATATTCCTGCAATGAAAAATATTGTTTAAACCAGTTTGGATAAACGTATTATTTTAAATAAATTATTATAGGTATGCATGTACACATCTTTTCCTGTAAAAAGTCATTTGTCAATGTATGTATGTATGTTAGCAAGTTCAGCTGTGCTGAAATCCCAGGAAGAAAGCATCTGTCATTAACTAAAGCTGACCTGAATTATGCCTGGGGATAAGGGCTTCTCTGGTTTCACACCAGGTCAGGTTGGGTAGCACCAACATTTCGACAGATAATTCCACCATTGTCTTCAGGGTGAAGTGACATTGCCGGGATTGTGCCCAGTATTTATATGTTTGGCTTGGAGTCCGCTGTTTTCTGATTGCCAGAGCCTACATCCTGTTTTTGTCCACCATATTGAAAAAGATTGGCAGAATTCTTAAGAAACATAAGGTGGAGACAATACATAAACCTCAGAGCAAGTTAAAATCGTTCTTATCCACCTTGAAGGACGACCAGAATCTAAAAAGAGCTGGGGTTTACGAAATACCCTGCAAGTGTGGGAGATCATACATTGTGGAAATGGGGAGAACAGTGGAAAAGCAACGCATTGAAAACAAGAGATGTATCCAACTCTACTCTGCTACACCAAGAAATTGGCGGTGGCAAAAATTGCATCGAAAAGGAACATAGAATAGAATTCTCTAAGACAAAGGTCCTTTGTCCAGCCAATGGATACTGGGACCAGATGTCAATGAAGGAGTCCACATAAGATTGAACAAGAACCAGGTAAATTGAGACAATGGATTCCAGATTAGTAATCACGAGTCGGCAGACTCAAGAGCAAACATAAATCCCGGGCACATTCCTGGCAATGCCAATTCACCCTGAAGACGATGGCAAAGTTAGCTGTCGAAACGTTGGTGCTACCCTACCTGACCTGGTGCAAAACCGGAGAAGCCTTTTTCCATAGTATTTGCCAGGAAAACCTCAGATCATTCTGAATTATGCTTTCTAGCACATTTTTTTTACCTTTGTCAGAGTCAATATGTTTTTCTCAGGGTAGGGGGAGTGGAGAAATGATGTCATGCTATTTTTTTTCAAAAATTGCATCACAAAGAGAAGGGTATGAGCCCAATTTGGCTGCAATAAGGTATGAAAATCTTTCTTTTCAAATGCAAATCTTCAGAAAAAATCAACCAAAAAGAAATGCAAGGAAATTCCAGACATCTTACAGAGTTGATTAATGGTTCTGTGATGATCTTCACCAATGAGTGCATTGATTTTGTCAATATTTTGATCAGTTGCTGATGTTGAAGGGTAGCCTGACTGTGATTGGTCTTTTGAATTGAATTGGTTCTCAAAAGTATAAATCACTCATAGACTCTGGGTTTCCTTAGAAGAGATTGGCATAACAAGTCTTGAGCATTACTAATGGTTGCACTGGTAATTCATCCAACAGGAAATAAAATTATACTGCAGTATTTTACTCTGAATAGTCCACCTTGTTTTCTGCCAAAATGAAAAAAAAATTGTTCCACTGAAACAGCTCCTATTGACTACTGCATCCAATTTTCTGATACCTTAGGGTCCTCGTTTGTGTATCTGCAAAATTTTACCTTTTCTGTTGTTATGTCAATTGCTTATTTCATCCATCATGCTTAATCAATAAGCACCTTATCCTTTGTAAGTATATAAAGTATGTACTAAAAGTCACTCACAATATCTTCAATATCTCCCTAATAAATGAGAGATACAAACTAGGCTATTTTGCTTAGTAATATTTTATTGATTAGATTTAAACTGATATTGCTGAGCATAAAAAGGAATATAGCATGGCCTTGAAGTAAAATGAACTCAGGTTTTTTATTGCAAATAAACAACCAGTAAAGGAAAATAGCTAATAAAAGGGGTCATAATTGTCTCACATCACTGTTCTACATTGATTTACTTAGTGTTACCCTGATACCAAAACCATTTTTTTATACAAGGACTTCAAGAAAGATCAAGAAAAATATTTCTGAAGTATTTCATAGCACACAGGAAAGGAAATATATCATTTAAAGAATGATATATTTTTCTCTCTGAAGAGAATGTTTAAAATCAGGGAAATTTCATATTGTTGCATTTAATATAATGAAGAAAATAAATCAATAACAATGGATATGACATAATTATGAAAAAATTAAGATTAGGACTAGGAAAATGTGAGTATGCAGCAGGTAACATTAAATAGTGCAATTAATTAGTTTTAATTATCATACATATCTTAGGGTTTCCAGATGATTTGAACTATTTAATGATTGCATTGGGAACATAAATTGTATCTTTCTTGGCTAAAATATAATGAATTACTTAGTGGCAAATTATTTTTGCAACTTATTATGATGAATTATAATTAACTCTATATGCATTTTTCAGAAGATATTTAATTCAAATTATTTTTAGATTCATGAAAAACTAATTAATCAAATTTTCACACTAAATTTTTGCAGCACTAAAGGTATCCTGTATATGTCTTAGCCTTTCTTGATAACTTATTGACAAGATCAATGGTGAGGCAGTGCTGTGTAATGACCTTCTTAAATTAAATTAATTCAAAAAATTGATTTTTCTTACTTTTGATTTGATTTCATTGAATGAATTGTTTATACTTTTATTGGCTAAAATAAAAAATATCAACTTTTGGCAAAATTTAATCAAGTTACCCAAGCAAATTGTCTATTTTGCCATACCAAAATATCCCATGAGGACCTTAGGGTAGAACTAGAAGGCACTAAACTAACTCACATCTTAGGATCATAGATTTTTGTGGCATTCAGATGAAAGACTTCCCATTCTCAGGATATCACCATGCAGGTTATTTCTCTGACAACAGTTTAGCCTGTGTTTCAATGAGCAACTTCAGGTTTAAGTAAACCAGATCAGGTAACTTTGCCATGAAGATGCTCTATAGACCTATAGGAGGACATCCCGAGATGGAGTCTTAATCCCATCTTAATTTTTCATTAAAAGAATTGCGCAGACATTACAAATACATCAAAAAATTTTGCATGTCAATTTTTTAATAAGCTTAATATTTCTCACAAATGCTTTGGTGAAAGGTGAAAACCAGATATTGAAATGGGGAAATGGTTGTTTTGGGTTTTTTAAGATATCATTCTTTACTGATAAAATCTAAAATAATAATCTTTTATCAAAACAAAAGAAAAAAGCTTAAAAACAGAGCAAGATTAATAAAAGATCTTGTCTGAGTTGCTAAATAAATAATATAATATACATTTATAAACCATTCTAAAAGCAATGATAATATAAACATCTTTTTTGCAAATTATCAAACTATTTTAAATGGCCTTTCTGTTATTTTAAAAACAATTTTAAAAAATTAACCCAGGTTTTCCAAAAAACCTTAGTAGTACTGCAAGAGTTAATCTCAAATGGTTATATTACACCAGACAGTAGAAAAAGGGAAGTGTCAGCAAAGTCCTAAGCTCTCCTTACCTTGTTCCTGCAACACCTCCCCTCCCAGTCTTACTTCCATCTGAGGATTGTCAGCATCACAATCATCCTTAATATCAACTTCTTCTTCAGGGGATATATTTATTTCTGCATTTTCCAAAGGATCCTGCAAGATCAAAGAAAAAATATCACAGATTTTCAGGATATCATGAAAAATATTTTTGTTACATATGGTTTTTTTTGAAATGAAGAAAAAAATTGTTAACTTGTTTGCAACATAATAAATATTTTAGCTGATAGCTCATGAAAAAAATCCACTAAGTAATTATTTGCTCGATTCTATCCTTTTGTTGATAATCCAAAGAAGACCAATGTAGATGTGCAGTATTTCACACTTATTGTTCTGTAGTATTCACATGTGAATGTGAACTTTACCTTATTTGGAAAGGAACTAAAACTTATTAAAAAACTTTTTCTGGCCAGATTCTATCCTCACACCTACTATTAACCAGTCCATATACTTTTTCTCTCATATTTTACAAAACATTTAGGTAATTCTGCAAACATTGTCTACCCATACCATCTTATTTAACTTAATCCGCTTTAAAGCCCCTTCTATGCCATCATCAGATATGACTGGACCTAAGCTATCTTCCTCACTGTATACTTACTTTTTCATGCATAAACTTGGATACCTTAGGTCTAAACCTCTCAGTTCTTTTATATTCTTTCCAAATTTCTTGGATATTTTCCGTCTTAGCGTTCTCTATCTAAGTCAAGTTTCCTTACTGTGTTACCATGTTGGCCTAAGTTCTTTGACAAACAGTTTTTCACATTATTCCTTTCAATTCTCTTGGATCTTTTCTATTTCAGCTATTTTCATACTCAATTTATCTCTGATTGTTAGAATAGATCTGTCCTTCTTACTTTTCGATAATGATTTAACCATGCTGAATAGTACTCAAATTTTGCCCATCTTCTGAAGAATTATCATATACTTGCATAATCCTGAGAACCCTCATTTTATATGCTACCAAAAATTCAGAAAACCAATAAACTCCAAAATATAATGTGAAGAGTCAACACCAGCCTTACTCTTATACATGGGCAAAGGATGGATGAGGGAAAATAGAGAAGATATAAGCAGTAAATCTCTAAAAATTATAAAAATTTATAAATAAATGAATATAACCAATAAGAAATAACATTAAAAAATTAAAAATAATTGAAATAATTAGATACCATAAATGATAAGAACAATTAAATGGCAACTGCAAATAAATCATGTAGTATCTAGCTTGGACAATACAGCATTGATCCTTGCTACTCCAAAGCAATCACATTCAATCGGGGCTTACAAGAAGTTCTCTCTGCACCAGTGGCCCATAAGTAAAAAATAATCAAATAATAAAAACAAAAAAAAATACAAACTGTCTAGCTTGGATGTACTTAGCAGCATTGATCCTTGCTTGTCACATACACTCGCACTATCAGGGCTTATTAGAGGTTTCTCTCTGCGTCATGGGCTTATTTATTATACATAGGGACATAAAATTAAAAATTACAACAAATGAAAAATAATTATGAACCCTCTAGCTTAGATAAACTATATAGCATTGATTCTTGCTAGACTCCAGCAATCATATTCAATCAGGGCTAATGAGAGATTCCCTCTGCACTAGTGGCCCATCAGTCACACGTAATATAAAAATAAAAACAAAATAATTACAAACTCTAGAGAATGAATGCATTAAGCAGCATTGATCCTTGCTTGTTGCATGTACTCACACTCTATCATGGCTTACGAGAGATTTCCCTCTTCATCAGTGGCTCACTATTCACATATAATGAAATAAAATTAAAAATTATAATAAATGAAAAATAATCACCTCCCCTCTAGCTAAGATGTACTATATTGCACTGATCCTTGCTTGTCTCAAGCACTCTTACTCAATCAGGGCTTACGAAAGGTTCTCCCTGTACCAGTGGCCCATAAGTCACAAGTAATATAATAATAAAAACAAAATAATTACAAATTCTCTTGCTTGGATATATTAAGCACCATTGATCCTTGCTAATCTCAAGCAATCATACTTTATTGAGGCTTACAAGAGGTTTCCTTCTGCGCCAGTGGCCCACCAATCACTCACTTGCTTGGCTATGCAAAGATGCCTTAACCCTAGCAAAACTTACTCAATCACCAACAAGTTTACAGTGGAATCTCTTCTGATCTTACGTACTGTGACTTGACCTTTGTGAAAGGGTAAGAAAAGTGCCGGGAAGCTCTTGCAGAGTAATACCATTACCATTAAGCATAGAAAAATATTGCAAAACCTCAATTTTTGAAGGGTCATTATAAAATGCAGTGAATGCATATGCCAATCTATTTAAGGGTAAATTTTAACATAATTTTTCTCATCAAAGAAACACTCAAACCGTACTGTCATGTCTTTTTCTTCTTCTTTTCCAGTATCTTTCAATTCATCTATATCTGACTCTAATATAACTTTCAAAGCTATCAACATTCACCAGTAGAAAAATAATTTCAACTCAGTCTGAATAAACCTTACCAACTATCAACAATAACTTTATCTCAACTGTGGCCTCTGTTCATATGCAAAGTCCTTCATCTCCTTCTGACTCATTCTGTAGCTTCTGTTTCAACAAGAACACTCCTCTTTAATAAAAATACACCAACCAGCTACTTTACTGTCTCAGAAAAAGTGATTACCCTGAAATACTGCTGAATACTAAAATTCTCAAACCTTTAACCTAATACACTTCTCTCTTTGAACCAAACTGCCTGAAAAGCCCTCATCTTATCATAACTTCTTTGTCCAAATACCATAAAATTAAACAATATTTAACTTAGCCTTTACTGTAACTTCTGCCCTGCTCAGTATGTCAGTCAATTAAACACCGCCCTTTCCCTCTTCTACATAAATAATACAATTTTACCAAAACCATCATGATCCTTAACTATCCCATCCTTAATCAACCTGCTTCCCACTACCAAGTTTTGATAACCACTTCTCTGTTAAGGTGATTAAAAACCTTAAAAAACTGTCAAGCAACAGACAGATAGATCTGAGGGATCGCACATATATGAGTGCTCCTGTCATTAAAGGCCTTTCAGCCTAACCAATGCATCTAATACCCGGCTACAAATAATAAATTCATGTTTCAGGGAAAGAACAAATAATATGATTTGTACGTAGAGATGCTAAAAAGAATAAAGAAGGGAAAAACGAGGTCATCCCAGCAAATACCCAGAATCACCACAATTCTGACTTACCTGAACAAACCTTACTTGGCCCAAGCTGTCTATTTCCTGTTCTGAAAATTAAATCCTGCCCTAATTTTCACATAAACCTAATACATGTCATGCTACATAATAGCCATTATCTATCCTGACACTTTAATTTGCAATAGAATCCTGTGCATATCTTATCTCCTCTTAAAAAACTGACAAATCACTACATTTACCTATTTGAATACACCACCTTTATCATGAGCAGTAACTCAATGCTTTTGTCATTATCATTTGAATAGAGTTGCATATGCAGACCATTGGAATCATCTTATACAACAAAAAGCAGTAGTCTTGTTTAAATACACTAATACCATTAAGTAAATAGCAAGATTTTACAGCAAATTTACAGTAGAACCAGATTGCTGGTTGGCGCACAATAACTGATATCCTGCTGTTTCCACAACTTAGAGAGAACTGAAACTGGTTTGAAGCATAGCTTAGTCACTCCTACTTACCAACAGTGACTCAATTCTACTCCTTTCAATAGGAGTGGCATGGGAAATGTGATTGCATCACTTTTGGAATACACCCTGTATATATATGGAAGAACATTTAAAGCAGACTCATCCTGCATCTTATCGACCGAGGGCATTATTGTCATAAATTTGACCCCATATACAAAATCTAGGAGACAAGGTTTATATTAAGTGATCTTTGCCCAATCAGTAGGAGAAAATTGAAGTGTTCATTACATCTGTCGATGATAACACTACTTTGACCCGGAAGAGAAAATTGGATCGAAAGTATAGATTGATAATTATGCTCCTGAAATGAATACATGCACTCACCAAATGACTTGAATCTTCATTTTCCGACCAATCATTATCACCTTCCTGTATTGATGAGTCAGCGTCAATTTTCAGAGGAACAGGGCATCCACTGGTAGTGTCAAATTCTTCTTTGATAATGATCATGTCATCTTGCATATCCACGTCACTGCCGTCGACAGCATCTCTGGCGATGGTCTCATCTTCAATCTCTTTCTTGATTTCACCAGGAAACTAATTCAAAGCGAATAAACAACATGATTTTATGAATGCATATGATAACCATTTCAAAATAAGTGATTCAGGGCAAAAAATCTTTTTGGCAAAACTTGGTCATGTAATTATCGCTTGAAAACAATTTTGGTATCCATTATTTTGCAAAACAATCAAAGATTATGACTTCAGGAGCTTAAATTGCATGCATCTACCATTAATTCAATGGAATACACATCATCAAATGATGGTTCAACATTTCAGTATAGGTTTTTGAAAGGCCAGAGCCATTGAAACTTATTGCACTTCTTCCACATGCTTAAGAAAAAAAAAATTAAACTTTCAAGACACTATAATATTAATTGTAAAATAGAATTGCTTATGATTGCAATGGGTAACAGCTCAATTCACTCACCTGAATATTCACTTCATTGCAATCATTAATGGCCATAAAATTCATTCCATGGACTGGTGAATATGGGTTCTTCATCTCAACTGATGCTGTTCCCACCGAATGTACAACAGATTCACTGGTAATACTCGATGCCCACACTTTGTCAGATGTACCATCAACCATATGCTCTCCAGGACTCTTATTGTCTTGGGTCAGGACATCACTCACCTCCTTATAAACAATAAAAACAGCAATCAAACTCAGTCAGTTTGGTAGGTGATGGTAGCATAAGCATACCCAATACTAAGTCCTTTATGGCATTATGTTAAATTCGCCCATTAAGGTGGACCCCATAAAGAAGCACAAGGGAATCCAACCCTACTGTTCAGTAGGGTGAAAATATCAAATAAGAATAGATCTTGAATGATTTGAAATAATTTATCAATAGATATGACACGGACGTAAAGAAAGGATGTCTAGAAACTGCTCGCATTTTCTTTGATGTGGAGCGCAGTTATGTATGGCACGGAAACATTGTCATTGAAGGCGCAAGATTATTGAAAGCATTTTGGGAAAGAAGAAATGAACAGTAATGTAAATAAAATTACTTTACCAAGCTAACATACTAAAAACAGTTCACATTTTTGTCACAAAGCATGATACCTATGATTGATAACAAAGTTATGAAATACGGGAATGAATTGTACAGCATATAAATCAACACAGATGCAACGTAATATATTCTTTTTGGGCAAGATATGATTTTGTTACACATCGTTCAAATTAATGGATACAACTGACCTCTTGTCGATTTGTTAACCAGTCTTCCGTCACAGGATTGAACCCCTTTTGGATACGATTGTAGAAAACAAACAGACACTCTGCACATCGATGCTTAAATAGCCGGAATTCCGTAAGCTTCTCCATGCAGGTCGAACAAACCAACCAGGGATAATTTGCATCCTCCACAACCTAATTAAATATATCAAAAACAGATATTAACATCAGAATTTGCTAATCTCCTCGTCTACTTATCACTATACTTTCCCCAATACCTTACGCATTTTATGAATTGCTTATAAATTACACCGAACATCTTGAAAACATATTTTAGAAAAGACATCACACATACAACTCACTTACTTTTGCATTTATCAAATCCTCTATAGTCTTTTCCAACATGAATTCCGATTTATTATTCATATCGAAAATGTTTATCAGAAGCCCACTACTGTTTAAACACAATCTGCATACTACAAAATCAATTTTATCACACATTTTGAACGTTTAAGATTACGCCGGATGATTGACCGGACAATAAAACGTTAAATATACAGATGTCTGTCAAACATTACGTAAAATAGTTCGATTATTCACACAATACAACATCACAAGTGCTACGACAACTTGCGATTGGCATTTCATTCTTCTTATTTTTTCTTCAACACAGCAGTTCATGTGCAAGAGCAAAAGGGTCGATAAAAATGACCGACTCTTTGGAGGGAGTGGATCACAATTCCGCACATTACACAAGTAGACGAATCCCACCCGGTGAATCACGTCTAATCCAGTAAGAGAGTGAATAAAAGGCGGAATAAGTGTTTTTCTAAATATATTTGAGCAGGATGGAGTGTCACAGGTATTTTCTGAAGAACCTAACGCTAAATGTATGTTAGCATCGTTCACAATTTACTTGAATTAATGTTCAAAATTGATATAAACAACCTTAGTAAACAAAATATCTTCCCAGTTGGGCACTTTCGTTACGTTCTTCATCTACTCCTGTTATTTCCGAAGTATTTCTTGTAAACAATGGATTGATACGGGAAGAGTCGATCTTAATCTGGGTCAGAACGTTGAACATATTTTAGGAATTATTACACGTATCACGTAACATTGATAGTTAAAATTAACTGAAGCTTATTTTTTGGTCTTAATTATCTGATTAACCATAACAAACTATGTTTAATGTTAACTTGACATCGATTCATATCGTCAGAAAAAGATTCAGTTCCTCAAAGTCCCGTTCCCACGGGTCGAAGAATTATTTTGATGTTTATTCAGATAGGAACAGAAAGAAAAGCCGGTAACATTGAACTTGTAATATTTTTCATACACTATATGTCTACAACGCACAATAACTTTCGCTTGTATAAATACTGGGTTATTCTTACATTTAGCAATCATTAGCAAAACGTATCTGAATCTTTTGATCCAGGTCTTTCATTTAAATGATCGGAACATATTAGACCTTTTTAGTTTTTTCGATTTGTATATAATACCAAAGAATGCCCGTCATTCTTCTCTAACTAATAAAATCATATAAAACGGAATTATTTTTCCTCCCCTTAATTACTAGATTACATTGAAATACCCAGACATATATCTGATCGGATTAAGATCCGTTTTTCCATATCACTCAATTCCATTGAATTTCAAGAGAAATTCTAGAAACAGTTTGACATATGAAGAACGGAATGCAAGTGTTCAGCTGTTGAGTTGTTTACCTTGAGGTTTCGGCTGTTTTAATAAATTTTAGTTCTATTTCAAGTTAACTGTGACATATTGCAGAGTTATTTTGGATAAGATTGTAAAGTAAATCATTCGGAGTAGCCTAAAACTTTGATAATGTGCGATGAAGCCGAATTTGAAGTGTGCAGATTATGTTTAAACAGTCGTGGACTGTTGATCAATGTTTTCAGCGAGAATAGTAAATTACAAATCATGCTGCAAAAGACTATAGAAGATTTAATAGTTTTCAAAGTAAGTTTAGTTGTTTGTGTTCAGTGCTTAGATTATTATGTGTGTAAAAAATCTTATGTGAGCTAGAAGGTCGTTTGTATGTCCCGTACACTGTTATGTAAAAGAATGGTGACATTAAGGCCAGAGGATTTATTACGTTATTTGTTGAATATCTGTTTATGAAATTTTATTGATTTGCCATCTGTGATATATTCCTTAGAAACGATTCCCACCCACCTTCGTATAAAAAAAGCTAGGTGTTCGTTATTATGGCAGTTCGATTAGATATTTCCATAAGATGAAGATAATATAATGGCCCTACGTAATAATCTTAAGATATTCCACCTCCCAGATTTTCCTATGTCAATTATTAGTTTATAACTATTACAGCAGTTAATCAAGTGAGACTGATTTCATGAATATGACAAAATGATATTCGCCTACGAACGCACGTATATTAGATAAATATGCATGATCATAACCGAATATATTTTAATAAATTTATCTCAGGTTAATGAAATGAATAATATTAGCATGAAGTCATTCATCTCTATTGGAATACAGTTCATAACATTTTTCGAATTTCAGAAACGTGGACGTCTCCTATCAAATAATTATTTTGAAGTGTATTCCTAAAGAAACCTAATGAAAAAACGGGACACTAAAACTTATTTGCATTGCTCCAGGATTACAACCGGCGATAGATACCTCTATTATTGATTAATCTAGAATATTTGCAACGTAAAGAATACTTATTGTTAACCTTTTGACAAGGATCTTTGAAATGAAAGGACGGTACAGCAATATTTTCATTCGTTTATTTCTTTGCCAATTCTATGATTTCATTGATACCACAAAACGTCAAAAATATTTTAGAAAAGGCGGATTCCGATTTTCCATGACTCACCCTTGAATTAAATCTGAGTAATCGCAAGAAAGGTTTTCATATGTGTGATCTGGAATAAGATAATCTCTTCCCACATCAGCCCATTTCTTTTGCATTCAAAACAACTTCTTAACAAATGAAGAACGAAATGCAAGTGGCCATCAGGCCAGTTACGTATTTTGTGTGTTATTGCTATATTGAAAATTTTAAATGATTCGTGACGTAATGTGTGAAAAACGACTTTTTACTTCTATAGTTGGTTTTTAATTTAATTCTTCTGTATACTTGAAAAAGATCAGACTTTCCGAGAAAGCGGTATTTTAAGTCTGCAGTTTGTGTTGTAACAGTCGTGACGTAGTCATCCATGTTTTGGCGAGAAGACTAATTTACACTTCAGGCTGGAAAAGAAAATAGAGGATTTAGTAGATGTTAAGGTAAGTTCAGAAGTCTATTTCGCTAGATCTTTTAATTATATGTTTAATAAATTTTCCAGATCTGTCGAATGAATGAACGGAACATTTACAATGTAATTATTTTTTTTTGTTTTCCACTTAATATCAAAGAATGCCTGTCATACTTCATCGCCGAATAAACATGTATAAAAGGGTCGATTTTTTTTCATTTACCTAATAACCACATTACATTGAAATATCCCAAAATATTTGGGATCGGATTAAGATAATTTATTTCCATATCAATGCATAGCATTACTTCCCAAATGAGTGTAACAGATGACAAACGAGATGCGAATGCCCTGGTATAACGTTGTTTAATTAGTTTTTTCGGCTGTGTTAATAACTATTAATACTAGTTCAATAAATGTTGACATATTGCATTATTTCTCTAACGTTAGATTGTCCAGTAAATCATTCTAATTACTCGAAAACCTTCTTAATGTGCGATAAACACGCATATGTAGTCTGCAGATTATGTTTTAACAGTCGCGGTCTGTTGATCAATGTTTTAGGCTACAATATTAAATTATAGAAAATGTTAGAACACACGATAAAGGATCTAATAGAGGCCGAAGTAAGTTCAATTGTCTGCTTTAGGTTTTTCAAAAATTTAATTTGCGAGATATCTAAATTAATTGGTATTAGGTTAATATACTCCGAACACTGTTGTCTAAATGTGAATTGAAGGTTAGGCGAGAGGAGTTACGTGCATTCTTTTGTTAATACATGGTTATGGCATATTCTATTAGGTTGTGGAGGATGCCAATTATCCCTGGTTGGTGTGTTCTCCGTGGGTGGAGAAGCTAACGGAATTCCGGCTGCCATAACGTCAATGTGCCGAGTGATTTGTTTGTTTTCTATAATAATATAGAAGGGAAGCTATCCTTCAAGGAAATACGTAATAACCAATCGAGAAGAGGTCAGTTGTATCTAATTGACAGTGACGCTATTGACAAGAGGGCTGTGGCATCCCAGATGACATGATCATATTCAAAGAGGAGGCCGTTTAGATGCTCTATTTCTCCAGCAGGTGATATTCATTCATCAATTGTTGCATCAACACAGGAAGGTAACAGTCATTGGTCAGACAATGAAGAGGCAGGTAATATGGTGACTAATCATACATATTCCAGCATAAAATAATGCACATTTTTGTGGAAAATAAATTTATTGTTTAATTCACTTGTACAAATTGATTCAATTCTTCACCCCCTCTCCCTTCCGAGTACCCTCTCCCTGAAATATAATAGGAGCAGAAGGCCAATGACAATATACAAATGACAATTAATCTGCATTACCAAATGGTATACCAATTTCACCCTTACTCTGTAGACTTACAATACCCTCTGACAGCTTCTCTACAATTCAATTTATACTAGTTTCATTTTTGTTAATTTATTATTTAATTCTTAATGCTTAGCTCTACTTAAATCTCAGTATTAATTATCTAATTAATGTCTATCTGCGTCACCTGGCATTTTGCATGCATACATATGTCTTTTGGTGTCAACACAAGGAGAATGTATTGCCTGATCTCTATCTTTAACCTGCAGAACACAATTCCTTTCTTCATGCAGTGATTTCTTGTGCATAAACTGTAGTCTCTGACCTAATCTCCATCTTTTCTTGCCTTTCATCTTTTTCTTACCTTAAATCACTATTGTATGTTACCGTTAACTGATGTCCTTTCTTCCTGCATGACCTCATGGTATACTATGTCCTGTAGAGGTGGCAAATCCTATCAATTTCTTTCTGCTTGTATTTCCTTCATATGTAGACCAGAATGATGATCAAGGGTTTTGATCCCATGAGCTTTCTACCAATAAGAATTTATCAGTTGATAGATCTATGATAACTATGCTTTAATGGACATTTCATTTACTATTTTCTCCATCCTTAAATATAATATCATGAATATCAGAGTTACAGGGCACATTAATTTGTGATACCAGGGTCCATCTGAGACATAGCCACACAGGTTTTGAAATGAATGATTAGAAGTATAATGACATGTCATTTATATGGAATATTTATTCACCTTATGCATTTGATTCAAAGGAAGAAAAAGTAGCAAATATTGACCTAGAAAATAGGATTATTTACGGGAAAGCCTGGATTTGAAGAAGGTAGAGGCAGAGGTGTGGGAAGATGCTGGGATATACTTTGGGGAGGAAAATCACCCCCTCAATTTCTCTCCCCCCCTTCTCCCCCACACACTTTTTTGAAATACAACTTCTTTGAATGGATCATATTTCATTTGTTCTTCTCTTTGATTTCAGCCTTATCATTTTAAGAATCCATTCCACCAGCAAAGGGCAGGGAACACTTTAGCCTTTCTCTATCACACCTCTGATGGCATGAGTTCAAGCTCCTCGGACTAGCTGAGTTCCCTCATGGAGGAGTCCGTGTGGCTGGAGTCTCATGTAGATGAAGACAGGAGCTGCTGTTTAACCAACTTGAGCGAGTTGGTGCTGGTGGTTGGTTAGTCCTGGGGTGCCATCTCATTATTCCCTTGCACCTCGGCTCCTCAACATGAATGACCTCTGACCCGACCGCCACCTCAGCCAATGATGCCATGGCACTGCTTGGGATCCTGCCGGCATCAATCCATAATGGAGTTTTC
Organism: Hetaerina americana; assembly: GCF_022747635.1. NCBI lineage: Eukaryota > Metazoa > Arthropoda > Insecta > Odonata > Calopterygidae > Hetaerina > Hetaerina americana. The sequence goes on along the minus strand of NW_027286481.1, from coordinate 585,538 downwards.
GAGATAATTCTCACCACCTCCATGCTGTCCTCGCTGTCCTCCAGCAACTTCCCATTTTCCATTTCCCTCTTCTCTGACTCGCCGTGCATGTCATCAGAGATCTCTTTGGAGATGATTGCCTCTCAAGCTGACTCCTTGATCAAGAGGTGCGGCTTGGCACACAGCAAGGAATGCATGTGCCTTGGCTGGTAGTGGTGCATCTCAGTGGTGCCAGCCATTCTATCCCCTGGCCCACCAGTGCACAGGCCCTGGCTGGTCGGGGGTAGTGACCCTGGGGTCTTCTTCAGTATCTTCAGCAAGATCTCCATACTAGAGCTGCAGTCCTCCATCAGGTTGAGGTCCATTCCATTCACCTCGAACTGGCTGTGGAAGGGCAATTGGTCGAATAAGTTGTCACTAATTTGCAGAAGGGCAAATTGCTCCCATTCTTTGAGGGTGTGGGTGGCTGGGATCACAGGGATGGTGGATCCTCCCTGGAAAGGCAAGAGCAGCCTGCGTCCCCATCCCGACTGTCCTTCACCTCTCCCACTTGACCCCTATCAGCCACCTTCCTTGGCTGGGGCCCTCCCTCCTGGGCATGCACCTTGGGAGAACCAGCACCCTGGTACCTGTCCAGGCCTTTAGCTTGTCCAGACAGGCACCGGCTACAGCAGACACCTCTTCCACATCAAGGAACTCAGTCTGTGGAAATGGAGCATATACCTGGTAGAGCAGATGGGTAAGTCAGATGGGTAAGTCATGGACCTCAGCTGGTGGTAATGGTGGTGGTGATGCAACCTCCCGGACAAGTTAGCTAGGTGGCAGTGTCCGGTGAAAGGGGTCAAGGTGTAGACTATCCCATGACTGGCCAGCTTATCCCTCTCAGGGCAAGACTTCTTGGCAAGGGGGACCACACTGGAGGCCCATCTTAAAGTGGCTTCTGTTGGGGATAAAGGTAAGATCCCTTTGTAGAACATGCCACTACTGGTGTCAGAGGATGTAGACAGGGTAGAGTAAGAAGATTTGGCTAGGGAAGTCGGATACGGGAGGAGATTGAGGGAGGAGGTGGAGTGTAGGGGATGGCAGTTGGCCCCAGCCTGCATTTGCGATGAGAGGCTGGAGGCAGGGATGGCCTCTTCCATCTCCATGAGCCACGAAATACACTCATTCTTCTCCACCAGGGTACGGACCTTTGGAGTGATGGGTGTCAGTTTGATGCTCAGTTTGCTGTCGTCTTCATCATCTTTTTCTTCCTCACCTCCCCTCACCTCTGTCTCTTCCTCCTCCTCTTCACCATCATCCATATATTTCTCTTCTTCCTCGAGCTGAATTGTCCCGCTTACATTAGAAAATGAGGATTTTAGTGGTAGTTGAAGGGAAATCTTGGTAACGTGAACTTGGGTGGTTAATCAGGGCTTTCAAGCAAAATAGCCATGGTGGAAATACTGCTGGGACTGGAGGATGGCAACATAGAGTCAGTCATAGGGGATGACATGTCCAACTGCCCAGAGTATGATGCCATTAGCTTACTGTTCTCATTAACCTTCTACTTCAACACTTCATTCTCCAGGACAAGCTGCTCATTCTGATGGCATTCACTTTCCTAATTCTCAGACAATAACTGAACTCTCTCTGGTAGTTTCCTTTTTGTGGCCAGCTTCCTCTGGATTTGAGCCTCCAGGTCCTGCACTCCGGCTTGAAAAGCTGCAATGTGTGCAAGGGCAAAGTGTTCAAAGCCTCCAATTTCCGTCAATATTCTTCCATTTTCTTCCAGTGGTCATACAATTTCATCCTCCATTTTTAATAAATGATGGAGGATGCCATCTAAAAACAGGAAATAGGAAAAGAGAGGACGATTCCCATTTCCAAATAAAAATCATTTATCGAAGAAAAAAAAGATAGTGAGATAAGAATATTTAAAATAATCCACAATGAAATCAAACTCAAATGACACATTTTTCTTACAGATCATTTAGGTTCCAACAGTTCCTCTCTAAAAACAAGCTTAATGACCCATTAACTACAACTTGGAAAGCAAGTTCAAAACACTTGCTATGGAAGGAATACGTACAGTTGAATACACTTATCCTCACAAATCAACTTAACATGACTTCTCCTAGAATATATTAATAAAAATAGACTTATTCTCTGTCAAATATTTATTCAATTAATAACCATATATTAGTTTGCTGTTGTGTAAAATAGTTACACAGTAAAGACATTATTTCAAGAAATCAAAGAGAACTTTTCATTAAAAATGACAGGTAAATAAAAATAAATGAATACATTTTAATATCAATTTAATAATTTCAACAGTAGATAAGGCAAAGTTATGCAAACAGACATGAGCCCAGGTATCAGTCAATTATCTGCATTCTAATGTTTTCCATAAGTCTTCTCCCAAGGCACTGTGTCTCAGAAGGAATTGAATGTTTAATGGTGGCCATATGCTCATGAATAGGTTGTGACGTTGTGCTTGGCGCAGCGTCACTTGCCCAGTTCGAATACGCGCGCCTCTCTCGCGAGCCGTAGAACGGCGGGGCGCTATCTGTTGGCGCCGACAATGTATGTAAGAAAAAAGAAGAGCGGGGCGCGCCGCGCGCGGAGAGTGCCGGCCAACACGTGGTAAGGAGAGTTCGTTGTGAGATGTCCGAGAGAGAAGGTCGTGTGCTATCATCGTCGAGTCACCGACAGCCTGCGAACACCGGGGGTGCGCGTGCCAGCAACCGACCTCGCCGTGTGGGCCCCCCGCAGGCCCCGACCGGAACATCGGGACCCAGCAGTCGACAGCGAGGCGGCCATCTTCGGCTGCCGCCGAGCGGCCACCCAACATCGTGGCCCAGCAGGCGTCGGCACCGCGCGTCATGTTTGCTTGGGAGCGCCCACACCTTTTCTTGTGATAATAAATAGTTCTTATGAAGTTTACTCGTCGGAGTCCATTTTTATGCGCCTCCTTGCGTCCCTCGTGATTTCAGCTGAAGAGCCGCTGCCCACCCCGGGGCACATCAAAGGTGAGCGAGCCCTCCCCTGGGACGAGGAGTGTGATGGGCCAGGTGACAGCCAGCGGCGTGACTCTGCGGCTAGCCATGCGGCTAGCCTGGCGCCCTCAAAACAAGTAGAGTCACGGCCTCCCTTGTCTCGCGGTATCGGGGAAAATTTATCTATGAATTAAATACCGCGTCACAAATGGCGCCCAACGTGGGGCAGCCTTTCTATTGTTGTGCGAGAAAAGTGACAATTATATTTCGAGAATGCGCATGAGGCGCGAGTGTAAAATGGCGTCGCGTCGGCCTTGACGAGGCAACAATGGTGTGAAGGAGAGCGAGCGGAGTGATACCGGCATGGTGTGCATAGCGTGTGTGTGAGCGGGAACGATGCGTGAGTAACATCGCGCGAGCGCCAGTTATTACGTACAGCTCTTTCGCGAGCGGTATACAATTTTTCTATTTGATTTATATATTAGTCCTTTTTTTCGCTATACATTTTCATGAAATTAAAAAATTTAAAATTCTTTGTGAGGGAAGCAGTAAATAAGAGATTATAATTTCTACTCAATCTTTTGTACTTGAATGTGGTTTGTGCGGTTGCTTTGAGTGGTTGCTTGGCGTTGAGGGTGGGATGAAAGCTGTGAACATTCCCGAGGCGACTTGTTTCCAGTTAAGTTGCGGAGGGACGATCGGTTTCTAAGATTAACTTCTATTATTGGCGTGAGGGAAGCTCCGTGCGTGGCCACGTATCCCCAGAGTGGCAGAGGATCCTTTGAAAAGAGGAAGTGGAGTTTGTAATTTTTGAATTTTGAGGTTAGGTTATGCTTTTAATATAGAATTCTGATTTATTCTACCCTATTTGTTATAACAACTGTAGAACAGGGAAATATCTTTAGATTAGGATTAAATTTTTGCAGTAAGCGTATTTTAGGTTAGGTGGGGCAAATCCTTTAATTATTCAATAGGTTAAGAATTTTCTTCTTCCTAATTTACAATGGAGGGTGACACTGGATTTTTGGCGAGATATCAGAGAGATATGAGGGCACTGCTACGGCATTCAGCGGTAAAGGCAGAATTTGAAATAATTAAGCAAATGAGTGAAGAAGAGGTGGAAAATGAGTTGTCAAGTAAAGGACACTCCTTGGTAGGGCCACTCTTAGTACGCAAAGAGCGATTATTGCGGGCTAAGCTTCTTTTGGCACAACCACGGTTAGGGACACCATGGTCAAAAGAATTGGACGAGGATGTGCAGCCTGACGATGTAACCCTCTCAGGAGCTCTACACGCCTTAAACTGGGACGAAGACCTAGAGGCAGGGCGGAAAACGACAGGAGCATGCAGTAAGGGGCATAAAAAGAAGCACATCGAGACGGAGAAAGTTGCCGCAAGCAACGGAGAAATTAATGAGGAACTGAACCCCATTCGGACCATTACAGCAAACGCAGCGGGAGGCCCTCAGCCCAAACTGCCGCTGATGGACTCATATGATTTTCCGCCGCTGGGGGAAAGGAAAGAAGCGTCAAATTTGACCAGAGAAAAGGAAAAACTGCGCATTCTGCCTTCGGAAGCGAAATCAAATCAGAAAGAGATACCAGTACAGAGCGACCGCAACTCTGAGGAAATAAAGGAGTTGCGGAGTCAATTGCAACAGCAGAACGAGATGATCAACAACCTAACGGATGGAATTAGCCGAATTTTACAAAAATTGGGCAGTGAGAAGAACGATAAGGAAGTGAACTTGAGAAAGGGTTCCAGGAAAAAGTATCGGAGGGAAATAACATCCACTTCGTCATCTTCTTCAGAGTCGGAGGTAACGAGCGGGTCGTTATTTACTGACAGCGGTGATGACTCGGACGATACATCAGGGAACGATGGACATAGACAGAGCATCAGCTCTGAGTTAGGAAGGGCCAGTGCTCCGAGAAAATTGGCATCTAAATCCAAGAGACATCGTACGAGCTCGTCACGCTCAGCTGAGATCTCGCAAAGATGCATAAAGGCGTTCCAGAGTTGGAAGCTTGAATTTCGAGGAGACGGCAATTCAAAGGCAAGAGAGTACCTCCAGAAGTTGGGAAACATCAGAGCCAGCACTAATGCCTCGGATAGCGATATCTTGAAGGTTTTGCCGTTTACTCTTCGAGATACCGCTTACAACTGGTATGCGGCCACGGAGGAGTACATCAAAGACTGGAATGACTTTCAACGACGATTTAAACAGAGATTCGTCGAAGAGTGGGACGAAGAGCAAGTGATGAGGGAAATTACCAATAGAACCCAAGGGAGGAAGGAGAAGATAGCAGAATTTATAGGAAATTTACAACATCTTTCTAAATATTTGAAGAAACCGTTGTCAGAGAGGAAACTGCTCAAGGTCGCATTGAGCAATCTACTTCCAGAATATCGAAATGAGATAAAGGATCGACGACTTAAGACGTTGGATGAGCTGATGGATTGTGGTCATAAGTATGAAAGAAGAATGGCAATCAATGCTCGTTATCATGATCCTATGCCAGCTAGCGAGTCGCTAATCACGACTGGCGCTTATGTGAGGAAAGGAGAAGAGCAAGGATCGAGAAAACTAGCGAAAGTAGGGGCCCTGGGGAGTAATGTGGAGGAAATGAATAAGAAGACCAGCATTGTTAATGAACTTCAACCCAATGAGGTCAAGAAAAAGTCCATCGCGGATGGAGGAGGGAGAATACCGCCCACTATGGGGAAAAATGGCGAGCCGTCCTCTCCGAGAGAGGTCACGCCCAGCTCCTCTGGGGCAGGTTACAATGGCCGATGGGACAACCGGGCCATAACGAGACGTACGTTGTCTAGGCCTTCACAGGCGAGAGACCAGGGACCGGGCTTTGACGGAGCTTGTTATTCCTGCGGAGAGTCGGGACATAGGGCAAATGTGTGCCCGAGAGTCCAGTGTTTCAGCTGTGGCGCAAGAGGGCATATCAGTGTCAATTGCCCCAGTCGACAGGGTAGGACACGAGAAAAGTGCCAACTTTGCGGCAAGGTCGGCTTATTGGCAATTAATTGCCCTAATTGCAAACATCTGTTTACTCGGCAGGAAAACGGACAAGCGGGGAGTCGCCTAGCCCAAGCGGCTTCCCCGCAAACCAATCCGTCGAACACAAACCGGCTGAATTAGATCTAGGTAATCATAGGAATAAGTCGATTAGGTTAGGAAATGGTGATTCGATTTTGGAAAAGCCGAGTTGGACAGACAAATTCTGCGAACCAAATTCGATCAAGGGAGATGTAAATAGTGGAATAAAGGATTGTATAGGGAAAGGAAGGGAGATAAACTCAGATGGGCCAGATGAAACATCTGCTCCTAGGTCGAGTTGGACAGCCAACATCCACCACCCATCTGAGGCGTTGGCAAAGATCAAGGATGAAGAAATCTACAGATCGAGGTGGACAGCCAACCTCTATCGATCTGGCCAATGCAATGGAGCTATCAGGAAAAGCTCTCCAGCTGAGCAGTCGAGACGGACGGCCGACCTCCACTGCAAAGCTGATATTTGCTGTCCATCCGTTGATTTCGCCGAGCCGAGCGGGTCAGCCCGTCTCCGCCCACCAAATCAACCGCATATGGGGCAGAAGGCGCATTGGTCGACGGAGTCAGCTCCGCTCTGCCAATCCGTTGGGTCAGAAGAAAGCGAAAGGGTCAAGTCTTTGGTAGGATCGAACAGGCCAGCCTGTCTCCAGCCGCCAAAGCAAGCAGAGAGTGAGAGAATGAGTGAGAGGCCTCAGAGCATCTCGTCGGTGCCACAAAGCCCGCCGAGACATGCGTGGAATGTAGATTCTGCCCAGTCGCTTCGCGCGGGCCGGAAATCAGAACAGGAGAGCGATTATGAGAAATTGCCTCAAGTACTGTTCACTCTGGATCGGTTGTGTTCCGACAAAGGGACGGGCCGGAATGAGTCGAGTGAGAGTGTGATATACCCTGTAACCATTGAGGACAAACCTGATGGGCTGTTTCCGGTTCAGGGAGGGGGAGTCGGCGTGGAGTCCACGCCTAGAGTGAATTTAGCGAGTGTGACGGCAGGGCTAGTAATCAATAAGGAGAAGAGCGAGTTTTGTTGTACCAGGGCTGCATATCTTGGATATCTGTTAGACGCAGAGGGACTTAGACCAGATCCGGAAAAGATAGCTCCAGTCGTGAATTATCCAGCACCATCTAACCTCAAACAACTAAGACGATTTCTTGGTATGATTGGATGGTACGCTCGGTTCATAAAGGACGATTCGGAAATCAAGCTTCCATTGGTCAAGTTATTGCACAAAGGTCAAGAGTGGGAATGGACAGAGGAACAGCAGAAAGCGTTTGAGACATACAAAAGGGCCATTACAGAAGCCCCGGTCTTGGCAAGGCCGGACTTCTCTAAACCCTTCATCGTACAAACTGATGCGAGTAGTGAAGCAATTGGAGGTGTTCTTTCTCAAGTGAATGAGGACGGAGAACATCCAATCGTTTATGTCAGCCGAGTTCTCACATCAGCTGAGAAAAACTATACGACGACAGAGAGAGAGTTATTAGCTATTCTATGGGCCATAAAAAAACTAAGGCCTTATTTAGAGGGCTACAAGTTCCTCGTGATCACAGACCACTCCGCACTCCAATACCTACGAAATCTCAAGGAACCTACGGGTAGGCTCGCGAGGTGGGCGCTGGAGTTGCAGCAGTGGGACTTCGAGGTGGTGCATCGTCGAGGTAAAATCCATGATTTGCCTGATGCACTATCTCGTATGTACGAGCAACTATCTGGCGAAGAGAAGATCGCTGAAATTACGGAAGTAAAGGATGAGGACTACCAACGCAGAGTCGAGGAAGTCAGCAAATATCCGGAGAGGTATAAAAATTGGAAGGTCGAAGCGGGCCACTTGTATCGTTACAAGTACGATGAGCTGCTCGATCCAATCGCTGATTGTGAAGAGGGCTGGAAACTCGTGCTTCCAAAAGAATGTCGAGAGCGGGTCATAAGGGATGCCCATTGTGAACCTTCATCGGGCCACCTCGGAGTGGAAAAGACATTCGATCGAGTCGTACGAGATTACTATTGGAGAGGGGCCTATCACGACATTCACAACTTTGTGAGGCAATGTCAGGACTGTCAACAGTTCAAAACGTCGCAGCAAGCGCCTCAGGGACTATTGGGTAAAAGAACGGTAGAGAGACCATGGAGCATCGTAGCAGCAGATCTCATGGAGTTTCCGCTTAGCAAAGCCAAGAACAAGTACTTAATAATCTTTCAGGACTTATTTTCAAGATGGGTGGAGCTAAAGGCGGTCAGGGCTGCTACAGGGGCCAACGTGGTTAAAGCACTTGAGGAGCTTGTCCTATTTCGCTGGGGAACGCCGGAGTATCTCTTGACAGATAATGGAAAAGAGTTTGATAACAAATGCGTGAGAGAAGCATTGGCAGAGTATGGAATAACGCATACAACAACGCCTCCATACCATGCTCAGGCAAACCCAGTGGAAAGATCCAATCGAACGCTGAAGACGGCCATCGCGATGTTTGTAGAAAAAGACCATAGAGACTGGGATCAGCATTTACCCGAAATAAGGCATGCAGTCAACACCGCGAAGCAGGCCTCGACGAAGATCTCGCCAGCCTACTTGAACTTCGGAAGGCATCCACTGCCAGTGAAGAGTTTGCGGCGCGAGCTTGAGAAGGGGGAAGGCATAGAGAGCAGATTGGATCCACAAGCGTGGAAAAAGAGGGCCGATAGGTTAGGCTTATTACGAGATCTAGTAACCGAGAACATAGAGAGAGCTCAGGAAAAACAGGCGCGAGCGTATAATAAGGGTAGAAGAAACATCGAATTTAATGTAGGAGACCTAGTAATGCGTAGGACCCACCATCTGTCCAGTGGGATTGATAGGTTTTCAGCCAAGCTAGCCCCTAAATTTGAAGGACCAATCGCGATACTAAAAAAAACTGTCTCCAACAGTCTATATCGTAGAAACGCGTTCCAATAAGCAAAACGCGAAAGTAGATATTGGCGACTTGAAAAGATATATAGCACCAAGATCCACTCGTCAAAGTGGTGAGTCCTCCGAGCGCCAAGGCCACGGAGCACACTCTCAAAAAAATTCTTTATGAATTTTGGTATTATGCAATAGGTCAGCATTGTGTGTTTGCCTCATGTTATCTTGTCTGTGTGTCAAAGTGAGCGATTTATTTTTCAATGATGTGAAAATCTCTGTCGGACATTATTGTTGTTATGGCACATAGCCCTTGAATTGTGGTGAATGAAAGTTTGCAAACGAGGTGTGATGTGTTTGAGCTGAGGACGTACTGCCTTTTATAGAGTGAATTATCTAAGCGAGTGATGCTTTTGTTGAAATTTTGTGAGAAATTCCCTTGGAATGTATGAAAGATTCATGCCAAAAGTTTGTTCATACCAAATGTATTACTTGATGTTCATAGAGAATGTGGTTAAAATTAGAAAAAGTTGTGCTATCCATTTTCTATCCAATAGCTGAAGACAGAATCTCAAAACTGAGTGAACTACTGGTAGAAATCTGTGAAATTGTTGTTATTATATTGTGTTCATAGGTTTCAGTTGCAGGCTCGTTTGTAAGCGGTCCACTCGGACGAGTGTCCGGCTTAGGGAGGGGGTATGTGACGTTGTGCTTGGCGCAGCGTCACTTGCCCAGTTCGAATACGCGCGCCTCTCTCGCGAGCCGTAGAACGGCGGGGCGCTATCTGTTGGCGCCGACAATGTATGTAAGAAAAAAGAAGAGCGGGGCGCGCCGCGCGCGGAGAGTGCCGGCCAACACGTGGTAAGGAGAGTTCGTTGTGAGATGTCCGAGAGAGAAGGTCGTGTGCTATCATCGTCGAGTCACCGACAGCCTGCGAACACCGGGGGTGCGCGTGCCAGCAACCGACCTCGCCGTGTGGGCCCCCCGCAGGCCCCGACCGGAACATCGGGACCCAGCAGTCGACAGCGAGGCGGCCATCTTCGGCTGCCGCCGAGCGGCCACCCAACATCGTGGCCCAGCAGGCGTCGGCACCGCGCGTCATGTTTGCTTGGGAGCGCCCACACCTTTTCTTGTGATAATAAATAGTTCTTATGAAGTTTACTCGTCGGAGTCCATTTTTATGCGCCTCCTTGCGTCCCTCGTGATTTCAGCTGAAGAGCCGCTGCCCACCCCGGGGCACATCAAAGGTGAGCGAGCCCTCCCCTGGGACGAGGAGTGTGATGGGCCAGGTGACAGCCAGCGGCGTGACTCTGCGGCTAGCCATGCGGCTAGCCTGGCGCCCTCAAAACAAGTAGAGTCACGGCCTCCCTTGTCTCGCGGTATCGGGGAAAATTTATCTATGAATTAAATACCGCGTCACAAGGTATTCACTTAATATCTTTTTACAATTACATGTGCCTTCCAAAGTTGCATTAATTCATTCTGCAGAGAGAAGTTGAACAGAAGTTAAGATTGGGAAATATTAATAACTAACATTAACACCTGGGTATTTGAAGAATCGAGGAGTCAGCTGTGTTATTTTAAGTTTAAATTTAGGGTCAAAGGATGAGAAGGATATTTAAATGGAGATAATATAATACTTATTGTGGGTTGCGGTAGTCCAGTGGTTAGGGCATTGGACTGCTGATTGGAGGGTCCCGGGTTCGATTTCCGGGCAAGGCAGTCTGGGCACCTGCAGCTTCACCCAAGCTAAAATGATTGTTTGTGTAGTAGGTCTTCCTGGGAAACCATAACTGGCAAATGGGAAGCAACTGGCCCCCCTACCCTGATGTGTGAATCTTCACATGCTGTATAGGGCTTAGTACTGTGTGATCTCTACCGTCACCTACTAAACCGACCTTTGGGTTGATTACGGTTTTTATGGTTTTTTATAGCATTCATCAAAGGAATAAGTGTTCTGGAGCTTTTTTTGGGATTGGAAGTATCCCAATGAGAAGAATCCTAGAGGGAGTCAAGATGTAATTATTGATTCTAATATTTAGGATTGTGGTATACTACCTTGATCAAAAAGTTCCCGGAATTTATTCAGAAAATTAAAAATACAAGTTTATTCATCTAAATCTATATTGTCCCCTTCAAAGTAATCCCCATCGACTGCAACACACTTATGCCAGCGCTTGATCCAATCCTCGAAACATTTTTTATATTCGGTTTTCGGTATGTCCATCAGTGTTTCCTGCGATTTTTCCATTACTTCCTCTCGGCTGCTAAAACGCGTTCCCCGTAATGGTTTTTTAACTCGATTGAACAGAAAGAAGTCACAGGGAGCCAAATCAGGTGAATTCGGTGGCTGTTGGATGGTATTTGTTGCATTTTTCGTCAAAAAATTAGGAATAATGATAGCACTGTGCGACGGTGCGTTATCATGGTGCAAAATCCACGAGTTTTCTGCCCACATTTCTGGTCTCTTTTGGCGAATTGCTTCACGCAAACGTCTCATAACGCCCAAATAATACTCTTTGTTTACTGTCTGGCAAAAATTCATGATGCACTACACCGTTGTAATCCATGAAAACCGTCAGCATTGCCTTCTTTTTTGACTGAAAACGACGTGGTTTTTTTGGTCTCGGCTCATTTGGTGAACGCCATTCACTTGCCTGATGTCTGGATTGCGTGTCGTACTCATAAACCCACGTCTCTTCTCCAGTAATGATCCTTTTGATGAATGTGGGATCGGATTCAGCCTCGCAAATCATGTCTTTTGCGACGTCAACACGGTCTCTTTTTTGCATGAAATTGAGGTCTTTTGCTGCTACCCGACGGAAACCCAAATCATTAACCACAATGTCTTGGGCGGATCCATAGGCAATGTTCAAGTCCTCCGCTATTTCTCTGATGGTTATTGACCAACATTTCTTTTACTTTATCAATTTTTTCACCGACTTTCGATGTCGATGGTCTGCCACTGCGTTCATCATCTTCGATTGACTCACGACCACTTCTGAACCGCTCGTGCCACTGGTAAACGACCGTTTTTTTTAGAGAATCGTTGCCGAAACACTTTTCCAACATTTCCAACGTCCGTGCGCCACTAAATCCGTTTTTTACGCAAAATTTAATAAAAGTTCGTTGTTGCAAATTTAAATCCATTTCTGCAATTGTAAAAAATCGCCAACACACACAGAGATAGATGTACTCTTGGCTACGTAACTTTTGCAAATGTCAAGTTATGACACTAAGATTTAAAGGGAATATCAACAACAGATGTACCAATTTAACAAAAAAAACAGAACTCAAATCGGAACGATGGGAGCGCCACACGGTGGTTATTCCGGGAACTTTTTGATCAAGGTAGTATTGTACAATATAGATAGCAGGGCATTGCTGGCACTTCTGGCAGTGAACCTTTTACAATAAGAAGCATTTAATAATTTTAGTGACTGGATCATTTAGCTTTGATTTCATGTCACTCAGAAACATGATCATTGAAATACATTTCAAATGTTGGTTTTTAAAAGGTAAAGTGGACAGAAAGAAAACAAACGAGTAATTGCTGTTGGTAGATGAAGAAGAAAACGCAGCAAAACATCTTAAGAAGGAAAAAATGATGACGTCAGAGTTCTTGTAAATCCAATGGTTCAGCCCAAAGCACCAACAAAATGTCATGGTTTGCAGACTAAACTTTAACAAAGAAACTGCCTTTTTACCAAAATTAACACTCAAAAAAGTGAATAAAATGTTAGCCAAAGATATTGAAATGGCATTTATAAATTTCCAACTGGAAAAAGTTATTTGCATTTTGATTTTACATATGCTTGATACATCTCAACTGATGGTTCAAATGAACTAAAAAGGAGATACTGAGGGCAGTCAAAAGGCTGTTCCTGATTCAAAAGTATATCTACAACAATGGCAAGACCATTTTATCTATTTCCAGCTGCTGATCCTTTCCCAGGCATTCTTCATCCCACGGAATCTTAATTACACACTCATCCTTAATTTCTAGTTCTTAATTTAAAGACAAGCAGAATTCTCCATTATTATATTAAGAGTTCTGCAACATCAAAGAAAAGCATTACTGCTGCTGAAAGTGCAAATTCATGTTAAGAAGATAGTAAAAATTCAAATGGCAAAGTTCAACTGTGAACAATACTGATTTCAAAGCACAGATTGCTTATTATGCAAGCAACATGAATATAAACACTCACCAAATTCTCTGCTTTATCATTGCTGGACCTGTCACCTTGCATTGATTTGATTGGCAATTCTACATCATTTTCTGGAGCAGCAGAGCAACCACTAGAAGTGTGAACCTCCACATTGACAAGGATCACATCATTCCAGACATTCACAGCCTTACTCTCTTCAGCATCACTGGCAGTTGCATCATCAGCAATCTTTCTCCAATCTCACCAGAAAACTAAGTCAATATAAAAATGGCAGACAAAAATGGTAATTTAAAAATGGCAGATGATAAAAATTTCAAAAAAAGAGTATCACACCAACAAACCTTTTGAGCCAATTGAAAAATGAGCAGCAGTAGAAAACCTAATTAATATCAGAGACTTAAATCATTAACTTTGGGAAATAATATTTGTTAAGACTGCAATGCATTGTTGTTGAATTCTTTCAACTAAATCTTCACTTTGTTGTCATTAATAGTGACCATGCAATTTCTTCATGTGGCTACTGTATACTTGTCATTTGTCTCAAATGCTGTTCTTTGATGCATATGATTAACAAATGCTATGGCATTACTCAATATCCATATTTTGCACGAAGCAAAATAAACCGTGTCCCCTCCTGGCCCTTCCAAACCTTTGTTGCAATGGCTGAGGATATAACTCTGCTCCTTATAAATCACCAAAAGGAAAGGTTGATTTTGTAGTCAATGAGAGTTAACCAAATATTAAGCCATACCCTGAATTATGTGAAATTCAGGGTATTAAAAAAGGTATTAAAAAGGGAAGAGAGTCTAATTTTCTTCTCATTCCCAAAATAGTTTTCAAGGGGGACATCTGGTACCTTTTAAGGATAAGACAGGGAAGGTGAATGGCAGAGGATGACTATAGGTGTACATGACTGGATGTGATCTCAAGGCACTTCCTCTCTGACCCTTATTGACCATTAATTGACTCTCTGACCCTAATTGACAATTAAACATGGGGATCTCCATGCAGCCGGGATGGGGTGATGTCATTAAACATGTCTAAAATGTACTTATAATTGGAATACACTCTCGATCCCTGGCATAAATTTACATCCCATAGGCACTCCAGCCACGTGATGTCGACCCTTGCCGTGTCCTGGACTAAGAATATGGGGAGTTTCAAAATGTATGTTATCCAGGCAATATATGCTGCTGCCTTGGATATATCCTTTTGTTAGATTCTCTGGACCACATCAATAATGTGACTGATCTGCTTTAATGTGTACTTTGTCAAGCTTAGCTACATTAAAGCGGTGTCTATATGTAACGCCAGATATTTTATTCTCACTGATGGAATTTATGAGCTCTTTTCAAGATCTTGCAATATTCCTAGGTCCACTTTATGAACTGAATTATTTGTTTCACTAATGTTGTTTGGTCACTACTCAACAGGATTAGCCAATCATCCAGATATTCTATCATGAATACCTGGAGTTTCTCATACAGTTCACTTCTAATTGCCTGCACCTTCCATTGCAAAATGGTGGGTGCAAATGTAAGACCCATTGGGAGTCTCATCCAAATGTAATGGGTTCCCTGGTGATAAACCCTATGAAAATGGCCGTGCTGCTGGGTATCTGCCAAAAGGCAGCTTTTATATCCAATTTAATCAAATTGATATTGATGGGAATTTCCTCTAGATTCTGTGCAGCTGAGTGGAGGGTGAACTTCGGAGTTCCGATTTACTTGATATGATGGTTAAAGGTCTTGAATGATCCTCTTGCCATCTCCTGCTTTCAACATTGCTACAAAGGCAAAGTTGCACATCGTCTTTTCCATTGTCAGGATCCCACTGTTTACCACCATTGTCATATATGCATTGATCACCAGTGTTGAACATGTCGGCAGGAAGATAAATGGCCCTCCTTTCTGGTGTTAGTACGTTGATGCCCCAACCAATGGTCTAACTGGGGGATGCAAATGTATATGGGTATCTGCCTGTGCTAAGGAAGAAGAGCCTTCCTCTTCTTCTGGTCCTGGTGACAGTGGCTGCTCCTTTGGTTCCCATTCCTCGTCTGGCTCTGAGAAACATAGCCTTTGTCATTGTCATGCATTTCATGCATAGGGAGTTGCAGTGGCTATTGCTATACACTCATCTCTTGGTATGGGTCCATATCAAGTCCACTATCTCCCACTGTATTTTATGTACTTGTCACTATTTCCTGTTTCTCACGTTCATTTACCATTGATTCTCCTGAAGATAAGGAGTTTGCCTACCACTCCTTGGGGTCTTGGGGCTCTGGAATTTGAAGAACTCAACAAGGACCCAGGTTGATTAGCCATCTTGTTCGGAATGCTTGGTGCCACAGGGTATAATGGCATGGGCATAGGCATTTGGCACAGGAATGCATGTCCCTACACCATCCTCTGCCCTGAAAGGGCTGCCTGGATCGCTGAGTATAGGCATTCTTGGCTCCTGCTGGTCTGCTGGGCTATCTTCCCGGCTGGTATAGTTGTTGTGCTGGAGCTTGTACTATAATGGTGGGCTGCGGCTGGATAGTATTCCAAGGCAGCCGTAGCAGGGTGTTACCCATTATTTCTTGTAATCGCGTGGCTGTTTCCCAGCCATGTGCCTGGAAGATAGCAAGTACCTGGATTCTTTTGTTTACTACATGTTTTACCAGGCCCAGGAGCATCATTCAATTGGCCACAATGGCTACCATTACATGAAACTCGTGGAGGTCATGCCGGGCCAGCTTAGGTGAATTACTGCCATCCTTATCTTGATGGCACATGGTGAAGACCTCATTGTTGTCCTCTGGTGGGGTGATCCATGTGGCTGGGCTTGCGAAGCATAGTGCCACAAACATCTTCTCCAGTGCCATCCTTGGTGCTGGAGGTAGCAGTGTTACTGGTCTTGCTGACTGACCGGGCTAGATTTGCGATTGCTTAATGGTCTGCATCTCTTGGGACAAGGACTCAAATTGTGTCTGCAGGGCTGGAGCCCAAGCAGGTGGCTCCTTATATTGCTTCTGTTGAAATAAATTCACTTGAATTTCTTGCTTTCTCATAATTATTCATTATGGATGCATTATTCTCTGAGGAAATGAATCCAAAGTTAACTGACAGTACAGGGACTCTAGTTCTTCAATATCAACCATTAAAAACTAAGGCAATTAATGAAAACATGATCTTACATCCCTTGGAAATGATCCACCTGAAGAATGGCCATAAATTGAAGCAACATAATAAACATCAAATGGCCACAAGTTTATTACAAGAATAAGGAGCAAAATTACTTTAACAAGGGTTTAGGGAATGGAAATATCTGGGCAAGGTGAATCCCACATTTGCTGAAAGCCATTTACCAACAAATCTTCCAACAAATTTTTAGCAATGTTTCAAACAATTCAAGAGGAAACTGATCCATTTTTTGCTATTAGTTATCAGAATTAATGAGACATGGCTCCTAACACTACCAGCAAGAAACAAAATATCCATCAAAGCCTTCCTTGAAAGCCAGAATCTTAGTGCCAAAGATACCCAAGTAGAACCATCTAATTTGGCAAAGTGCCTTGATATGCAAACCAATCCAGAACCCGAAGTTCTAAATGACTAAATAAGTGAACCTTCTAGGTAGTCTCCCCTATTTCCCTTTCTTCCATCAAGAGATGGTCCTCATGAATGAATTACTTCAATGCTAATTTATCCTGAAGGCTGCTTCCACCAGAGGTAACAGCAATCAAAACCTATTTTTGTGCAGAGCCTGATACTTCAAACTCCAAACATCCAACCCGCTTTCTATAAGATGAAGTCAGGAAAATAATCCCCAGAGTTGTACAGACTTTGTTGAGATGATGAAAATGAGAACACTGCTTTGTAATCATTTTTGTTTCTCTTGCCGTCCATCCTATCTAATGAATTGCGCCCTGTGTAATGGATTACATTGTCAGCAGTTCTCTGTGAGTCAGAACTTGGTTTTTTTCTGCTGGTTGATTGTAAGCACATTGCCGCCGCCCCAAGGAAAGGGGAAAAGTCCCAATTTGACTCAGTGAGATCAGCCTTTTCAACAAAATCGAAATATGCAGAGGCTGGCAAAAAAATTTGCAATTCACTGGTTTTTCTTTATTTATTTATAATATTTTCTGCATGTCTTTTTGATTTTTTATTATGTTTAAATATCGTAGTTTAATTGAAAAATATTTTTAAAAAACATTAGTTTTGTGTCTAAAAATCGAAATATAATTGCTAAAAAATATTCTTCAAATTTATGATACTGTAGTAATTACATTAATTTTTCAGATGATGTAAATATATTACATCATTATTAACTACAATATTATATTAAAAAAAAAAAAACTGCATATGGATATCCAAACAAATGTTCTTCTTCATAATGTTTTTTTTCTAAGGTGATACATTTTTTTTAAATTACCCTTCGCACTTCTCACTAGTACCCCTGAGATCTCCGCTGCACTAAGAGGGTTAAATATTGTTATCATGATATACATAATTATGCTGAGATTTGTCACTTTATCAATTATTTTTCATTTGAAGAAATTACATAAAACAGGATAATAATGTCACTTTGTTACAAAGTTGTAATTAAAGTTTTACAATCCTTTCTATAGAGTGAAATAAGCTCTAGGATCTTACATTTTTATGATCATTTTCACCAATATCTATAAGGAATTATACCGGACAAGGTGCCACTGACAAAAACATGGTTGGATAGCCAGGTAGGAGGTTCGGCCATGGCTGAGGGAATGGGGACGTGAGGGCATACCATGCTGTTTGGTTTGCACTGCCACTTGTTTAGAGAGATTTTCTATCTTCTCTATCAGTGTACTAATAACTGGGTTGGGGGCCACTGCCAAAAATAAATTAACAGCCACACATAGCATTATGTGATGTAAGCATGCTTCTTTTTTCTGATTCTTTTCCTATGCCCACCAATACTTTTCCAGGACAATATCTGGTATCCTGTTAAGAACCAGGAAGCTCAGGCCACCAGTAAAGGGGGACCAGAGAGGTGTGTGAAAAAAATCCCACCCAGGTTTCCCGGTATGTAATCCTAATTTCTACTCCTTGAGTACTGGCTCTGCATTTATTAATTATTATTCCTTTACGACACATAAATAAAGTAAATAAAAACCACTTTCATAATGTTTCATTAAATTTCTATTCTTTCATTGGAAAAACCTTTTCTAGAAGGCTAAGTCTTAGATAAGCCCTATCACTATATAATACTGAAAGAAAAACTCTGAATGTTCTAGATACTAGATCATTGCACACTAAGGTTGGCGGAAATATTAATTGAAGATATCAACTAAGCCATAGTTAATATAGAACAATGAATTGATTGAAAAAATGATAGTACAAGGACACATAAAAAACTTGCACCTTTATTATTTAAAATTCGGGCCAAAAGATTCATTGCTGTATTTATTAATGCAACAAAAATTATGTCAATATTAAAAAATAACCATAAATATTGGATGAATTATATGTCGTAGGTATAGGGTAGTCAGAATATAATATAATTCTAGTGAGATGTAAGTAAGCTTCTATTGACATCCCATTTATGTACATGTCATTGAATGTTTTGAAGTAAACATTGATCACTTTATTATTCATTTGCAAATTTGACCACCATTTTTTGCCTATGAACAAACATACCAGCGTAAATTCATTCCCTGCGTCTCAGTTATTTTGTCATAGTTGGAAAGAAAATCTGTAATTTAGAATTAATGCACTTTTAATGCCCGTATCAAAATGTGGAAGGTCCAATTTTCGGAGTTCCTCTCGTAATACGCAAAACCTTTGGTATATCAACACATTGGTTCATTTTTAGAATTTTACGCCGAAAAAATAAATCACACAATTTTCACTTCAAGTCATAATTCTTATTAGAAATATTTATCCCGAGAAAATATTCATGTAAACAAAAAATCAATTTAACAGGATTAAAATTTTTAGTTTAGGTACAAAATAAAATATACACACATAAGGTAATGCTGAATTTAAGTAATTTTTTTTAAATTTCTCGGCAGTGCAAAAGAGTTATAAATTCACAGGAATGACCACTTTCTATTAAAGTGAGAGTTTAAATAATTTAAAAATATTTAAATATGGCGATCACTTAGCGCCGAAATGAAACGAAATCGATTCTCGAACTCGCACTTAGTAATCGATTCAGAACGAACGACCTATCGAAATGTAGTCGGCCATTTTGAAAGTTACTGTTTTGTTATAGTAAATGTTGACAGATTGAAGTGCTCCAAAGATGCCTCGACACGAAAGTTTAAAGTGTAGATTATGTCTTAGCCGTGGTGGACGGTATACAAATATTTTTTATGAAAACAACGATGCTGAGAAATTGGTGCGGGAAGCAATAGAAGAGTTGTTGGAATTGGAAGTAAGCTACGAGTTGTATGTTTACGTATTATTGATAATGATGCTTTTACAGTAAATTTATCACGAAATGTGCGACAATGCCCTATTTTAGCTGAAAATAGCCTTCAAATTATTCGGATAATGATTCGAGCCCCATTGAGAGCGAAAGTTTAGGGCTTAATACTTTGATAATCATGTTTATATAGGTAGTCAGGGAAAGGAGCAACCCGTGGTTGCTGTGCTACAAATGCTTTAAACTGCTGACGGATTTCTACATGTTTAAGCAGCAGTGCCATGAAAACCACCATCGATTGAACAGTCAAAGGACAAAGAGACACGCGGAGAGAAATAACCGCCGCGCAACGGTGAGTCGAGGCCAATTATGGTTGGTATTTTGTAATGTTATGAGGAATGTTTTGGATAACGTTATGCGTCAACGGAAGTAACTTAAATTGAATAATGAACATATTTATTTTTAAGAAGTTTCCTCGCTATTGTACGCAAGTGTTAAGGTCTTATTACCAAATGACTTATACTGGCGTTTATATACAAATTTGGAATTAACCACTCTTCTGTTAACACTTCAAGCAATTTTATTCAATATTCAATTGGAAATCTCAAGTTACAGTGAGCTGAGAGTGAATTTTAATTAAAGTGTGAATATATTAAATGCAAGTAGGCAATCAATTTTCATAAATTGTGAGTTAACCGCAAAGGATGATAATATACAAATGTCCATGTAAACAATGATATCTCGTATTAAAATAAGATCTTGGAGTACTCCCTAGAATATTCTTTTGGTTCTTAATTTCATTAAGTCATTCAATTTTAAGGAAATTGCCTCTAATATTTGTAACTCTATGAAGTAAAAGCACAATAAACTCGTTGATAGCAATTATTTAGTGATGTTAAAGGTAATTAGTAGGAATTATTTTGTGAAGTATTCATAATTTTAAAAAGATTAAAAAATAATGCACTTTTTAAACAAGTGTTGAGGGGAATGTTGGAAAGAGATTGATCCTTTTGATATATTTTATTAGTTAATATATTTTTTCAATTGATATCTTCTATTTTAATAAAAAAACTCGTAATTAAAACTTTTTTGTATTTTTTTGCCAACAGTTCATTAATATTTTTAAAACTCATAAACTAAGGCTTCTATTAACTTGAGTTGCAATAACCCTATTTAAATAGTTATTAATATCTACTAAAGGCTGTATAATTGTAGGCTGCTCAATTTCATTTTACAGCATTTCACTTATCATTTTTTTCAGGATGTTACTACAAGTATATCCACTGGAGAAAATATATTTCCAAATAATCGTGTCACATTAATTTTAATAAATTTCATTGTTGGTTTATTGTAGAAGAATCTAAAGGTAGAGACAGAGTCAAATGATGCCTCCAGTGATAGTGATGTGGGAGTTGCCAATTTGCGGGTGGTCACTAGAGCATCAAGCATATTAGGAGAAATATGCAATCCCAGTGTGAACAGGGTAAGTACTTTCCAAAGAAACTGCGGGAGATGCCGCAACAGTAACTTTTAACGGAGTCATCCGCTAATGTATTCTAAAATTGATACCTTTATTCCCTTGATTCTATGGAAATGAATTTTGGTAACAATTTTGAATAAATCCATTAAATTGAAGAAATTACTTGTTATTCAGTGAATAAAGAGAAACTGAGATTTATCTTAATCCTTCATACATGTCAATAATGGTCTGATGTTATGTATCTAATCTCTTAAAATTCTCATTTTTAATGCTGAAATCAGCTATCAGGTGGTTTGGTTTTGCATTTTCGAATTACATCCTTAAATAATTGCTTTTGCTGTTATATCTTGCAGTGCTTCAGATATAAATTATCCCCCACAAGTAAATATTGATACTCTCATTACATATCCATAAAATATTAAGAAAAAAGCACTGCTGTGTAATTTTGTATTGCATTCATGCATAGGAAATATATATGCATAAAAATGAAATAGAAAATGTGTATCAAGAATTTAAAATTCAATTTCAATGTTCATCTACTTTTTAAAATCTTTTTCAATATTTATATTTTGAACAATTAGGTTCAGATCACAGTAAAAAGAGAAACTTCAGATTATGAAGATCAGGAAACTGTTGAAATGACAGCTAGGCTAAAAATAGGAGATCACATTGTAGATAATCATGAAGAAGATTCTCTTCAGGTAAGGAAGACATTGGAACAGTTTGACATTTTCAAAGCTCATCCAAAGCTTTTGTTATTTTGCAAATACTTATTCATTTGCTTTTGAAAAGACTTAAGTGACACTGATATATTAGAAATTTGTTTATTATAATTTTCTATCAGTAACTGAAGTTCCATATGTTTACTGTTTAATAATTATTCAATTAACTCAGGGGATCGTAGTGAAGACAGAGGAAGTGGATGTTAAAGACCAAGAGGCCAATGAAATTACATCTAGCCAGGGAGATGTGGACCAAAATGTGAAGAATCCGGGAGGAACTTCTCTAAAGGTAATTAATAAACTAAATCTGTGATATTAGTGCTGTAATGGCTGATGTTTCTTTTTTCAACTCACGAAAACTTAAAGTAGAAAAGTTTTCTGTAAGTCATCTTATAAAATACAATACTTTATACTAAATCTTTGATGCACAGATAGGTATTTATGAAAGCCACTAATTTTTTTGGCTTGAAAGATTATACACATCTATGTAATAACTTGCTAATCAAAAAGACAATAATGTTATATTATTGCTTGTTATATAAAGAATGTGTTTTTATTGCATGTGATTTGTAAGTATTTTTCAATGCAAGAAGGTATATCTATGAATAAATATAGTAGTAAAATAATAAATGAAACAATTACTGTAGTATGACATTGCAGAAGGTTTTGTATAAAAGTTATCAGACCATAATGGTGGAAGTTTAAGGTAAAGAGAGTTGAAATTTCCTTAAATGATAGTCATTAGGACATTACCAATCATCAAGTCATCATAAGAAATTCAGGCAAATTGCAAGAAGAAGGCATTTATAATCTAAGTGATGTAAATACTCATTTAAATTCTTAAATAAAGAACTTGATCTTCGGGAACCATTTGATGGAATTTTGATTGTACTTCTGATTAAATTCATAATATAGAATAGTTCTTGTTCAATGATTCTGTACAGTCCAACATTTATCTGATTTTTTCATGCATGTCAACTAAAGGCCTGATATAATTTATCTAATCTCATCTGTAATTCTCATTTATAATGTTTCAATTATCTAATGAGAGTTTATTTTTCATTTTAAATATGTTTCCATCATTTATTGGTTTTCTTTTGATACCTAGTGATATTATTCATAAAAAATAATTAATGCTCAAGGTAAATATTGAAAATTTAATACCAAATGCACTTTTAATCAATTTTGAATTCCATTAATATTAAAAAAATTAATAAATCTTTAAAATTATACCTTAAATCATTTATTTTTACTGTATTCTCACCATTTAACTAACTTTGCAGACGATTGTAGACATGGATAAAATAGCAATTGAACAGCAGGAAACTGTTCCAGCTAGGCATAGGGATATGGACAACAATGTGGAGAATCCAGAAGTGACTTCTGAGGTATTTAAGAAATATTATAACCATAATGGCACCAATATAACCAAATTATTTTGGTAATATATGTGCTGTTATTGTAAATGCTTCTTTTTACAAGTCGTGAATATCCCAAAATAGAACAGATATATGTTTGGCATTTAAGAACCCTATCAAAATGTCTTTTTAAGAGTTTTCATTTTTTAGGAACAGTGATAGGTGACATTGTAAGGCTAATTGGAGGTGTAATATAGTGTCAAATGTTTTTTTATATAATTTCATGTATTTTATGTTGGTTGTAATAACCTTGTTGACACTTTTTCTTAGCCCATTCAGGACTTTTAGGTAAAAAAATATAAAATGCAGTTCCTTCCTCAGGTACAAAGTTTTAATTGACCACATTGTAAGCATAAAATAAAATTATAGATACTTCTTTGACTCTTAAATTGCCTGATGGAGATCTTTTACATTTGTAAGAATATTCAATTATTTTACTTAATTTTAATGTTTTTCAATACCATTCTTAACTGTTATCTTCTTTTAAATGTTGCAGAAGGCCATAGTTGCAGACCTTACTCTGTTTATGTTGACCTATAAAATATTCCAGATAAAACTATTACAGTCTTTGATGTGAGCAAATTTTTAAATAAATGTGTGCACTGTCATATTAGCCAACCAACATAAACCACGGTCAAATTGACCAGTTTCTGTTGGTTCAGAATTCAGCAGCTCACTAATATTTTGCTCATGGAAATGAGTTACATGCCTTGACAAATTAAGATAAAAGGAAAACAGTGACCTTACCCTAGATGTGAATATCTCAACCTGAAAGTTATATTATTGATAAATCATGTTGGAAAAAATTCGTACATGTCTATAATCATTTAGAATATCCAATTTTTGCTTATATTCCCTTCTTATTAATGTTATAAATTAATATAAAACCTTTAAGATAATTTGACAAATGGCCTTACAATTTCTAAGTACCATTCAAAATTTGCTTTTCTCTGCAACATTAATGATGCACAAAATTTCTCATTCAGAAATAATATGTAACCTAGGGAAAATATATTATCTTTTTTCTATATGATATGCCTATGAATATTATAATTTTAAGTTATGCCTATGTAAGGCTTATTTTTAGGTGAACTTTACATTTACCTATCAAACATCTTGGTGTTGATTATGATTATATATGTTTATTAAGGAGCTGTGTGTGCTTTCAAGCCTTCAGAAGGATTCAGAGATCCATGGTGTTGATTTGGTGAATGATAAAAGAAGAAATTTGATGGTGTTGAGAAGTTCAATGAAAGCTATTAACCATTCAGTACAAAAGTCATCAATTGAGGAAGAGGACATTTGTTCAGCCAACACTAATGTGAATTTGATGGATGATGATAACTGTGAAGAAGTTGAGGTTCAGGTAAGGAAAGAAAGCTATTATGCATTTCTTTTATAAACAATGCTCTTTGATAACCATATGCATTATGTTTTATTCTGAGTTATTTGCTTTTTAAACTTAGGTAATGTTATGAGATGAAATTGCCTTCCATGTGGTTTTGCATGGCTTAATCCTTCTTTAAATGAGGACTGGCATAAAAAATCTTTATTAACTTTATTGAATCATACTTTAATTTAATTCAACTATTAACAGTATCAAATGTTCTGTGTTTAAGAAAATGAAGGACTACTAAATTATTTAAGCACCATTGTAATTGAAGAAATTAGCTCCCAAGATATTTGTTCCTGATTAAATTATTTTGAAATTTTTACCATCTGTCATAATAGATAAGAATGAGTATGCTTGGCATTGTTATCATAATAGATGAAGAGAGCTCTAGATAGGAAATTTCAGCAATCAATTAGGGCTGTCAATGTTCAAAATGACCAGGTTAATTTCTTGAAGAAGATCATGATTCCAATTAGACAATGTGATGACATTTTATAGTTTGTTAAAGAATCTTATTGCTATGAGAACAATAAGCCGCCAGACCTACCCTCTGCATTTCATGCTATTTCATTTAATTGGAGGGCCAAAACTATTATTCACAATTTGAGGCATTTTCTTGTTAACAGTATTTAAATATTTTCATTTTATATTTTTAATCCATGGATATCAAAGGTTTACTTATATTTTAACAGTAAGCTCTCCTATAATTTACCTTCTCTAAACTTGAATTTAAACACTGGAAATATCATTCAATGTAGGAAGGTTCAATGAATGAGTTTAATGTTTTTGAAGAAATTTAAACAAATGTTCTTTATAACTGCATTCTAAAATTATTAATTTAGATAGGAATGTTAAATTTTAAACCTTGTTTAATTTTATTGATTAGGTTTGAAAGTTTTTTGGGGATTTTTATAAATGTTTTACATGGATGCAATATACATTGGTTATGTTGGTATTTTTCAGGATGATTTGGAAGATATAGAATGGCATTTATCCTCTGATGAAGAAGTAGACAATAAGGAAGAATGTTATGCTGATACTTTGGAGGATATGGATGGAATTACATCAGAACAGTTGAAGACACAAGGTGAGAGGAGCTGGAGAGACTGTTGCCTTACTTTTGCATTTTGAATATTTTAGAAATACCTAAAATGTCACATACAATGTTATGACTAATTACAAAAATTGATGGGAAAATATTTAAAACAGAATAAATTTGTAACAGAATTATTATTATCAGGTAATCTACCAGACAAGGTAGCTTTATGGATAGACATAAATACTAATTAAGTAATTTGTTACCCCTAGCAAAACACAACATACTATTCCCTATCAGGTCTCTCTTTAGCTCTGAGTACTTTCTTTCTCTCATCATCCAGTCTAACATCCCTATTCTGTTTCTTCCCTTTCCTCATTTGCCTAACATTCTAGCCTCCATTAGTCTTCAACATCCGCCTGCAAGTTAATAACCCCTTCAGCAACTTTTCCTCCCTCCATAAGATATCTCCCAGCAAACCTCTTTCTTTGCCCATTATACCAAGTACTTCGTCATTTGTTTTCTTATCTTTCCATTTTACCTTCTCCATTCTTCTCCACATCCACATTTAAAAATCCTTCAGTCACTGTCTATCTCCCTGCTTCAATGACCAAGTTTCTGCACTGTATATCACTATCCTCAATATCAAAGTTTCCTAAAGAGTCTTTTCATAATGTCCCTGCTCAACATTCCTTTGCTTAACGCATTTCTTATCCTTATGTCCCTATTACTTCTCCTGTGTTGGTCCAATCAATACTGAGCTACAAACTTTTTCCAGCTCTAGTTTTTGCCATCCTATTTTAATGTTAAGCTTAGTCTTTTTCATTCTAAAAAATTGCATATCCTTTGTTTTATCAATATTGATTATCATCCCATACCTGTTGTACTTAATTGCCAATTCACTAAGCAATGCTTGCAGCCCATTGGCTTACTGACAGACTTAAACTTATTCATCAGCAAACCTAACTGATTTTATGAATTTACCGCCCACTATCATTCCTACCTCCAGTTCTTCCCCTTCCTCTTTATTCATTTCTTCTGCATACATGTTGTACAGCAATGATGATAATGGGCAACCCTGCCTTACACCTCTTCCTAACACTGCCCAACTGGACTCCTCATTCCTTACTTGCAACTGAGCAGTCTTGGACATGAACAGGTTGCAGATTAGCCTCATTTCTCTCCAATCTATTCCTTTTTTTGGCATTATACCTCGTGGTCATATTCTTCATTCCTTTTGATTACAAATCTTATTACTGCAATGGCATCACATGTATCTCCCCTTTCCTATACCCGAACTGATCATCGTCTAAGTAATTGATTGCCTTACTCTCTTTCCTTTTGTTTTTGATCCCAAGAACAACTGCAACAGAAGATGTTGCAAAATAAAATGCTCTCAGCCATTGGCAGGGCAAAAATCCTAAAAATAAACAAAATAAAATGAATATAATAGATTTCATTTCACTGCCTCAGGTTGTTATTTTCTAAGTCCCTCTTGTTTTCAAACTTTAATAATTTAAGTACCAATCTGATACATATGTTGAACCGTAAATATTCCATTGTGTCCTTTTTTACATTTCATACTAATAGTTAATGATCTTTACCCCTTTTGGCCAAGATTGTAATTGAAATTGTTGAATATTCTTGCTCAGTTTGGAAGTTACCCTTATCAAGGTTTTAGTAAATTGATCAATTTAACTCCAGGTTTATTTACTATGGTCTTAACTTGTAGAAAAGTTTGTTTAAATGGTATTCCAACTTTTTTGTGTTGAATATTTAACCCTAAATTATTCTCTTTCGGGATTTTGGGTATAAAATTAAGCAGGATCCTTACAATAAGTATCATTGTTGGCTCTAAAAATCAAAAGCCAATGATGTTATCCTCACAGCTACCTAAATAAATTGAAAATATGTTCATCCTGCATCAATATACGTAGTTGGTTTATCTGCTATTCATCAAAAGTCCACTGAAAATCATTATCTAGAATATTGTTTCAGCATTTGTCATCGGTACATGAACTGTTAGAATGGAGTATATTTGATATCTTTTGATCTGCCTTTTAATTTCAAATACAAGAAAAGGGACACTAGAGCAAGGTCAGGGCTTATAAGAGCATTGAAATGGCAAATTATGTCTGAAGCTTCTTTCTTTTTTTGTTCCCTGCTCAAGACTTTTGCCACCAACTTTGAATATACCTCCTTTAACACTAGATCCTCAATAATTTGTTAATGTTGGTTTCACCCAAAGGGCTGGATTCTTTCCTAATAAGGGAGGTTATTAAATGCATAGCAGAGTGAAAAACAGTTTTATTTTTGATACCTCATTTTCATATTGAGTGTTCATCAGGTGTCTTACATGGCCCTTATCTTTAACAAGTTGTCACGCTTTCTTAAGCATTTTTTGCTACTTAAAAACTTCTCAGGGGTAAGACATCATCTGCAAAAGGCTTTTTAATTAGTTCTAGGTCTCCAAATATGAATTTCTTGAGTTAAATGGTAAACTGAACATCAGAGCATTGCTCCTATATGCACTAATTGCTTGCATGAAAACAAAAAAATCAGTCATAACTGATATTCACCATCTTTCTCAATACATGCACAGAGCCAACTAAACTAACGTTTATTATTTTTGGGGATACCCTCTACTAAGCCAACAAGTCAGTTACCTATCCAATGCTATATTTAGGCTACAGCAGGCCAGTCCTGATACCTATTATACTGACCCTATAACTGCATTCACACAAAAACCACCATTTTCCATAAAAAAAAGTCTGAAGCCTTTTGTTTAAGAAGATCTGTATTATCAGGCCCTAGTTGTCAATGCCATTTATTTATTAATTGTACAGATCCAAAATTTGCAGTCTCAGTATTCTCTTAGTTTTGTTTATAATTCCTTAATAATTTTTTCTTGTGTATAAAACGATTGTTTCATATATTGTCCTTTTATAGAAATGGCTTACGTTCTTAATTTTATATATATTCTCTTTGCTTATTTAGTTTCTAGTTTTGTTTTGCGAAAAACCCCCTAGTCCTTATCAAAGTCCTTGTGAGAAATAATTACCTTTTAAAAAGTTAGCACCCTAATATTTTATATTTCATTTCCTGTATTCAAGAGATATTTCAGCCTGGAATTAGTCCAAATCTTTCCATGGTTCCTTATATCATAATTTACCAGAAAGCAAAATAATGTAATATGAAGTCTCAAAAAATCAAAAATATTATCCCTACTGTTGTAATGTTTGTGTGATAGATATTATTGCAGCTAAAAATAGGTTTAGTAGCTACTAACATATTGTTAATTCTAAGGTCCAAATGAGTTGTGGCATGGTTAAATATATACTTAGCTTGGTCACTTTGAGGTTGTAATTTTTCTAATTGGTCTAATATTTATTTCATTGCTAGGTGATGTAATTTAAAAATTATCAAGTATAAGAATATTTCAGTAAATATAATTTATATTTTAGAATTCTTTTAGTAGCCCATGTAATTGAGTCAGAATTATCTGCCCATTAAAACAAGATTATACTCTATAATTCTTATTTTTTATTAAAGCACAATTGATTCTGGCATTTGAAATAGTCATGACACAGAAGTGCCTAATAATTGATCTTGTGAAAAGCTAGCAAGCTGCTAGCAATAGCTGTTCAGCATAACTTTTTGTGACATTTAAATTTGGTAATAATAACTTGTTTCATTATAGTTTTCTCTTAAACCTAAAAGAATTGTCAGATATTATTCACTGATACTTTTCTTTTGTTTAAAAGAAGCACTATAAAATTTGCTTTCTGACCATAAACCTAAAAAAAATTGTTTTTAAGTGATAAATACTACCTTGAACAAAAAGGTCCCGGAATAACCACCGTGTGGCGCTCCCATCGTTCCGATTTGAGTTCTGTTTTTTTTGTTAAATTGGTACATCTGTTGTTGATATTCCCTTTAAATCTTAGTGTCATAACTTGACATTTGCAAAAGTTACGGTCGGTTTTCGGTATGTCCATCAGTGCTTCCTGCGATTTTTCCATGACTTCCTCTCAGCTGCTAAAACGCGTTCCCCGTAATGGTTTTTTAACTCGATTGAACAGAAAGAAGTCACAGGGAGCCAAATCAGGTGAATTTGGTGGCTGTTGGATGGTATTTGTTGCATTTTTCGTCAAAAAATTAGGAATAATGATAGCACTGTGCGACGGTGCGTTATCATGGTGCAAAATCCACGAGTTTTCTGCCCACATTTCTGGTCTCTTTTGGCGAATTGCTTCACGCAAACGTCTCATAACGCCCAAATAATACTCTTTGTTTACTGTCTGGCAAAAATTCATGATGCACTACACCGTTGTAATCCATGAAAACCGTCAGCATTGCCTTCTTTTTTGACTGAAAACGACGTGGTTTTTTTGGTCTCGGCTCATTTGGTGAACGCCATTCACTTGCCTGATGTCTGGATTGCGTGTCGTACTCATAAACCCACGTCTCGTCTCCAGTAATGATCCTTTTGATGAATGTGGGATCGGATTCAGCCTCGCAAATCATGTCTTTTGCGACGTCAACATGGTCTCTTTTTTGCATGAAATTGAGGTCTTTTGGCACCAACTTTGCTGCTACACGACGGAAACCCAAATCATTAACCACAATGTCTTGGGCGGATCCATAGGCAATGTTCAAGTCCTCCGCTATTTCTCTGATGGTTAATTTGCGGTTATTGATCAACATTTCTTTTACTTTATCAATTTTTTCACCGACTTTCGATGTTGATGGTCTGCCACTGCGTTCATCGTCTTCGATTGACTCACGACCACTTCTGAACTGCTCGTGCCACTGGTAAACGACTGTTTGTTTTAGAGAATCGTTGCCGAAACACTTTTCCAACATTTCCAACGTCCGTGCGCCACTAAATCCGTTTTTTACGCAAAATTTAATACAAGATCGTTGTTGCAAATTTAAATCCATTTCTGCAATTGTAAAAAATCGCCAACACACACAGAGATAGATGTACTCTTGGCTATGTAACTTTTGCAAATGTCAAGTTATGACACTAAGATTTAAAGGGAATATCAAAAATAGATGTACAAATTTAACAAAAAAACAACTCATCGGAACGATGGGAGCACCACACAGTGGTTATTCCGGGAACTCTTTGTTCGAGGTAGTATGTTCTTAAAACGTTTTATTAACAGAAAAGTTAAAGTAAGGGTTTTATTTTCTTTCTTAAATTTCCTGTGTAAAATATATTTGTTGTTAAAAGTTCTAGCAATCTAAAGGACCACTATAAGAAAAGTTATGCCAGAAAATGTGAAAGGTCTTTTTTAGATAAATTGTATCAAAGTCTTAAATAAAAGTAACTTTAAGGGTACCATATGTGTCAGTTGATATTCATGGATTGCCATATTAATAGTAGCTTCACATAATTAAATAGAAGTAATAAATAAATTTAGTATTGAACATAAATTATTTTAGGTGAATGACTTTATCACTTACTAAATTGACCATTTTACTTGATTAGCAATTTGTCCATGAATGAATTGATGATTTTAGTAATCAATAAAGATAGTCATTCTCTTAGTTCCTATCTTACATGTTGTAATTTTGGTATTTTAACTTCTATTGTTGGACTCTGTGCTTTTGGTGAAAAACAGCCATACAAAGTTAATTTCATTTAAATATCTACTCCCTTGAAAAAGAATTTCCTTTCTTTATACATTTGTCCTTTCTCATATTCCAGTCTTTTAAAACAGGAAATATTCTTATTTCTTCTCAAAATCCTTTTACAAATTTAATTTTCTAGGCATTTGTACATGCAAAGTAAACATTTGTGGAAATGTAATGAATGATGGCATTAAACCCTTTTCTTGATAATTTTATTATGTATGTAAGTCAATTTACCAACAATTGGAGATAACAAACTTGTTCATTGTAGGTAAATAATTTTTCATTGATAAGATTCCTTTTCTTCAAATCTCTCAGAAATTTGCAAGAAAAAAGATGGTGCAGGGAAGGAAGCAGGAGGCATTTTATTGCATTCTTGTCAAATTTGCTACAAGGAATTTGCACAAAGGGACCTTCTCAAGGATCATGTCTTGAATGTGCATGTTAGGAAGGCAACACAATTCAATTGTCTCTTGCTCAAAGGCATTTGAGAGAAAAAATGACCTTGCAAGTCACATCAACTTGGTGCATGTGATGAAAGGGAAGTACCAATGTGAATTCTGCACCAAAAACTTTCTATTTTTGAGTAAACTCAAAATCCACAAGTCATCACATACTGCAGAAGGACCATTTAAATGTGCAATATGTTTGAAAGGTTTTGTTCAAAAGAAGTATCTAAAGAGGCACATTTTGACCCATACTGAAGAAAGACGGCATAGATGTGCAATATGCTCAAGAACATTTGCACTGAATAGTAGTCTAAAGAGGCACTTGTTGACGCACACTGGAGAAAAGAGCCACAAGTGCGAGACATGCTCAAGAACTTTTGCACTGAATAGTAGTCTAAAGGCACACTTGTTGACGCACACTGGAGAAAAGAGCCACAAGTGTGAGATATGCTCAAGAGAATTTGCACTGAGTTTTAATCTGAAGAGACACTTGTTGACGCACACTGGTGAGAAGCCATACCAGTGCGGGATCTGTTCTAAAGGATTTGCTTGGAATAGTAATCTAAAAATTCACTTGTTGACCCACACTGGTGAAAAGAGGCACAAGTGTGAGATTTGCTCAAGAGAATTTGCTCAGAAGAGTCATGTAAAGATCCACTTGTTGACACATACTGATGAGAAGCCATACCAGTGCATGATCTGTCCTAAAGGATTTACTCAGAATATTGATCTTAAAAGGCACTTGTTGACACACACAGGTGAAAAGAGCCACAAGTGCGAGATATGCTCAAGAGCATTTTCTGTGAATGTTAATCTAAAGAGACACTTGTTGACTCACACTGGTGAGAAGCCATATCAGTGCAGGATCTGTTCTAAAGCATTCATTCAGAACAATAATCTCAAGTCACACATGAAGTCACATACTGCAAAATGATCAGGAAGCAGTGTGAATAATATTCAATATCATTGACTCATGATCACAACTGGAGTTTTATTCACAGCCATATACTTTTGAAAGCCCACATAAATGAGTTACATGTTTGTCAGAATTTTAACAACGAAGCATCATCATTGAATACAGGAAGGCTTAGACAAAAGTAAGAAACTAAAGTGCTTGAATTATACAAATCCTTCTCCCAAGAATTACAGAGGCAATGTATGAATGAATGATCATACACTCTTCTAAATAATTATATCACTACCAAGGACCATCGTACTACATTTATTTCAAGTTTTTCAAAAAGTGTCATCATTCTTCTGTTTTGTGTTTTAACTTATTTGAATAAAAAGTAACAGCTATGAAAAATTTTATTTTGCTATCTATCATTTGAATATTGTTAAATCTATTAGGAATCCATTTTCAATTTCACAATATTTAGTTCAAATGAATTTGAGGTATATCTACATAGGGTTCATTGCTGAAAAGCTGCTAGGGAATTCCCTAGTTCTAAGTTATCATTAATGGAATTGCAACGCTGACATTGTCTTTGAGACAGTGCATTGGGAAGTTAAGGGTTTTAAGTATCTATTTTTAAACAAAAATAAAGATTGGAATGCTATTACCATTTGTGGTATTTTCCTTCCAGGAAAGGAGTCTTTAAGGTATTTCAGTCCAAATCACACTGTTTAAGGAGCAAAATAAGGGGTCTATGAAGAAAGTTTTACTCATCCAAACATTTCAAATTTAATCATCTCAAATACTCTTGCTTCTTTTGGAGAAATGCCACTTAGTTGGAAATATAAATGAAATTGTTGGTATTCTGGCATTGAAATGCATGGGTTTGGATATGTTTGCAATTTGCTGAAACATATGCTTTTCACTTTGGTTTCTTTGGCACTGAGCAGCAAGGTTAAATGTGTTGGTAATTTCTGGAATCTACGAAACTTTGCTGGGAAAATTGCTTTTAAAGGGCTTTTAAGAAATGCAGCACTCACCTTGCCCAGAGTTTACCCATCCATATTCCTTAATGCAAGTTATTTTGCAACTTTTCTGTTGCAATCCTAATGGTCTAAGGTATCTCAGGCCCTTTTGGTGGCTTAATGTCATACATGATGTTTTGTATCTTTTTTGATATTTTTCTGTATTGTAGCACTTGATGGCTATCCTTCTGGGAGGGCCCCTCCAATGGATTTTGGACCCTGTTGAAAATTCAGCAACTCAGTTTTGGTTGGCTGAAATTTAATGAGTCCCTCTCTACTTTTGTAAACTTTTATATTGATTTCCTATTAATCCCTCTATAATGAGGAATTTTATTACAGAAATAAATTCAAGTTCTTCATTGTAATCAGAAATCATGGTCTGCCACAATTTGATTACAGAATCTATTTGACAGAACCATTTGGAATTCTGCTTACAAACTAAACACACTTGCACCCAGGCTAGAATCATAAATATTTCTCTGATTGGAATACCATTCGTGTTTAGTTGAGAACTTTTATACTTATCCCTTATTATCATGCCTTTTCGTTCTCTCAGGAGAATTCTCAGCTTAATGAGGATTTTCCTCATTAAAGTAACTGGATTCTGTCACCATCATTGAAAAAACTTCATCTTCTATTCATCAACTCTCTAAATCACTGAAATTTGATAGCAGCATAAGGTTTACCTTTCCTTGCTGTATCCATAGAATATGTTTTTGTCAAAGATACTCCTCAAATATACTGGATGAATGCAATGACTTAAAATTTATGCATGCATATTAAGAAAAAAGGTGACTTCCAAATATCACAAGGAATGGTCATGAAGGTCTTTTTCAATGCGGTCTGCAAACATGTATGTATTAATTTTTAACCTCTTCTCATGTATCTAATTGTAAATGCAACCAAAGAGATTGAAAAAGCCACACGGAGTCAACTCATAATTAGGACACTTTGTTAGAAAGCTTTTATATAAAAACCTAAGCTTTTATATAAAAACCTTTTTGCAGGAGTTGTTGTTTCTCCAAAAACCTCAATTTTTTAAAAATGTTACTGTAACAAACCCTTCAGCATTTCATAATAATAACTGCATTCTTACCTTTTTAGATTAATAA
This sequence comes from Hetaerina americana, assembly GCF_022747635.1. Classification (NCBI taxonomy): domain Eukaryota; kingdom Metazoa; phylum Arthropoda; class Insecta; order Odonata; family Calopterygidae; genus Hetaerina; species Hetaerina americana. The sequence goes on along the minus strand of NW_027286481.1, from coordinate 550,912 downwards.
ATTTTTCACATCCACCAGTGTAAACAGCTATAAAACCTTTTTCTTCTTAATCAGAACATTGCAATGCTAGGGGTTGGAAATGGGTATACTCATTCTTTTTTTTAATCGGTTTTTGAACAGAGTAACCTTGAAAAAGAAGCCTATGGGACACAATGAAAAAAGTTTTTAATTAGTTTAAATAAAAATTAAAATATTTGGTGTAAAAACCCCGACTGTAAAAATGGCAAATGAATTTTTTTAATTATGACATTTATTGAATTTTATTACCTTTAATGTTTTTGTTCAATATTAGTCACTGAGTTTTGAACTAAAGTTCAGCAAGTTATTAAGACATTTGCCTGTTACACAAGCATGTTTTTTAAATGGTACTTGATAAATTCTCTCAAATCTCTTGAGGCATTTATTAAAGCTTAAAAGGAACTTAATTGTGATTTTTTACACTATTATCATTCACATTTTTTCATATAAAAATGGTAGGCTACCTCTCTTTTGGTCATATTTTAAACCTAATTAAATATTCAGGTTTGGAAATTATTGGCTTATTTAAGTATTAATTCTATCTATGTTGAGTGGCAAAATCTTCAATAGCATACACAAGGTTGCACCCAAAAGTGGAAGGACTGATTTTGTATAAGAATTTTTTTGACGATATACTTACATCGGCTTAACCCTCTTAGTGCGGCGGGCCGATATATTGGCTCTTGTGTAGGCTTTTGTTTAAATCGTTGTAACTTATCGTTTTTTCTTTAATAATTTATGGTTTTTTGCTATTGATAGGTTGATTTCCATAGAATTACGTAACTATTTTCTAAATTTTTTATTAGCAATTTTAAATGCTTTTAAAAAAGTATAATTCTTACCAAAATGTTCCGTTCAGTTTTGTACATGTCGGGAAGCTCTGCCTAATTGTTTGCTCGTTTTTTTTTCTGAGTAGTCTTTCCGCTATGAAAAGCCACTGAAAGGCTACTAATCTTTTTTCATCTGTAATCTCTTGAATGTGTTGTGGTGTCATGTTGTTGATATATACCTGCTTATTCAGACTTTGTTGAGACGATGGAAATGAGAGCACTGCTTTGTAATCATTTTCGTTTCTCTTGCCGTCCGTCGTATCTAATCATTTTCGCCCTGTGTAATGGATTATATTGTCAGCAGTTCTCTGTGAGTTAGAACTTGGTTTTTTCTGCCTTAGATTGTAAGCACATTGCCGCAGTCTCAAGGAAAGGGGAAAAGTCCCAATTTATGACTCAGTGAAATCAGCCTTTTCAACAAAATCGAACTGACTGACAAAAAAATTTGTAACTCACAGGTTTTTCATTATTTATTTATAATATATTTATTTAGAATTTTTTCTGCGTGTCTTTTTGATTCTTTATTTTATTTAAATATCGTAGTTTAATTGAAAAATGTTTTTAAAAAAAACATTAGTTTTGTGTCTAAAAATCGAAATATTATTGCTAAAAAATTATTCCTCAAATTTATGATACTGTAATAATTGCATTTATTATTCAGATGTAGTAAATGTATTACATCATTATTAACTTCATTATTATATTTTAAAATAAAAAAACTGCGTATGGATATCTAAACAAATAACTTCAAAATGTTTTCTTTTTCCTAAGGTGATACATTTGCTAAAATTACTCTTCGCACTTCTCACTAGTACCCCTAAGATCCCCGCCGCACTAAGAGGGTTAATAATCTTCAAAGTATGCTCCTTGAGCTGGTACACACTTAGTATAACATTGCTTACATTCCACATATGCCCATTGGCATTGATGACCCTTGTAGAAGCCTCTTGAAGGTCCTTATTAAGTCTAAACGTCATCCCCTGAGCTGTCTTTTAATCAGGGGGAAGAAGAAGAAGTCTGGTGGTGCCAGATGGGGGGAATAGGGCGGGTGCAACAATGTGGCAATGCGGTGTTGCCCCAGTGCTGTCTGACGACAAGCATGCCATGGCAAAATTTTCAGCACCATCTTGGCGCACACCTTGCGCATGGCCAAATCCTGTGAAATAATGCATTGGAGGTTGGATGCAGACAGACCCAACTGGTCTGCAATTTGTTCAACTGTTCTGGTTAAGCATTGGTCTGTGTTCAGCAGTGTCTTCACTCTGTCCACATTCGTCTCAGTTTTTGCATTTGACAGCCATCCGTAGTGATGGTTGTCTTCAATGAGTTCCCCACCCTCTTTAAACATCTTGTGCCACTCAAATACCGTGGAATGGCTTAAGGCAGTGTCCGCATTAGCCTGCTTGATCATATCGCGGGTCATAGTTCCCAAGTTTCGCACAAAACTTCACAGAATAATGTTGCTCTAAATTCAGATTCAATTTTTTTTGACATGGACAAAAAATTTGCTTCCCTAAAAACGGTGTCCCCACTCAATGACAGCCCGCAGGCAAATAAGGTTTGTGTTGGACTATTACTTTGAGCCCCCACCATCTTACCCTGCCAGGATGACCCCCCTTCACCCCTCTCTTCCTGCGAGAGAAAATCAGTCCAACCACTTTTGGATGCCTCACTGTATATATTGCAGTTTGCTACTGCGTGTAATATTAAAACAGAGATGCAATTCTTACATGGATTTATACACATGTATTCTTTTAAAACAAAGGATGAAAGAACTAAGTATTTAAAGTTTTAATTCCTAATCCATGTTTATTTATATAAATAAATCCTCTTCTTTTTAGCTCCCTTTACTGATATTCAGCCAAGGTAGCGTTTGTCCCAAAGGAAGTGAATGTGGAATGGTGGAGTTATAATCATTTACCGGTATCGAGTTTACATTCAAGTACTCTTTCAAGGCTACATCTGAGAGGGCGGTTCAATAAGTACCTGGGTTAGAAATAAGGAAACTATTTTTTCCAAAAAAACCATTCATTTTATTTTTCAACATAGTCCCCTTTAAGAAATAGACAGTTCTCTTACCAATCTTGCCATTTGTATAACCCTGCCAAAAAATGGATTTGCCTAGCTCCCCAAAACACAACTGTGTCTCAACAATAACTTCCTTGTTTTAATTACATTTAATACACGGGATGTTGCAGCATTTCCTAATGTAGTTAATGCAGTTTGGCAGTAGCTACTCTGGATGAATATGCTGGTGCATTAATGTGGTGAAAAAGCACCTTCTTCTTTGCCAAATGAAGCCATGTCTCCAATTTTTTATTAAAACGGTCCAATAACTCAATATACAGGGATCGGCCAGAAAATAAGTGTACTGACTACTGATTTTTTCCCGCCACTCCAGGCGCGCCCAGTACCGCTCTGACGGGCTGCGATTGGAGGAGGGTATATTAGCAAGCGACGCTAAAAGAGGCAGTTGGCTGAGCTGTGGTGTAGTATGGAGCGCTGTTAACGCAAATCACCACGCTCGACCCAATTTTTTGGAGCAGCGTTATTCCATCAAATTTGCGGTAAAGCTTGGGAAATCGTTACCGAAACTGTCTGTATGATTAATCAGGCTTACAGGGAGTCAGCCATGTGCAGAAACATGATCTTTCGGTGGCACAAGATGTTCGTGGAGGGCAGAGAAGAGGTCGACAACGAGTTTTCAAGAGTTTCCCGATGATGCCTTCGCGGGAGCGTTCCAGGAATGGGAACGCCGCTGGAACAAGTGTATCGACTCACAAGGGTCCTATTTTGGGGAATATATGCTTTAGATATATAAAAGTAAATACATTTTTTTTCCTGAGCTCAGTGCACTTATTTTCCGAACAAACCCTGTAGTATTTGCTAAGGATCATTATACTGACCCTGCAAGAGCATTCACACGAAAACTGCACCATTTTCCATAAAAAAGTCTGAAGCCATTTGTATAAGAAGAGCCTTATGCCATAGTTGTCAATGCCATTTATTTATTAATTGCACAGACCCAAAATTTGCAGTTTCAGTATTTCCTTAGTTTTGTTTAGAATTCCTTAATAATATAATTTTTTCTTGTGAATGAAACAAAAGTTTCAGATATTGTCGTATAATAGAAATTGCTTACATTCTTAATTTTATATATCCTCTTTGCTTATTTAGTATCTAGTTTTTTTTGGGAATTAACCTCCTAGTCCATATCAAAGTCCTTGTGGGAAATAATTAACTTTTTAAAAGTTAGCACCTTAATATATTATATTTCATTTCTTGAATTCAAGAGATATTTCAGCCTTGAATTAGTCCAAATCTTTCCATAGTTTCTAATTTAATAATTTAATCAGAAAGTCAAATAATAATATAACATGAACATGAAATCCACCATTTTTCATTGCTAAGTGGTGAAATTTTAAAAATATCAAGAAAAAGAATATTAAAGTAAATGTAAATTATTCTTTAGAATTATTTTAGTACATTTAATTGAGTCAGACTTATCTGCCCATGATTTAAGCAAGATCATAATCTTTAATTCTAATTTTTTTAAAATAATAATTAATGCAGGCATTTGCATACTAATAGTAGTTTCAGATAATTAAATAGAAGTTATAATTAAATTAAGTATTAAAAATAAATTATTTGAGGTGAATGACTTTATCACTCACTAGATTGACCATTTGACCTGATTAGTAATTTGTCCATGAATGAATTGATGATTTTATTAATTAATGAATATTGTCATTCTCCTAGTCCCCATCTTACATTTTGTAATTTTGTTATTTTAACTTTTAAATTTGGACTTTGTGCTTTTTGTAAAAGATAGCCACACGGAGTTTATTTCATTTAGTTATCAATTGCCTTGGAAATGAATTTCCTTTCTTTATACATTTGTCTTTTCTCTTTTTCAACTATTTTAAAACAAGAAATATTCTTTTTTTCTCAAAATCCTTTTACAAATTTAATTTTTTAGGCAATTGTACATGCCAAGTAAACATTTGTGGAAATGCAATGCATGACGGCATTGAACCTTTTCTCTTGATAATTTAATTTAATGTATATAAGTCAATTTTCCACCAGAAAACTATATTCATTTTACTGCATCTCTCTCTGTACTTGTCTTCTTAAATTCAACAATTAGGTGCTCATGGAATGTGCATGCTGGTTGAAACAAGCCATCAGTTTAGTAAATTGTTGAACTCTTGTGCAAGGTTTACAATTTGAATTGTTTGGTGTTTAAAGTTTTAAATCATCAATTAGATGAAATAATTTTAATGGAACATGAAAATAATTTTTAAACATGATTTTATAAAATCAGGGAATGGAGCAAAAAGTATCTGTATTTTAGATTTGTTTATTTAAAATAAAACTTCAATGGATGATTTGATTGTAACAACTCAAGGCAACAATTTCATCGCCAAATTCTTCTGAAAAAGGTGTTATAGAAGCTATATAGTATTCTGCCTACATTTTTGTATTGAGTACCAATATTTTCACCAGACTTTCTGATAAAAAACCTCAATACATTATTTGGTTCAGCATCAGATAATGACAGATGCTTTGTCCCTGGCCTTTTAGCTTAACCCTCTTAGTGCGGTGGGGATTCCAGGGGTACTAGTGAGAAGTGCTAAGGGTAATTTAAGAAAATGTATCACCTTAGAAAAAAAATATTATGAAGTTATTTGTTTAGATATCCAGATGCAGTTTTTTATTTTAAAATATAATATTTTAGTTAATAATGATGTAATACATTTACGTCATCTGAAATATAAATGTAATTACTAAGGTATCATAAATTTGAAGAATAATTTTTTAGCAATTATATTTCGAATTTTAGACACAAAACCAATGTTTTTTTAAAAACATTTTTCAATTAAACTATAATATTTAAATATAACAAAGAATCAAAAAGACATGCAGAAAATATTATAAATAAATAAAGAAAGTCCAGTGAATTGCAATATTTTTTGTCAGCCTCTGCATAGTTCGATTTTGTTGAAAAGGCTGATCTCACTGTTTCAAATTGGGACTTTTCCCCTTTCCTTGAGACTACGGCAATGTGCTTACAATCTAAAGGCTGAAAAAACCAGGTTCTAACTCACAGATAACTGCTGACAATGTAATCCATTACACAGGGCACAATTGATTAGATAGGATGGACGGCAGGAGTAACCAAAATGATTACAAAGCAGTGTTCTCATTTCCATCGTCTCAACAAAGTCTGAATAAGCAGCTATATATCAACACCACAACACATTCAAGAGATTACAGATGAAAATAGATAAGTACTCTTTCAGTGGCTTTTCATAGTGGAAAGACCACTCAGAAAAAAACGAGCAAACAATTAGGCTGAGCTTCCCAACATGTACAAAACTGAATGAAAAATTATAGTAAGATTAATACTTTTTGAAAAGCATTTAAAATTGCTTAGAAAAAATTAAAAAATTACTTATGTAATTTTATGGAATTCAACCTATCGATAGCACGAAAACCATAAATTAGTAATGAAAAAACCATAAGTTACAACGATTTAAACAATAGCCTACACAAGAGCCAATATATCGGCCCGCCGCACTTTTTGCCAGGGACACGAAAGCCGATATATCGGCCCGCCGCACTATGAGGGTTAATTTAAGATTGCACAAAGAATACCATCTGAAGTTAGCAGACATGCCCTAGTTCAATTATACTATAAGAGTAGTTTATGTACATAAATATTTAAATGTCAACACATGTTGTGCAACATGTACATGCCAAGTAAAAATTAGTGGTAATGTAATGCATGATGGCATTGAACCCTTTTCTTGATAATTTTTTATGTTTACAAGTCTATTTACCACCAATTGGAGATAACAAACTTCTTCATTGCAGTTATAATTTTTTTTTGATAAGATTCCTTTTCTTCAAATCTTTCAGATAATTACAAGAAACAAGATGGTGCGGGGAAGGAAGCAGGAGGCATTTTATTGCATGCTTGTCAAATTTGCCACAAGGAATTTGCACAAAGGGACCTTCTCAAAGATCATGTCTTGCATGTGCATGTTAGGAAGGACCCACAATTCAATTGTGACTCTTGCTCAAAAGCATTTGAGAGGAAAAATGACCTTGCAAGGCACATCAATTTGGTGCATGCTGTGAATAAGAATTACCAATGTGAATTCTGCACCAAAAACCTCCAATTTTTGAGTAAACTAAAAATCCATAAATCATCACATACTGCAGAAAGACCATTTAAATGTGCAATATGTTTGAAAGGTTTTGTTCAAAACAAGTATATAAAGAGGCACATTTTGACACATACTGAAGAAAGACTGCATAGATGTGAAATATGCTCAAAAGCATTTACTCAGAATAGTTATCTTAAAAGGCACTTGTTCACACACACCGATGAAAAGAGCCACAAGTGCAAGATATGCTCCAGAGCATTTGGTCGTAAAGGTCATCTTAAGATGCACTTGTTGACACATACTGGAGAAAAGAGCCACAAGTGCAAGATATGCTCAAGGGCATTTGCTCGGAATAGTCACCTAAAGATGCACTTGATGACACATACTGGTGGGAAGCCATACCAGTGCCCGATCTGTTCTAAAGGATTTGCACAGAGTAGTAATCTAAACATTCACTTGTTGACACACTCGGGTGAAAAGAGGTATACGTGCAAGATATGCTCAAGAGCATTTGCAGTGAATGGCAACCTAAAGATGCACTTGTTGACACACACTGGAGAAAAGAACCACATGTGCAACATATGCTCAAGGGCATTCGCTCGGAAAGGTGATCCAAAGACTCACATGATGACACACACTAGAGAAAAACCACACAGAAGCAACATCTGTTCTAAAGCATTCTATCAGAACAAGAATCTCAAGTCACACATGAATTCACTCACCCCATAATGATCAGGGAGCAGTGTAAATTATATTCAATGAAATACACTCATCCTCATAACTTATGTCTTGTTCACCGCCACATACTTTTGAAAACCCACAAAAATGAGTTACATGTTTTTCAGAATGTTAACAAAGCAACAACATTGAATAAAGGCAGGCTTAGAAACAAGTAAAAAACTAAAGTGCTCTAATGAAACAAATCCTTCTCTAATTAACTAGAGGCAATGTATGAATGACGTGCATAATTTAGTTAATGAGGATTATTTGCTTCTGAAAAACTCCAAATATTTATTATTACTAAAGTTCATTGTAATACATTAATTTCAAGCTTGTAAAAATGTTACATTCTTCTCTGGTTTTGTGTAATTTCTTTGAAAAAAATTACCAGTTACGAAAACTTTCATTTGACTATCATTCATTTGAATATTATTAAGTATAGCAATAAAAATAAGTTTGTTGCAATTTTCCACAGTTAAAACTTTTTCCAACCATGTTTTGATAAACTATCATCAGGTGAGGAAAAGTACAAGAGAAAGGAATATATATGTATATATATCAAGCTACAAGAAGGGTAGGCAGGGGAGGAAAGAGGCAGGGGAAAGGGGGTTTGTCATGAAGAGAATGGCAGGAAATGATTAATTATAAAAATGATTTACCTGTTTATTAAAAAATTAATTAAATATTTGGCTGCTGTATTTCTTTGGCAAGATTAGTAAAATACAACAGATTTCTATTTTGGTGTCCCTACCAAAACTTACATATTTTAGACCACCATGCAAAAATATGTTATCTCTTTTATGAATAGTTGATGTGAGCAATTTAATTGCCTTAAGGTGCAATTTTTTGCTTTTTTGCAAAATGAGGGAGTGCCACTTGATTCTCATTAGAAATATATGAAAGACATTTGACATAAGGATTTGTTTCCTTGATACTCTTATTTTGAAGTTTTGACAATAGGATGTTAATGAATTATGGTATTTTAATTCTTTGCGATATATTCCTGTTGTAACCGAGAAAGAGTATTCTGAAGACATGATCGACAGTGATGCTATTGACAAGAGGGCTGTGGCATCCCAGATGACATGATCATTGGCAAAGAGGAGGTTGACATTGCCATTAGATGCTCAATTTCTCCAGTAGAGGATTTTCATTCATCCATTGTTGCATCAATACTGGAAGGTAGACAATACTGGTTGGTCAGACAATGAAGAGGCAGGGAATATGGTAACTGATCATACATATTCCAGCATAAAAAAATGCACACTCGTGTGGAAAATAAATTTATTACATAATGCACTTGTACAAATTCATTCAATTCTTCACCCCCTCTCCCTTCTAAGTACTCTCCCCCTGAAAGTATAATTGGAGCAGCAAGCCAGTGACATTAGACAAGTGACAATTAATCTGCATTACCAAACTATACCAATTCCACTCTTACTCGGTGGACTTTGCATAGCCTCAGACAGCATGCATACAATTCTTATCATGCTATTTTCATTTTTGTTAAATGATTATTTAATTCTTAATTCTACTTAAATCTCAGTATTAATTTTCTAACTAATGCCTATCTGAGTCACCTGGCATTTTCATGCATACCTATGTGCTTTAGTGTCAAAAAAAGGAGAAAGTAATGGCTGATCTCCATCTTTAACCTACAGAACTCAATTCCCTTCTTCATGCAGTGATTTCTTGTGCATAAACTGCAGTCTCCGACCTAATCACCATCTATTCTTTGCCTTTTATCTTATTCCAATCCTAAATCACTATCTTATGTTACAAATGCAGCCATATTTTCCTGCAAATACTCATTATTTATTATGTTCTGTAAATGTGGTAAATCCTCTCAATTTCTTTCTGCTTATGATTGCTTGGTATGTAGACCAGAATGATGACAAACGGTGTCAATTTCGTGTGCACCTCTACCAATTATAAATTATCAGTTGATAGGTCTATGATAACTATGCTTTTATTAACATTTTCGTTCACTATTTTGTCCATCGTTAAATATAATATCATGAATATCAAGGTTTCAGGGCTCATTATTTTGTAATGCCAGGGTCCATCTAAGACATAGCCACACGGGTTTTGTAATAAATGATTACAACTTTAATACCATGTTATTTATATGGAATATTTATTCACCTTATGCATTTGATTCAAAGGAAGAAAAAATAGCAAATATTGACCTAGAAAATAGGATTATTTACTGGAAAGCCTGGGTTTGAGGAAGGTAGAGGCAGCGGTGTGGGAAGATGCTAGGATATACTGTGGGGAGGAATATCACCACCTCCATCTCTCTTCCCCCCTTCTCTTCCACACATACTTTTGAAATACAACTTCTTTGAATGGATCGCATTTCATTTCCTCTTCTTTTTGATTTCAGCCCTATGGTTTTAAGAATCCACTCCACCAGCAAAGGGCAGGGCAGACTGCTGCCTGTCTCAATCACACATCTGACTCTGACTACATGAGTTCAAGCTCCTGGGACCAGCTGAGTTCCATCACGGAGGAGTCCGTGTGGGCCAAGTGGCTGGAGTCTTGTGTGGATGAACAAAGGAACTGCTGCTGACCCAACTTGATCGAGTTGGTGCAGGAGGTCGGCTTGTCCCAGGTTGCCATCTCATTATTCCTGTTGCACCTTGACTCCTCAGCTTAAATGACCTTTAACCCAACTGCCACGGCACTGCTGGGGATCTTGCAGGCATCGATCCAGTATGGAGTTGCCAAGACGATTCCCACCAACTCCACGCTTTCCTTGCTCTCCTTCAGCAACTTCCCATTTTCCCTCTCCTTCTCCTCCTGTGACTTGCCCTGTGTGTCGTCAGAGATCTCCATGGAGATCATCGCCTCTCAAGCTGACACCTTGATGGAGAAGTGTGGGTGGGCATATAGTGAGGACAGCACGTGCCTCGGCTGGTAGAGATGCATCTCAGCGGTGATGGCCGTTCCATCCCCTGCCTACCAATGGACAGGCCCTGGCTGGTCGGGGTTGGTAACCCTGGAGTCTTCTTCAGTATCTCCAGCAAGATCTTCACACTAGAGCTGCATTACTCCATCAGGTTGAGGGTCGTTCCATTCATCTCAAACTAGCCGTGGAAGGGCAATTGGTCAGAGAAGTCATTACTGAACTCACAGAAGGGTGAATGGCACCCATTCTTTGAGGGCGTGGGTGGTTCGGATTATTGGGATGGTGGATCCTCCCTGGAGAGATGAGAGCAGCCCGTGTCCCCATCCTGACCTTCCTCCACCTCTCCTGCTTGACCCCTGTAGGCCAGCTTCCTTGGCTGGGGAACTCCATCCTTGGCAGGCACCTCAAGGGGAACCGGCACCCTGGTACCCCTCCAGGCCTTTGGCTTGGCCACATGGGTGCCAGCTGCAGCAGATGCCTCTTCCGCATTGAGTAACTCAGTCTGTGGACACAGAGCATGGCCTGGTGGAGCAGAAGGGTGAGTCGGATTGGTGATTCATGGACCTTGGCTGGTGGTAACACTGTGGTGATGTGACCCCCCCCGACAAGGTTACCAGATGGTCGTATCTGGTGAAAGGGGTCGAGGTGTAGACCATCCTGTGACCAGCCAGCTTACCCCTTTTAGGGCGAGTCTTCTTGGCAGGGGGGGGCGTGGTCTGGGTCTGTCTGGGGGTGGCTCCTGATGGGGGTGAAGGCAGGACATTTGCAGAACCTGCTGCTGCTGGGGTTGGAGGACGTAGGTGAGGTGGAGGAGGGATATTTTGCCAGCAAGGTCAGCTCCAGGAGGTGGTTGAGGGGGGAGGTGAAGTGCAGGGAATGCTGGATTGCCCCAGCCTACATTTGCAACAAGATGCTGGAGGTGGGGATGACCTCCTCCATCTCCATGAGCCATGGCATAGACTCATCCTTCTCCACCAGGGTACGGACCTTTGGAGTGATTGGTGTTAGTTTGATGCTCAAGTTGCTGTCATCTTCATCATCTTGGTCTTCCTTTCCTCTCCTCACCTTTGTCTCCTCCTCCTTCCCTTCATCATCCTCCATATCTTCCACAAGATCAATTGTCCCACTCACGTCAGAAAATGAGGATTTTGGTGATAGTTGAGGTGAAAACCTTGGAAACAAAAAGTTGGCTGGTGAATCAAGGCTTCCAAGCAAAAGTGCCATGGTGGAAATATTACCCAGTCACAGGTGACAAGATGTCTGACTGCCCAGAGTAGGATGCTGTTAGCTAGGGCACTGCTCTAATTAATTTTCCACTTCAATGATCCATTCTCCATGACAAGCTGCTTATTCTGACAGCATTCACTTTCTAAATTCTCAGACGAATATTTCACTGTCCCTTGTAGTTTCCTTTGCGTGGCCACCTTCCTCTGGAATTGAGCCTCCAGGTCCTCCACTCGGGCTTGCAAAGCTGCGTTGCATACAAGGGCGGTGTTCAAAGCCTCCCATTTCTTTCGATATTCCTCTGTTTTCTTCCAGTGTTCATGCAATTTCATCCTCCATTTCTAGTAAAGGAAATAATAGGTATTGATTTCATCAATAGTTCTGCCAAGGGCATATAGTCTACACCTAATGTTCAGATTTCTTCTTTCTTAATTACATTTCTATGCCATTGTACTTATACTTGGACCTAACCATGTTTGGCATTAGTCCTTCACCAAACGGTGCCTCTATATATTACTTCCATTTCCCTTTGATTTTTCTGTTGCAACAGTGATGTTGCCTCTCCAAACTTATATCTAACCATATATTTAACCAGATCATCCCTTCTCACTTCCTTATATGGTTTTTACCTTACTGTACAGTGTACCTATTTCATCCTTCCTCTGCAAACTTTCCATATCCTATTACTGTATGTTTCACAATGCTTCTTTTGCTTTTTTTGTTGCCCTTCTCAATTGATTATTTAACTCTTTGTTCTTCATTTTGCCTAACTCTGTGTTTACATTCTTGTATTTTATTTTCTTATTCATCTTTGCAATCATCTCATCTCTGGTCCATTGTTTTCATGTATTTTTCCCACTAATGGTTCCTATAGTATCTTTTGCTCCTTTTGATATCCCTTTCATGATGCATTGCCATTTTTCTTTGATAGTATTCAGGTCATTGCTGTATTCCATGATTTTTCTCTACAGCCTGCCAGCACTTCTGCTTGTAAATCCATTTAATGCTTTTACAATCCATTTTCTAACCTACCCTCCCTACCTTATCTTTTTGAAATGGATGCTGCATTTCAAACTTAATTGTAGTCCGAGTCCAATCAGCTCCCATGAAGCTATGTCCATTAATGACACTTCCTAAAGTTGTACCTAACCAGGATATTATTTTAATGATACATTCTGAGTCACCTGGCAGATTTCGTGCATACTTTTGTCTTTTGCTGAGGCTTTACCAAGTGATGCTGATCATTAACTCCCATTTTCTGTGAATTTCCATTGTTTTCTCTCAACTGTGATTTGTTTCACCTAAATAATAGCCTGTCATCCACCATTCTTATTTTGCTATATTTATAGCTCATCTAAGTTTATTATATAACTCCCTTTTTACTTCCGTCTGGCAAACTCTATACAAATTTACATTCTGCCATTTTTGCCTATGATTTATTTTTCTAGTCATCTCATCAGCAATTCATTGTTTCCTTGTCATTTTCCATGCCAACAGATCCTGTTTATTATCTCTTGCAGCTTTTTATATCTTTTTTTCAGATATTTATTCCACGCTAAGATGAAAGGCAGAGCATGCCTTTAATTGGAAATCATTCCGGGATCCTGCCATTAACTGTCGTCACATAGGCACTCCAGCCTTGTGATGTCGCCCCTTCCCGTGTCCTGGACTAAGAATAGGGGGAATTTCAAAATGTAGGTCATCCAGGCAATATATCACGCAGCCTTGGGTATATCTTTTTGTTGAATTCCCTGGATGACACCAATCATGTATCTGATCTGCTTTAATGTGTACTTTGTCAAGCTGACCTACATTAAAGCGGTGTCTACATGTATCCCCAGATATTTTATTCTCACTGATGGAATTAACAAGCTCTTTTCAAGATTGACCATTAATCCTAGCTCTACTTCTATGAACTGGACTATTTGTTGCACCAACGTTGTTTGGTCAGTATTCAACAGGATTAGCCAATTGTCCAGATATGCTTTCAGGACTACCTGGAATTTCTTGCACAGTTCACTACTAACTGCCTGCACCCACTCTTGCATAAGGCTGGGTACCAATTGAAGATCCATTGGGAGTCTTGTCTAAATTCCTTCTGGTCCTGGTACATTGGCATCCCAACGGATGGTCTGCCTGAAGGATGCGCATCTATATTGGTATCTGCCTGAGGTAGGGAGTACTTTTTCCTTCTTATTCTTGCTTTCCTGGTAACAGTGGCTGCTCCCTTGGCTCCCGTTCCTTGTCTGGCTCCGAGTTATAATTCTGGCCTTAGTTATTGTCATGCGTTTCATGCATAGCAAGTTGCGGTGGCAATTGCTACACACTTGTCTCTTTGTATGGGTCCATATCAAGTCCACTATTTCCCAATGTGTTTGACATACTTGTCACTATTTCCTGTTTATCACTTTCACTTACCATTGATTCTCCTGAAGATGAGAAGTCTGTCTCCCACTACTTGGTGTCTGGAGTCTCTGGAACCTCTGAGGAACTCAACAAGGACCCCAGGTTCATTAGCCATCTTGTTAAGATGGCTTGGCACCACAGGGAGTGATGGCTTGGGCACAGGCATTTGCTCAGTTGTCAAACCTGGCAGTGAGGGAACACGGTGTTTCAGCACCGTCTTTTGCCCCAAAAGAGCTGCCTGGATTACTGAGTATAGGCATTCTTGGCTCCTGCTTTTCTGCTGGGCTGTCCTGATGGCTGATATCATTGATGTTGTGATGCTTGGTTTATAATGGTGGGCTGCAGCTGGATAGTATTTGAGGGCAGCCGCAGCAGGACATTTCCCAATGGTTCTTGAAATCACCTGGCTGTTTCCCAGCCATGTGCCTGGACGATAGCATGCACCCAGATTCTTTTGTATACTACATGTTTTACCAGGTCCAGGAATACCATTCAATCGGCCAAAGTGGCTACCGTTACATCAAACTTATGGAGGTCATGCCAGGTCAGCTTAGATGAATTCCTGCCATCCTTAACTTGATGGCACAAGGTGAGGACCTCATCGTTGTCCTCTAGTAGGGTGGTCCATTTGGCCAGGCATGCAGAGCGTAGTGCCACAAACATCCTCTCCAGTGCAATAATTGGTGCTGGTGATAGCAGTATTATCAGTGTTTCTGACTTACCGGGCTGGATTTGCAATTGCCTAGTGGTCCTCATCTCTTCAGATAAGGCCTGAAATTGTGTCTGCAGGGCTGGAGCCCATGCGGTAGATCCTGCTGCCCCACCCTCAGCATTGGTAACATTCCTTGGGTCAGGAGATGGCAAGACATGCTTGGCTGTGAATGGGATGTGTGCCCAACTTCTGGATGTTTTGCTTGTCGCCAGATATGTCTCAGACTGAAGACCAGTGAGGTCAATTGATTTGACATGTGCGCGATGGGGTACCCATCACTAACAATGAAGATATCTGTAGGCACTCTGTCTCTCTGAACCTTTTTGACCAACTCAGGCCTTGTCTCACCTGTATATCCACCTGGCTCCCAAATCTAAGGCTAAGCAGACTCCAGATTCAGGCCTTATCAGGGAATTATCAGGATATGGATGCCAGTTCCTTTCTCTGTTCCAGTTATGGTTTTCCTGGAAGACCTGGTGACCAAAAATGACTTAAGCTTTAGTGGAGCTGCAGGTGCCCTGAATGCCTTGCCTGGCATTGAAACCCAGGATCCTCCATTCAGCAGTCCAGTGCTTAACCCACAGGACTACAGCCACCCACTTTTACATACATATATATGTAAATATTTATGTGTATTTTTATACATATATATATATATATTTATGTGCATTTTCATATATATATATATATACATACTTAATAACTATCTTTGAAACACAATGCTTTTTGACCATTTATAAATGTATAAAAAGTATGGAACAAGATATTACAAGAACAAAGAAAGGATACTTACGTGAGTAATTTTGATGGTAGCCATCAGAAAGTAGTCATTTGGGGAAAAATGAAGACAGTTTTGGTATGGAAATTGTGAGGGGAGAAGATCTGTGTGTCCAATAGGAATCTGACAAGGTGATGAGAGGGGATTTCTAAGAGGAGACTGAAATTCGGCATGATTCAATCTTGGAGGTTTAAATGACTGGAGCACTCAGATATGTGCCATCTCATGCGTGTACGTTTATGCATGTGTTAGTATGTCTTCATGAGTGTGCATTATTATATGTATTGAGTGTGTGTGCTAGTATTACTGTTATTATGTGCTTTTAGCCACATAGAGGTATGTTTTCGGTAGTTTTGTTGTGCATATATATGCATATAATCTCATCTGTTACTGTATGTTTGATACTAATTTTTGTATATTTAAGTATTTCCCATCTATCTTAAAATTTTGAAGCATTTTATTCTGTTGACAATGTTCTTAACTCTTTGATTGTTTAGAGATTTGAGAGAAAATGCTGATTACATTGCCTTGTGAAAACATTGCCTTATATTACAGCTATATTGTAAACATGAAATTGCTGAAATAAACTGTAGTCCATAGTTTAATGCCTGGTTATGTTTAAATATTTTAATAAGTAATACAATTCAAGTAATATCAGGATATAAAATTCCACCAGCCATTTTTGAAGAGGCAAATTTTGCACAGAACTTTTCAATTGCTATTTATTCAATTTAAAATTCTATGTAGACTTTTTTTACGCATCCTCTTTTACACTTACCTCATTTAATCAAGGCTTTACTCTAAATGAGAATAAGTACACTAAATACATGCCTGGCTGGTATTACAACTGTTCTGAAACAATTGCTTGCTGAAACAAACTTAAGTCCATATTTTAATGACTGTTGGTGTTGACATAACATAAAAGTAATACAAGTCAAGTCAAATGAGCATATAAAATCAGAATTGCCATTTTTTGAGGGAGAAATTTTGCACTAAACTCTTCAATTCTTATTTATATAACATCAAAGTTGTATGAATACTCTGTATTGGGCTCCTAAGTCCCAGTTGCCATGTTTGATCAAGACCTCTTTCTTAATAAGCATTATAATGGTAATTGGAGACCCCTATCATATAAATTTTATCAGTCGTATTGTTTTCCAAAGAAATTTTATTTAAAGCTGGTTTCAACTGTCAACTTGAATCAATGTCATTAATCTATGAAGATAGCAATGCATTTTGAATGAGATGGCCCTCAAGTATATAATTTGAACATTCTAAAAATAATTATGATAGATTTCCAGTACCCACTATTCCTATAAAGATTTATTGTATCATAAGTTTTTCCAAATTTAAAACTATTTAATGGGTGACATTTATAAAAGAGCATTTCTGCTCATCAGTTTTCTCTAGGAAGCTAATTGGATCTGCTGAAATGTATGTGTAATTGGAAATTTCTTCCAAACTAAATGCATTGTGATTAAAGATGGATATCAGCTAAGTGCAAAACATTTTTGTTGCAATATTTCAACTGATTCAAGAGAAGCAAATCTATTTTGTCCTACAATTTAATGCCATTAATGAGGTATTGGTCCAGCACAAAATGCATCAAAACAGCAGATAAAGCAGGTTTTGGAAGTCTGTGGTTTAGCAGTAAAGAAACCAAAGTCAAATGCTTCTAGTTTGGCAAAGGGAATTTATATCCAACCCCAGTTATTCAAACACTTATAATGAATAATTTCTATAATATTCTCCATGGACCACTTTTCTCCATTAAGCAGCAGCAGTTTCAGGAGAAATATGAGGTAATCTAGCTCAAAATGTCTAGATAGGTAAAATTTCCCATAGACCCCCCCTATTTCCAGCTCTTCCATAAATACAGGGTGTTCCGGACTGTAATACCTCAACTTCTAATCACTTTTTTGTGCATAACCAGGTACTCCAAACTCTTAATATCCAAAAGATGACGTCTGCATTGCAATCCCCAAGATTATCCACCAAGAACCAGGGAATACCTTCACAGCATTCCGGTATTAACATAGAGGCATCTATGTAAATATACCTTTACTTCTTCCTAACCAAATGCTGTGTGATATAGACAGATGCCTTGTTTTATCTTACTTTCATAGGCATCATGCAACAATTCATTCTTCACCAATAAACATTCGTCAACAAACCATGCCCAACTTTGCATATTTTTTCTTCAGCAACAGTCTTAACATCTAAACCCTGTCCATCTTAGACTTTCCACACTTACTGACTAGCCAAAGAGAGAACATATACACTCCAATGTCCTGTGAACAATACAATTTCTTTTTTCTCTTGCAGAACCAATTTGCATTATCTTTATCTCATCATTTTATTCCTCCAGGAAATTAAAAGCAGGTATATTTCCAGGCAAAAAGGCATGAGGCCAGTGTTTTGCCTTGTATAAACTGAACTTAATAGATAGTAGAGAAATGAACTTATTAATAACAATCCTAGCATGATTGATGGACAAAAGGGTGAAATAGTTATAATATATATATATATATAGTTATATATAATATAAGCCTTAAAGTTGATTTAACGTTTAGAAGATCCAAAAATTGAAAAAATGATAGGTATGTTTGAGTTAATGATGAATTAGAAGATTAAAATGGAAAAATTATGAAATTTTAATTCTTACAGGTTGAAAATTTTTCTGTTTAGATTTATGTTATCAAGATATACATAATCATCCAGAGATTTTCAGCTTTATCAATTATTTTTTATTTAAAAAATTATATAAAACAGGACAATGTCACTGTTAAAGAGTTATAATTTATGTTTTACAATTGGTTTTTTCAGAGTGTATGGGAATATTTGGGAAGAGTTAAGGAATAACAAATAATCCTCAGCAGTCTAATGCACTTCAATTTTATGTAGCCTAAGCACTCTTCTGTTCACAATGCTCCAGGTAATGAATGATTATTGACATATCTTACATTTTTATGATCATTTTGCAGAGTGTGTCATCATGTGCGATAATAGATGACTACGCTGAACGAATGCCTTTGAGCACATGTTGCATGTGTGTCGCTTTTCACCGGTATGTGTGAACATGTGCCTCTTTAGATGATTACTCAGAATGAATGCTTTTGAACACAGGCCGCACGTGTGTGGCTTTTCACCAGTATGCGTCTTTATGTGTGTCTTGAGATCACTATTCTGGATGAATGTTTTTGAACAGATGTTGCACTTGTGTGGCCTTTCACCAGTGTGTGTCAGTATGTGCCTCTTTTGATTACTGCTACAAGCAAAGGTTTTTGAACAAAAGTCACAATTGTATGGCTTTTCACCAGTGTGTGTAATCATGTGTAACTTTAGATTACCTCTGTAAGTGAATGCTTTTGAACAGACTTCCCACTTGTGTGGCTTTTCACCAGTGTGTATCATCATGTGTGACTTAAGATGACTATGCCTTTTGAATGATTTTGAACACACCCGACACTTGTGTGGCTCTTCGCCAGTATGTATCATCATGTGTGACTTTAGATGACTTTTCTGAGTGGAGGATTTTGAACAGATGTTGCATGTGTGTGGCTTTTCACCAGTATGTGTCAATATATGATGCTTTAGACAAGTACTTGTAGCAAATGGTTTAGAACATATATTACACTTGTGTTGTTTTTCAGCAGTGTGTGTTAGCATGTGCCTTTTTAAGTGACTATTGGCAATAAATGTTTTGGAACAGATCTCACATGTGTGTGGCCTTTCTACAGTATGTGTCCACATGTGCCTCTGTAAAAATATATTTTTATCAAAACCTTTTAAACACAATGCACATTGGAATGGCCTTTTTCCAGTGTGCGTTGACATGTGAATTTTGAGTTTACTGAAATTCAGAAAGTTTTTAGAGCAGAAATCACATTGGTGCTTCTTCTTAAGAGCATGCATCAATTTGATATGACTTGCAAGGTCATCTTTTCTCTTAAATACTTCCACACAAACATCACATCTGAATAGCATCACCTTCCTAAGGTGCACATGCATTACATGATCTTTGAGAAGGTCCCTTTGTTCAAATACCTTCCTGCAAATTTCACACACATGTATTTCAGTAGCTGAAGCATCTTCTCCTGCATCATCCTGTTTTTGGTGTTTATCTGAAAGATTTGAAGAATAAGTAGATATTCAATAAAAAGGTGCATACATTTATACAATCATACATCTACTCTTGCCTGTATATACTCATCAGTCTAAATATGTATGCTAGCAATGTAAGTTGCAATAAAATCTCAGGAACAAAGCATCTGTCATCACCTACTGCTGACCTGAATAAGGCCTTTTAGCACTTTTTGTTTTACCTTCATCAGTGTCCAAGTTGCTGTTGTTTCAAACAAAAGCAACAAATATGTTACTAAGAAATAATAGACATGGAAAATCAAAGAAAATAGTTTAACTGTAAACAATGGACATGTAAACACAACAAATGAATGGCATTGACACATTTCACATGATATTTATATCTTACTTAGGATAAAACATAAGATATTGAAAGGGAAAATGGTTGTTTTTGGTTATATTATTTATTATTCTAAACTGATAATATCTAAATTCAGAATAATCAAGCACAATTAAAAAATGCCTTGAAAACAGCAAGATTAATTAAAGATCTAGTCTTCTTAGCTATATAAATAATACTAAATATATTAATAAATAATTGCAAAAATGATGATAACATTATCATCTTTTTTGCAATTTATTATAATATTTTAAGTGGCCTTTCAGTAATTTTTAAAACATTTTGCTGATAACACAGTCCTTAGCTTTCCTTACCTTGTTCCTGCAATACCTTCCCTCCCAGTCTTACTTTCATCTGAGGTATATGAGTATCACAATCATCCTTAATCTCCACTTCCTCCTCAGAGGGCATATTTACTTCTGCATCTGCCAAATGATCCTGCATGATCAAGGAAAAAATATTACAGATTTTCAGGATATGCATGAACAATGTTTTAAAAATATGTTATTTTAAAAATTAAGATTAAAAAATTGTTACCTTGTATACATTAAATTAATATAATAAAATAGTATTTTAGCTGATACCTCTTCAAAAAAGTTTTTTTTGTCAAACCATTGCCTTGCATTGGTTAGGAAGATATGATTGATATAATACCTTGATCAAAAATTTCCCGGAATTTATTCAGAAAATTAAAAATACAAGTTTATTCATCTAAATCTATATTGCCCCCTTTAATGTAATCCCCATCGACTGCAACACACTTATGCCAGTGCTTGATCCAATCCTCGAAACATTTTTTATATTCAGTTTTCGGTATGTTTATCAGTGCTTCCTGCAATTTTTCCATTACTTCCTCTCGGCTGCTAAAACGCGTTCCCCGTAATGGTTTTTTAACTCGATTGAACAGAAAGACTTTTCTATGCTTAAGCTTGGTGACCTTAGTTCTTAACCATTCAGTTCTTTGTATATTCTTTCCAAGTTTCTTGGATATTTTCTTTGTCTTAGCTTTTTTAATCTGAGTCAAGTTCTAACACTGTGTTACCATGTTGGCCTAAGTTCTTTAACAGACAGTTTTTCACATTATTCCTTTCAATTCTCTTGGATCTTTTATATGCCAGCTATAATCTCACTCAACTTATCTTTAACTGCTAGAATAGATCTTTCCTTCTTACTATCTGATAATGATTTAACCTTCTTACTCTCTTCTTCTGCGGACTCATCATATTCTTGCATAATCCTGAGAACCCTCATTTCATATGCTACCAATAATTCAGAGCACCAATACCTACAAATATAATTAGAAGAGTCAACCCCAGCCATACTCTTAAGAATGGGCAAAGGATAGGTGAGGGAAATTAGAAGTAGTAGTAAATCAATAAATATTATAAAAATAAATAACTGAATATAAACCAATAAGAAATACAATAAAAAACTAAAAAAAACTAAAATTATTGGAAACAGTAAACAGTTAGAATGATGAAATGGAAGACTGTAAATAAATCACGCACTATCTATCTTGGACTATATAGCATTGATACTTGCTGGTCACATGCACTCACGCTCTATAAGGTGTTATGAGACTTTTCTCTCTGCATCAGGGGCTCACTAATCACACCAAGGGAAATACAATTAAAAATTATTACAAATGGAAAATAATTACATACTCTCTTTCTTGGATGTATTATATAGAATTGATCCCTGGCTAGTGTCAAGCACTTACATTCAATCAGGGCTTAGGAGAAATTCCCTCTGCACCACTGGCCCATTAGTCATAAGGAATGTAATTATTATAAAAAATTACTAAGTGTATGGATTTGATGTACTATACAGCATCGATCCTTGCTTGTAGCATGAACTCACAATCTATCAGGGTTTACAAGAGGTTTCCCTCTCCATAAGGGGCCCACTAATTACACTATTATTAGCGAAATTAAATTTAAAATGAAATAAATAAAAAATAATCACCAACCCTCTAGCTTGGATGTGCTATATAGCCTTAATCCTTGATAGTCTCAAGAATCACATTCAATCAGGGCTTACAAGAGATATTCCCTGAAACAGTGGCCCATCAGTCAATCATAATATAAAAATAAAACAAAAATGATTACAAACTATCTAGCTTCGATGTACTAAGCAGCATTCATCCTTACTTGTTGCTTGCACTTCCACTATAGCAGGGCTTACAAGAGGTTTCCCTCTCCGTCAGGGGCTCACTAATCAGACGTAGTGGAATAAAACAAAAAATTTTAACAAATGAAAAATAATCACCTACCCTTTAGATTTGATGTACAATATAGCATTCAATCAGGTCTTATAAGAGGTTCCCTCTGCACCACTGGCCTATCAGTCACACATAGCATAATAATAATAAAAGCAAAATAATCACATACTCTCTAGCTTGGGTGTACTAAGCAGAATTGATCCCTGCTTGTCACATGCACTCCCATGTTATCAGGGCTTACGAGAGGTTTCTCTCTGCACCAGAGGCCTGCCAATCACTCACTTGCTTGGATATGTGAAGATGCCTTAATCCTTCCAAAAGTCACTCACAGGTCCACCGTGGAATCTCTTCTGACATTTATACTGTGACTGGTACTTAGTGAAAAGGTAAGGGGAGTGCCCAGAGGCTCTTGCATAATAACACCTTGGAGGACATATTCAAGTCAGACAAGGAAGTGCAAGACTCAGTAGCCAGTTGGCTTTATGATGCGGCATGAGAAAGGTATGACTCAAGTATTATGAAGCTGCTTACAAGGATAAAAAACATGATTGATTGTCAAGGCAACTTTAAATCTTCAGGTTTTCTTAAGGTTTAAACAAAGTTGAGAATACATTTCTTTTTCCATAAAAAGCAATGCAAGACCTTACTTTTTGAAGGGTCTTTGAAAAATGCAGTGAATGTGAATGACTATAGCTCATGCATATGACAATCTAATAATGGATAAACTTGAACATAAGTTCTCTCATCAAAGTAATACTCAAACCATACTGTCATGTCTTTTTCTTCTTCTTTTTCACAGTATCTTTCAATTAATCTACATCTGACTCGAATATAACTTTCCAAACTATCAACATTCACACCTAGAAAAATAATTTTAACAGTCTGAACGAACCTTACCAACTATCAACAATAAATTTATTTCAACTGGCCAACCATGACATACAAAATCCTTCATCCCCTTCTCACTCTGTCTCTGGCTTTTGTTTCTACAAGAACACTCCTCCCTAATAAAAATCCACGGACCAGCTACTTCACTGTCTCAGAAAAAGTGGGAAACCTGAAAAACTGCTGAATAGTAACATTCTCATACCTTCATCCCAATATACTCCTCTTTTTGAAGCAAACTGCCTGAAAAGCCATTACCTTATCATCACTTCTTTATCCAAATACCATAAAATTAAACAATCTGTGAACATAGCCTTAACTGTAACTTTTGCCCTGCCTAGAACATCAGTCAATGAAACACCACCATTTGCCTCTTCATCATAACCAATACTATTCTACCAAAACCATCATGATCTTTAACTATCCCATTCTTAATCATCCTGCCTCCCAATACCAATCTTTTGATGACCACTTCTCTGTTTAGGTGATTGAAAACCTTTCAAAATCTGCAAGTAGCAGATAGGTAAGAAATGAGAGATGGTGCATATCTGAGTGCTCCTTTTATTAAAGGCCTTCCAGCCTAACCAAGCCCACTGAATGCATCAAATACCTGGCTTTGAATAATAAATTCATGTTTCAGGGAAAGAACAAATAATATGATTTGTGCGTAGAGGTACTAAAAAGAATAAAGATAAGGATAACCAAGTTATCCCAGTAATCACCAGGAATTTGAAGTTGCATCAGAACATTTCATCCAAGCCTATCAGCTGCAGAGTAACAGAACACATTATTTAAAACAGCATCTTTACAATTCTGACATATCTCCTTACTTGGCACAAGCTGTCTATTTCCTGTTCTTAAAATCAATCCTAACACAATTTTCACACAAATCTAATACATGCCATGCTACATAATAGCCATTATCTATCTTAACACTTCAATTTGCTATGGAATCCTGGGCATACGTTATCTCCTCTTAAAACAGTGACAAATCACTATATTCACCTTTTTGAATAAATCACCTATATCATGAGCAGTAATTCAATGCTTTTGCCTTTTTCATTGGGGAGGAATTACAATAACGCTATATGGCCAAAAATATAAGTCAGAAAGACTAATATAGTTAAATTAAATAAATAGCATAACATTTACAGCATAAAAAGTAAACATCTGTTCCTCTCATTTGAAAAATTAAGCATTCGTCATTATGACACAAACGCTCTTATTTTTCCCTTACCTCAAGAGAAGTCCTTTCCTGAATTTGAAAATTGTAGTCCACTTCCTCCTTGCTAGCTGGAATTTCAATAACCTCCGACTCTTCAATATCCACCTTCTCCTTTTTCACAGTGATCTGCATATATTTGTTAAAAATGATGAACAATAATAAAAAAATATGACTAGCTTTGCCAGTTTTACCATTTAAGTACGAGAATTTTGGAAAGATATTGTGTAACAAAAATGATTTATGTTAGGTTATCATTGGTCATATATGAAGTGAAAATGTAAATCTCAGACATTTCACAATGACTAATTGCAAATTCTTCTTTTATCAATAATCATTCGAAATTGTATGTTTTGAACATATGACCCTATAACTTTAACTATATAAGGATTAGATGCTAGTCATTTTCTTGGCAATTTGTATGTTTACCCAAGATTAAATGAAAAACTACCATTGGTCCAATGTTTACACAATTGAAATATTTCCACAAAAAAGTCCATCTATTAAAAATGAATACATTAATGAATCTAACAGAGTAGTAAACATACCAAAATACAGAGGAATTACTTTGGCAATGTTATAGAAATAATTGTATTCATAACTATTTATGTATACAAAGCATAAAAAATGAATGCTAAGATATAATGATGAAAAACACCATAATTGTAATTAGAATAAAACACGACAAAGAAAGCCAGGCTAAGTACTCTTACGCATGCTCTTTAATAAACAAATCAGTAATCAATTTTTTCCCACGTACACATCTTATGTATACAATATTCACAATTTTTAAGTCATTTCCCGTCTTTGCCATTTGGTCATTAGACCTTTAGGCATTTCTATTTTAGGGATGAAATACTCTTAATTATTCTTAATTTTCCCTTACCTCAACAGAAGTCTCTTCCTGAATTTGAATATAATGGTTCACTTCATCCTGGCTTGCTGGAATTTCAATACCCTCCGGCTTTACAACATCCATCATCTCTCTTTTCATTGTGATCTGTACATTATTGTTAAAAATGTTGAAAATAATAAAAAAATATGACTAGCAACATATAAATTAATGAAGAGTGCAAAATGAACATTTTTTATTGAATGAAAATGATTGTGATAATTGCAATTTGAAATTAAACAGCAGGGCTTTTGTCCAGATATCTTGTGCTTATGGCATAACATATTTTCATTTTAATCCAAGAGAAGATCATTTGTATTTACGTATAGTGGTGCTAGGTATCACAGCAAAACCAATTAATAATCTAAACAATTCTAAAATACAGAAAGACTTTATGTTTGCTAATTTCAACATTTAAGGATTAGAAATTTTGAACAGATACTATCTTAAAAAATGAATTGTATTAGGTTATCATTTGATTTATATGAAGTGAAAATTTAAATCTCAGATGATCTCACATGACTGAAGGAGAATTATTCTAAATTGTGGAATCATACAAAATTATAAGTGTTGAACAATTGAAACCAATAATTTAGATAAATAAGAAAAGATGCTAGTCATTCTCTGCATAAATTTGTTTCCAAAATGAACTGAAAAACTACAGGATAGAAAATTTAAGGAAAGAAATAAACCAAACATGTGTAAAAAATAAAAGCTTAACATTCCTCTTTGCAAAGAAACTCATCAAAAGTGCCCACTGAAATTACTTTGACTTAAATTATTTATTTTAACTGTAAATGTCAAAGTCTTGATGATTTGAGAAGTTGGAGATTTTGAAATTCATCTGTTGCAAAGATGTAATTGCCAATGAACTTTTGTATCCCTCCAACTCCCCACTCCTAGGCCTACCACTCTTGTAAGTCAACAGTCGACAGAAGTGTGTGGAATTGACAAAATCAATTATTTAATTTCATAATAGAACAAGATGGATTGGTAAGATATAAGCTCTCTTTGATGCACCAATGTCACTATGATGATCAATATGATGAATAAATTATTAGCAGAATCCTCATAATTTGCCTGTTTTGTAATATAAAATGTCTAGCCTATATATTAGCATGGGTAGATATCAATCATATCTTTGGAAAATTATTATAAAATGTAAGAAGCTTAAATTGTGTTGCAACAAAAATATTAAAAACCGTTTAAAAAATTAAAAACAACTGCTTTCCGACTATGTCATTAATTGTTAGAGAAGATCTCAATGTGAAAATACTAATCAATATGAATAAATAAAACATAAATAAAGGATTTATCAATTTTCCAACGTCCACTTTACACCTATTTGGCACCTGCATTAATTTTTAATCCTTGCGCATCTATGATGCCTAGGTACAATTAAGCTGAAGAATTGCTAAAAAGTCATTGTAGATGTAACTCAAATTCAAATTCTGTTGAAAGCACTGATTAAAAACTACACGCTTGCACATTTTACTTAATAATTCTCGGAGTTTCTTAATGAGGAGGAAATTTCTTCAAAAAAATACAGTTCTACTGACTTTTGAACAAGAAGTGATTACAACAATATACTATTTTCACACGGCATTATATTTCACATAGGTCCATACGTAAATTCATAATCTTTCCCGCTTCTTTACAATTTATGAAGCCTAATTACCTTTTAATGAACTAATTTTTGAAAAGAAGGCCGTCTAAGTACTCTCGTGCATGCTCTTCTAAAAAACATAGAAGTATTCAATTTTTTCTCACGAACATCGTTAATGCAAACAATACTCGCAATGTTTAAGTAAATGCCCGTATTTGCCATTTGGTTATTATCAACTTAGGCATTTGTACACTTGGGATGAAATTTATTTAATATAAACACGTTTATTAAACAATATGACTAAATTCGTAACGGATATTGTTACCACGGACATTATAAAATGAAAACATAACTTGGAGACAACTCACCTTTTCGCGGCAAATATTTCCCTCGTCCTGTTTGTATTCCGTTTGCCTCTCCAACGTAAGATTGTTTTCGTAACATTGCTGCTTAAACATATAGAAATCGGTCAGTATTTTAAAGCACTGATAGCAAATAAACCACGGATGGCTTCTATCCATCACTACCTACGAAAACAAGATTATTACGGTGTTATGCCACACACATCATCTCTCAACGGAACTCTATTTATTGACATAGTAATGCAAAGCTTTTTTATTGACCCAAAACAGGGAAATACCTAAAACTTTGTGGTTAAATTACGATAAAAGCGTCATGGTGAAAACGTAAACATTCAATGGATAGCTTACTTTCAATTCCAATAACTCTTCTATTGCTTCCCGCACCAACTGCTCAGCATCATCGTTTTCACTAAAAATATTTGTCAACCGACCACCACTGCCAAGACATAATCTACACTTTAAACTTTCTTGTCGAGACATCTTCGTATCACTTAAAATTGTCGACATTATTAAGTCGTAAGCAATAGATTCCAAAATGGCCGACTACGTATCGATGAGTCGTTCGTTCTGAATCGATTCCGAAGTGGGAGTTTGAAATTCGATCAGATTTTCTTTTGCCCTAAGTAATCACCAAATTCAAATAAATTTCTACTTTTGAAAATTATTCAAACTCTTACTTAGTTGACTAAAATTTTTTTTTTACTAATAAAACTCCTAAAACTCCTAACTCCTAAAGAAGAGTTAAAAATAGTATTTCGTTCTCTAAAAATGACCTACAAAACCTATACAAACAATATTTTATTGTCTGAAGTACTTTATTTATTATTTATACGTTTACCAACAAGTTTAATCCTATTAAAGTGATGCTTTAATAACACTGCTGAGTTTTCGGATAAAAAAATTCCTAAAAGCGTCATTATTCAGAGTGAAAAAATTATTAATGAAATCATTTATGGCAAATATTACCTTTTAATGTGTAGATGAACTAAGCGAAAATTATTTAATACGGCATATTTAGTTGGAGTTAATAAATTTGAACAAAAATAGTTGAAACAAATACCATGCATGGAATATTAAAAATGCAACGACTGTTAGCCAATCGTCAAAGGATTTGAAATAAATATAAAAAGCGAAGATTGAATTGCACTGTTATTTGTTTTTAATTAGACCATTTAAATTGATGGTTCTTATCCTTAAAACAAAGTATTTTCTATTATCCTTGTGCCGAGTAATATGCAAAATATATGGCGTTTATAATGTGAATTAATTAAATCCGGGCTTGCGTTAACTGAAATCAAATGAGGCAAATCCAATGTGAATTACTAGTCATACCTTTTTAGTAAAAGCTAAAAAATAAATATTTAGATTTTTCTTAAACTGTTTACTTCAGTAAAAACTTGCTATAAATCCATGTTTTTATGGCACCTCTGTATTAATATAATAAGGAATAATAAATTCATATATATGTATTTTCATGAAATAAAAAGTGTATTAACGATTTCATGCATCATAAAAATGCATTAATGATGCATCCCTTCGATTTCTTCCAAACAGTCCTTAAACTCCTCCTTAATTCGCCCATTTCTGTCCGTTATCATTCCTGTATGCTTATTCGACGGCTTTTTTCTCCACACTCATATTACAAAAGGCTCCAATGAACACCTATCATACGTTTCGCAGGACAGGTGACGATAGAACAGACGGCATGCCATAGTCATACTCCTAAAACTGCTCTTACTCTCTCCTCTTTCCCCATGCGCACCTGATAGCAGTTGTGGCGGCAGACAGGAGCGCGCGACGGATGCCTCACTTGTTGGCGTAGTTTTATAACCACCCACCAGAGGTCTCTATGGGGGTGGAGTGAACGCCGGAGCGGGCAGCCTAAGCAGTCTCTTCTACGTACGCGCTAGAGTACAGTTCCATTGCCAGAGTGCCTGCGGCACCACATTGTACCTCCAATACAATAAACTACTGTTGTCGTTAACCGGCCTACGCTTTATTACCACCTGCCGCTAAAGTGGTGACCCCGAACGCGAATTTCTTTTCACGTTTTCTTTTTCTCCTCAAAGTTAGCGCGCACGTGGTCATGGCGTCTCAATGCCACGAGGACACTCCGCCATTAAGCGTCGACCGCATTGCCGTTAGGTTACCGAAGTTTTAGGCCGAGCGACCGGAATTATGGTTTTCACGGGCGGAAATTCAATTCAGGCTTTCCGGCATAACATAAAAATAATATTACATTTTTCGAAGTATTAGAGTATATTTTATTTATTATTTGTACGTTGACCAACAAGTTTAATTCTATTAAGGGGATGCTTTAATAACACTGCCGAGTTTTCGGATAAAAAAATTCCTAAAAGCGTCATTATTCAGAGTAAAAAAATGATTAATGAAATCATTTATGGCAAATATTACCTTTTAAAATGTAGAAGAACTAAGGGCAAATACAGCATATTTATTTGGATTATATTTTAACAAAAAAATTTGAAACAAATACATGGGCATGGAATCTAAAAAATACAACGACTGTTAGCCATCGTCAAAGGATTTGAAATAATTATAAAAAGCAAAAATTAAATGCACTGTTATTTGCTTTTATTTAGACCATTTAAATTGATGGTTCTTATCGTCAGAACAAAGTATTTTCTATTATCCTTGTGCCCAGTAATATGCAATATATATATAAAGTTTGTGATATGAATTAATTAAATCCGGATATTCGTTAACTTATAGAGGCAAATCCAAAGTCACTGTGAATTACTAGTAATTACATACCTTTTTAGTAAAAGCTAAAAAATAAATATTTAGATTTTTCTTAACCTGTTAAATTCAGTAAAAACTTGCTATAAATCCATGTTTTTATGGCAGCTTTGTATTAATATGATAATGAATAATAAATTCATATATATGTATTTTCATGAAATAAAGAGTCAATTAACGATATCATAGAACTGCATCAATGATGAATCCCTTCGATTTCTCCCAAACAGTCCTGAAACTCCTCCTTAATTCGCCCATATTTGTCCGTTTTAATCCATGTATTCTTATTCTGCTGCATTTTTCTCCACACTAATATTACAAAAGGCTCCATTGAATACCCATCATATGTTTCGCAGGACAGGTGACTCATAGAACAGACGGCATGCCATAGTCATCCTCCAAAAACTGCCCATATTGTCTCCTCTTTCCCCATTCGCACCTGATAGCAGTCTCAGACATGGGCAGTATGTGAAATAGCTTTCTTTCTCATCTGTGATATAATGCTTGGATACTATTCCCACCCACTTTCCTATAATCAAAGTTAGGTGTTCGTTATTATACATGTGATACGATCAGATTTTTCCATAAGTTCAAGATAATAGTATAATAGCTCTATGATATAATATTAAGATACTCTACCTCTCAGATTTTCCTATGCCCATTACTAGTTAATAACTAGTACTGCAAAACGTCAAGTGAGACTGATTTCATGAGTATGACAATGTAATATTCACCTAAAAACGTATGTATTTTAGATAAGTATGTATGATCATATCCGAATGAATTTAAATAAATTTACCTCAGGTTAATGAATCCATAAATAATATTAGCATGAAGTCATTCGTCTATATTGGAATATAGGTCATAACATTTTTCGAATATCAGAAACGGGGACGCCAACTATCGAATAATATATTTTGTCGAGTATTCTTAAAGAAACCGAATGAAAAATACGGGACAGTAGAACTAATAATATAATTACTTTACTCTAGGCTTACGACGCCTGTATTATTGGTTAATCTTGAATGTTTGCATCGTAAACAATGCTTATTGTAAATCATTGGACACGGATCTTTGAAATGATAGAACGGAACAGAAATGTTTTCCTTCATTTATCTCTATGTCTATGCAAATGATTTCGTGGATACTACAAAAGCTCATAAATATCTTAAGAAAGGCGGATTCCGATTTTCCATGACTCAAT
This sequence comes from Hetaerina americana, assembly GCF_022747635.1. Lineage (NCBI taxonomy): Eukaryota > Metazoa > Arthropoda > Insecta > Odonata > Calopterygidae > Hetaerina > Hetaerina americana. Next base: position 519,505 of record NW_027286481.1, on the reverse strand, counting down.
CTCTAATTAAATCTGAGAATTCGCGAGAAAGGTTTTCATATGTGTTATCTGGAATAAGATCCTCTCTTTTAACACCAGCCCATTCCCTTTCCATTAAAAACAACTTAGTAACAAATGAAGTACGAAATGCCAGTGGCCAGCAGACGAGTTACGTATTTTGTGTGTTATTGCTATGTTGAAGACTTAAAATGCTGTGTGAAGTAATGTTTGAAAAACGGCTTTGTACTTCCATAGTTTGTTTTTAGGTCAATTTCTCTGCATACATGAAAACGATCAGCAATTCCGATAAAGCCGAATTTTAATTAGGCAGAGAGCGTTTCAACAGTCGTGAAGTGTTCATTAATGTTTCGGCGAGAAGACTAATTTACAATTCATGCTGGAAAAGAAAATAGAGGATTTAATAGATGTTAAAGTAAGTTCATAAGTCTATTTCGCTAGCTCTTTCAATTATGTGTTTAAGAAATTTCCCAGGCCTGTCGAATGAATGAACGGAACATTCACGACGTAATTATTTTTTTTGTTTTCCACTTTATATCAAAGAATACCTATCATGCTTCATCGCCTAATAAAGATGTATAAAAGGGTTGATTTTTTTCATTTACCCAATTACTAGATTACATTGAAATAGCCCAAAGTATTTGGGATCGGATTAAGAAGATTAATTTCCGTATCAATGCATAACCTCACTTCTCAAATTAGTGTAACAGTTGACAAACGAGATGCGAAATCCCTGCTATAATGTTGTTTACTTAGTTTCATCGGCTGTTTTAATAAATTTTAATGCTAGTTCAATTAATGTTGACGTATTGCATTATTTTTCTAGCGTAAGATTCTACAGCAAATCATTCGGCGCACTCTAAAACCTACATAATGTGCGAGAAACACGAATATGAAGTCTGCAGATTGTGCTTAAATTGTCGCGGTCTGTTGATCACTGCTTTCGGCGACAATATTAAATTCCAAAAAATGCTGGAACATGCGATAGAGGATTTAATACATGCCAAAGTAAGTTCAGTTGTCTGATTTTTGTGTTTCAAAAATTTTTTTGGCGAGATATCTGAACTGAATTGGTATCTAGTTTATATATTCCGTCCACTGTTTAAATGTATATTGAAGTTTAGGCGAGATGAGTTACGTGGATTCTATTGTTAATACATAGTTATAGCATATTCAATTAGGTTGTGGAGGATACAAATCATCCCTGGTTTGTGTGTTATAGCTTACGGAATTCTGGCTGATTAATCATCGATGATCCCAGTGTTTTCTTTGTGTTATATAATCGCATCAAAGAGGGAAGCTATCATTCTAGGAAATACGTAATAACCAATCGAGAAAAGGTCAGTTGTATCTAATAATATGAACTCTATCAATAATGAAGGCAAATTTGGCCAAAAGTTAATAATTCCTGACACATTCCTTGATTAAAATGTGGAAAAAACATTTTATCGTCCCTGCGATCAAACACAGTCATTTAAATGTTATGGAAAATACTACTTTTTGAGGATTGAATGGGGTTAACATTGAAATTGGAATTTAATTTTGTGGATAATTTTTCAGGATATGCGCCTTTTTTTCCAAAGTGTTGAAAATTCAATGTTTCCATCACTTTGCAACTTGAATGTCAAAAAAAAAACCTTTCCACATTGAGCAAAAAAATTGGCTTTTTGAGTGAATGATATAGTCACCCCTTCTTACTCTTTGATGGAGTTTTCATCATATATTTATTCGGTCCAATAATAGGGTCAAGCCGATGACTTTGGGCAAATAAAAATCAATCTGCCTTCCTGTGTACTGCAACAATGTCACCCTAACTCTCTAGACATTCCATATCCTTCGCACTAAATCTTGGCAGTGGTTCCTTTTTTTCTAAAAATGATTTACTTCTGTTTATTATTTAACTAATTACATATTTGGCTGTTGTCATTCTTTGGCAAGATAAATAAAATACAATATATTTATATTTTGGTATCCTTACCAAAACTTACATTTAAATTGTAGTCCACCATGCAATAATATGTAATCTTTTTATGAATGGTTGATGTCAGCAATTTAATTGTCTTTAGGTACAATTGTTACTTTTCTGCGAAATGAATGAGTCCCCCATGATTCTAATTAGAAATATATGAAAGAGTTTTGACATAAGGATTTGTTTTCTTGGTACTCTTATTTTGAAATTGTGAAGTAAGGATGTTGATGAATTATGGCATTTTAATGATTGGCGATACATTTCTGGTGAAACCGAGAAAGAGTATTCTGACGACTTGATTGACAGTGATGTTATTGACAAGTCGGCTGTGTCATACCTGATGACATGATCATTGGCTAAGACGAGGTTGACATTGCCATTAGATGCTCTATTTTTACAGTAGAGGATTTTCATTCATGCATGAATACTGGAAAGTAGCAGTCATTGGTCAGACAATAAAGAGGCAGGTAATATGGTAACTTATTATACATATTCCAGCATTAAAATAATGCACATTCTTGTGGAAAATAAATTTATTATTTAAATCAATTGTACAAATTCATTCAATTCTTCATCCCCTCTTCCTTCCTAGTTCTCTCCCCCTGAAAGTTTAATATGACCAGCAAGCCAATGACATTAGGCAAATGACAATACGTCTGCATTACTATATACTGAACCAATTCCTCCCTTACTTTTTAGACTTTCCACAGCCTCAGACAGCATTTTTTTAATTCTTTTTACTCTATTTTCATTTGTGTTAATTTATTATTTAATTTTTAATGCTTGATTCTACTTAAATCTCAGTATTAATTATCTAACTAAGTTGTATCTGAGTCACCTGGCAATTTTCATTCAAACCTATGTCTCTTAGTGTCAACACAAGTAATAAGTAACAGATAATCCCCATCTTTAACCTGCGGAACTCAATTCCTTTCTCCATGTGGTGATTTCTTGTGTGTAAACTCTAGTCTCCAACCTAAACACCATCTTTTTGCCTTTCATCTCATTCCAATCTTTAATCATCATTGTCTGTTACAACTGCTGCCCTATTTTCCTGCATAAACTCATGGTTTATTATGTCCTCTAAAGGTGGTAAATCCTATCAATTTCTTTCTGCTTATGATTGCTTGGTATGTAGACCAGAATGATGATCAACGGTGTCGAGTCCGTGCAATTTCTTGCTGGAAAGCCTGGGTTTGATGAAAGTAGAGGCAGGGATGTGAGAAGATGCTGGGATATACCTTGGGGAGGAAAATCAGTCCCTCTCTCCCACCTTCTCCCCAATACCAAATTTTGAAATAGAACTTCTTTGAATGGATCGTATTTCATTTCGTCTTCTCTTAGATTTCAGCCATAACATTTTAAGAATCCAATCCACCTGCAAAGGGCAGGGCAGACCTGCCTGTCTCCGCCACACGTCTGACTCTGAAATCATTAGTTCAAGCTCCTCAGACCAGCTGAGTTCCATTACGGAAGAGTCTGTGTGGGCCAAGTGGCTAAAACCCAGTGTGGAAGAAGACAGCAGCTGCTCCTGACCCAACTTGAACACGTTGCTGCCAGAGATCAGTTTGTCCTGGGGTGCCCTCTCATTATTCCCATTGCACCTTGGCTCCTCCATATGAATGACTTCCAACCTGACCGCTGCCTCAGCAGATGATGCTGTTTCACTGCCGGGGATCCTGCCGGCACTACTGGTATGGAGTTGATGAGACAATTCCCACCACCTGCGCACTGTCCTCACTGACCGCTAGCAACTTCCCATTTCCCTTCTTTTTCTCCTTCTCTTCCTCTGACTTGCCTTGTGTGTCATCAGAGATCTCCTTGGAGATCACTGCCTCTCCGACTGACTCCTTGATGGAGAGGCGCAGGTGGGTGCACAGGGAGGACAGCACATGCCTCAGCTTGTAGTGATGCATCTCAGCGGTGCTGGCCATTCCATCCCATGGCCCACCCTTGGATGGGCCCTGGCTGCTTGGGAGCGGTGACCCTGGGGTCTTTTTCAGTATCTCTAGCAAGATCTCCATGCTATAGCAGTTGAGGCTCATTCTGTTCATCTGTAACTGGCGGTGGAAGGCAATTGGTTGGAAAAGTCATCACTGAACTCACAGAAGGGCAAACAGCTCCTGTTCTCTGAGCGCATGGGTGCTTTGGACAGCAGGGCCACTGGATCCTCCTCAGAGAGGTGAAAGCAGCCCATGTCCCTATCCTGGCCTTCCTCCATCTCTCCCACTTGACCCCTGTCAGCCACCTTCCTTGGCTGGGGCACTTCCTCCTGGGCAGGCACCTTGGGGAGAACTGGCACCCTGGTACCCCTCCAGGCCTTTAGCTTGGCCAGGCAGGCACCAGGTGCAGCAGAGGCCCTTTCCGCATCAAGCAACTCAGTATGTGGACACAGACGGTGCTTATGGAAGTTAGTTGTGATACGACCCACCTGACATGGTTACCAGGTGGCAGTGTCCGGTGAAATGGGTCCAGGTGTAGACCATCCCATCACCAACCAGCTTATCCCTCTTGGGTTGAGTCTTCTTGGCAAGGAGGACGGTGTTGGAGGCCCATCTTGGGGTGGCTTCTGTCGGGGATAAAGGTAAGATCCCTTTGTGGAATATGCTGCTGCTGGGGTTGGAGGATGTGGGCAAGGTAGAGGAGGAAGAGTTGGCTAGGGAAGTCAGTTCTGGGAGGAGGTTGAGGGGGTAGGTGGAGTGCAGGGAAAGTTGGATGGCCTCAGCCTGTATTTACAATGAGAGGCTGAAGGCAGGAATGACCTCTTGCTTCCTTACAAGCCAAGAAATAGAGCCATTCTTCTTCACCAGGGTATGGACCTTTGGAGTGATGGGTGTCAGTTTGATGCTTAGTTTGCCATCATCTTAATCATCTTTGTCTTCCTTGCCTCTCCTCACCTTTGTCTCCTCCTCTTCTTCATCGTCCTCATGTCAGAAAATGAGGAGTTTGGTGATAATTGAGGTGAAAACCTTAGAAACATGAAGTTGGGTGGTTAACCAGCACTTCCAAGCACAATTACCATGGTGGAAATACCATGAGGATCACTGCTGGGACTGGAGGATGGCATCATAGAGCCAGTCATAGGAGATGACATGTCCAACTGCCCAGAATAGGATGCAAATAGCTTACTGTTCTCATTAGCCTTCCACTTCAACACTTCATTCTCCAGAACAAGCTACTCATTCTGATGGCATTCCCTTTCCAAATCCTCAGACAAAAACTTCACTCTCTCTTCTAGTTTCCTTTCTGTGGCCAACTTCCTCTGGAGTTGAGCCTCTAGGTCCTCAACTCGGGCTTGCAAAGCTGTATTGTGTGCAAGGGCACTGTTCAAAGTCTGCAATTTCTGTCAATATTCTACCATTTTCTTGCTGTGGTCATACAATTTCACCCTTCATTTCTAATAAATGATTGAGGATGCAATCTAAAAACAGGAAAAAGGAAAAGGAAGGACATTTCCCACTTTCAAAGAAATAAATTTATCGAAGAAAAAAAAGGTACTGAGATAAGAATATTTAAAATAATCCATAATGAAATCAAACTCAAATGACACATTTTTCTTACTGATCATTTAGGTTGTAAGAGTTCCTCTCTAAAAACAAGCTTGATGACACATCTGCTACAACTTTGGAAGTAAGTTGAAAACACTTGCTATGGAAGCAAACAGTACAGTTTAATACAATTATCCTCACATATGAATTTAACATGACTTCTCCTAGGATATATAAATAATAATAGACTTATTATCCATCAAATATTTATTCAATTAATAACCATATATTTGTTTGCTGTTGGGTAAAATAATTACACAGTAAAGACATTATTTCACGAAATCAAAGAGAACTTTTCATTAAAAATGACAGGTAAATTAAAATTAATGAATACATTTTTAATATCAATTTAATGATTTCAAGAGTAGTTAGGCAAAGTTATTCAAACAGACATGAGCCCAGGTATCAGTCAATTATCTGCATTCTAATGTCTTCCATAAGTTTTCTCCCAAGGCAGTATATGTCCCAGAAGGAATTGAATGTTCAATGGTGGCCATATACTCATGAATAGGTATTTACTTAATATCTATTTACAATTATATGTGCCTTCCAAAGTTGCAATAATTCATTCTGCAGATAGAAGTTGATCAGAAGTTAAGATTGAGATAATTAATAACTAACATTAACAGCTGGCTATTTGAAAAATCAAGGAGTCAGCTCTGTTATTTTAAGTTTAAATTTAGGGTCTAAGGATGAGAGGGATATTAAAATGGAGATATTATAGTATTTATTGTGGGTCGTGAAAGTCCAATGGGTAGAATATTGGACTGCTGACCAGAGGGTCCCAGGTTCGATTTCCAGGCAAGGCACTCTGGGCACCCGCAGCTCCACTTAAGCTAAAATGATTGTTTGGGTACCAGGTCTCCCTTGGAAACCATAACTTGCAAAGGGGAAGCAACTGGCCTCCCTACCCTGATGTGTGAATCTTCACATGCTGTATAGGGCTTAGTACTGTGTGATCTCTAAACCTCGTCACATACTAAACCAACCTTAGGGTTGATTACTGTGTTTATGGTTTTTTATAGCATTCATCAAAGGAATTGAAGTGTTCTGAAGCTTTTTTAAGGATTGGAAGTATCCCAATGAGAAAAATTCTAGAGTGAGTCAAGATGTAATTATTGATTCTAATATTAAGGGTTGTGGTATATTGTACAATATAGAAGGCAGGGCATTGCTGGCACTTCAAGCAGTGAACCTCATGACATAACAGGCCTTTAATAATTTTAGTGACTGGATAATTTAGCTTTGATTTCATGTCGCTCAGAAATATAATCATTGAAAAATTTTTGAAATGTGGGTTTTTAGAAGGTAAAGTGGACAGAAAGGAAAACAAACAAGTATTTGCAATTGGTAGATGGAGAAGAAAACGCTGCAAAACATCTTAAGAAGGAAAAAATGATGACGTCAGAGTTCTTGTCAATCCAATGGTTTAGCCCAAAGCAACAACAAAATGTCATGGTTTGCAGACTAATATCTAACAAAGAAACTGCCTTTTTACCAAAAAGAACCCTAAAAAAGTGAATAAAATGCTAGCCAAAGATATTAAAATCGCATTTATAAATTCCCAACTGAAACTAGTAATTTGCATTTTGATTTTACATATACTTCGTACATCTCAACTGATGGTTTATAATAATTAAAAAGGCGACACTGAGGGAGGTCAAAAGGCTGTTCCTGATTAAAAGTATACCCATAACAGTGGTGAGACCATCTTATCTTGTTTCAGCAACTAATTCTTTTCCCAGGCATCCTTCATCCCAAGGAATCTTAATAACATACTCATCCTTAATTTCTAATTCTTAATATACAGACAAGTAGAATTCTCCATTTTTTGAATGATCTTGCAAGATCAAAGAAAAGCATTACTGTGGCAAAGATAGTTTTATAATTCCATTGTTATAATGACTGATAGAATTCTTTACATTCTCCTAACCACTACTGCAAACAGAGGTGTATAAACTTTAGTCATTAATGGTCACAATAACTCAAGTGAGGTGATAGGATAAAAAAATAGAAAGTGAAAATTCATATTAAGAGGGAAAATAATTAAAATTCAAATAGCGGTTCAACTGAACAATACTGATTTCAAAGCACAGATTGCTATCTATGCAAGCAACATGAATATAAACACTCACCAAATTCTCTGCTTTATCATTGCTGGACCTGTCACCTTGCATTGATTTGATTGGCAATTCTACATCCTTTTCTGGAGCAGCAGAGCAACTGCTACAAGTGTCAACCTCCTCATTGACAAGGATCATATCATTCCAGACATTCACAGCCTTATTCTCTTCAGCATCACTGGCAGTTGCATTTTCAGCAATCTTTTTTAAACCTTACCAGTAAACTAAGTCAATATAAAAATGGCAGACAAAAATGGTAATTTAAAAATGGATGATGATAAAAATTTCAAAAAAAGAATATCACACGGACAAACCTTTAGAGATAATTGAAAAATGAGCAGCAGTAGAAAACCTAATTAATATCAGAGACTTAAATAATTAACTTTGGGAAATAATATTTGTTAAGACTGCAATACATAATTGTTGTATTCTTTCAACTAAATCTTCACTTTGTTGTCATTAATATTGACCATGCCATATCTTCATGTGGCTACTGTATAACTGTCATTTATCTCAAATGCTGTTATTTGATGCATATGATTAATAAATACCGTGGCACTACTCAACATCCATATTTTGCATGAAGCAAAATAAACCATGTCCCCTCCTGGCCCTTCCAATCCTTTGTTGCATTGGCTTAGGATATAACTCTGCTCCTTACAAACCACCAACAGGAAAGGTTGATTTTGTAGTCAATGAGAGTTAACAAATATTAAGCCATACCCTGAATTATGTGAAATTCACCTATTGCAAGGTATTAAAAATGGAAGAGAGTCAAATTTTCTTCTCATTCCAAAAATAGTTTTCAAGGGGGACATCTGGTACCTTTTAAGGATAAGACAGGGCAGGTGAATGGCAGACGTTGTCCAGAGGTATACATGAGTGGACATGATCTGAAGGCACTCTTCCTCTCTGACCCTTATTGACCAACCGACTAACTCAGACCTTGTCCCACCTATATATCCACCTGACTCCCTAATCTGAGGCAACGTGAGCATAGGGAGGCAGGATAGTCCAAGAAGGATAATCACCTGGATTATATACCAGGGAATGTACCTCCAGGTCACATTCTGTGACCATTCTTTTATTAAGCTCATAAGTGGATAAAACATATCATGACACATAAGTATAACAACCTTTTCCCCTAGTCAGGGATGCAATTACAGCTTGATTATTGTGATAAATTATTACATTTGTATCGGGGTCCGCAATGCTGATTTTATTATGGGCTGCAAATAAGGCCAATAATGTCTCTGTCTCCATAATTGGTCTCTAATGCTCTATGGCCCATATTTCGGTAGTTTAAAACATCGGGATCATCCATGCCACCTGGAATGGGGTGGCGTCACTGAACACATCTAAAATGTACTTATAATTGGAATACACTCTGGATCCCTGCCATTAATTGTCATCCCATAGGCACTCCAGCCACATGATGTCACCCCTTACCGTGTCCTGGACTAAGAATAGGGTGGAGTTTCAAATTGTAGGTTATCCAGGCAATATATGCCGCTGCCTAGGATATATCCTTTTGTTGGATTCCCTGGACCACATCAATAATGTATCTGATCCACTTTAACACGTACTTTGTCAAGCTGGGCAACATTAATGTAGTGTCTATATGAACCTCCTGATATTTTATTCTCACTGATGGCTTTAACAAGCTCTTTTCAAGATCAAGCAATATTCCTAGGTCCACTTTATGAACTGAAGTATTTGTTTCACCAATGTTGTTTGGTCACTACGCAACAGGATTAGCCAATCATCCAGATATGCTATCATGACTACCTGGAGTTTCTCCTACAGTTCACTTCTAATTGCCTGCACCTTCCATTGCATAATGGCGGGTGCAAATGTAAGACCCATTGGGAGTCTCATCCAAATGTAACGGATTCCTTGGTGATAAACCCCCTAAAAATGGCGGTGCTGTTGGGTATCTGCCAAAAGGCATCTTTTATATCCAATTTAATCAATTGGATATTGATGGGAATTGCCTCTAGATTCTGTGTGGCTGAGTGGAGGGTGAACTTTGGAGTTTGGATATACATGATGGATGGAAAGGGGAAAAGTCCCAATTTGACTCAGTGATATCATCCTTTTCAACAAAATCGAACTATGCAGAGGCTGACAAAAAAATTCGCAATTCACTGGTTTTTTCTTTATTTAGTTATAATATTTTCTGCACGTCTTTTTGATTCTTTATTATGTTTTAATATCGTACTGTAAATGAAAAATGTTTTAAAAAAACATTTGTTTTGTGTCTACAAATCAAAATATAATTGCTAAAAAAATATTCTTCAAATTCATGATGCTGTCGTAATTACATTAATTTTTCAGATGATGTAAATATATTACATCATTATTAAATACAATATTATATTTTGAAATAAAAACACTGCATATGGGTATCTTAACAAATAACATCATAATGGTTTTTTTTCTAAGGTGATACATTTTCTCAAATTACCCTTCGCATTTCTCACTAGTACCCCTGAGATCCCCACCGCACTAAGACAGTTAATTATTGTTATCATGATATACATAATTATGCTGAGATTTGTCACTTTATCAATAATTTTTTAATTAGAGAAATTACATAAAAAAGGATAATAATGTCACTTTGTTACAAGCATTAAAGGTATCTTGTATATGTCTTAGCTTATCTTGATAACTTATTGACAAGATCAATGGTGAGGCAGTGCAATGTAATGACCTTCTTAAATTAAATTATTTCAAAAAATCAATTTTCCTTACTTTTGATTTAATTTCATTGAATGACTTGTATATACTTTGATTGGCTAAAATAAAAAATATCAACTTTAGGCAAAATTTAATCAAGTTACTAAAGCAAATTGTCTATTTTGCCATACTAAAATAGCCCATGAGGACCTTAGGGTAAAATTAAAAGTCACTAAACTAACTCACATCTTAGGATCATAGATTTTTGTGGCATTCAGATGAAAGACTTCTCATTCTCAGGATATCACCATGCAGGTTATTTCTATGACAACAGTTTAGCCTGTGTTTCAATGAGCAACTTCAGGTTTAAGTAAACCAGATCAGGTAACTTTGCCATGAAGATGTTCATTGAAACACAGGCAAAACTGTTGTCAGAAAAAAAAACCTGTAGGAGGACATCCTGAGATGGAGAGTCTTCATCCAATCTTAATGTTTCATCAAATCCATTGTGTAGACTTTATAAATACATAATGAAATTATGCATGTTAATTTTTTAAAAAGCTTAATATTTCTCACAAATGCTTTGGTGAAAGGTGAAAACCAGATATTGAAATGGGGAATGGTTGTGTTGGGTTATTTCAGGTATCATTCTTAACTGATAAAATCTAAAATAAAAATATTCAATCAAAACAAAAGAAAAGGCTTAAAATACAGCAAGATTAATAAAAGATCTAGTCTGAGTCGCTAAATAAATAATATAATATACATTTATAAATAATTCTAAAAGCAATGATAATATTAACATTTTATTTGCAAATTATCAAACTATTTTAAATGGCCTTTCTGTTATTTTAAAAACAATTTTAAAAAATTAACCCAGTTTTCCAAAAAACCTTAGTAGTACTGCAAGAGTTAATCTCCAATGGTTATATTACACCAGACAGTAGAAAAAGTGAAGTGTCAGCACAGTCCTTAGCTCTCCTTACCTTGTTCCTGCAACATCTTTCCTCCCAGTCTTACTTCCACCTGAGGATTATCAGCATCACAATCTTCCTTAATATCAACTTCTTCTTCAGGGGGTATATTTATTTCTGCATATTCCGAAGGATCCTGCAAGATTAAAGAAAAAATGTTACAGATCTTCAGGAAATCATGAAAAATATATTTGTTAAACATGGTTTTTTTGAAGATAAAAAAATTGTTAACTTGTACGCAACATAATAAATATTTTAGCTGATAGCTCATGAAAAAAATCCCCTAAGTAATTATTTGCTCGATTCTATCCTTTTGTTGATAATCCCAAGAAGACCACTATAGATGTACAGTATTTCACACTTATTGTTCCGTAGCATTCACATGTGAATGTGAACTATACCTTATTTGGAAAGGAACTAAAATTTATCAAAAAACTTTTTCTGGCCAGTTTCCATCCTCACACCCACTATTAATCAGTCCATTTACTTTTTCTCTCATAGTTTCCAAAACCTTTAGGTAATTCTGCAAACATTGTCTATCCATTCCATCTTATTTAAATTAATCCGCTTTAAAGCCACTTCTATGCCAACATCGGATATGCCTGGACCTAAGCTATCTTCCTCACTGTAAGCTTACTTTTTCATGCATAACCTTGGATAACTTAGGTCTTATCCATTCAGTTCTTTTTATATTCTTTCCAAATGTCTTTATCTAAGTCAAGTTTTTTTACTGTGCTACCATGTTGGCCTAAGTTCTGTAACAAATGGTTTGTCACATAATTCCTTTCAATTCTCTTGGATCTTTTCTATGTCAGCCATAATCATGCTGAATTTATCTCTGATTGTTTGAATAGATCTTTCATTCTTACTTTCTGATAATGATTTAACTTGCTGAATAGTACTTAAATATTTCTCATCTTCTGTAAACTTACCATATACTTGCATAATCCTGAGAACCCTTATTTTATAAGCTACCAAAAATTCAGAAAACCAATAATCTCTGAAAATAATGTGAAGAGTCAATACCAGCCATACTCTTATAAATGGGCAAAGGATAGATGAGAGAAATTAGAGAGGATATAAGCAGTAAATCTCTAAAAATATACAAATAACTGAATATAACCAATAAGAAATAAAATAAAAAACTAAAAATAATTGAAATAATTCGATACCATAAATGGGTAGAACAATTAAATGGCAGACTGAAAATTAAGCACGTACTTTCTAGCAATCACATTCAATCAGGGCTTAAAAGAGGTTCCCTCTGCACCAGTGGCTAATCAGTCATACGTAATATAATTATAAAGGCAAAATAATTACAAACTCTATAGCATGAATGTATTAATCAGCATTGATCGTTGCTTGTCGCATGTACTCACTAAAGACATATAATGAAATGAAAATTAAAATTATAAAAAATGAAAAATTATTATCTCCTCTTTAGCTTGGATGTACTGTATTGCAGTGATCCTTGCTTGTCTCAAGCACTCACATTAGATCAGGGCTTACGAGAGATTTTCTCTGCACCAGTGGCCCATAAGTCACAAGTAATATAATAATAATAAAAACAAAATAATTACAAATTCTCTGTCTTGGATATATTAAGCACCATCGATCCTTGTTAGTCTCAAGCAATCATGCTCTATTAAGGCTTACGAGAGGTTTCCCTCTGCACCAGTGGCCCACGAATCACTCACTTGCTTGAGTATTCGAAGATGCCTTAACCCTTGCAAAACTAACTCAATCACCCATAGGTCTACAGTTGAATCTTTTCTGATGTTACATACTGTGACTTGACCTTTGTGAAAGGATAGGAGAAGTGCCGGGAAGCTCATGCAGGGTAACACCATTACCATTAAGGTTAGAAAAATATTGCAAGACCTCAATTTTTGAAGGGTCATTATAAAATGCAGTGAATGCATATGCCTATAGCCCCTGCACATGCCAATCTATTTGTAGGTAAAATTGAACATAAGTTCTCTCATCAAAGAAACACTCAAACCCCACTGTCATGTCTTTTTCTTCTTCTTTTCCAGTATCTTTCAATTCATCTATATCTGACTCTAGTATAACTTTCCCCGCTATCAACATTCACATTTTAAAAAATAATTTTAACTCAGTCTGAACGAAACTTACCAACTATCAACAATGAATTGATTTCAACAGTGGCCTCCCATCATTAACAAAATCTTTCATCCCCTTCTCATTCTGTCTGTGGCTTCTGTTTCTACAAGAACGCTTCTCCCCTGATAAAAATACACGGACCAGCTACTTCACTGTCACAGAAAAAGTGGATACCCTTAAATACTGCTGAATAGTAAAATTCTCAAACCTTTAACGCAATACACTTCTCTCTTTGAACCAAACTGCCTGAAAAGCCCTCACTGTATCATCACTTCTTTGTCCAAATACCAAATAATTTAACAATCTTTGAACTTAGCCTTTACTGTAACTTCTTCCCTGCTCAGTATGTCAGTCAATTAAACAAAACCCTTTCCCTCTTCAACATAAATAATACTCTTTTACCAAAACCATCATGATCCTTATTTATCCCATCCTTAATCAACCTGCTTCCCACTACCAATTTTTGAAGACCACTTCTCTGTTAAGGTGATTAAAAACCTTAAAAAACTGTCAAGCAACAGACAGATAGAGTGCTCCTGTCATTAAAGGCCTTTCAGCCTAACCAATGCATCGAATACCTGGCTACAAATAACAAATTCGTGTTTCAGGGAAAGAACAAATAATATGATTACTATGTAGAGATGCTAAAAATAATAAAGAGAGGAACAACTCAGTCATCCCAGCAAACACCCAGCATCACCACAATTCTGACTTACCTGACCAGTCATTACTTTGCACAAGCTGCCTATTTCCTGTTCTGAAAATTAAATCCTGCCATAACTTTCACACTAACCTAATACATATAATGCTACATAATAGCCATTATCTATCCTAACACATCTATTTGCTATAGAATCCTGGGCATATCTTATCTCTTCTTAAAAAACTGACAAAAATCACTACATTTACCTATTTGAATACACCACCTTTATCATGAGCAGTAAATCAATGCTTTTGTCATTTTCATTTGAATAGAGTTGCACTTGCAGACCATTGCAATCATCTTATACAACAAAAAGCAGTAGTCTTGTTTATATACACTAATACCATTAAGTAAATAGCATGATATTTACAGCAAATTTACAGTAGAACCAGATTGCTGGTTGGCGCACAATAACTGATATCCTGCTGTTTCCGCAACTTGAAGAGCACTGTAACTGGTTTTGAAGCATAGCTTAGAGTCCCTCCTACTTACCAACAGTGACTTAAATCCACTCTATTCAATAGGAATGGCATGGGAAATGTGATTGCATTACTTTTGGAATAAACCCTGTATATATATATGGGAGAGCATTTAAAGAATTCTGACTCATTCTGCTTCTTATTGACCGAGGGTATTATGGTTATAAGTTTGACCCTATACACAAAATCTGGCAGACAAAATTTATCTTACGTGATCTTTGCCTAATCAGTCTGAGAAAATTGAAATGTTCATTACATTTGTCGATGATAACACCACTTTGAATCGGAAAAGAAAATTTGATCTAAAGTGTAGATTGATAATTATGCTCCTGAAATGAATAGATGCACTCACCAAATGGCTTGAATCTTCATTGTCCAACCAATGACTGTCACCTTCCTGCATTGATGAGCCAGTATCAATTTTCAGAGGAACAGAGCATCCACTGGTAGTGTCAATTTCTTCTTTGACAATGATCATGTCATCTTGGACATCCACCTCACTACCGTCAACAGCATTACTGGCGATAGTCTCATCTTCAATCTCTTTCTTGATCTCACCAGGAAACTAATTCAAAGCACATTATTAAACATCATTATTCAATAATGGTATTTTATTAACATTTCAAAATAAGTGATTCCGAGCAAAAAATCTTTTTGGTCAAACTTTGTTATGTAAGTCTTGCTCGAAAATAATTTTGGAATCCATTATTTCATTAAACAGATAATGATTATGACTTTAGGTGCTTAAATTGCATGCAACTACCTTCATTCAATGGAATAAACATTATCATATGATGGTTCACCATTTCAGTGTAGGTGTTTGAAAGGCCAGACCCATTGATACCTATTGCACTTCTTTTCCATGCTTAAGAAAAAAAACTTAAACTTTCAAGACACTACAATATTAATTTGCAAAATAGAATTGGTTATGATTGCAATGGATAACAGCTCAATTCACTCACCTCAATATTCACTTCATTGCAATCATTCATGGCCATAAAATGCATTCCATGGACTGGTGAATATGGGTTCTTCATCTCAACTGATGCTGTTCCCACGGAATGTACAGCAGATTCCACGGTACTACTTGAAGCCCACACTTTGTCTGATGTACCATCAACCATATGCTCTCTAGGATTATTATTGTCTTGGGTCAGGACATCACTCACCTCCTTATAAACAATAAAAACAGTAATCAAATTCAGTCGGTTTGGTAGGTGATGGTAGCATTCACCCAATACTAAGTCCTTCATGGCATTATGTTAAATTCACCTATTACCGTGGACCCCATTAAGAAGTATAAGGGAATCGAACCATATCCCACTGTTCGGTAGTGTAAAAATGTCAAATAAGAATGGTTTTTGAATCATTTGAATTATTTTATACATAGATATGACAGGGCGTAATGAAAGGATGTTCAAAAAAATGATCGCATTTCCTTTGACATGGAGCGCAGTTATGATCAGTGCGGGAACATGGTCATTGAAGATGCAAGATGATTGAAATAAAAGATAGGATGATTTGCATATGTCGATTTGGGAGTGGTGAAATGAACAGTAATTTCAACATATTTACTTTACCAAGCCTACGTGCTCAAATAGTGCACATTTTTGCCACAAATGATAATACCTGTGATTGATAACAAAGTTATCAATCACAGGCATTATGAGATACGGGAATGAATTGTACAGCATATAAATCAACACAGATGCAACGAAATATATTCTTTTGGGGCAAGATATGATTTTGTTACATCGTTCAAATTAATGGATGCAACTGACCTCTTGTCGATTAGTTAACCAGCCGTCCGTCACAGGATTGAACCCCTTTTGGATACGATTGTAGTAAACAAACAGACACTCTTCACATCGATGCTTAAATAGCCGGAATTCCGTAACCTTCTCGATGCAGTTCGAACAAATCAACCAGGGATAATTTGCATCCTCCACAACCTGATAAAATACATCAAAACATTATTTTGACATTATAATGCTGAAATCTACTCTTGTCTACTAATCACTATAGTTTTCCCCAATACCTTACGTATTCCATGAACTAATTGCTTTTAAGTACAACGAAGATCTTCAAAAAATATTTTAGAAAGGACATCGCACATACAATGCACTTACTTTTACATTTATCAAATCCTCTATAGTGTTTTCAAACATAAATTCCGATTTATTATTCTTATCGAAAATGTTTATCAGAACCCCACCACTGTTTAAACACAATCTGCATACCACAAAATCAATTTTATCACACATTATGAACGTTTTAGATTACGTCGGATGATTGACCGGAGAATATAACGTTAAATATATAAACATCTGTCAAAAATTACGTGAAATAGTTCGATTATTCACACAATACAACATCAGAAATGCCTCGAGAACTTGCGATTGGCATTTCATTCTTCTTATTTTTTCTCCAACACAGCAGTTCATGTGCAAGAGCAAAAGGGTCGATAAAAATGACCGACTCTTTGGAGGAAGAGGATCACAATTCCGTATATTACACAAGTAGACGAATCCCACTCGGTGATTCACGTCTAATCTAGTAACAAAGTAAATGTAAGGCGGAATAAGTGTGTACGTAAATAGATTTGAGCAGAATGGAGTGTCACAGGTGTCGGACACGGATTAACTGAAGTACCTAACGGTAAATATATGATAACATCGTTCCCAATTTACTTGAATTACTGTTCAAAATTGATAAAAAACCTTAGTAAACAAAAAAAACTTCCCAGCTGGGCACTTGCGTTTGGTTCTTCATCTGTTCATTTTATTTCTGCGGTATTTCTTGTAAATCAAAGCAATGATACGAGTAGAGTCGATCTGAATCTGGGTCAGAACATATGAACATATTTCGGAATTATTAGACGTATCACGAAACATTGACAGTTAAAATTACATAAAGATTATTTTGAGATCTTCATTATCTGATTAACCATGACAAACAACGTTCAATGTTAACTTGACATTGATTCAAATCGTCAGAAAAAGATTCAGTTCGTCAAAGTCCCGTTCCTACGGGTCGAAGATTTATTTTGATGTGTATTCAGGTAGGAACAGAATGAAGAGACGGTTACATGGAACTTGTAATATTTTTAATACACTATATGTCTACGGCGCACAATAACTTTCGCTTGTATAAATACTGGGTTATTCTTACATTTAGCAATCATCAGCAAAACGTATCTGAATCTTTTGATCAAGGGCTTTCAAATGAATAATCGGAACATATTAGACCTTTTTAGTTTTTTCGATTTGTATATAATACCAAAGAATGCCGGTCATTCTTCACTAACTAATAAAATTATATAAAACGGAATTATTTTTCCTCCCCTTAATTACTAGATTACATTGAAATACCCAGACATATATCTGATCGGATTAAGATTCTTTTTTCCATATCACTCAATTCCATTGAAGAGTGTGACAGATGAAGTACGGAATGCAATTGTCCAGCTGTTGAGTTGTTTACTTTGAGTTTTCGGCTGTTAAAATAAACTTTAGTTCTATTTCAAGTAAACTGTGACATATTGCAGAATTATTTAGGGTTAGATTGTAAAGTAAATCATTCGGAGTAGTCTAAAACTTTCATAATGTGCGATAAAGCCGAATTTGAAGTGTGCAGATTGTGTTTAAACAGTCGTGGACTGTTGATCAATGTTTTCGGCGAGAATAGTAAATTACAAATCATGCTGCAAAAGACTGTAGAAGATTTAATAGATTTCAAAGTAAGTTTAGTTGTCTGTGTTCAGTGCTTAGAATGTTATATGTGTAAAAAATCTTATATGAGATAGAAGTTCGTTTGTATATCGCGTATACTCTTTTGTAAAATAATGGTGATATTAAGACCAGAAGTTTAGTGCGTTATTTGGTGAATATCTGTTTATGAAATATTTAATCAGGTTGTGCAGGATGAAATTCATCCCTGGTTGGTGTTTTCTTCCTGCATGGAGTTACTGACTGAATACCGGCTATTTAAGCGTCGATGTAGCGAGTGTTTGTCTGTTTTCTATGATCGCATGAAAAAGGGGTGCAATATTACGACGAAAGACTTGATAACCAATCGAGAAGAGGTCAGTTGCATTTATTAAATTGAACTATATCAACAACGAATACTATATTCCTCTGCGAAAACGAATCTGCGGGAAAAGAATTTTGTCATCACCAAGGTCATGATCAATGCCAGTTATTAATAAGTGTGCGAAGATACCCAATCCTAGAAAGGGGCAAAATGAAAGTTTCTAAATTTTATATTCTAGGAAAATTTGTCACAAGAGATAATTTTCCTCGTTGTAAAAAGTTAAAAAAAACGGAAATGTATTCTATAAAATTAATGCATTAATTTGAACAATATCAAAAACGAATACAGCTTTGAGCTAGAGGGAATCTTTTATTGCATATTCTCTGGAATGGATTTGGAAATGTTTTCTTGAATATAATAAGTAATCTTACTGATAATCTTCTGAGTCACCTGGAATAACTTTTCCTTGTATTCAAATACATTTTTTGGTTTTGGTTATTCATCGCCAAGTTTGTTGATGACTATCCCCTGTCTCTCTCCTGCAGAACTCAATTTCTTTCTCCCTACAGGAATTAGTTGCACATAAACCATGGTCTCCCTCCTCATCACCATCTCTTCCATTGCACAGTATTGCATATCTCTCTGCAGTCACTATCAAGGGTTTCCCTGAGTGAAACATACCCTATTATGTCTTATATGTGATGGTATATTATGTCAATTTATTCCTCATGATTGCTCAGAGGCATTAAGACCTGATCAATAATCAAGTCTGTCAGTTCTGTGTACTTCTACCAATGGTATTCTATCTTTTGCTAGGTCTATGTTGATTAGGTTTATATTTACTTTTCCATTTCATATTTTTGCCACCCTGATATATAATTTTGCATATTTGGTGGTGTAATATGTCTATCAATGACATTCCCTCATACTAAAGGTTTTTCCAATGAATTAACAAGGGTTTTATTAAATGTTATCAAGGCAGGATGTTTCTTTGCTATTTAAATGGGATTAAGAAGAAATATAAGTGGTAGATTTAGGTGTGATCCTCAGGTGATAGATATTGAATCGCCAACTGGGAGACCTCAATTGGATTTGTACACACACTACTATAGTCACTCTATACCATGGACTTCAGCATTTTCAATCCTATTTTGTTACCAGATGTAATCCTGAAAAACCATTGGTGGCACAGTGAATGAATATATGTACCCCTAAATATTAATACACTGCTAATGGCTGAATTTCACATAATGACATGTGAGGGTTAACTTTCGGTGAACTATAACATTATCATCTGCCAAATGGAGGTTCCCATTGATTGCAGTGTTAATGGTTTATAATGAAGAGGGTGATGTCCTGAGCAATGACAACAAAGCTGCAAAGAGGCTAGGAGAGGATATGGTTTGTGGTACGTCATGCAAATTGTTTACATTCAGTAGTGCTGTAGCATCTCATATCATTCGCCTTGAACAGAAATAATTGATAGAGATGTCAATTATTTCGTGAGCACTTGGAAGAATTGGATTGCCACTAATAAATACAGCAAGGTATTGATCTAGGTTAAAGAGTTGAGCTATTATGCAATGCAGTCAAAACAAATGTTGTTTCACAAAGTAAATTACCAAATTAGCTTAAAGTGATTACTTTTTTTACTGCTGTTTCTAGTATTTGCTTAACTGGAAAGATGTATTGTCCTGATGCTTTTATTTGTAAATGTTAATCATCTGCCATTATGATATTATAACCAATTTATGCTTTCCATTAGTTGCCCACTGTGATTCAGAAAGACTTCATTAAAGATGCATTCGCCTTTGACACTGTTGGCAGTAGTGCCGTGAATGTCAAAGATGACTTGTTTATTGTAAAAGAAGGGGCTGAGAATTCTAGTAGACAATCTTTTGCTCCAGAAAAGGATGTAGAACTGTCAATGGTTGCATGAATTCAGGAAGGTGAAAATCATTGGTGCAGTAATGTAGAAGCAAAGAATTTGGTGAGTGTTTATATATAATGTTGTGTGTGTATGTATAATAATGTGTACACAATTAACCATCTGCATATTAAATCTAGCCTATTTAAGGTAAAACTTTCCTTGCAACAATTTCAGAGTGTAAAAATCATTCGCATTGATTGGGATTTGAACCCAGATCCCTCAATATCTGGTCGAGTTCTTTAGCCACTTAAGCTACTGAGGCGTCCTCTTAAACTCTGAAATTTTTGGGCTTTTAGAAGAAGTGGATGTTGTTTTGAATTATTGTGCTTACAATGTCACAAGCATTGGTATTTATGCACAACGTGCCACATCCCACAAGGTTAAAGCCAACTTTTAACACTTATGGTGTTTATACATTGACAAATTTCAACGACACTGGGGGAGATGCCGCTACAATCTGAAATTGTTGCATTGAAATGCAAATTAGCAGATGACTCTGTTAAAAGTTACTTTTGCGGCATCTCCCTCAGTTTCTTTGGAATAAAACTATCCTATTTATTTTCTTGAAAACCCTCTTTTATCTTGATGGTTGAACTTGGTTGTTTGTTATCCTTTCATTCCTCCTAATGTTTTTTGACCAATGGGGAATTCAGTTCCTATTTTTCTTTTTGCAAAAGTTGTTAGGAGAATATTAATACTTCCATTACTCGTTATTGTTCTATGAAAACACATCTCTCTCTGAAATGGGATCTCACTCTATCTGTAATGTTTGTCTTTCAGGACCCATTGGAAGATAGAGATGTTTAATTATCCTTTCATAAGGAAGTGGATGTTAAGGAAGACTTTCATTTCGACATTCCTCAGGACCCATTGGAAGATGTAGATGTTTCATTATTCATAAATGAGGAAGTGGATGTTAAGGAAGACTGTCATTTTGACATTCCTCAAGAGGATAAATGCCTGGGAACGGATCTGTTGCAGGAACAAGGTAAGGTCTCATGCCTATTAGTTTTTCACTTTGCTTTAGGCAAGACCCTTTCATTGCCCTCAGTGTTTCCTATTCAATGAGATAGAACTGTTATTGTGTATACCAACAGTATATGTCAAAACCAAATTTCAAGGAACTTGGTAATGTTCATTATTTGCAAAAGCCAAAAGCCAATGCCTTTGATAACTGTTTATTCTCTTTTTTAACATTTTGTGCAATATTAGTGAAGTTTATTTTTCAAGATGTAGTCTGCATGCATGCCAATTTGCAAGTGTTGTGGACTAATGCCATTGGATGAGCAGCACTGTGAATCCCCTAATCCTGCTTCCCTTTGGTTTATCTTAACAGTCCACCTTCTCTCCAAAAATAACACTTTCTATTATGTTTTTCTTTCTTTCCAATGACTATGATACAAAGCCACACAGAGCCAGAGCTTAATGATCCATTCAACAAAATATTAATGGTTTCAATTCCCTAATACATCCATTCCCCAGCACATACCCTAGGTTGGTACCAGGGGATTTCATGAATCAGGGAGATGGATCTATTCTTAAAGATCTCTAGCTTATCCTCAAACTTGATAGTTCCCTCTTCAATCTTTTTCCTAAATGCTCCTTGTTAACTTTCAAATGCCCTACCAACTTATCACACCTCAAATCCAACAATCCCATCGTTAACATCTCAACCTTTTCTATTAATAACTCGCATTCCCAGCAGTAAAATTATATGTAAAATATTTGTTTTAAAAACCAGAATCTCACTTGTATCCCATACAGTTTTTAACTCTCTTACCAATTACCTTCTCATCATGACCTCCAATAATGTAGTTTATCTTCTTAATCACCAACTTTGCCATTCCCTCTAATTTTGGACAGTGTATCACATCCCTCAATATTAGACTTAATAATCATGTCCGGCCTCATGCAAGGTATTTACAATGATTGGGATGTTCCCAAACCCTGATTTTATTCTTCTCTACATATACAGCTGAATAACAAAGAGCCATACTTACATTGTAACAGATGCTATCCATATCAAACTAAATGGTCCTTTCTTATATCCTATCCATAAAAAGATAGAATCTGTAATTACCCAGACCATTGAGATAGTTTCCTTTCAAATCTATGCCATGTCCTTTTCATAAGGACTTCTCTCCACCAAATCCTCAGATTTATACAGAATAATAAATATTCCATAAATAATCATTACTTCTGGAAACAAAAGTTAAATGGTGATTTTTTTCAATTTCACAGATCTTTCACAGATGATAATCCACTCCACTCCCAACACCTTACATGTTATTCCTACCCTTCTAGAAATCCGCTATCCAATTTTTACTTTTGCATATCTCACCATACCTATCTCTTCCATCCACCATCCTCAGACCCTTCTGTTAAAATAATTTCATTTGTTCCTTCAGTCCCTTCGTTAAAACGTTTCTTGCAACTTCTTTTCATGTACAAGGTCAGTTCAATAAGTACCCATGTTAGAAATGAAGAAACCACATTTCAAACAATTTTTTTTATTTTTCAACATTGTCCCCTTTTAGAAATATACACATCTATCAACATTGCGGAAGTTTTTTTAACCCCTCCAAAAATTAGGATTTGTCAACATCACCACAATATGCATATATCTTAGGGATAACTTTCTCATTTGAGCTGAATTTTTCTCTTGCAAGGCATTTCTTCATGTTAGGCAATATAAGAAAGGCACAGGAAGGCAGATTGGGTGAATAAGAGGGATGTGTCAGCAGTTCATTATGTAGCTCATGCAGTTTGGTGGCAACATCTCCAGATCACTGTATGCACTGAATGGTTGAGGCCTTAATTTTGTGTAATTCCATTTTTAACCCAGGATAAATACTATCTTTGCTTTCTACAAATAAATTTTATTGGTCAACTAGTGTCGTTACACTGTAACATCCTCAGGACTAGTGCTGAGGATGTCACTAGTCCTGAGGATGTTACAATGTAACAAAACTAGTTGACCAATAAAGTTTATTTGTAAAAAGCAAAGATAGTATTTATCCTGAGTTAATCTCCAGATCAGCTTGTTGTCCAAAATGGGCAATTGCAGCATCCATTGTGTCAACAATTTTATCATCCCTTATTTATCATGTGAAATATTGCCATTCTGGTTGACACACCCATGATGCCTGCTATTTTGTGCACTATGAAGAGCCATGATGTGGACTTTTTGAATGATTTTCTGGGTAGCCATGTCTGCTGGGTGTCCTGGTCAGTCTTCATCAAAACAGATGTTTGTCCACATTAAAATTCATTCAACCAATATTTAACTGTGATCATGGTTGGCTAAATTTCCCCATAAACAGAACCAACTTTGCTTTTATCTCCTTGCATTTCTACCCATCCAAAACCACAAAGTGAACTACTGAATAATACTGCTCCTTTCCCATCTCAACGAAAATCACTAAACCCGTCTTTCTCTAATGGCTGCCAAATACTAACTAACCTTTAAATCAATAAAACATATACTTCCCTCAGAAAGGCCCATTTGTAATAAAACACGCATACTTATTGAACTGCCCTTATTGAGGAGAGATATATATGTTTACCTGTATGTATGTGGCTAAGCAGTAAATACATACATATATATATATACAGTATTCATACACATGTATAGCATACATAAACATGTAGCCAAGTGGTTAAGAGGTCAATCTGTAAACTGTAATCAACATGAAAGTTTGTTTGTTTGCTGGGTAGCAGTAGATTTCACCCAGTACTAAGCCAGACTGTGAAATTCACACCTCAGGGTAAGGGAGCCGGTCCCTTTCCCTGTTCCAGAGAAAAGACTTGGCAAGCCAGGCCAAAATTAGTTATTTCATAGAAAAACAATCTGTATGCTTTATATAATATTCCATAGCCAAAACTAGTGAATAACATAACCCTAAGTTCACTGACATGTGTTCATTGCCATATCAATGGTTATTGATTTATTTTTTGCTTTTGATTAATAGCAGCAGCATGACAGTTATATTTTGACCTTTTAAACAATTCCTTCCCTAATTATTATTTTTTCATTGTTCTCCTTTTTTTAAAGTTCATGGACGGTTCTTTTTTTCTTCTCAAAGTTCCTGTCAAAAATTTATTATATTTTCTTGAAAAAAAAATATCCTAAAATAATACTTTTGGAAAAGTTTTGCAAGACAACATGGAACGTCTTTTTTTAGATAATTCCTTTTCATCATTTTCTGCTTAACAAAAAGTAATCAAAATAATAAATGTTCCATATGTTTCATTGAGAAATCAGGATGCACGGGATAAGGATATGACCTCTTAATAATACTGCGCTAATAATTAGGTTCACACATTTGAATATAAGACTTGGTGTTAGTTGAATTAAACCATCACTAAATAAATTGACCATTTTTTCATCAAATAATTGATCATGATTGAACTCATTATTTTATTCAATGCTAAGTATTGTCATTTGCATAGATCCCATTTTACTTTTTAAAGTATAGCCTTTTTAATGACTGTTTTTTATCTTGTGCAATTTGTTGAAAGCATTAAAATGTAATGTTTTCATTTAATTTTCTGTTCTTTAGGTAAGAAATTTCCTTCCTTACATGCAATTTTCTTTTCCTGTTTGCTTTTCTTTTAAAGCATAGGAAATATTATTATCCCTTCTCAACTTTAATCAACCCTATCCGTTCTTGACTTTTAATGCCTACTTGTTTTAAGTTAACAAAAAGGTATATGTTGGGCTAAAAAGTCCATTGACATGGTCAAAAATAGGGTGAAATTTTGCACAAGGGTCATAGTTTTCATTCAATGGCAGTTAAAGTTTTAAATTATCAGCGAGAAGAAATAATTTTAAAAGTACTTAAAAATTATTCTTTGATATGATTTTTTAAAACCACAGAATTGAGCAAAAAGTATCTGTTCACATAAATTGTACCAAATTTCATGCCATTTCCTGACAATATACTTCTTAAAAAGCTATATATAGAGGCTAAGAAGTATTTAGCCTATCTTTTTGTTTTAAGTACAAGTATTTTCAGCGGCCATTCTGGGAAACACTCATTAGAATAACTATTAAGGTCAGCATTATGTGATGACAGCTGCCTTTTTCCTGAAATTTTAGCATTATTGCAGTTGATAGGATGCACAAACAGCCTGATGAATTTGTATGAAGGAAGACTTGTAAGCATTTGATTGTAAACTTAAATTCATTAATGCAATAAGAATGTATCCAAGTATTTTTAAATATTATTAATTATGTACAAAAATATGAATATCCCCACTTGAGATGAAAAACTAGTTTATAACTATTTATTGATTATCTTCTTTTTCTTAAAATATTAAGGGAATGGCCAGAAGCAAGAAGGTACTGGGAAAGATGCTGAAAGTAACCTACTGCACTCTTGTCAATTTGGCGTGCACCTTAAGAAAGGGATAAAATTCTTATGTGATATTTGCTCAGACGTATATAAGTGTAAAAATGACATTGCAAGACATATCAAAGTAATGCACCCTCTGGAGAAATATCATCAATGCCAACAGTGCACCAGAAACTTCCAAAGATTGAATCAACTCAAAAGCCACATGTTAACACATGCCAAAGAAAGGCCATTTAAATGTGGAACATGTTTGAAAAGTTTTTCTCGAAGGTGGATCTTAAAGAGGCATCTGTTCACACATTCTAAGGAGAGACCACATAAATGTAAGGTCTGTGCAAAATCTTTTAAGGAGAAACGTCTCCTTGGGAATCATATGCAGACACATTCAGATGAAAGGCAGCATAAGTGTGATATACGAGGGTCATCCGGAAAGTAGTACCCGTTCGTGCCGCATGAAGTGCTGACGACGCGAGTAGCCGCTGGACGAGGTCAGATAGCTTCAGTGGCTTGTTTGCCTTCTCTGAGCCAAGTTGCGTGATGCTAGCATTGCCTGTGTTGTTTCTGTGATTGTTTACAATGTTTAAAAAAATTGAGAACGCCGCCAGTTGTGAAGTGAGGGCAGTGATTAAATTCCTCAATGCAAGAAACGTTCGCCCATGTGATATTCATCGCCAATTAAAGGAGGTGTATGGAGACAATGTAATGGACGAGTCGTCTGTTCGGAGCCATGGTGTTCATTTGGTGAATAATAAAAGAAGAAATTTGATGGTGTTGAGAAGTTCAATGAAAGCTATTAACCATTCAGTACAAAAGTCATCAATTGAGAAAGAGGACAATTGTTCAGCCAACACTAATGTGAATTTGATGGATGATGATAACTTTGAAGAAGTTGATATTCAGGTAAGGAAAGAAAGCTATTATGCATTGCTTTTATAACCAATGCTCTTTCATAACAATATGTATTCTGTTATATCCTGAGTGCAGGGCTTTTCAATCTTAGGTAGTGTTATGAGATGAAATGGCCTTGCATTTGGTTCTGCATGGCTAAATCTTTCTTTCAATGAGGACTGGCATTAAAAATCTTTTATAACTTTATTGCTATAATTGCTAATAATTCGTTCATGCAATTCAACTATTAACGGTATCAAATGTTCTGTGTTTAAGAAAATGAAGGACTACCAAATGATTTAAGTTACAGAGTAATTTGAAGAAATTAGCTCCCAAAATGTATGTTCTGGATTAAATTATTTTGAAATTTGGACCTTCTGTCATAATAGATAAGAATGGATATCCTTGGCATTAGTATCATGAGAGATGAGGAGAGCTTTAGATAGTGTTCCTTGTGATAAATTGCGGCTTGCTAAGTTCAAAATGAGCTGGTTGTATTTTTGAACAAGATCGTAATTCCAATTAGATATTGTGATTACTTCATATAGTTTGTTAAAGAAGCTTATTGTTATGAGAAAAATAAGCCACCAGACCTATTCTCTGTATTTAATATGTTATTTAATTTAATTGGTGGGCCAAAACTATTATTCATAATGTTGAGGCATTTTCTTGTTAACAGTATTTAAAAATTTTCATTTTATATTTTCAATCCATGTATATCAAAGGTTTACTTATATTTTAACAGTAAGCTCTCCTATAATTTACCTTCTCTAAACTTGAATTTAAACACTGGCAATATCATTTGATGTTAGAAGGTTCAACGAATAATGTTAATGTTTTTGAAGAAATTAAGACAAATGTTCTGTATAAATGCATGCTAAAATTTTTAATTTAGATTGGAATGTTAAATTTTAAACCTTGTATAATTTTATAGATTAGGTTTGAAAGTTTTTTGGGGATTTTATTAATGTTTTACATGGATGCAATCTACATTGGTTATGTTGGTATTTTTCAGGATGATTTAGAAGATTTAGAATTGCATTTATCCTCTAATGAAGAAGTAGATAATAAGGAAGAATGTAATGATGATACTTTGCAGGAGATGGATGGAATTCCATCGGAACAGTTGAAGACACATGGTGAGGGGAGCTGGAGAGACTGTTGTCTTACTTTTGCATTTTGAATATTTTAGAAATACCTAAAATGTCAGATACAATGTTATGACTAATTACAAAACTTGATGGGAAAATATTTAAAACGGAATAAATTAGTAACAGAATTATTATTATCAGGTAATCTACCAGACAAGGTAGGTTTATGGATAGACATAAATACTAATCAAGTATTTGTTACCCCTAGCAAAAAACAGCATACTATTCTATATCAGGTCTCTCTTTAGCTCTGAGTACTTTCTTTCTCTCATCATCCAGTCTAACATCCCTATTCTGTTCCTTCCCTTTCCTCATTTGCCTAACATTCTACCCTCCATTAGTCTTCAACATCCGGCTGCAAGTTAATAACCCCTTCAGCAACTTTTCCTCCCTCCATAAGATATCTCCCAGCAAACCTCTTTCTTTGCCCATTATACCAAGTACTTCGTAATTTGTTTTCTTCTCTTTCCATTTTACCTTCTCCATTCTTCTCCACATCCACATTTAAAAATCCTTCAGTCACTGTCTATCCCCCTGCTTCAATGACCACGTTTCTGCACTGTATATCACTATCCTCAATATCAAAGTTTCCTAAAGAGTTTTCATAATGTCCCTGCTCAATATCCCTTCGCTTAACGCATTTCTTATCCTTATGTCCCTATTACTTCTCCTGTGTTGGTCCAATCAATACTGAGATACATAAACTTTTTTTCCAGCTCTAGTTTTCTCCATCCTATTTTAATGTTAAGCTTAGCCTTTTTCATTCTAGAAAATTGCATATCCTTTGTTTTATCAATATTGATTCTCATCCCATACTTGTACTGAATTGCCAATTCACTAAGCAATGCTTTCAGCCCATTTGCTTACTGACAAACTAAAGCTTATTCATCAGCAAACCTAACTGATTTTATGAATTTCCCGCCCACTTTCATTCCTACCTCCAGTTCTTCCCATGCATCTTTATTCATTTCCTCTGCATACATGTTGAGCAACAAAGGTGATAATAAGCAACCCTATCTTACACCTCTTCCTAACACTTCCCATCTGGACTCCTCATTCCTTACTTGCACCTGAGCAGTCTGAGACATGAACAGGTTGCAGATTAGCCTCATTTCTCTCCATTCTATTCCTATTTTTGATATTATACCTCGTGGTCATATTCTTTATTCCTTTTGATTAAAAATCTCATTACTGCAATGGCATCACATGTACCTTTCCCCTTCCTATACCCAAACTGATCTTCTAAGTAATTAATTGCCTTACTCTCTTTCCTTTTATTTATGATCCCAAGAACAACTGCAACAGAAGATGTTGCAAAATAAAATGCTCTCAGCCATTGGCAGGGCTAAAATCCTAAAAATAAACAAAATAAAATGAATATAATAGATTTCATTTCACTGCCTCAGATTGTTATTTTCTAAGTCCCTCTTTTTTCAAACTTTAATAATTTGAGTACCAATCTGATAAATATGTTGAACCGTAAATATTCCATGGTGTCCTTTTTTACATTTCATTTTAACAGTTAATGATCTATACCCCTTTTGGCCAAGATTGTAATAGAAATTGTTGAATATTCTTGCTCAGTTTGGAAGTTACCCTCGTCAAGGTTTTAGTAAATTGATCAATTTAACTCCAGGTTTATTTACTATGGTCTTAACTTGTAGAAAAGTTTGTTTAAAGGGTATTCCAACTTTTTTGTGTTGAATATTTAACCTTAAATTATTCTCTTTCAGGATTTTGGGTATAAAATTAAGCAGGATCCTTACAATAAGTATCATTGTTGGCTCTAAAAATCAAAAGCCAATGATGTTATCCTCAAAGCTACCTAAATAAATTGAAAATATGTTCATCCTACATCAATATACGTAGTTGGTTTATCTGCTATTCATCAAAAGTCCACTGAAAATCATTATCTAGTATATTGTTTCAGCATTTGTCATCGGTACATGAACTGTTAGAATGGAGTATATTTGTTATCTTTTGATCTGCCTTTTTATTTCAAATACAAGAAAAGGGACACTAGAGCAAGGTCAGGGCTTATAAGAGCATTGAAATGGCAAATTATGGCTGAAGCTTCTTTCTTTTTTTGTTCCCTGCTCAAGACTTTTGCCACCAACTTTGAACATACCTCCTTTAACACTAGATCCTCAATAATTTGTTAATGTTGGTTTCACCCAAAGGGCTGGATTCTTTCCTAATAAGGGAGGTTATTAAATGCATAGCAGAGTGAAAAACAGTTTTATTTTTGATACCTCATTTTCATATTGAGTGTTCATCAGGTGTCTTACATGGCCCTTATCTTTAACAAGTTGTCACACTTTCTTCAACATTTTTTGCCACTTAAAAACTTCTCAGGGGTAAGACATCATCTGCATGAGCCTTTTTAATTAGTTCTAGGTCTCCAAATATGAATTTCTTGAGTTAAATGCTAAATTGAACATCAGAGCATTGCTCCTATATGCACTAATTGCTTGCATGAAAACAAAAAAAAATTAGTCATAACTGATATCCACCATCTTTCTCAATACATGCACAGAGCCAACTAAACTAACGTTTATTATTTTTGGGGATACCCTCTACTAAGCCAACAAGTCAGTTACCTATCCAATGCTCTATTAAGGCTACAGCAGGCCAGTCCTGACACCTATTATACTGACCCTATAACTGCATTCACACAAAAACCACCATTTTCCATAAAAAAAGTCTGAAGCCTTTTGTTTAAGAAGATCTGTATTATCAGGCCCTAGTTGTCAATGCCATTTATTTATTAATTGTACAGATCCAAAATTTGCAGTTTCAGTATTCTCTTATTTTTGTTTATAATTCCTTAATAATTTTTTCTTGTGTATAAAACGATAGTTTCATATATTTCCCTTTTATAGAAATGGCTTACGTTCTTAATTTTATATATATTCTCTTTGCTTATTTAGTTTCTAGTTTTGTTTTGCGAAAAACCCTCTAGTCCTTATCAAAGTCCTTGTGGGAAATAATTACCTTTTAAAAAGTTAGCACCCTAATATTTTATATTTCATTTCCTGTATTCAAGAGATGTTTCAGCCTGGAATTAGTCCAAATCTTTCCATGGTTCCTTATATCATAATTTACCAGAAAGCAAAATAATGTAACATGAAGTCTCAAAAAATCAAAAATATTATCCCTACTGTTGTAATGTTTGTGTGATAGATATTATTGCAGCTAAAAGTAGGTTTAGTAGCTACTAACATATTGTTAATTCTAAGGTCCGAATGAGTTGTTGTGGCATGGTTAAATATATACTTAGCTTGGTCACTTTGAGGTTGTAATGTGGCCAATTGGTTCTATATTTATTTCATTGCTAGGTGGTTAAATTTTTAAAATATCAAGAAAAAGAATATTTCAGTAAATATAATTTATTCTTTAGAATTCTTTTAGTAGCCCATGTAATTAAGTCAGAATTATCTGCCCATGATCATACTCATACATATTTCTTATTTTTTATTAAAGTACAATGAATGCTGGCATTTGATATAGTCATGACACAGAAGTGCCTAATAATTGATCTTGTGAAAAGCTAGCAAGTGGCTAGCAATAGCAGCTCAGCATAACTTTTTGTGACATTTAAATTTGGTAATAATAACTTGTTTCATTATAATTTTATCTTAAACCTAAAAGAATTGTCAGATATAATTCACCGATACTTTTCTTTTGTTTAAAAGAAGCACCATAAAATTTGTTTTCTGACCATAAACCTAAAAAACTTGTTTTTAAGTGATAAATACTACCTTGAACAAAAAGTTCCCGGAATAACCACCGTGTGGCGCTCCCATCGTTCCGATTTGAGTTCTGTTTTTTTTGTTAAATTGGTACATCTGTTGTTGATATTCCCTTTAAATCTTAGTGTCATAACTTGACATTTGCAAAAGTTACGGTCGGTTTTCGGTATGTCCATCAGTGCTTCCTGCTATTTTTCCATGACTTCCTCTCAGCTGCTAAAACGCGTTCCCCGTAATGGTTTTTTAACTCGATTGAACAGAAAGAAGTCACAGGGAGCCAAATCAGGTGAATTCGGTGGCTGTTGGATGGTATTTGTTGCATTTTTCGTCAAAAAATTACGAATAATGATAGCACTCTGCGACGGTGCGTTATCATGGTGCAAAATCCACGAGTTTTCTGCCCACATTTCTGGACTCTTTCGGCGAATTGCTTCACGCAAACGTCTCATAACGCCCAAATAATACTCTTTGTTTACTGTCTGGCCTTCTGGCAAAAATTCATGATGCACTACACCGTTGTAATCCATGAAAACCGTCAGCATTGCCTTCTTTTTTGACTGAAAACGACGTGGTTTTTTTGGTCTCGGCTCATTTGGTGAACGCCATTCACTTGCCTGATGTCTGGATTACGTGTCGTACTCAAAAACCCACGTCTCGTCTTCAGTAATGATCCTTTTGATGAATGTGGGATCGGATTCAGCCTCGCAAATCATGTCTTTTGCGACGTCAACACGGTCTCTTTTTTGCATGAAATTGAGGTCTCTTGGCACCAACTTTGCTGCTACACGACGGAAACCCAAATCATTAACCACAATGTCTTGGGCGGATCCATAGGCAATGTTCAAGTCCTCGGCTATTTCTCTGATGGTTAATTTGCGGTTATTGACCAACATTTCTTTTACTTTATCAATTTTTTCACCGACTTTCGATGTCGATGGTCTGCCACTGCGTTCATCGTCTTCGATTGACTCACGACCACTTCTGAACTGCTCGTGCCACTGGTAAACGACCGTTTGTTTTAGAGAATCGTTGCCGAAACACTTTTCCAACATTTCCAACGTCCGTGCGCCACTAAATCCGTTTTTTACGCATAATTTAATACAAGATCGTTGTTGCAAATTTAAATCCATTTCTGCAATTGTAAAAAATCGCCAACACACACAGAGATAGATGTACTCTTGGCTACGTAACTTTTGCAAATGTCAAGTTATGACACTAAGATTTAAAGGGAATATCAAAAACAGATATACAAATTTAACAAAAAAACAACTCATCGGAACGATGGGAGCGCCGCACGGTGGTTATTCCGGGAACTTTTTGTTCAAGGTAGTATGTTCTTAAAACGTTTTATTAACAGAAAAGTTAAAGTAAGGGTTTTATTTTCTTTCTTAAATTTCCTGTGTAAAATATATTTGTTGTTAAAAGTTCTAGCAATCTAAAGGACCAATATAAGAAAAGTTATGCCAGAAAATGTGAAAGGTCTTTTTTAGATAAATTGTATCAAAATTATAAATAAAATTAACTTTAAGGGTACCGTATGTGTCAGTTGAAATTCACAGATTGCCATACTAATAGTAGCTTCACATAATTAAATAGAAGTAATAAATAAATTAAGTATTGAACATAAATTATCGGAGGTGAATGACTTTATCACACATTAAATTGACCATTTTACTTGATTAGTAATTTGTCCATGAATGAATTGATGATTTTATTAATCAATAAAGATAGTCATTCTCTTAGTTCCCATCTTACATGTTGTAATTTTGGTATTTAAACTTCTATTGTTGGACTTTGTGCTTTTGGTGAAAAACAGCCATACAAAGTTAATTTCATTTAATTATCTACTCCCTTGAAGAAGAATTTCCTTTCTTTATACATTTGTCTTTTCTCACATTCCAGTCTTTTAAAACAGGAAATATTCCTATTTCTTCTCAAAATCCTTTTACAAATTTAATTTTCTAGGCATTTGTATATGCTAAGTAATCATTTGTGGAAATGTAATGCATGATGGCATTGAACCCTTTTCTTGATAATTTTTTATGTATGTAAGTCTATTTACCACCAATTGGAGATAACAAACTTGTTAATTGCAGGTATATAATTTTTCATCGATAAGATTCCTTTTCTTCAAATCTTTCAGATTATTGTAAGAAACAAGATGGTGCAGGGAAGGATGCAGGAGGCATTTTATTGCATGCTTGTCAAATTTGCTACAAGGAATTTGCACAAAGGGACCTTCTCAAACATCATGTCTTGCAAGTGCATGTTAGGAAGGCAACACAATTTAAGTGTGACTCTTGCTCAAAGGCATTTGACAGGAGAAATGACCTTGCATGTCACATCAACTTGGTGCATGCTGCGAAAAATAAGTATCAATGTGAATTCTCCACCAAAAACTTTCTATTTTTGAGTAGCCTCAAAATCCACAAGTCATCACATACTGCAGAAGGACCATTTAAATGTGCAATATGTTTGAAAGGTTTTCTTCAAAAGCAGTATCTAATGAGGCACATTTTGGCCCATACTGAAGAAAGGCGACACAAATGTGAAATATGCTCAAGAGCATTTACTCAGGGTATTGATCTAAAACGGCACTTGTTGACCCATACTGCTGAAAAGAGCCACAAGTGTGAGATATGCTCAAGAGCATTTGCACTGAGTTTTAATCTGAAGAGGCACTTGTTGACGCACACTGGTGAGAAGCCATACCAGTGCGGGATCTGTTCTAAAGGATTTGCTGGGAATAGTAATCTAAAAATTCACTTGTTGACCCACACTGGTGAAAAGAGGCACAAGTGTGAGATTTGCTCAAGAGAATTTGCTCAGAAGAGTCATGTAAAGATGCACTTGTTGACACATACTGGTGAGAAGCCATACCCGTGCCCGATCTGTTCTAAAGGATTTGCACTGAGTAGTAATCTAAACATTCACTTGTTGACACACTCGGGTGAAAAGAGGTATACATGCAAGATATGCTCAAGAGCATTTTCACTGAATAGTAATCTAAAGAGGCACTTGTTGACTCACACTGGAGAAAAGAGCCACAAGTGTGAGATATGCTCAAGAGCATTTGCACTGAATAATAATCTGAAAAGGCACATGATGACACACACTGGTGAGAAGCCATATCAGTTTAGGATCTGTTCTAAAGGATTCATTCAGAACAATAATCTCATGTCACACATGAAGTCACACACTGCAAAATGATCAGTGAGCAATGTAAATAATATTCAATATCATTGACTCATGTTCACAACTGGAGCCTTATTCACAGCCATATACTTTTGAAAGCCCACATAAATGAGTTACACGTTCGTCAGAGATTTAACAACAAAGCATCATCATTGAATACAGGAAGGCTTAGACAAAAGTAAGAAACTAAAGTGCTTGAATTATACAAATCCTTCTCCCAAGAATTACAGAGGCAATGTATGAATGAATGATCATACACTCTTCCAAATAATTATATCACTACCAAGGACCATCGTACTACATTTATTTCAAGTTTTTCAAAAAGTGTCATCATTCTTCTGTTTTGTGTAACTTATTTGAATAAAAATTAACAGCTATGAAAAATTTTATTTTGCTATCAATCATTTGAATATTATTAAATCTATTAGGAATCCATTTTCAATTGCACAATATTTAGTTCAAATGAATTTGAGGTATATCTACATAGGGTTTATTGCTGAAAAGCTGCAAGGGAATTCCTTAGTTCTAAGTTATCATTAATGGAATTGCATTGCTGACATTTTCTTTTAGACAGTGCATTGGGAAGTTAAGAGTTTTAAGTATCTGTTTTTAAATAAAGATTGGAATGCTATTACCATTTGTGGTATTTTCCTTCCAGATAAGGAGTCTTTAAGGTATTTCAGTCCAAAGCACACTGTTTAAGGAGCAAAATAAGGGGTCTATGAAGAAAGTTTTACTCATCCAAACATTCAAAATTTAATCATCTCAAATACTCTTGCTTCTTTTGGAGAAATGCCACTTAGTTGGGAATATAAATGACATTGTTGCTATTCTGGGACTGAAATGCATGGGTTTGGATATGTTTGCGATTTGCTGAAACATTTGCTTTTCACTTTGGTTTCTTTGGCACTGAGTGGCAAGGTTAAATGTGTTACTAACTTCTGGAATCTGCAAAACTTTGCTGGGGAAATTGCTTTTAAAGGGCTTTTAAGAAATGCAGCACTCACCTTGCCCAGAGTTTACCCATCCATATTCCTTACTGCAAGTTATTTTGCAACTTTTCTTTTGCTATCTTCATGGTCTAAGGTATCTCATGACCCTTCGGTGGCTTAATGTCATACATGATGTTTTGTAGCTTATTTGATATTTTTCTGTATTGTAGCACTTGAAGGCTATTCTTCTGGGAGGTCATCTCCAAGGGATTTTGGACCCTGTTGAAAATTCAGCAACTAAGTTTTGGTTGGCTGAAATTTAATGAGTCCCTCTCTACTTTTGTAAACTTCATATGGATTTCCTATTAATCCCTCCATAATGAGGAATTTTATTACAGAAATAAATTTAACTTCTTCATTTTAATCAGAAATCATGTACTGCCTTAATTTGTTTAAAGAAACTATTTAACAGAACCATTTGGAACTCTGCTTACAAATTAAACACACCTTTACCCAGGCTAGAATCATAAATATCTCTCTGATTGGAATACCATTCCTGTGTCAAGTTGAGAAATTTTGAAGTTATCCCTTTTTATTATCATGCCTTTTCATTCTCTCAGGAGAATTTTCATCTTAATGAGGATTTTCCTCATTAAAGGAACTGGATTCTTTCACCATCAATGAAACAACTTCAACTTCTATTCATCAACTCTTTAAATCACTGAAATTTGATAGCAGCATAAGGTTTAACTTTCCTTGCTGTAGCCCTTGAATATGTTTTTGTCAAAGATACTCCTCAACACATACTGGATGAATGCAATGACTTAAAAATTATGCATGCATATTAAGAAAAAAGGTGACTTCCAAATATTACAAGGAATGGTTATAAAGGGCATTTTGAATGTGGTCTACAGACATGTATGCATTAATTTGTAACCTCTTCTCATGTATCTAATTATAAATGCACCTAAAGATATTTAAAAATCCACCAGGAATAAATTTATAATGAGAACACTTTATTAGAGTGTTTTACCAATTGAAAACTTTTAATTTTTAGACATCTATCATATAAAAACGTTTTTTCAGGACGAGTCGTTTCTCCAAAAACCTCAATTTTTTAAAACTGTAACTGTAACAAACTTCAGCATTTCATTATGATAACAACATTCTTACCTTTTTCAATTAATAAATATTACACATTAACAAGTGTAAAAATCTATCAAACCTTTTCCTTCTTAATCAGAACATTCCTATGCTAGGGGTTAGACATAGGTATACTCATTCTTTTCTTAAATCGGTTTTTGAACAGAGTAACCTTGAAAAAGAAGCCTTTGAGACAATAAAAAAAGTTTTTAACTAGATAAAATAGAAATTAAAATGTTTGGTGTAAAAACGACCACTCTGGTAATGGCAGATGGAATTTATTTATTCTGATATTTATTGAATTTTATTATCTTTTATGTTTTTGTTCAACATCAGTCACTGAGTTTTGAATTAAAGTTTAGCAAGTTATTAAGATATTTGCCTGTTACCCAAGCCTGTTTTTTAAATGGCACTTGATAAATTCTCTCAAATCTCTAGAAGCATTTATTAAAGCTTAAAAAGAGCTTAATGGTGAATTTTTACACTATTATCATTCATATTTTTTTGTATAAAAATGGTAGGCTACCTCTCTTTTGCTCATATTTTAAACCTAATTAAATATTCAGGTTTGGAAATTATTGGCTTAATTAAGTATTAATTGTATCTATGTGGAGTGGCAAAATCTTCAATAGTATAGAGAAGATTGCACCGAAAAGTGGAAGGACTGATTTTGTAGAAGAATTTTATTGACGATATACTTACATCAGCTTAATAATCCTCAAAGTATGCTCCTTG
Organism: Hetaerina americana; assembly: GCF_022747635.1. Taxonomy (NCBI): domain Eukaryota; kingdom Metazoa; phylum Arthropoda; class Insecta; order Odonata; family Calopterygidae; genus Hetaerina; species Hetaerina americana. Next base: position 481,794 of record NW_027286481.1, on the reverse strand, counting down.
AGCTGCTTCACACTATGTATAACATTGCTCCCATTCCACATATGTCCATTGGCATTGATGACCCTTAGAAGCCTCTTGAAGGTCTTTATTGAGTCTAAACGTCATCCCCTGAGCTGTCTTTTAATCATGGGGAAGAAGAAGACTGGTGGTGCCAGATGGGGAGAATACGGCGGGTGCAACAATGTGGCAATGTGGTGTTGCCCCGGAGCTGTCTGATGACAAGTGTGCCATGGAAGAATTTTCAGCACCATCATGGCGCACGCCTTGTGCATTGCCAAATCCTGTGAAATAATGCATTGGACGTTGGATGCAGACAGACCCAACTCGTTTGCAATTCTTTCACTGGTTCTGGTTAAGCATTGGTCTGTGTTCAGCAGTGTCCTCACTCTGTCCACATTCGTCTCAGTTGTCGCATTTGACAGCCGTCCGTAATGATGGTTGTCTTCAATGAGATCCCCACCCTCTTTAAATGACTTGTGCCACTCAAATTCAGTGGAATGGCTTAAGGCAGTGGCCGCATAAGCCTGCTTGATCATATCGCGGGTCTTAGTTACCATCTTTCCAAGTTTTGCACAAAACTTTACAGAATAATGTTGCTCTAAATTCAGAAACAATTTCTTTTTTAACTTGAACAAAAAATTTGCTTCACTAAAAATGGTTTCCTCACTCACTCAAGCAAATGAGGTTTTTGTTGGTCTATTACTTTGAGCCCCTTCCATCTTACCCTGCCAGGCAGACCCCCCTCCACCCCTTCATTCCTGCCAGAGAAAATCAGTCCTACCACTTTTGGATGCAATACTTAATATATTGCAGTTTGCTGCTGCGTGTAATATTAAAACAGAGATGCAATGATAACCTGGATTTATACACATGTTTTCTTTTAAAACTAAGGTTAAAAGAACTAAGTATTTAAAGTTTAAATTCCTAAGCCATGTTTATTTATGTAAATGAATCCTCTTCTTTTTACCTCCCTTTACTGATTTTCAGCCATAGGTAGTGTTTGTCCCTGATGGAAGTGAATGTTTAATGGTTATCTTATAATTATTTATTGGTATCAGGTTAATATTCAAGTACACTTTCAAGGCAGGATCTAACAGGTCGATTCAATAAGTACCCAGGTTAGAAATAAAGAAACTATTTTTTCAAAAAATTTTTATTTTATTTTTCAACATGGTTTCCTTTTAGAAAAATAGAGTTCTCTCATCAACCTTGCAATTTTTTAACCCCCTCAAAGAAAAGGATTTGCCCAACTCCCTTAATTATACCCCTGTCTTGGCAATAACTTCCTTGTAGGAGCTATTTTTTTCAATGAATGGTGAATGGCAGCAATTCATAATGTAGTTCATGCAGTTGGGTGGTAACATTTCCAGATGAATATGTTTGTGCATTATTGGTGTGTAAAATCACCTTCTTCTTTTCCAAATGTAGCCATGTCTCCAATTTTTTGTAAAAGTAGTCCAATTACTCACTGTAGTATTTCACAGTAATCATTCTTCCTTTTTCTAAACAATCCACCAGGTTGATGCCTTTTGCATCCCAAAAACCATCCGGATGAATCCAGGTTTCATCAACATTGATAATTTAACACAAAAACACCTTTGGATCTTGCTTTAATTGCTGCAAAAAATGTTTCTAAGTTGACAGGTGAATCAGCTTATTGTCAACCATGAGCAATTGCAGCATCCATTGGGGTTACAATTTTTTGATGATATGTATTCTAATATAAACAAAGCTTCATGAGGTCTTACCTCTATATTGGTGGCTCAATTGGGATTCTAGGATGGTAATAGAAGATCACTGGTCCAAGAAATGGTTGTTTGGTTGTAAAGAGTTTGGAAAAAAAGAGAGGAAGGTGGAATTACAGAGTTTGTTTATTTGATTGAATAAGTTGGTAATGCATTCCCTTGCGTAAAATGAAGAGCATGACAACAAGTTCTTGACCATCACAATATTTTTGCCCTCTCACTTTCTGCAGTCCACCGATTTATAACATCACAGTCACCCTTAGCAAACACCCCATAATCTATTCAATATACTCCATAGAAAGGTATACCCAAAAATTCTCAAAGAGAATAAAATAAACCATTTCACCCAGCATCACAAATTACAGAAATAAGCCACACATCTGATATAGGATTCAATCTTTTCTATCACCTTTTTCCTGGGATCCAAAAGACTTAAATCCTTTCTGAAAGATCTATTGCCTATTTCACACCATAATGATGGTACCTCATTGTTAAAGCTCCCATGTTCATCTCTCACCTATGGATGACCTGCCAATTAAAAAGCCTTGTGAGATCAACTAATCTGTTTGCCTACTCCCTCCCTAATAAATGTCATCATATTTTCTCTACTTGCAACAAACCTCAATAAATACATGTCAGCTTAATAGATCTAAACCTCTCTTCCCCCAACCACATATTGCCTACTCATGTTGCTCCAATGCTAACTTCCCCTCAAAAGAGCCTGGGACTGGTGAGTGGCATGGGGATGGGTTGGAGATTTTAGGAGTGGATTGCTTGATTTAAGGCATAGGTTGATGGGGCATTTGAAAGCTATGAAGGTTCATTTGGGGAAAAGGTAAGAGATGAATTATGTTTTGATGATAACCAACGATGAGTTTTTCAAGATTGATGTACCTAGATTTATCTTTGCCTGGTAGGTACCTCATTTAATCTTAATGACTGGGTATTTCAGCTTTTTTGTGATTCAGGAACATGGTCATTAAAGCAAAATGGAAAACCTTAATTGTTTGCTTTTTAATAGTAGGTATGGAGAAAATGCTGTTGACAGAAAGAAAAACAAATTAGGAAGTGCAAATAAAATAGTCAGGGTGAACTGCTGGGAAAAACCTAAAGTAGGAAGGAATGAAGAATTCAGGGTTCTCCAGAATCAAATGTTATCAGTGCAAAACACCTGCAAAATAACATGCTTGCAGAATAAACCATAAACTATTGATTGTCCTTGTAGCATGACTAATATTCACAAAAGTGGATTAAATATTAGGGAAACGTATTGAAATGACATTAACAAAGTACCTACAAATATAAGATATTAATATTTTCGTTTTTGCATACACTGATGTGATGTCTAAAAACTGTTCTCAATCACTAAAGGGGAAATACTGAGTGCAGTGAAAGGGATTTTCCTTAGGCAAAAGGTAAAAAATTAATAATTCTTAATAATAATTTCTCCTGAGAGATATCAACATCAAACTTTTTGCATGTCCAAAAACAGTTCTAAATCAAGAAATCACCAAGGGCAGTGAAAGGGATTTTCTTGAGGCTTAATTAAAAAAATTAATACTTGTCTGACCTGTTGATACTGTAACATGTCATCTCTCAGGCATCATTTCTCCTGAGAGATGTCAAAGTCAATCTCTTCCTTAATATATTATTCCTCATTTGACAGATGTAATTTGCAATATTCCAAAGGGTCATGTAATAAAAAAGACAAACATTTCACATGCAGTTTTTTCTAAACATTTCCATATGATTAAAAATATTAATGGAACAGTTTACATTCTACTAATCACTACAGTAAGGAGAACAATAGCAACTGCAGTCCTAATGGTCACATTTCATGAAAATGAATTGAAGGTTTAAGAAAAAGTCAGCTTTAGGGAGATATTTCAAATTGAAATAGCATAGTCGGACCTTAAGTAGCATTGGTTTCAAAGCACAGATGGCTAATAATGCAAACATAAAAATGCACACTCCCTAAATTTATAATTTCCCCATTGCCAAACAAAGTATGGTCACCTTTTGGAATTGATTTGCCCTCTGACTAATCTACACACTCTAATGAAGCATCAAAGGATTAACTAGAAGGGTCGATTTACTCATTGACAATGATCAAGCAATCTCCAGCATTCATAGCACTGCTGTTAATATTTTTAGAGACATATCATTCCTTGTCAGTCTTTCTTGACCTTCCTTGGAAACAAATGCAAAACATACCCACTTTAGAATTCAATAGAGGCCGATGATAAACTAATTTAAATGGGACACAATATAGCTGTCATCCCTCTCAGCTGTCCATATGTTTAACAGATTCCATAGAACTACAGAATGCCCTCCAACCATATGCCCTCCTTGCCTTTCTCGACCCTTGTTTCTTGGCTCAAAACACTACTTCTTCCTTATAACCCTTATAATGCAGTAAGCAACGGAGAGGTTGGTTAAGTAATTAATGTTAGAGTTAAACCATTACTAAGCCTTATACATCGTGTGAGTGCTGGAAATGATTTTCGTACAGGTGATACTAGGAAATACTAATAAAGCATATATAAAGAGTTTGAATGAACAGCAGATTTAATTTGAGTTCTTTAAATAAAAGACCAAAGTCAACACCGTAAAATGGGTGCAATGTGCACCAGACGGATGAATGCTTAGCTGGGGTTGAGATGTGACTGGGTCTGTGCGGGTCAAAGTGCCTCCTCGTGGATTGTGCCTAGGATGACACCTCATGGCACAATGCAGAATTGCATAAACAAATGAACCACCACATCATCTCCCTTGGTAAATGCGAAGGATACTCTTGTAAAGAGAGAGAAACTGTAATTGGCACTTCACAAAGTGATTGTAAAACACAAAGAAAAATTATTTAACAAATGCCAGGTACGTAACAGCACATGAAAAAACAAATACTGTTATGCAATCACACAGCTGCAACTACAAAGCAACATCAGATAACATACAGGAGAGGGAATGAAATTTAAATGCCCCTAAGTCCCAAAGTCAGTTAAATGTTTCGGAAAAGGCACTCTTCTCTGTGATTGTCTAGGTTGTGGTAATACGGGAGGCTGCTGAGGAGTGGTAGGATTAGTCGTCCTAGGTATGGTAACAGCAGGGCAATATGGCAGTAATCATGGAGTTTTATCTAACTGGGCACAAGAAACGTCATCATTAACAACATATTCTGGTTAAACACGGTCAATTGCCACAGATACCTCTCTGCCCTGGATTTTCAGCTTGAATGTTTTGGGATCATGCTGGATTACTCAAAATAGCCCATCATAAGGAGGAACCAACAATGGATGGAGCCTATCATTTCTCTTAAATACATGGGAAACAGCTTCGAGGATTAGATGAACCAGGAATAGAAACTTTTTTCAGAATTAATGAAGAATTCTGAATGGAATTGACAAGGGCACGATCAGACTCTGGAGACGCAGCTAGTGCAGCATAATCTATGGAGGCAGAAATGCTTTGAATGCCTGACATAGTGTCTGTTAAAATATTATCTTCACCTGCTACATACTTGATGTTTGTGGTAAATTGGGTTATTAAGTCTAAATGCCTACACTGCCGGGAAGAAAACTTTTCATGCCTCTGGGAAAATGTAAAAGAAATGGGTTTAGGGTTGGTGAAGGTTTGTCCTTCCACCATATGCCGGAACTGGATCACTACCTTATATACTGCTAAAAGTTCCCTTTAATGAGCGCTATAAGGCCTTTCAGCATCACTCAGTTTCTGTGTCCAGAAACCAAGAGGCTGATATCCTTTGGAAGTATGTTGTTGAAGGACAGCATCAACCTAAAACTCCAAAGTGTCTCTGAAAAGGGTCAGAAAAAAGACCCTTTTTGATGAGCTAAAACAGCAGTATTGCACAGAGCCTCTTTGCAGTCTAATAATTAAGCCTGTGATGCTGGTGTCCAGCTGATTGAGTCCTTGCTGTTTATCTTACCTGCCAGAAGGTTGCTAAGGGGCTCCTGGCTATTTGCGGCATAATAATTTACCATCCCTAAAAATTGCCACAGCTGGTGTATGGTAGCTGGTCGGGGAAAAACATACATAGAAATTAACCTTCTCAGTGAGTGATTAAGTTCCTTCCTCCATTACCGTACATCCTAGAAACTATATCTCATTCACATTGAAAACAGATTTTGAGAATTCAACAAGGATATCATCTATGTATGCATATGCATAAGGGAATCCCTTTAAAACATCATCTATAAACCTCTGAAAGGTCTGCACAGTATGTTGAAGGCCAAGTCTAATAAATGGAAACTCAAAAAGGCCAACAGGCATTATTGTTGCAGTTTTGGGAATATCTGCAGGTTTGACAGGTATTGGTGGAACGCACAAATTAAATCAATTTTTGAAAAATGGTATATCCACATTACCCCTGTGCAAAATCCATGATATGCGGTACTGGGTAATGATCAGGCATGGTTCTGTAATTCAGCAAGTGGTAGTTGCCACAGGGGTGCAACTTAGTGCTCTTCTTTGGCACCAGGTGTAAGGCAGACGACCTAGAGCTAGATGACCTCCATGCAGAACCTGTCTGAAGCATCAGCTCAAAGTCTTAATTGGCAAAGGCAAGCTCATCTGTTGCAAGATGGTGGGGCCTAGATGAAACTGGAGGGCCAGGGATGGTCTCTTTAAAATCAACCATGAAGTGATTGACTCTCCCAGAAGCTCCTGATTGATTTTTAACCTCGGGGAATTTGGCCATAAGGCTAGAATAAATGGAGGCCAGAGATAACTTACACTTGACCATTGCTGGGAGAGGCAATGATGCCCTTAAACGATAAGGTCATAACATTGTCCACGAAAGGTTTATGAGCAATGTTCACAAGGAGACTAAAATGGCAAAGAAAATATGCCCTTTTTATTGGCTGCGGCACATTGGCAATGATATACCTCAACAAAAATTCTCGCCAGAGGCCAAGGGAAAGGGAGAGCGTGGCAGATCCGTATGTGGTGATGTCAGTGTCATTGGGAGAGAAAAGATTAAGGTCTGATTTCCCTCTACGGTCTTGGAGCCATGTGACTGGGTAAAGAGAGAGACAGCACCAATATCTATAAAGATTTGACACCAGACAAGGTGCCAATGACAAAAACATGGTTGGAAATGTCTAAGAAGTAATTTGCTGCCTACAAGGACTGCCCAATTGGTTTCCCTGCATCATACAAACAGGAAAGGGTAGACTTAATGGCATTACTCCCTGGCGGTGGTACCAGCAGATGCCTTGATTGAATTGAATTGAGGCCTGGAGCCGGGTAAGACGTTAGGCCTTGGCTAAGAAAATGGGGACATGAGTGCATACCATGCTATTTGGCATGTGCTGCCCCTTGTTTAGAAAGGTTTTCTATCTTCTCTATCAGTGTACCAATAACTAGGTTAGGGGCAACTGCCACATATAAATGAGCAGCCACAAACAGCATTATGTGATATAAGCTTGGTTCTTTTTTCTGGATCTTTTCCTATGCCCACCTTTAGTTCCCCAAGACAACATCTGCTATCTTGCTAAGAATCAGGCAACTCAGGTTTCTCAAAAAAATCCAACCCAGGTTTCTCTGTATGTAATCCCAATTTCTACTACTAGAGTCCTTGTTCCTCATTTATTTATTTATATTATTCCTTTACACCAAATACATAAAGTAATTCATTGGAAAAAACTTTTCTAGAAGGCCTAGTCCTAGATAAGCCCTGGGACTGTATAATACAGAAAGAAAAACTCTGAATGTTCGAGATACTAGATCATTGCACACTCAGGTAGACAGAATATTAATTAAAGATGTCAACTGAGCCATAGTCAATATAGACCAATTAATTGATAAAAAAATGATATTACTAGGACACATAAAAAACTTGCACCTTTATCATTATACAGAATAATCGTTTCATGTTGAAAGATAATCAGAAAAAGCTAAACATAATATGGTTAATGTGCTGTTTATTCGTTTCGAAGATTCAGGTCAAAAGATTCATTGCTGTATTATCTACGATGTCAATATTAAAAAATAACATTAATATTGGGATGGATTAACTGTCGTAGGTATAGGGTAGTCAGAATATATTATAATTCTAGTATGATGTGCTTCTATTGAAAACCTTTTTAAATACACGTCAAAATTATTCCTTCACTCTTTAGACACGACTGCTGATATAAAATTTTGAAATGTGATTATATATATATATGTATATATACTACCTTGATCAAAAAGTTCCCGAAATAACCACCGTGTGGCGCTCCCATCATTCCGATTTGAGTTCTGTTTTTTTTGTTAAATTGGTACATCTGTTGTTAATATTCCCTTTAAATCTTAGTGTCACAACTTGACATTTGCAAAAGTTACATAGCGAAGAGTACATCTATCTCTGTGTGTGTTGGCGATTTTTTACAATTGCAGAAATGGATTTAAATTTGCAACAACGAACTTGTATTAAATTTTGCGTAAAAACGGATTTAGTGGCGCACGGACGTTGGAAATGTTTGAAAAGTGTTTCGGCAACGATTCTCAAAAAAAAACGATCGTTTACCAATGGCACGAGCGGTTCAGAAGTGGTCGTGAGTCAATCGAAGATGATGAACGCAGTGGCAGACCATCGACATCGAAAGTCGGTGATAAAATTGATAAAGTAAAAGAAATGTTGGTCAATAACCGCAAATTAACCATCAGAGAAATAGCGGAGGACTTGAACATTGCCTATGGATCCGCCCAAGACATTGTGGTTAATGATTTGGGTTTCCGTCGTGTAGCAGCAAAGTTGGTGCCAAAAGACCTCAATTTCATGCAAAAAAGAGACCGTGTTGACGTCGCAAAAGACATGATTTGCGAGGCTGAATCCGATCCCACATTCATCAAAAGGATCATTACTGGAGACGAGACGTGGGTTTATGAGTACGACACGCAATCCAGGCATCAGGCAAGTGAATGGCGTTCACCAAATGAGCCGAGACCAAAAAAACCACGTCGTTTTCAGTCAAAAAAGAAGGCAATGCTGACGGTTTTCATGGATTACAACGGTGTAGTGCATCATGAATTTTTGCCAGAAGGCCAGACAGTAAACAAAGAGTATTATTTGGGCGTTATGAGACGTTTGCGTGAAGCAATTCGCCGAAAGAGACCAGAAAGGTGGGCAGAAAACTCGTGGATTTTGCACCATGATAACGCACCGTCGCACAGTGCTATCATTATTCGTAATTTTGTGACGAAAAATGCAACAAATACCATCCAACGGCCACCGAATTCACCTGATTTGGCTCCCTGTGACTTCTTTCTGTTCAATCGAGTTAAAAAACCATTACGGGGAACGCGTTTTAGCAGCCGAGAGGAAGTAATGGAAAAATCGCAGGAAGGAAGGAATCACTGATGGACATACCGAAAACCAAATATAAAAAATGTTTCGAGGATTGGATCAAGCGCTGGCATAAGTGTGTTGCAGTCAATGGGGATTACTTTGAAGGGGACAATATAGATTTAGATGAAAAACTTGTATTTTTAATTTTCTGAATAAATTCCGGGACCTTTTTGATCAAGGTAGTATATATATATATATATATATATATATATATATATATATATATATATATATATATATACATCATTGAATGGTTTGAAGTTAACATTGATCATTTTATTATTCATTTGTGAATTTGACTACCATGATTTGCCTATTAAAAACATGCATATGTAAATTCTCTCCCAGTGTCCCAGTTATATTGTCATAGTTGGAAAGAAAATCTGTAATTTGGAATTAATGATCTTTTAATGCCCGTATCAAAATGTGGAAGGGCAAATTTTCGGAGTGCCTCTCATAATATGCAAAGCATTCAGTATATCAACACATATGTTTAATTTCAGAATTTAACGCAGAAAGAAGTACTTTCACAATTTTCACTTCCAGTCATTATTCTTCTTAGAAATATTTATCCCGAGAACATATTTATGTAAACATAAAATCAATTTAACAGGATTACAATTTTCAATTTAGATACCTAATAAAATATACACAGATAAGGTAATGTTGAAATTAATGTTTCTGATTTCAAAACAGAAGTAATTTTTTTAAACTTCCTTGTACTGCAAAAGTGTTATAAATTCACATGAATAACAACAATCTATTAAAGTGAGAGTTTAAATATGGCGATCACTTAGCGCCGAAATAAAACGAAATCGATTCTCGAACTGGCACTTAGTAATCGATTTAGAACGAACGACCCATCGAAATGTTGTCGGCCATTTTGAAAGTTACTGTTTTGGTGTAGTTAATGTTGACAGTGTGAAGTGCTCCAAAGATGCCTCGACACGAAAGTTTTAAGTGTAGATTATGTCTTGGTCGTGGTGGACGGTACACAAATATTTTTTATGAAAACAACGATGCTGAGAAATTGGTGCGGGAAGCAATAGAAGAGTTGTTGGAATTGAAAGTAAGATATCGCCTATCTGTTTACGTATTATAATAATGATGCTTTTATAGTAAATTTACCACGAAATGTGCGATAGTGCCCTATTTTAGCTTAAAATAGCCTTCAATTCATCCAGATTATGATTCGAGCGGCAGTGAGAGCGAAAGTTTAGGTTTTAATACTTTAATAATCATGTTTTTTAGGTAGTCAGGGAAAGGAGCAACCCGTGGTTGCTGTGCTACAAATGTTTTAAATTACTGACGGATTTCTACATGTTTAAGCAGCAGTGCCATGAAAACCACCATCTATTGAACATTCAAAGGACAAAGAAACACGCGGAGAGAAAAAACCGCCGCACAACGGTGAGTCGAGCCCAATTATGGTTGGTATTTTGTAATGTTATGAGGAATGTTTGTGGATAACGTGATGCCTCAACGGAAGTAACTTAAATTGAATAATGAACATATTTATTTTTAATAAGTGTCCTCGCTATTTTACGTAAGTCTTTTTACAAAATTGACTAATACTGGCGTGTATATAAAAATTTGGAATTAACTATGCTCCTGGTAACACTTCAAGCATTTTTATTCTTTATTCATTTGGAAATTTCAAGTAACAGTGTACTAAGAGTGAATTTTACTAAAAGTGTGAAAATATTGAATGTATTTATGGAATCAGTTTTAGTAAATTGTGAGTAAACTGAAAAGGATGATAATATATAAATGTCCATGTAAACAATGACAAGTTGTATTAAAATAAGAACTTGGAGCACTTCTTAGAATATTATTTTTATTCGTAATTTTATTAAGTCGATCAATTTTAAGGAAATTGCCTCTAATATTTGTAACTATGAAGTAATAAGCACAATATACTCGTTGATAGCAATTGTGTAGTGTTTAAAGCTCAAAAAATAAAGCTTCTATTAATTTTAGTAGCAATAACCTTATTTAAATACTTATTAATATCTAATGAAGGCTGTATAAAGCTCCATTTCATTATGCAGTGTTTTGCTTATAATTTTTTCCACAATGTTAGTATTGGTGTATCCACTGGAAAATAAAAATTTCCAAATAGTCATCTTTTGTCAATTTTAATAAATTTTGCTAAGAATGAGTTGGATTTATTTTGTGAAGCCTAACAATCTAGTCATCATAGTTTTAAAACAATTAAAAAATAATGCACTTGGCACACTAGTGTTGAGTTGAAATAGATAAATAGATGAATTTCATTGTTGATTTTGTGTAGAGGAATCTAAAGGTAGAGTGGGAGTCAAATGATGCCTCCAATGATAGTGATGTGGGAATTGCCAATTTGCGGGTGGTCACTAGAGCATCAAGCGTATTAGGAGAAAGATGCATTCCCAGTGTAAACAATGTAAGAACTTATTGAAATTCTAAAATTGATACCTTCATCCCCTGGACTCTTAATAAAAGAATTTTGATAACAATTTTGAATAAATCCATAAAATCAAAGAATTAATAATGAGAATCTGAGATTTATCTGAATCCTCCATACAGGTCAATAATGGTTTGAAATTATGTATCTTATCTCTTAAAATTCTCATTTTTAATGCTGAAATCAGCTATCAGGTGGTTTGATTTGCATTTTCAAATTATATCCTTTAATAATTGCTTTTGCTGTAATATCTAGTTGTGCTTCAGATATAAATTATCCCCCCACAGGTAAACATTGATACTCTAATATCATGTCCATAAGATATTAAGAAAAAGCACGTGTGTAATTTTGAATTGCATTCATCGCAAAGGAAATATATATGCATAAAAATGAAATGGAAAATGTTTATCAAGAATTTAATATTCAATTTCAATGTTCATCCTTTTTTTAAAATCTTTTTTAATGCTTATATTTTAACAATTAGGTTCAGATCACAGTTAAAAGAGAAACTTCAGATAATGAAGATCAGGAAACTGTTGAAATGACAGCTGGGCTGAAAAAAGTAGACCATATTATGGATAATTATGAAGAAGATTCTCTTCAGGTAAGGAAGAAATTGAAACAGGTTGATGTGTCAATTTTTTTAGCTATAAGTTTATGAAATCAATAAAAAACCTTGCTCATCCAAAGCTTTGGTAATTTAGAAAAAACATATTCATCTTTATTTTAAAATACTTTGGTCACTGATTTCTACTTAATTTAAAAGGTTTAATTGCATATAATTTTAATACAATATCTGAAGTTCCATATTTTCACTGTTTTGTCATTATTCAATTAACTTAGGAGATCATAGTGAAGACAGAGGAAATGGATGCTGAAGAGCAGGAGACCAATGAAATTCAGGCCAGCCAGGGAGATGTGGACCACAATGTTAAGAATCTGGTAAGAACTTCTCTGGAGATAATTAATAAACTGAATCGTGATATTAGTGCCGTTATGGCTTATGTTTCTTTTTTCAACTCATGGATACCTACAGTAGAAAAGATTTCTGTATTTCATCTTATAAAATACAATACTCTATACTAAATCTTTGATGCACAGATAGCTATTTATGAAAACCACTAATTTTTTGGCTTGAAGGATTATCATTACCACACAGCTGTGTAATTACTTGCTAATCAAAAAGAAAATAATGTTATATTATTGCTTATTATACACAGGATGTGTTTTTTATTGCATGCGATGTGTAAGTATCTTACAATGCAAGAAGGTATATCTAGGATAAATATAGAAGTAATATAATAAATGAAACGATTACTATGGTATGACCTGGCTTTATAAAGGTTTTGTATAAAAGTTATCAGACTATAGTGGTGGAAGTTTAAGGTAAAGAGAGTTGAAATTTGCTTAAATGATATTGATTAGGACATTTCCAATCTTCAAGTCATTATAAGAAATGCAGGCAAATTGCAAGAAAAAGGCAATTATAGTATAGGTAATATAATTGCTCATTTAAATTCTAAAATAAATACCTTGATCTTCAGGAATCATCTGATGGAATTTTGATGATAACTCTGATTAAATCCATAATATACAATAATCCTAATTCAGTGATTGTATGGTATCCATTATTTATCTGAATCTTTTATGCATGTAAACTAAAGGCCTGATATAATTTATCTAATCTCATCTATAAATCTCATTTCTAATGTTGCAACTGGATAACAAGAAGTGTATTTTTCATTTTAAATATGTTTCCATCATTTATTGGTTTTGCTTTGATACCTAGTGCTGTTATACAAATAATTGCTTACGTTAAATATTGAAAATTCAATACCAAATGCATTATATTTTACGAAAAAAGCACTTTTAATTAATTTTGAATACCATCTATACTAAGAAAAGTCATAAATCTTTAAAATTTTACCTAAAATGATTTATTTCTTCTGTTTTCTCACTATTTCTACTAACTTTGCAGACGATTGTAGACATGGATAAAATAGCAGTTGAACAGCAGGAGACTGTTGAAATTCCAGCTAGGCATAGGGATATGGACAACAACGTGAAAAATCAAGAAGGGACTTCTGAGGTATTTAAGAAACATTCTAACCATAATGCCACAAATATAACTAAATTATTTTGGTGATATATGTGCTGTTATTGTAAATGCTTTATTTTTCAACTCATTTATACCCCAAAATAGAACAGATTTTTGTTTTGCATTGAACACCCCTATTAATATGTCTTTTTAAGAGTTTTCATTTCAAAGTAACGGTAAAAGGTGGCATGGTAAGGCTAATTGAAGGTGAAATAAATGTTTTTTTATATAATTTCATGTATTTTCTGTTGGTTGTAATAACCTTGTTGACACTTTTTCTTAGCCCATTCAGCACTTAGGCAAAAAAATATGAAATGCAGTTCCTTCCTCAGGTGCAAAGTTTTAATTGACCACATCGTAAGCATGAAATAAAATGACAGATACTTCTTTCACTCTTAAATTGCCTGATGGAAATCTTTTTAATTAGGAAGAATATTAAATTATTTTCCTTAATTTACATGTTTTTCAATTGCATTCCTAATGGATATTTTCTTTTAAATGTTGCAGAAGGCCATATCTGCAGACCATACTCTTTTTATGTTAACCTATTAAATATTCCAGATAAAACTATTAGTCTTTGATGTTAGCAATTTTTTTAATAAAGGTTTGCACTGTAATATTGCCAACCAACATAACCTGCCATCAAATTGACCAGTACCTGTTGGATCAGAATTCAGCAGCTCACTAATATTTTGCACATGGAAATAAGTTCCATGCCTTGATGATTTAAAATGAAGGAAAAACAGTGACTTTATCTTAGATGTGAATATCTCAAACCTTAAAGGTATATTTTTGATAAATCCTGTTAGAAAAAAGTCTTATAGGTCTATAATCGTTTTAGTTATCCAATTTTTGCTTATATTCCCTTCTCATTAATGTTATAGATTTATATAAAACTTCAATATAATTTGACAAATGGCCATACAGTTAAAATGGCCAAATTTCCTGGTCTTAATGGCCTAGCAAATACTTCCAAGTACCATTCAAAATTTGATATATCTCTGCAAACATAAATGATGCACAAAATTTCTCCTTCAAAAATAATATGTAACCTAGGGAAAGTATATTATCTTTTCTCTCTATGATATGCCTATGAATATTATAATTTTAAGTAATGCCAATATAGGGCTTATTTTTAGGTGAACTATATTTACCTATCCAATATCTTAGGGTTGATTATGATTATTTATGTTTATTAAGGAGCTGTGTGTACTCCCAAGCCTTCAAAAGGACTCAGAGAGTAATGGTGTTGATTTGATGAATGGTAAAAGAAGAAATTTGATGGTGTTGAGAAGTTCAATGAAAGCTATTAACCATTCAGTACAAAAGTCATCAATTGCAGAAGAGGACAATTGTTCAGCCAACACTAATGTGAATTTGATGGATGATGATAACTGTGAAGAATTGGAGATTCAGGTAAGGAAAGAAAGCTGTTATGCATTGATTTCATAACCAACACTCTCTCATAACAATATGCATTCTGTTATATCCTGAGTGCAGGGCTTTTCAATCTTAGGTAATTTTATGAGATGAAATGGCCTCCCATGTGGTTCTGCATGGCTAAATCCTTCTTGAAATGAGGCCTGACATAAAAAAATCTTTAATAACTTTATTGAATAATACTTTCATGCAATACAACTATTAACACTATCAAATGTTCTGTGTTTAAGAAAATGAAGGACTACCAAATGATTCAAGTACCAGAGTAATTTGAAGAAATTATGTCCCAAGATGTTTGTTCCTGATTAAATTATTTTGAAATTTTGACCATCTGACATAATAGATAAGAATGGGTATTCTAAGCATTAATATCATGATGTATGAAGGGAGCTTTAAGTAGTATTTTTCAGTGATAAATTGGGGCTATCAATGTTCAAAATGACAAGGTTATGTTCTTGAAGAAGATCATGATTCTAATTAGACAATATGATTGCTCTTATATTTTGTTAAAGAAGCTTATTGTTATGAGAACAATAAGCCACCAGACCTATTCTCTGTATTTCATATGTTTCTTAATTTAATTGGAGGACCAAAACTATTATTCACAATGTTGAGGCATTTTCTTGAAAACAGCATTTAAAAATTTTAATTTTTTATTTTTAATCGATGAATTTCAAAGGTTTACTTATATTTTAATAGTAAGATCAATAGTAAGCTAAATTACCTTCCTTAAACTTGAATACATTGGCAATATCATTACTGGCAATTACACTGGCAATATCATTTGATTTTAGAATGTTCAATGAACAAAGTTAATGATTTTGAAGAAATTAAGACAAATGTTCTATATAAATGCATGTTAAAATTATTAATTTAAATCAATATGTAAAATGTTTTAACCTAGCATATTTTTATAGAATGGGTTTGAAAGTTTTTTGGGCATTTTATTAATGCTTTACATAGATGCAATCTGCATTGGTTATGTTGGTATTTTTCAGGATGATTTAGAAGATTTAGAATTGCATTTATCCTCTGATGAAGAAGTGGACAATAAGGAAGAATGTGATGATGATACTTTGCAGGAGATGGATGGAATTATATCGGAACAGTTGAAGACACAAGGTGAGGGGACCTGGAGACTCTGCTGTCTTCCTTTTGCATTTTGAATATTTTAGAAATACCTTAAATGTCAAATACAATGTTATGACAAATTACAAAAATTGATTGGAAAATATTTAAATCAGAATAAATTTGTATCAGAATTATTATTATCAGGTAATCTACCGGATCAAGATCGCAATTCCAATTAGATATTGTGATTACTTCATATAGTTTGTTAAAGAAGTTTATTGCTATAAGAACAGTAAGCCGCCGGACCTATTCTGTGTATTTCATATATTATTTAATTTCATTGCAGGGCCAGAACTATTATTCACAATGTTCAGGTATTTTCTTGTTAACTGTATTTAAATATTGTCATTTTATATTTTTAATCAATGGACATCAAAGGTTTACTTATATTTTAACAGTAAGCTCTCCTATAATTTACATTCTCTAAACTTGAATTGAAACACTGGCAATATCATTAGGTATTAGAAGGTTCAATGAAAGATGTTAATGCTTTTGAAGAAATTAAGACTAATGTTCTGTATAAATGCATGCTTAAATTATTAATTTAAATTAAAATGTAAAATTTTAAACCTTGTATAATTTTATAGATTAGGTTTGAAAGTTTTTTGGGCATATTATTAATGTTTTACATGGATGCAATCTACATTGGTTATGTTGGTATATTTTAGGATGATTTAGAAGATTTAGAATTGCATTTATCCTCTGATGAAGAAATAGAGAATAAGGAAGGATATGACGACAATACTTTACAGGAGATGGTAGGAGATACATTGGAACTGTTGAAGACACAAGGTGAGGGAAGCTGGAGACTCAGTTGTCTTCCTTTTGTGTTTTGAGTATTTTAGAAATACCTAAAATGTCAGAAACAATGTTATGACTATTTAAAAAAATTGATTGGAAAATATTTAAAACAGAATAAATTTGTAACAGAATTATTATTATCAGGTAATCTACCGGTCAAGGTCGGTTTATGGATAGACATAAATACTAATGAAATAACGTGTCCTTATTAAATAATGACCCCTAGCAAAACACAACATCCTATGCTATATCAGGTCCCTCTTCAGCTATGAGTACCTTCCTTCTCCCATCATCCTGTGTAACATCCCTATTCTGTTCCTTCCCTTTCCTTATTTGCCTAACATTGTACCCTCCATTAGGCTTCAACATCTGGCTGCAAGTCAATACCCCTTCAGCAGCATTTCCTGCCTCCATAAGATGTCTCTCAGTAAACCTCTTTCTTTGTCCATTATACGGAGTGCTTCCTCATTTATCTTCTCTGTCCATTTTACTTTCTCCATTCTTTGCGACTCGTACATTTAAAAATCCTTCAGTCAATGTCTATCCTCGTGCTTAAATGACCACATTTCTGCGCTATATATAGCCATCCTCCATATCTAAGTTTCCTAAAGAGTCTTTTCATGTCCTTGCTTAACATCCCTTCACCTAATGCAATTCTTATCCTTATGTCCCTATTTTACTGTGTTGGTCCAATCAATACTGAGATACTTAAACTGTTTTTCCAAGCTCTAGTTTTTGCCATCCTATTTTAATGTTAAGCTTAGCCTTTTTCATTCTAGAAAATTGCATATTCTTTGTTTTATCAATATTGATTCTCATCCCATACTTGTTGCACTGAATTGTTAATTTACTAAGCAATGCTTGAAGCCCATTGGCTTACTGACAAACTAAAGCTTGGTCATCAGCAAACTTAACTGATTTTATGAATTCCCCGCCCATTTTCATTCCTATCTTCTGTTCTTACTATGTCTCTTTATTCATTTCCTCTGCATACATGTTGAACAGCAACGGTGATAATGAGCAACCCTATCTTACACCTCTTCCTAACACTGCTCATCCTGACTTCCCGTATTCCACCCATACCTGAGCAGTCTGAGACATGTACAGGTTGTGGATTAGCCTCATTTCCCTCCAATCTTTTCCTAGTTTCTGCATTATACCTTGTGGTAATGTTCTTTATTACTTTTGATTACAAATTTCATTACTGCAATGGCATCATATGTACCTCCTCCCTTCCTATACCCAAACTGATCATCCATAAAGTAGAAGCCTTACTCTCTATCCTTTTGTTTATGATCCCGAGAACAACTGCAACAGAAGATGTTGCAAAAAAATGCTCTCTTTCAGACATTGGCAGGGCAAAAATCCACCATAGAGTCAGTTAGAGTGGTCATCAGATAACTTACGTGGCCTTTATCTTTTACAAGTTGTCACCCTTCTTTTAATATTTTGTGCCACTGAAAAATTTCTCTGGTGTAAGACATTATCTGGATATGCCTGTTTTATGAGTTCCATGTCTCCCAATTAGAGACCTGGAACTAGAGCATTGCTCCCATATATACTAATTGCTTTCAATGAAACCAAACAAAATCAGTCATTACTAATATCCACCATCTCTCTCAATAAATGCAAAGAGCCAACAAAACTAATATTTATTATTTTATGGAGATGTCCTCTACTAAGCCAACAAGTCAGACACCTATCCACTGCTCTACTTGGGCTATAGCAAGCCAGTCCTGATACCTATCATACTAACCCTGCAAAAGCATTCACAAGAAAAATCCACCATTGTCCATAAAAGAAGTCTGAATCCTTTTGTTCAAGAAGAAGCTTGTTATGATGCCATAGTTGTCAATGCCATTTATTTATTAATTGTGCTGATCCAAAATTGGCAGATTCAGTATTTTCTTAGTTTTGTCTACAATGCCTTTATAATTTAATTTTTTCTTGTGTATAAAACCATAGTTTCAGTAATTGTCGTTTTATATAAATAGCTTACATTCTTAATTTTATATATCCTCTTTGCTTATTTCATTTCTAGTTTTTTTGGGAATTAAACTCCTAGTCCTTATCAAAGTCTTTGTGAGATATAATTACATTTTAAATAGTTAGTACCTTAATATGTTATTTTTCATTTCTTGTATTTATGAGATATTTTAGCCTGGAATTAGTACAAATCTTTCCATAGTTTCCTAATTTCATAATTGAACCAGAAAGCCAAATAATAATGTAACATGAAGTCACAAAAAATCAAAAATATTATCCCTACTGTGAAAGATATTATTGTAGTTAAAAGTAAGTTTAGTAGCTACTAACATATTATTAAATCTAAGGTCCAAATGAGTTTTTTTAGCATGGTCCTCTTGGAGTGGCGTGCTGATATATTGGCTTTTGTATCTCTGGCAAAAATTGCAGCAGGTTCATATATTGGCTCTTGCATAGGCTTTTGTTTAAATTGTTGTAACTTATGGTTTTTTCTTTAATAATTTATGGTTTTTGTGCTATCAATAGGTTGAATTCCATAGAATTATGTTACTATTTTTTAAAATTTTTATTAGCAATTTTAAATGCTTTTAAAAAAGTATAATTCTTACCATAATTTTTCATTCAGTTTTGTACATTTCGGGAAGCTCTGCGTAATTGTTTGCTTGTTTTTTTTCTGAGTAGTCTTTCTACTATGAAAAACCACTGAAAGGCTACTAATTAATCTGTGTTCATCTGTAATCTCTTGAATGTGTTGTGGTGTTGTGGTGTTGATATATAACTGATTATTCAGACTTTGTTAAGATGGTGGAAATGAGAGCACTGCTTTGTATTCATTTTGGTTTCTCTCTCCATTCGTCGTATCTAATCAATTGCGCCCTGTGTAATGGATTAAAATGTCAGCAGTTCTCTAGGAGTTAGAAATTGGTTTTTATCTGCCTTTAGATTGTAAGCACATAGCCGCAGTCTCAAGGAAAGGGGAAAAGTCCCAATTTGACTCAATGAGATCAGCATTTTCAACAAAATCGAACTATGCAGGGGCTGACAAAAAAATTTCCAATTCACTTTTTTCTCTTTATCTAAAATATTTTCTACACGTCTCTCGTGTAGAAAACATTATAGATAAAGATTTTAGATACAACATTTCTTTTTGATTCTTTATTATATTTAAATATCATAGTGTAATTGAAAAATGTCTTTAAAAAATATTAGTTTTGTGCCTAAATATCGAAATATTATTGCTAAAAAATTGTCTCCAAATTTATAATACTGTAATAATTACATTCATTATTCAGATGATGTAAATGCATTACATTATTATTAACTAAAATATTATATTTAAAAATAAAAAAAAACTGCATATGGATATCTAAACAAATATCTTCATTATGTTTTTTTCCTAAGGTTATACATTTTCTTAAATTACAACTCCCACTTCTCCCTAGTACCCCTGAAATCCCAGCCGCACTAAGAGGTTTAATATCCACTTAGCTTGGTCACTTTGAGGTTGTAATTTTGCCAATTGGTCCTATATTTATTTCATTGCTAGGTGGTGAAATTTTAAAAATATCAAGAAAAAGAATATTATAGTAAATGTATTTTATTCTTTAGAATTATTTTTGTAACCAATGTAATTGAGTCAGAATTATCTGCCCATGATTTAAACAAGATCATAATCTTTAATTCTTATTTTTTACTAAAACAATTAATGCTGGCATTTGAAATAGTCATGATACAGAAGTGCCTCACAATTGATCTTGCCAAAAGCTAGCAAGCAGCTGGCAATAGCTGTTCAGCATAATTTTTTGTGACATTTAAATTTGGTAATAATAACTTGTTTCATTATAATTTTCTCTTAACCCAAAAGAATTGTCACATATTATACGCTGATATTTTCTTTTGTTTAAAAGAAGCACCATAAAATTTGTTTTTTGACCATAAACCTAACAATAAATTTCCTTTTTTAGTGATAAATATGTTTTTAAATGGTTTTATTGATATAAAAGTTAAAGGAGGGGTTTTATTTTCTTTCTTAAATTTCCCGTGTAAAATATATTTGTTGTTAAAAGACCTAGCAATCTAAAGGACCACTGTAGGAAAAGTTATGTTAGAAAATGTGAAAGGTCTTTTTAGATAAATTGTAACAAAATAATGAATAAAAGTAATTTTAAGGGTACCATATGTGTCAGTTGGAAATCCGAGATTGCCATACTAAAAGTAGTTTTAGAAAATTAAATAGAAGTAATAAATAAATTTAGTACTAAACATAAATTATTTGAGGTGAGTGACTCTATCCCCCACTAAATTGATCATTTTACCTGATAAGTACTTTGTCCTTAAATGAATTGATGAATTAATCAATCAATAAATATTGTCATTCTCTTCATTCTTGTCATTCATTTAAAATTGCTAATAAAAATTTTAAAAAATAGTAACATAATTCTATGGAATTCAACCTATAGATAGCACAAAAACCATAAAATATAAAAGAAAAAACCATAAATTATTAAAGAAAAAACCATAAGTTACAACAATTTAAACAAAAGCCTATGCAAGAGCCAATATATGAACCTGCTGCAATTTTTGCCAGAGATACAAAAGCCAATATATCAGCACGCCGCACCAAGAGGACCATGCTAAAAAAACTCATTTCGACCTTAGATTTAATAATATGTTAGTAGCTACTAAACTTACTTTTAACTGCAATAATATCTTTCACAGTAGGGATAATATTTTTGATTTTTTGTGACTTCATGTTACATTATTATTTGGCTTTCTGGTTCAATTATGAAATTAGGAAATTATGGAAAGATTTCTACTAATTCCAGGCTAAAATATCTCATAAATACAAGAAATGAAAGATAGTCATACTCTTCGTTCCCATCTTACATTTTGTAATTTTGGTATTTTATTGTTGGACTTTGTGCTTTTGATAAAAAACAGCCACACATAGTTAATTCAATTTAATTATCTATTCCCTAGGAAAAGAATTTCCTTTCTTTATAAATTTGTCTTTTCTCATATTCCATTCTTTCATGACAGGAAATATTCTTATTTCTTCTCAAAATCCTTTTACAAATTGAATTTTCTAGGCATTTTTGCATGCCAAGTAAACATTTGTAGAAATGTATTGCATGATGGCATTGAACCCTTCCCCATGATAATTTTTTATGCAAATTAGTGAATTTACCACAAATTGGAGATAACAACCTTTTTCATTGCAGGTATATAATTTTTCATTGATAAGATTCCTTTTCTTCAAATCTTTCAGATAATTGCAGGAAACAAGATGCTACGGGGAAGGATGCTGGAGGCATTTTATTGCATTCTTGTCAAATTTGCTACAAGGAATTTGCACAGAGGAACCTTCTCAAAGTTCATGTCTTGCATATGCATGTTAGGAAGGCAACACAATTCAATTGTGACTCTTGCTCAAAGTCATTTGACAGGAAAAATGACCTTGTAAGGCACATCAACTTGGTACATCCTGCAAAAAATAAGTACCAATGTGAATTCTGCACCAAAAACTTTCTATTTTTGAGTAAACTCAGAGTCCACAAGTCATCACATACTGCGGAAAGACCTTTTAAATGTGAAATATGTTTGAAAGGTTTTGTTAAAAAGCAGCATCTAATGAGGCACATTTTGACACATACTGAAGAGAAGCCACACATATGCGAAATGTGCTCAAGAGCATTTACCCAGAATAGTAATCTAAAGAGGCACATGTTGACACATACTGGTGAGGGAAGCCACAGGTGCGAGATATGCTCAAGAGCATTTGCTCATAATATTGGTCTGAAAAGGCACCTGTTGACGCATACTGGAGAAAAGAGCCACAAGTGCAAGATATGCTCAAGGGCATTTGCACTGAATGCTAATCTAAGGAGACACTTGTTGACACATACTGGAGAGAAGCCACACCAGTGCAAGATCTGTTCTAAAGCATTTGCACAAAGTAACAATTTAAAGGCGCACTTGTTGACACACACTGGAGAAAGGAGCCACAAGTGCCAGATATGCTCAAGGGCATTTGCACTGAATATTAATCTAAAGGGACACTTGTTGAGACATACTGGTGAGAAGCCACACCAGTGCAAGATCTGTTCTAAGGCATTTGCACAGAGTAGCAATTTAAAGGTGCACTTATTGACACACACTGGAGAAAGAGCCTCAAGTGAGACATATGCTCGGATAGGTGATCAAAAAGCTAAGATCAATTGCTCGGATAGGTGATCTGAAAAGGCATAAAATAACACACACTGGAGAAAACCACACAGGTTCAACGTCTGTTCTAAAGCATTCATTCGGAACAATGATCTCAAGTCACGCATGAAGGGACACTACTAAATGATCAGAGAGCAGAGTAAATTGTATTCAATTTCATGCACTCATGCTCATAACTGGAGCCTTTTTCTCAGCCACTTGCATTTGAAAGCAGAAATGAGTGGGACATGTTTGTCAGAATTTTAAAAACAAAGAATCATCATTAAACATAGGAAGGCTTAGAAACTAGTGAAAAACTAAAATGCTCGAATTAAACAAATCCTTCTCCCAATAATTACAGTGGCAATGTATGAATGACATGCATAATTTTGGTAATGACGATTATTTAATGATCATACACTCTTCCAAATAATTATATCACTACCATGGACCATCATAATACATTTATTTCAAGTTTTTAAAAAAGTGTCAACTTTGTTTTGTGTAACTTCTTTAAAAGAAAATTAACAGATTTGAAAAATTGTATTTCACTATCTTTAATTTGAATGTCATTAAACCTACTAAGAACCCATTATCAATTGCATAATATTTCGTTCGAATGAAATTAAGGTATATCTCCATAGGTTCCTTTGTTGTTTATTGCTAAAAAGCAGCAAGGGATTTCCCTAGTTCTAAGTGATCATTATTGGGATTCTATTGCAGATGTTGTCTTTGAGACAGTTAATTGGGAAGTTAAGAGTTTTAAGTATTTGTTTCTAAATAAAAAAAGATTGGAATGCTGTCACCATTTGTGGTATTTTCCTTCCAGATAAGGAGATTTTAAGGTATTTCAGTCAAAAGCACAGTTTAATGAGCATAATAAGGGGTCTACGAAGAAAGTTTTACTCATCCAACCATTTCAAACTTAATCATCTCAAATACTCTTGCTTCTTTTGGGGAAATGCCACTTAGTTGGGAATATAAATGAAATTGTTGGTATTCTGGGATTAAAATGCATGGGTTTGGATATGTTTGCAATTTGCCAAAACATATGCTTTTCACTTTGGTTTCTTTGATACTGAGTGGCAAGGTTGAATGTTTTGGTAACTTCTGGAATCTATGGAACTTTGCTGGGAAAATTGCTTTTATAGGGCTTTTAAGAAATGCAGCACTCACCTTGCCCAGAGCTTACCCATCCATATTCCTTACTGCAAGTTATTTTGCCACTTTTCTTTTGCTATCCTCATGGTCTAAGGTATCTCATGTCTCTTTGGTGGCTTAATGTCATACATGATATTTTGTATCTTTTTGATATTTTTCTGTATCGTAGCACTTGATGGCTATCCTTCTGGGAGGTCATCTTCAAGGGATTTTGGTCCCTGTTGAAAATTCAGCAACTCAGTTTTGGTTGGCCGAAATTAAATGAGTCCCTCTCTACTTTTGTAAACTTCATATGAATTTCCTATTAATCCCTCTATGATGAGGAATTTTATTACAGAAATAAATTCAACTTCTTCATTTTAATCAGAAATCATGTACTGCCTTAATTTGTTTAAAGAAACTATTTAACAGAACCATTTGGAACTCTGCTTACAAATTAAACACACCTTTACCCAGGCTAGAATCATAAATATCTCTCTGATTGGAATACCATTCCTGTGTCAAGTTGAGAAATTTTGAAGTTATCCCTTTTTATTATCATGCCTTTTCATTCTCTCAGGAGAATTTTCATCTTAATGAGGATTTTCCTCATTAAAGGAACTGGATTCTTTCACCATCAATGAAACAACTTCAACTTCTATTCATCAACTCTTTAAATCACTGAAATTTGATAGCAGCATAAGGTTTAACTTTCCTTGCTGTAGCCCTTGAATATGTTTTTGTCAAAGATACTCCTCAACACATACTGGATGAATGCAATGACTTAAAAATTATGCATGCATATTAAGAAAAAAGGTGACTTCCAAATATTACAAGGAATGGTTATAAAGGGCATTTTGAATGTGGTCTACAGACATGTATGCATTAATTTGTAACCTCTTCTCATGTATCTAATTATAAATGCACCTAAAGATATTTAAAAATCCACCAGGAATAAATTTATAATGAGAACACTTTATTAGAGTGTTTTACCAATTGAAAACTTTTAATTTTTAGACATCTATCATATAAAAACGTTTTTTCAGGACGAGTCGTTTCTCCAAAAACCTCAATTTTTTAAAACTGTAACTGTAACAAACTTCAGCATTTCATTATGATAACAACATTCTTACCTTTTTCAATTAATAAATATTACACATTAACAAGTGTAAAAATCTATCAAACCTTTTCCTTCTTAATCAGAACATTCCTATGCTAGGGGTTAGACATAGGTATACTCATTCTTTTCTTAAATCGGTTTTTGAACAGAGTAACCTTGAAAAAGAAGCCTTTGAGACAATAAAAAAAGTTTTTAACTAGATAAAATAGAAATTAAAATGTTTGGTGTAAAAACGACCACTCTGGTAATGGCAGATGGAATTTATTTATTCTGATATTTATTGAATTTTATTATCTTTTATGTTTTTGTTCAACATCAGTCACTGAGTTTTGAATTAAAGTTTAGCAAGTTATTAAGATATTTGCCTGTTACCCAAGCCTGTTTTTTAAATGGCACTTGATAAATTCTCTCAAATCTCTAGAAGCATTTATTAAAGCTTAAAAAGAGCTTAATGGTGAATTTTTACACTATTATCATTCATATTTTTTTGTATAAAAATGGTAGGCTACCTCTCTTTTGCTCATATTTTAAACCTAATTAAATATTCAGGTTTGGAAATTATTGGCTTAATTAAGTATTAATTGTATCTATGTGGAGTGGCAAAATCTTCAATAGTATAGAGAAGATTGCACCGAAAAGTGGAAGGACTGATTTTGTAGAAGAATTTTATTGACGATATACTTACATCAGCTTAATAATCCTCAAAGTATGCTCCTTGAGCTGCTTCACACTATGTATAACATTGCTCCCATTCCACATATGTCCATTGGCATTGATGACCCTTAGAAGCCTCTTGAAGGTCTTTATTGAGTCTAAACGTCATCCCCTGAGCTGTCTTTTAATCATGGGGAAGAAGAAGACTGGTGGTGCCAGATGGGGAGAATACGGCGGGTGCAACAATGTGGCAATGTGGTGTTGCCCCGGAGCTGTCTGATGACAAGTGTGCCATGGAAGAATTTTCAGCACCATCATGGCGCACGCCTTGTGCATTGCCAAATCCTGTGAAATAATGCATTGGACGTTGGATGCAGACAGACCCAACTCGTTTGCAATTCTTTCACTGGTTCTGGTTAAGCATTGGTCTGTGTTCAGCAGTGTCCTCACTCTGTCCACATTCGTCTCAGTTGTCGCATTTGACAGCCGTCCGTAATGATGGTTGTCTTCAATGAGATCCCCACCCTCTTTAAATGACTTGTGCCACTCAAATTCAGTGGAATGGCTTAAGGCAGTGGCCGCATAAGCCTGCTTGATCATATCGCGGGTCTTAGTTACCATCTTTCCAAGTTTTGCACAAAACTTTACAGAATAATGTTGCTCTAAATTCAGAAACAATTTCTTTTTTAACTTGAACAAAAAATTTGCTTCACTAAAAATGGTTTCCTCACTCACTCAAGCAAATGAGGTTTTTGTTGGTCTATTACTTTGAGCCCCTTCCATCTTACCCTGCCAGGCAGACCCCCCTCCACCCCTTCATTCCTGCCAGAGAAAATCAGTCCTACCACTTTTGGATGCAATACTTAATATATTGCAGTTTGCTGCTGCGTGTAATATTAAAACAGAGATGCAATGATAACCTGGATTTATACACATGTTTTCTTTTAAAACTAAGGTTAAAAGAACTAAGTATTTAAAGTTTAAATTCCTAAGCCATGTTTATTTATGTAAATGAATCCTCTTCTTTTTACCTCCCTTTACTGATTTTCAGCCATAGGTAGTGTTTGTCCCTGATGGAAGTGAATGTTTAATGGTTATCTTATAATTATTTATTGGTATCAGGTTAATATTCAAGTACACTTTCAAGGCAGGATCTAACAGGTCGATTCAATAAGTACCCAGGTTAGAAATAAAGAAACTATTTTTTCAAAAAATTTTTATTTTATTTTTCAACATGGTTTCCTTTTAGAAAAATAGAGTTCTCTCATCAACCTTGCAATTTTTTAACCCCCTCAAAGAAAAGGATTTGCCCAACTCCCTTAATTATACCCCTGTCTTGGCAATAACTTCCTTGTAGGAGCTATTTTTTTCAATGAATGGTGAATGGCAGCAATTCATAATGTAGTTCATGCAGTTGGGTGGTAACATTTCCAGATGAATATGTTTGTGCATTATTGGTGTGTAAAATCACCTTCTTCTTTTCCAAATGTAGCCATGTCTCCAATTTTTTGTAAAAGTAGTCCAATTACTCACTGTAGTATTTCACAGTAATCATTCTTCCTTTTTCTAAACAATCCACCAGGTTGATGCCTTTTGCATCCCAAAAACCATCCGGATGAATCCAGGTTTCATCAACATTGATAATTTAACACAAAAACACCTTTGGATCTTGCTTTAATTGCTGCAAAAAATGTTTCTAAGTTGACAGGTGAATCAGCTTATTGTCAACCATGAGCAATTGCAGCATCCATTGGGGTTACAATTTTTTGATGATATGTATTCTAATATAAACAAAGCTTCATGAGGTCTTACCTCTATATTGGTGGCTCAATTGGGATTCTAGGATGGTAATAGAAGATCACTGGTCCAAGAAATGGTTGTTTGGTTGTAAAGAGTTTGGAAAAAAAGAGAGGAAGGTGGAATTACAGAGTTTGTTTATTTGATTGAATAAGTTGGTAATGCATTCCCTTGCGTAAAATGAAGAGCATGACAACAAGTTCTTGACCATCACAATATTTTTGCCCTCTCACTTTCTGCAGTCCACCGATTTATAACATCACAGTCACCCTTAGCAAACACCCCATAATCTATTCAATATACTCCATAGAAAGGTATACCCAAAAATTCTCAAAGAGAATAAAATAAACCATTTCACCCAGCATCACAAATTACAGAAATAAGCCACACATCTGATATAGGATTCAATCTTTTCTATCACCTTTTTCCTGGGATCCAAAAGACTTAAATCCTTTCTGAAAGATCTATTGCCTATTTCACACCATAATGATGGTACCTCATTGTTAAAGCTCCCATGTTCATCTCTCACCTATGGATGACCTGCCAATTAAAAAGCCTTGTGAGATCAACTAATCTGTTTGCCTACTCCCTCCCTAATAAATGTCATCATATTTTCTCTACTTGCAACAAACCTCAATAAATACATGTCAGCTTAATAGATCTAAACCTCTCTTCCCCCAACCACATATTGCCTACTCATGTTGCTCCAATGCTAACTTCCCCTCAAAAGAGCCTGGGACTGGTGAGTGGCATGGGGATGGGTTGGAGATTTTAGGAGTGGATTGCTTGATTTAAGGCATAGGTTGATGGGGCATTTGAAAGCTATGAAGGTTCATTTGGGGAAAAGGTAAGAGATGAATTATGTTTTGATGATAACCAACGATGAGTTTTTCAAGATTGATGTACCTAGATTTATCTTTGCCTGGTAGGTACCTCATTTAATCTTAATGACTGGGTATTTCAGCTTTTTTGTGATTCAGGAACATGGTCATTAAAGCAAAATGGAAAACCTTAATTGTTTGCTTTTTAATAGTAGGTATGGAGAAAATGCTGTTGACAGAAAGAAAAACAAATTAGGAAGTGCAAATAAAATAGTCAGGGTGAACTGCTGGGAAAAACCTAAAGTAGGAAGGAATGAAGAATTCAGGGTTCTCCAGAATCAAATGTTATCAGTGCAAAACACCTGCAAAATAACATGCTTGCAGAATAAACCATAAACTATTGATTGTCCTTGTAGCATGACTAATATTCACAAAAGTGGATTAAATATTAGGGAAACGTATTGAAATGACATTAACAAAGTACCTACAAATATAAGATATTAATATTTTCGTTTTTGCATACACTGATGTGATGTCTAAAAACTGTTCTCAATCACTAAAGGGGAAATACTGAGTGCAGTGAAAGGGATTTTCCTTAGGCAAAAGGTAAAAAATTAATAATTCTTAATAATAATTTCTCCTGAGAGATATCAACATCAAACTTTTTGCATGTCCAAAAACAGTTCTAAATCAAGAAATCACCAAGGGCAGTGAAAGGGATTTTCTTGAGGCTTAATTAAAAAAATTAATACTTGTCTGACCTGTTGATACTGTAACATGTCATCTCTCAGGCATCATTTCTCCTGAGAGATGTCAAAGTCAATCTCTTCCTTAATATATTATTCCTCATTTGACAGATGTAATTTGCAATATTCCAAAGGGTCATGTAATAAAAAAGACAAACATTTCACATGCAGTTTTTTCTAAACATTTCCATATGATTAAAAATATTAATGGAACAGTTTACATTCTACTAATCACTACAGTAAGGAGAACAATAGCAACTGCAGTCCTAATGGTCACATTTCATGAAAATGAATTGAAGGTTTAAGAAAAAGTCAGCTTTAGGGAGATATTTCAAATTGAAATAGCATAGTCGGACCTTAAGTAGCATTGGTTTCAAAGCACAGATGGCTAATAATGCAAACATAAAAATGCACACTCCCTAAATTTATAATTTCCCCATTGCCAAACAAAGTATGGTCACCTTTTGGAATTGATTTGCCCTCTGACTAATCTACACACTCTAATGAAGCATCAAAGGATTAACTAGAAGGGTCGATTTACTCATTGACAATGATCAAGCAATCTCCAGCATTCATAGCACTGCTGTTAATATTTTTAGAGACATATCATTCCTTGTCAGTCTTTCTTGACCTTCCTTGGAAACAAATGCAAAACATACCCACTTTAGAATTCAATAGAGGCTGATGATAAACTAATTTAAATGGGACACAATATAGCTGTCATCCCTCTCAGCTGTCCATATGTTTAACAGATTCCATAGAACTACAGAATGCCCTCCAACCATATGCCCTCCTTGCCTTTCTCGACCCTTGTTTCTTGGCTCAAAACACTACTTCTTCCTTATAACCCTTATAATGCAGTAAGCAACGGAGAGGTTGGTTAAGTAATTAATGTTAGAGTTAAACCATTACTAAGCCTTATACATCGTGTGAGTGCTGGAAATGATTTTCGTACAGGTGATACTAGGAAATACTAATAAAGCATATATAAAGAGTTTGAATGAACAGCAGATTTAATTTGAGTTCTTTAAATAAAAGACCAAAGTCAACACCGTAAAATGGGTGCAATGTGCACCAGACGGATGAATGCTTAGCTGGGGTTGAGATGTGACTGGGTCTGTGCGGGTCAAAGTGCCTCCTCGTGGATTGTGCCTAGGATGACACCTCATGGCACAATGCAGAATTGCATAAACAAATGAACCACCACATCATCTCCCTTGGTAAATGCGAAGGATACTCTTGTAAAGAGAGAGAAACTGTAATTGGCACTTCACAAAGTGATTGTAAAACACAAAGAAAAATTATTTAACAAATGCCAGGTACGTAACAGCACATGAAAAAACAAATACTGTTATGCAATCACACAGCTGCAACTACAAAGCAACATCAGATAACATACAGGAGAGGGAATGAAATTTAAATGCCCCTAAGTCCCAAAGTCAGTTAAATGTTTCGGAAAAGGCACTCTTCTCTGTGATTGTCTAGGTTGTGGTAATACGGGAGGCTGCTGAGGAGTGGTAGGATTAGTCGTCCTAGGTATGGTAACAGCAGGGCAATATGGCAGTAATCATGGAGTTTTATCTAACTGGGCACAAGAAACGTCATCATTAACAACATATTCTGGTTAAACACGGTCAATTGCCACAGATACCTCTCTGCCCTGGATTTTCAGCTTGAATGTTTTGGGATCATGCTGGATTACTCAAAATAGCCCATCATAAGGAGGAACCAACAATGGATGGAGCCTATCATTTCTCTTAAATACATGGGAAACAGCTTCGAGGATTAGATGAACCAGGAATAGAAACTTTTTTCAGAATTAATGAAGAATTCTGAATGGAATTGACAAGGGCACGATCAGACTCTGGAGACGCAGCTAGTGCAGCATAATCTATGGAGGCAGAAATGCTTTGAATGCCTGACATAGTGTCTGTTAAAATATTATCTTCACCTGCTACATACTTGATGTTTGTGGTAAATTGGGTTATTAAGTCTAAATGCCTACACTGCCGGGAAGAAAACTTTTCATGCCTCTGGGAAAATGTAAAAGAAATGGGTTTAGGGTTGGTGAAGGTTTGTCCTTCCACCATATGCCGGAACTGGATCACTACCTTATATACTGCTAAAAGTTCCCTTTAATGAGCGCTATAAGGCCTTTCAGCATCACTCAGTTTCTGTGTCCAGAAACCAAGAGGCTGATATCCTTTGGAAGTATGTTGTTGAAGGACAGCATCAACCTAAAACTCCAAAGTGTCTCTGAAAAGGGTCAGAAAAAAGACCCTTTTTGATGAGCTAAAACAGCAGTATTGCACAGAGCCTCTTTGCAGTCTAATAATTAAGCCTGTGATGCTGGTGTCCAGCTGATTGAGTCCTTGCTGTTTATCTTACCTGCCAGAAGGTTGCTAAGGGGCTCCTGGCTATTTGCGGCATAATAATTTACCATCCCTAAAAATTGCCACAGCTGGTGTATGGTAGCTGGTTGGGGAAAAACATACATAGAAATTAACCTTCTCAGTGAGTGATTAAGTTCCTTCCTCCATTACCGTACATCCTAGAAACTATATCTCATTCACATTGAAAACAGATTTTGAGAATTCAACAAGGATATCATCTATGTATGCATATGCATAAGGGAATCCCTTTAAAACATCATCTATAAACCTCTGAAAGGTCTGCACAGTATGTTGAAGGCCAAGTCTAATAAATGGAAACTCAAAAAGGCCAACAGGCATTATTGTTGCAGTTTTGGGAATATCTGCAGGTTTGACAGGTATTGGTGGAACGCACAAATTAAATCAATTTTTGAAAAATGGTATATCCACATTACCCCTGTGCAAAATCCATGATATGCGGTACTGGGTAATGATCAGGCATGGTTCTGTAATTCAGCAAGTGGTAGTTGCCACAGGGGTGCAACTTAGTGCTCTTCTTTGGCACCAGGTGTAAGGCAGACGACCTAGAGCTAGATGACCTCCATGCAGAACCTGTCTGAAGCATCAGCTCAAAGTCTTAATTGGCAAAGGCAAGCTCATCTGTTGCAAGATGGTGGGGCCTAGATGAAACTGGAGGGCCAGGGATGGTCTCTTTAAAATCAACCATGAAGTGATTGACTCTCCCAGAAGCTCCTGATTGATTTTTAACCTCGGGGAATTTGGCCATAAGGCTAGAATAAATGGAGGCCAGAGATAACTTACACTTGACCATTGCTGGGAGAGGCAATGATGCCCTTAAACGATAAGGTCATAACATTGTCCACGAAAGGTTTATGAGCAATGTTCACAAGGAGACTAAAATGGCAAAGAAAATATGCCCTTTTTATTGGCTGCGGCACATTGGCAATGATATACCTCAACAAAAATTCTCGCCAGAGGCCAAGGGAAAGGGAGAGCGTGGCAGATCCGTATGTGGTGATGTCAGTGTCATTGGGAGAGAAAAGATTAAGGTCTGATTTCCCTCTACGGTCTTGGAGCCATGTGACTGGGTAAAGAGAGAGACAGCACCAATATCTATAAAGATTTGACACCAGACAAGGTGCCAATGACAAAAACATGGTTGGAAATGTCTAAGAAGTAATTTGCTGCCTACAAGGACTGCCCAATTGGTTTCCCTGCATCATACAAACAGGAAAGGGTAGACTTAATGGCATTACTCCCTGGCGGTGGTACCAGCAGATGCCTTGATTGAATTGAATTGAGGCCTGGAGCCGGGTAAGACGTTAGGCCTTGGCTAAGAAAATGGGGACATGAGTGCATACCATGCTATTTGGCATGTGCTGCCCCTTGTTTAGAAAGGTTTTCTATCTTCTCTATCAGTGTACCAATAACTAGGTTAGGGGCAACTGCCACATATAAATGAGCAGCCACAAACAGCATTATGTGATATAAGCTTGGTTCTTTTTTCTGGATCTTTTCCTATGCCCACCTTTAGTTCCCCAAGACAACATCTGCTATCTTGCTAAGAATCAGGCAACTCAGGTTTCTCAAAAAAATCCAACCCAGGTTTCTCTGTATGTAATCCCAATTTCTACTACTAGAGTCCTTGTTCCTCATTTATTTATTTATATTATTCCTTTACACCAAATACATAAAGTAATTCATTGGAAAAAACTTTTCTAGAAGGCCTAGTCCTAGATAAGCCCTGGGACTGTATAATACAGAAAGAAAAACTCTGAATGTTCGAGATACTAGATCATTGCACACTCAGGTAGACAGAATATTAATTAAAGATGTCAACTGAGCCATAGTCAATATAGACCAATTAATTGATAAAAAAATGATATTACTAGGACACATAAAAAACTTGCACCTTTATCATTATACAGAATAATCGTTTCATGTTGAAAGATAATCAGAAAAAGCTAAACATAATATGGTTAATGTGCTGTTTATTCGTTTCGAAGATTCAGGTCAAAAGATTCATTGCTGTATTATCTACGATGTCAATATTAAAAAATAACATTAATATTGGGATGGATTAACTGTCGTAGGTATAGGGTAGTCAGAATATATTATAATTCTAGTATGATGTGCTTCTATTGAAAACCTTTTTAAATACACGTCAAAATTATTCCTTCACTCTTTAGACACGACTGCTGATATAAAATTTTGAAATGTGATTATATATATATATGTATATATACTACCTTGATCAAAAAGTTCCCGAAATAACCACCGTGTGGCGCTCCCATCATTCCGATTTGAGTTCTGTTTTTTTTGTTAAATTGGTACATCTGTTGTTAATATTCCCTTTAAATCTTAGTGTCACAACTTGACATTTGCAAAAGTTACATAGCGAAGAGTACATCTATCTCTGTGTGTGTTGGCGATTTTTTACAATTGCAGAAATGGATTTAAATTTGCAACAACGAACTTGTATTAAATTTTGCGTAAAAAACGGATTTAGTGGCGCACGGACGTTGGAAATGTTTGAAAAGTGTTTCGGCAACGATTCTCAAAAAAAAACGATCGTTTACCAATGGCACGAGCGGTTCAGAAGTGGTCGTGAGTCAATCGAAGATGATGAACGCAGTGGCAGACCATCGACATCGAAAGTCGGTGATAAAATTGATAAAGTAAAAGAAATGTTGGTCAATAACCGCAAATTAACCATCAGAGAAATAGCGGAGGACTTGAACATTGCCTATGGATCCGCCCAAGACATTGTGGTTAATGATTTGGGTTTCCGTCGTGTAGCAGCAAAGTTGGTGCCAAAAGACCTCAATTTCATGCAAAAAAGAGACCGTGTTGACGTCGCAAAAGACATGATTTGCGAGGCTGAATCCGATCCCACATTCATCAAAAGGATCATTACTGGAGACGAGACGTGGGTTTATGAGTACGACACGCAATCCAGGCATCAGGCAAGTGAATGGCGTTCACCAAATGAGCCGAGACCAAAAAAACCACGTCGTTTTCAGTCAAAAAAGAAGGCAATGCTGACGGTTTTCATGGATTACAACGGTGTAGTGCATCATGAATTTTTGCCAGAAGGCCAGACAGTAAACAAAGAGTATTATTTGGGCGTTATGAGACGTTTGCGTGAAGCAATTCGCCGAAAGAGACCAGAAAGGTGGGCAGAAAACTCGTGGATTTTGCACCATGATAACGCACCGTCGCACAGTGCTATCATTATTCGTAATTTTGTGACGAAAAATGCAACAAATACCATCCAACGGCCACCGAATTCACCTGATTTGGCTCCCTGTGACTTCTTTCTGTTCAATCGAGTTAAAAAACCATTACGGGGAACGCGTTTTAGCAGCCGAGAGGAAGTAATGGAAAAATCGCAGGAAGGAAGGAATCACTGATGGACATACCGAAAACCAAATATAAAAAATGTTTCGAGGATTGGATCAAGCGCTGGCATAAGTGTGTTGCAGTCAATGGGGATTACTTTGAAGGGGACAATATAGATTTAGATGAAAAACTTGTATTTTTAATTTTCTGAATAAATTCCGGGACCTTTTTGATCAAGGTAGTATATATATATATATATATATATATATATATATATATATATATATATATATATATATATATATACATCATTGAATGGTTTGAAGTTAACATTGATCATTTTATTATTCATTTGTGAATTTGACTACCATGATTTGCCTATTAAAAACATGCATATGTAAATTCTCTCCCAGTGTCCCAGTTATATTGTCATAGTTGGAAAGAAAATCTGTAATTTGGAATTAATGATCTTTTAATGCCCGTATCAAAATGTGGAAGGGCAAATTTTCGGAGTGCCTCTCATAATATGCAAAGCATTCAGTATATCAACACATATGTTTAATTTCAGAATTTAACGCAGAAAGAAGTACTTTCACAATTTTCACTTCCAGTCATTATTCTTCTTAGAAATATTTATCCCGAGAACATATTTATGTAAACATAAAATCAATTTAACAGGATTACAATTTTCAATTTAGATACCTAATAAAATATACACAGATAAGGTAATGTTGAAATTAATGTTTCTGATTTCAAAACAGAAGTAATTTTTTTAAACTTCCTTGTACTGCAAAAGTGTTATAAATTCACATGAATAACAACAATCTATTAAAGTGAGAGTTTAAATATGGCGATCACTTAGCGCCGAAATAAAACGAAATCGATTCTCGAACTGGCACTTAGTAATCGATTTAGAACGAACGACCCATCGAAATGTTGTCGGCCATTTTGAAAGTTACTGTTTTGGTGTAGTTAATGTTGACAGTGTGAAGTGCTCCAAAGATGCCTCGACACGAAAGTTTTAAGTGTAGATTATGTCTTGGTCGTGGTGGACGGTACACAAATATTTTTTATGAAAACAACGATGCTGAGAAATTGGTGCGGGAAGCAATAGAAGAGTTGTTGGAATTGAAAGTAAGATATCGCCTATCTGTTTACGTATTATAATAATGATGCTTTTATAGTAAATTTACCACGAAATGTGCGATAGTGCCCTATTTTAGCTTAAAATAGCCTTCAATTCATCCAGATTATGATTCGAGCGGCAGTGAGAGCGAAAGTTTAGGTTTTAATACTTTAATAATCATGTTTTTTAGGTAGTCAGGGAAAGGAGCAACCCGTGGTTGCTGTGCTACAAATGTTTTAAATTACTGACGGATTTCTACATGTTTAAGCAGCAGTGCCATGAAAACCACCATCTATTGAACATTCAAAGGACAAAGAAACACGCGGAGAGAAAAAACCGCCGCACAACGGTGAGTCGAGCCCAATTATGGTTGGTATTTTGTAATGTTATGAGGAATGTTTGTGGATAACGTGATGCCTCAACGGAAGTAACTTAAATTGAATAATGAACATATTTATTTTTAATAAGTGTCCTCGCTATTTTACGTAAGTCTTTTTACAAAATTGACTAATACTGGCGTGTATATAAAAATTTGGAATTAACTATGCTCCTGGTAACACTTCAAGCATTTTTATTCTTTATTCATTTGGAAATTTCAAGTAACAGTGTACTAAGAGTGAATTTTACTAAAAGTGTGAAAATATTGAATGTATTTATGGAATCAGTTTTAGTAAATTGTGAGTAAACTGAAAAGGATGATAATATATAAATGTCCATGTAAACAATGACAAGTTGTATTAAAATAAGAACTTGGAGCACTTCTTAGAATATTATTTTTATTCGTAATTTTATTAAGTCGATCAATTTTAAGGAAATTGCCTCTAATATTTGTAACTATGAAGTAATAAGCACAATATACTCGTTGATAGCAATTGTGTAGTGTTTAAAGCTCAAAAAATAAAGCTTCTATTAATTTTAGTAGCAATAACCTTATTTAAATACTTATTAATATCTAATGAAGGCTGTATAAAGCTCCATTTCATTATGCAGTGTTTTGCTTATAATTTTTTCCACAATGTTAGTATTGGTGTATCCACTGGAAAATAAAAATTTCCAAATAGTCATCTTTTGTCAATTTTAATAAATTTTGCTAAGAATGAGTTGGATTTATTTTGTGAAGCCTAACAATCTAGTCATCATAGTTTTAAAACAATTAAAAAATAATGCACTTGGCACACTAGTGTTGAGTTGAAATAGATAAATAGATGAATTTCATTGTTGATTTTGTGTAGAGGAATCTAAAGGTAGAGTGGGAGTCAAATGATGCCTCCAATGATAGTGATGTGGGAATTGCCAATTTGCGGGTGGTCACTAGAGCATCAAGCGTATTAGGAGAAAGATGCATTCCCAGTGTAAACAATGTAAGAACTTATTGAAATTCTAAAATTGATACCTTCATCCCCTGGACTCTTAATAAAAGAATTTTGATAACAATTTTGAATAAATCCATAAAATCAAAGAATTAATAATGAGAATCTGAGATTTATCTGAATCCTCCATACAGGTCAATAATGGTTTGAAATTATGTATCTTATCTCTTAAAATTCTCATTTTTAATGCTGAAATCAGCTATCAGGTGGTTTGATTTGCATTTTCAAATTATATCCTTTAATAATTGCTTTTGCTGTAATATCTAGTTGTGCTTCAGATATAAATTATCCCCCCACAGGTAAACATTGATACTCTAATATCATGTCCATAAGATATTAAGAAAAAGCACGTGTGTAATTTTGAATTGCATTCATCGCAAAGGAAATATATATGCATAAAAATGAAATGGAAAATGTTTATCAAGAATTTAATATTCAATTTCAATGTTCATCCTTTTTTTAAAATCTTTTTTAATGCTTATATTTTAACAATTAGGTTCAGATCACAGTTAAAAGAGAAACTTCAGATAATGAAGATCAGGAAACTGTTGAAATGACAGCTGGGCTGAAAAAAGTAGACCATATTATGGATAATTATGAAGAAGATTCTCTTCAGGTAAGGAAGAAATTGAAACAGGTTGATGTGTCAATTTTTTTAGCTATAAGTTTATGAAATCAATAAAAAACCTTGCTCATCCAAAGCTTTGGTAATTTAGAAAAAACATATTCATCTTTATTTTAAAATACTTTGGTCACTGATTTCTACTTAATTTAAAAGGTTTAATTGCATATAATTTTAATACAATATCTGAAGTTCCATATTTTCACTGTTTTGTCATTATTCAATTAACTTAGGAGATCATAGTGAAGACAGAGGAAATGGATGCTGAAGAGCAGGAGACCAATGAAATTCAGGCCAGCCAGGGAGATGTGGACCACAATGTTAAGAATCTGGTAAGAACTTCTCTGGAGATAATTAATAAACTGAATCGTGATATTAGTGCCGTTATGGCTTATGTTTCTTTTTTCAACTCATGGATACCTACAGTAGAAAAGATTTCTGTATTTCATCTTATAAAATACAATACTCTATACTAAATCTTTGATGCACAGATAGCTATTTATGAAAACCACTAATTTTTTGGCTTGAAGGATTATCATTACCACACAGCTGTGTAATTACTTGCTAATCAAAAAGAAAATAATGTTATATTATTGCTTATTATACACAGGATGTGTTTTTTATTGCATGCGATGTGTAAGTATCTTACAATGCAAGAAGGTATATCTAGGATAAATATAGAAGTAATATAATAAATGAAACGATTACTATGGTATGACCTGGCTTTATAAAGGTTTTGTATAAAAGTTATCAGACTATAGTGGTGGAAGTTTAAGGTAAAGAGAGTTGAAATTTGCTTAAATGATATTGATTAGGACATTTCCAATCTTCAAGTCATTATAAGAAATGCAGGCAAATTGCAAGAAAAAGGCAATTATAGTATAGGTAATATAATTGCTCATTTAAATTCTAAAATAAATACCTTGATCTTCAGGAATCATCTGATGGAATTTTGATGATAACTCTGATTAAATCCATAATATACAATAATCCTAATTCAGTGATTGTATGGTATCCATTATTTATCTGAATCTTTTATGCATGTAAACTAAAGGCCTGATATAATTTATCTAATCTCATCTATAAATCTCATTTCTAATGTTGCAACTGGATAACAAGAAGTGTATTTTTCATTTTAAATATGTTTCCATCATTTATTGGTTTTGCTTTGATACCTAGTGCTGTTATACAAATAATTGCTTACGTTAAATATTGAAAATTCAATACCAAATGCATTATATTTTACGAAAAAAGCACTTTTAATTAATTTTGAATACCATCTATACTAAGAAAAGTCATAAATCTTTAAAATTTTACCTAAAATGATTTATTTCTTCTGTTTTCTCACTATTTCTACTAACTTTGCAGACGATTGTAGACATGGATAAAATAGCAGTTGAACAGCAGGAGACTGTTGAAATTCCAGCTAGGCATAGGGATATGGACAACAACGTGAAAAATCAAGAAGGGACTTCTGAGGTATTTAAGAAACATTCTAACCATAATGCCACAAATATAACTAAATTATTTTGGTGATATATGTGCTGTTATTGTAAATGCTTTATTTTTCAACTCATTTATACCCCAAAATAGAACAGATTTTTGTTTTGCATTGAACACCCCTATTAATATGTCTTTTTAAGAGTTTTCATTTCAAAGTAACGGTAAAAGGTGGCATGGTAAGGCTAATTGAAGGTGAAATAAATGTTTTTTTATATAATTTCATGTATTTTCTGTTGGTTGTAATAACCTTGTTGACACTTTTTCTTAGCCCATTCAGCACTTAGGCAAAAAAATATGAAATGCAGTTCCTTCCTCAGGTGCAAAGTTTTAATTGACCACATCGTAAGCATGAAATAAAATGACAGATACTTCTTTCACTCTTAAATTGCCTGATGGAAATCTTTTTAATTAGGAAGAATATTAAATTATTTTCCTTAATTTACATGTTTTTCAATTGCATCCCTAATGGATATTTTCTTTTAAATGTTGCAGAAGGCCATATCTGCAGACCATACTCTTTTTATGTTAACCTATTAAATATTCCAGATAAAACTATTAGTCTTTGATGTTAGCAATTTTTTTAATAAAGGTTTGCACTGTAATATTGCCAACCAACATAACCTGCCATCAAATTGACCAGTACCTGTTGGATCAGAATTCAGCAGCTCACTAATATTTTGCACATGGAAATAAGTTCCATGCCTTGATGATTTAAAATGAAGGAAAAACAGTGACTTTATCTTAGATGTGAATATCTCAAACCTTAAAGGTATATTTTTGATAAATCCTGTTAGAAAAAAGTCTTATAGGTCTATAATCGTTTTAGTTATCCAATTTTTGCTTATATTCCCTTCTCATTAATGTTATAGATTTATATAAAACTTCAATATAATTTGACAAATGGCCATACAGTTAAAATGGCCAAATTTCCTGGTCTTAATGGCCTAGCAAATACTTCCAAGTACCATTCAAAATTTGATATATCTCTGCAAACATAAATGATGCACAAAATTTCTCCTTCAAAAATAATATGTAACCTAGGGAAAGTATATTATCTTTTCTCTCTATGATATGCCTATGAATATTATAATTTTAAGTAATGCCAATATAGGGCTTATTTTTAGGTGAACTATATTTACCTATCCAATATCTTAGGGTTGATTATGATTATTTATGTTTATTAAGGAGCTGTGTGTACTCCCAAGCCTTCAAAAGGACTCAGAGAGTAATGGTGTTGATTTGATGAATGGTAAAAGAAGAAATTTGATGGTGTTGAGAAGTTCAATGAAAGCTATTAACCATTCAGTACAAAAGTCATCAATTGCAGAAGAGGACAATTGTTCAGCCAACACTAATGTGAATTTGATGGATGATGATAACTGTGAAGAATTGGAGATTCAGGTAAGGAAAGAAAGCTGTTATGCATTGATTTCATAACCAACACTCTCTCATAACAATATGCATTCTGTTATATCCTGAGTGCAGGGCTTTTCAATCTTAGGTAATTTTATGAGATGAAATGGCCTCCCATGTGGTTCTGCATGGCTAAATCCTTCTTGAAATGAGGCCTGACATAAAAAAATCTTTAATAACTTTATTGAATAATACTTTCATGCAATACAACTATTAACACTATCAAATGTTCTGTGTTTAAGAAAATGAAGGACTACCAAATGATTCAAGTACCAGAGTAATTTGAAGAAATTATGTCCCAAGATGTTTGTTCCTGATTAAATTATTTTGAAATTTTGACCATCTGACATAATAGATAAGAATGGGTATTCTAAGCATTAATATCATGATGTATGAAGGGAGCTTTAAGTAGTATTTTTCAGTGATAAATTGGGGCTATCAATGTTCAAAATGACAAGGTTATGTTCTTGAAGAAGATCATGATTCTAATTAGACAATATGATTGCTCTTATATTTTGTTAAAGAAGCTTATTGTTATGAGAACAATAAGCCACCAGACCTATTCTCTGTATTTCATATGTTTCTTAATTTAATTGGAGGACCAAAACTATTATTCACAATGTTGAGGCATTTTCTTGAAAACAGCATTTAAAAATTTTAATTTTTTATTTTTAATCGATGAATTTCAAAGGTTTACTTATATTTTAATAGTAAGATCAATAGTAAGCTAAATTACCTTCCTTAAACTTGAATACATTGGCAATATCATTACTGGCAATTACACTGGCAATATCATTTGATTTTAGAATGTTCAATGAACAAAGTTAATGATTTTGAAGAAATTAAGACAAATGTTCTATATAAATGCATGTTAAAATTATTAATTTAAATCAATATGTAAAATGTTTTAACCTAGCATATTTTTATAGAATGGGTTTGAAAGTTTTTTGGGCATTTTATTAATGCTTTACATAGATGCAATCTGCATTGGTTATGTTGGTATTTTTCAGGATGATTTAGAAGATTTAGAATTGCATTTATCCTCTGATGAAGAAGTGGACAATAAGGAAGAATGTGATGATGATACTTTGCAGGAGATGGATGGAATTATATCGGAACAGTTGAAGACACAAGGTGAGGGGACCTGGAGACTCTGCTGTCTTCCTTTTGCATTTTGAATATTTTAGAAATACCTTAAATGTCAAATACAATGTTATGACAAATTACAAAAATTGATTGGAAAATATTTAAATCAGAATAAATTTGTATCAGAATTATTATTATCAGGTAATCTACCGGATCAAGATCGCAATTCCAATTAGATATTGTGATTACTTCATATAGTTTGTTAAAGAAGTTTATTGCTATAAGAACAGTAAGCCGCCGGACCTATTCTGTGTATTTCATATATTATTTAATTTCATTGCAGGGCCAGAACTATTATTCACAATGTTCAGGTATTTTCTTGTTAACTGTATTTAAATATTGTCATTTTATATTTTTAATCAATGGACATCAAAGGTTTACTTATATTTTAACAGTAAGCTCTCCTATAATTTACATTCTCTAAACTTGAATTGAAACACTGGCAATATCATTAGGTATTAGAAGGTTCAATGAAAGATGTTAATGCTTTTGAAGAAATTAAGACTAATGTTCTGTATAAATGCATGCTTAAATTATTAATTTAAATTAAAATGTAAAATTTTAAACCTTGTATAATTTTATAGATTAGGTTTGAAAGTTTTTTGGGCATATTATTAATGTTTTACATGGATGCAATCTACATTGGTTATGTTGGTATATTTTAGGATGATTTAGAAGATTTAGAATTGCATTTATCCTCTGATGAAGAAATAGAGAATAAGGAAGGATATGACGACAATACTTTACAGGAGATGGTAGGAGATACATTGGAACTGTTGAAGACACAAGGTGAGGGAAGCTGGAGACTCAGTTGTCTTCCTTTTGTGTTTTGAGTATTTTAGAAATACCTAAAATGTCAGAAACAATGTTATGACTATTTAAAAAAATTGATTGGAAAATATTTAAAACAGAATAAATTTGTAACAGAATTATTATTATCAGGTAATCTACCGGTCAAGGTCGGTTTATGGATAGACATAAATACTAATGAAATAACGTGTCCTTATTAAATAATGACCCCTAGCAAAACACAACATCCTATGCTATATCAGGTCCCTCTTCAGCTATGAGTACCTTCCTTCTCCCATCATCCTGTGTAACATCCCTATTCTGTTCCTTCCCTTTCCTTATTTGCCTAACATTGTACCCTCCATTAGGCTTCAACATCTGGCTGCAAGTCAATACCCCTTCAGCAGCATTTCCTGCCTCCATAAGATGTCTCTCAGTAAACCTCTTTCTTTGTCCATTATACGGAGTGCTTCCTCATTTATCTTCTCTGTCCATTTTACTTTCTCCATTCTTTGCGACTCGTACATTTAAAAATCCTTCAGTCAATGTCTATCCTCGTGCTTAAATGACCACATTTCTGCGCTATATATAGCCATCCTCCATATCTAAGTTTCCTAAAGAGTCTTTTCATGTCCTTGCTTAACATCCCTTCACCTAATGCAATTCTTATCCTTATGTCCCTATTTTACTGTGTTGGTCCAATCAATACTGAGATACTTAAACTGTTTTTCCAGCTCTAGTTTTTGCCATCCTATTTTAATGTTAAGCTTAGCCTTTTTCATTCTAGAAAATTGCATATTCTTTGTTTTATCAATATTGATTCTCATCCCATACTTGTTGCACTGAATTGTTAATTTACTAAGCAATGCTTGAAGCCCATTGGCTTACTGACAAACTAAAGCTTGGTCATCAGCAAACTTAACTGATTTTATGAATTCCCCGCCCATTTTCATTCCTATCTTCTGTTCTTACTATGTCTCTTTATTCATTTCCTCTGCATACATGTTGAACAGCAACGGTGATAATGAGCAACCCTATCTTACACCTCTTCCTAACACTGCTCATCCTGACTTCCCGTATTCCACCCATACCTGAGCAGTCTGAGACATGTACAGGTTGTGGATTAGCCTCATTTCCCTCCAATCTTTTCCTAGTTTCTGCATTATACCTTGTGGTAATGTTCTTTATTACTTTTGATTACAAATTTCATTACTGCAATGGCATCATATGTACCTCCTCCCTTCCTATACCCAAACTGATCATCCATAAAGTAGAAGCCTTACTCTCTATCCTTTTGTTTATGATCCCGAGAACAACTGCAACAGAAGATGTTGCAAAAAAATGCTCTCTTTCAGACATTGGCAGGGCAAAAATCCACCATAGAGTCAGTTAGAGTGGTCATCAGATAACTTACGTGGCCTTTATCTTTTACAAGTTGTCACCCTTCTTTTAATATTTTGTGCCACTGAAAAATTTCTCTGGTGTAAGACATTATCTGGATATGCCTGTTTTATGAGTTCCATGTCTCCCAATTAGAGACCTGGAACT
The DNA here is from genome assembly GCF_022747635.1 of Hetaerina americana. Lineage (NCBI taxonomy): Eukaryota > Metazoa > Arthropoda > Insecta > Odonata > Calopterygidae > Hetaerina > Hetaerina americana. The sequence goes on along the minus strand of NW_027286481.1, from coordinate 437,069 downwards.
AGAGCATTGCTCCCATATATACTAATTGCTTTCAATGAAACCAAACAAAATCAGTCATTACTAATATCCACCATCTCTCTCAATAAATGCAAAGAGCCAACAAAACTAATATTTATTATTTTATGGAGATGTCCTCTACTAAGCCAACAAGTCAGACACCTATCCACTGCTCTACTTGGGCTATAGCAAGCCAGTCCTGATACCTATCATACTAACCCTGCAAAAGCATTCACAAGAAAAATCCACCATTGTCCATAAAAGAAGTCTGAATCCTTTTGTTCAAGAAGAAGCTTGTTATGATGCCATAGTTGTCAATGCCATTTATTTATTAATTGTGCTGATCCAAAATTGGCAGATTCAGTATTTTCTTAGTTTTGTCTACAATGCCTTTATAATTTAATTTTTTCTTGTGTATAAAACCATAGTTTCAGTAATTGTCGTTTTATATAAATAGCTTACATTCTTAATTTTATATATCCTCTTTGCTTATTTCATTTCTAGTTTTTTTGGGAATTAAACTCCTAGTCCTTATCAAAGTCTTTGTGAGATATAATTACATTTTAAATAGTTAGTACCTTAATATGTTATTTTTCATTTCTTGTATTTATGAGATATTTTAGCCTGGAATTAGTACAAATCTTTCCATAGTTTCCTAATTTCATAATTGAACCAGAAAGCCAAATAATAATGTAACATGAAGTCACAAAAAATCAAAAATATTATCCCTACTGTGAAAGATATTATTGTAGTTAAAAGTAAGTTTAGTAGCTACTAACATATTATTAAATCTAAGGTCCAAATGAGTTTTTTTAGCATGGTCCTCTTGGAGTGGCGTGCTGATATATTGGCTTTTGTATCTCTGGCAAAAATTGCAGCAGGTTCATATATTGGCTCTTGCATAGGCTTTTGTTTAAATTGTTGTAACTTATGGTTTTTTCTTTAATAATTTATGGTTTTTGTGCTATCAATAGGTTGAATTCCATAGAATTATGTTACTATTTTTTAAAATTTTTATTAGCAATTTTAAATGCTTTTAAAAAAGTATAATTCTTACCATAATTTTTCATTCAGTTTTGTACATTTCGGGAAGCTCTGCGTAATTGTTTGCTCGTTTTTTTTCTGAGTAGTCTTTCTACTATGAAAAACCACTGAAAGGCTACTAATTAATCTGTGTTCATCTGTAATCTCTTGAATGTGTTGTGGTGTTGTGGTGTTGATATATAACTGATTATTCAGACTTTGTTAAGATGGTGGAAATGAGAGCACTGCTTTGTATTCATTTTGGTTTCTCTCTCCATTCGTCGTATCTAATCAATTGCGCCCTGTGTAATGGATTAAAATGTCAGCAGTTCTCTAGGAGTTAGAAATTGGTTTTTATCTGCCTTTAGATTGTAAGCACATAGCCGCAGTCTCAAGGAAAGGGGAAAAGTCCCAATTTGACTCAATGAGATCAGCATTTTCAACAAAATCGAACTATGCAGGGGCTGACAAAAAAATTTCCAATTCACTTTTTTCTCTTTATCTAAAATATTTTCTACACGTCTCTCGTGTAGAAAACATTATAGATAAAGATTTTAGATACAACATTTCTTTTTGATTCTTTATTATATTTAAATATCATAGTGTAATTGAAAAATGTCTTTAAAAAATATTAGTTTTGTGCCTAAATATCGAAATATTATTGCTAAAAAATTGTCTCCAAATTTATAATACTGTAATAATTACATTCATTATTCAGATGATGTAAATGCATTACATTATTATTAACTAAAATATTATATTTAAAAATAAAAAAAAACTGCATATGGATATCTAAACAAATATCTTCATTATGTTTTTTTCCTAAGGTTATACATTTTCTTAAATTACAACTCCCACTTCTCCCTAGTACCCCTGAAATCCCAGCCGCACTAAGAGGTTTAATATCCACTTAGCTTGGTCACTTTGAGGTTGTAATTTTGCCAATTGGTCCTATATTTATTTCATTGCTAGGTGGTGAAATTTTAAAAATATCAAGAAAAAGAATATTATAGTAAATGTATTTTATTCTTTAGAATTATTTTTGTAACCAATGTAATTGAGTCAGAATTATCTGCCCATGATTTAAACAAGATCATAATCTTTAATTCTTATTTTTTACTAAAACAATTAATGCTGGCATTTGAAATAGTCATGATACAGAAGTGCCTCACAATTGATCTTGCCAAAAGCTAGCAAGCAGCTGGCAATAGCTGTTCAGCATAATTTTTTGTGACATTTAAATTTGGTAATAATAACTTGTTTCATTATAATTTTCTCTTAACCCAAAAGAATTGTCACATATTATACGCTGATATTTTCTTTTGTTTAAAAGAAGCACCATAAAATTTGTTTTTTGACCATAAACCTAACAATAAATTTCCTTTTTTAGTGATAAATATGTTTTTAAATGGTTTTATTGATATAAAAGTTAAAGGAGGGGTTTTATTTTCTTTCTTAAATGTCCCGTGTAAAATATATTTGTTGTTAAAAGACCTAGCAATCTAAAGGACCACTGTAGGAAAAGTTATGTTAGAAAATGTGAAAGGTCTTTTTAGATAAATTGTAACAAAATAATGAATAAAAGTAATTTTAAGGGTACCATATGTGTCAGTTGGAAATCCGAGATTGCCATACTAAAAGTAGTTTTAGAAAATTATATAGAAGTAATAAATAAATTTAGTACTAAACATAAATTATTTGAGGTGAGTGACTCTATCCCCCACTAAATTGATCATTTTACCTGATAAGTACTTTGTCCTTAAATGAATTGATGAATTAATCAATCAATAAATATTGTCATTCTCTTCATTCTTGTCATTCATTTAAAATTGCTAATAAAAATTTTAAAAAATAGTAACATAATTCTATGGAATTCAACCTATTGATAGCACAAAAACCATAAAATATAAAAGAAAAAACCATAAATTATTAAAGAAAAAACCATAAGTTACAACAATTTAAACAAAAGCCTATGCAAGAGCCAATATATGAACCTGCTGCAATTTTTGCCAGAGATACAAAAGCCAATATATCAGCACGCCGCACCAAGAGGACCATGCTAAAAAAACTCATTTCGACCTTAGATTTAATAATATGTTAGTAGCTACTAAACTTACTTTTAACTGCAATAATATCTTTCACAGTAGGGATAATATTTTTGATTTTTTGTGACTTCATGTTACATTATTATTTGGCTTTCTGGTTCAATTATGAAATTAGGAAATTATGGAAAGATTTCTACTAATTCCAGCCTAAATTTTCTCATAAATACAAGAAATGAAAGATAGTCATACTCTTCGTTCCCATCTTACATTTTGTAATTTTGGTATTTTATTGTTGGACTTTGTGCTTTTGATAAAAAACAGCCACACATAGTTAATTCAATTTAATTATCTATTCCCTAGGAAAAGAATTTCCTTTCTTTATAAATTTGTCTTTTCTCATATTCCATTCTTTCATGACAGGAAATATTCTTATTTCTTCTCAAAATCCTTTTACAAATTGAATTTTCTAGGCATTTTTGCATGCCAAGTAAACATTTGTAGAAATGTATTGCATGATGGCATTGAACCCTTCCCCATGATAATTTTTTATGCAAATTAGTGAATTTACCACAAATTGGAGATAACAACCTTTTTCATTGCAGGTATATAATTTTTCATTGATAAGATTCCTTTTCTTCAAATCTTTCAGATAATTGCAGGAAACAAGATGCTACGGGGAAGGATGCTGGAGGCATTTTATTGCATTCTTGTCAAATTTGCTACAAGGAATTTGCACAGAGGAACCTTCTCAAAGTTCATGTCTTGCATATGCATGTTAGGAAGGCAACACAATTCAATTGTGACTCTTGCTCAAAGTCATTTGACAGGAAAAATGACCTTGTAAGGCACATCAACTTGGTACATCCTGCAAAAAATAAGTACCAATGTGAATTCTGCACCAAAAACTTTCTATTTTTGAGTAAACTCAGAGTCCACAAGTCATCACATACTGCGGAAAGACCTTTTAAATGTGAAATATGTTTGAAAGGTTTTGTTAAAAAGCAGCATCTAATGAGGCACATTTTGACACATACTGAAGAGAAGCCACACATATGCGAAATGTGCTCAAGAGCATTTACCCAGAATAGTAATCTAAAGAGGCACATGTTGACACATACTGGTGAGGGAAGCCACAGGTGCGAGATATGCTCAAGAGCATTTGCTCATAATATTGGTCTGAAAAGGCACCTGTTGACGCATACTGGAGAAAAGAGCCACAAGTGCAAGATATGCTCAAGGGCATTTGCACTGAATGCTAATCTAAGGAGACACTTGTTGACACATACTGGAGAGAAGCCACACCAGTGCAAGATCTGTTCTAAAGCATTTGCACAAAGTAACAATTTAAAGGCGCACTTGTTGACACACACTGGAGAAAGGAGCCACAAGTGCCAGATATGCTCAAGGGCATTTGCACTGAATATTAATCTAAAGGGACACTTGTTGAGACATACTGGTGAGAAGCCACACCAGTGCAAGATCTGTTCTAAGGCATTTGCACAGAGTAGCAATTTAAAGGTGCACTTATTGACACACACTGGAGAAAGAGCCTCAAGTGAGACATATGCTCGGATAGGTGATCAAAAAGCTAAGATCAATTGCTCGGATAGGTGATCTGAAAAGGCATAAAATAACACACACTGGAGAAAACCACACAGGTTCAACGTCTGTTCTAAAGCATTCATTCGGAACAATGATCTCAAGTCACGCATGAAGGGACACTACTAAATGATCAGAGAGCAGAGTAAATTGTATTCAATTTCATGCACTCATGCTCATAACTGGAGCCTTTTTCTCAGCCACTTGCATTTGAAAGCAGAAATGAGTGGGACATGTTTGTCAGAATTTTAAAAACAAAGAATCATCATTAAACATAGGAAGGCTTAGAAACTAGTGAAAAACTAAAATGCTCGAATTAAACAAATCCTTCTCCCAATAATTACAGTGGCAATGTATGAATGACATGCATAATTTTGGTAATGACGATTATTTAATGATCATACACTCTTCCAAATAATTATATCACTACCATGGACCATCATAATACATTTATTTCAAGTTTTTAAAAAAGTGTCAACTTTGTTTTGTGTAACTTCTTTAAAAGAAAATTAACAGATTTGAAAAATTGTATTTCACTATCTTTAATTTGAATGTCATTAAACCTACTAAGAACCCATTATCAATTGCATAATATTTCGTTCGAATGAAATTAAGGTATATCTCCATAGGTTCCTTTGTTGTTTATTGCTAAAAAGCAGCAAGGGATTTCCCTAGTTCTAAGTGATCATTATTGGGATTCTATTGCAGATGTTGTCTTTGAGACAGTTAATTGGGAAGTTAAGAGTTTTAAGTATTTGTTTCTAAATAAAAAAAGATTGGAATGCTGTCACCATTTGTGGTATTTTCCTTCCAGATAAGGAGATTTTAAGGTATTTCAGTCAAAAGCACAGTTTAATGAGCATAATAAGGGGTCTACGAAGAAAGTTTTACTCATCCAACCATTTCAAACTTAATCATCTCAAATACTCTTGCTTCTTTTGGGGAAATGCCACTTAGTTGGGAATATAAATGAAATTGTTGGTATTCTGGGATTAAAATGCATGGGTTTGGATATGTTTGCAATTTGCCAAAACATATGCTTTTCACTTTGGTTTCTTTGATACTGAGTGGCAAGGTTGAATGTTTTGGTAACTTCTGGAATCTATGGAACTTTGCTGGGAAAATTGCTTTTATAGGGCTTTTAAGAAATGCAGCACTCACCTTGCCCAGAGCTTACCCATCCATATTCCTTACTGCAAGTTATTTTGCCACTTTTCTTTTGCTATCCTCATGGTCTAAGGTATCTCATGTCTCTTTGGTGGCTTAATGTCATACATGATATTTTGTATCTTTTTGATATTTTTCTGTATCGTAGCACTTGATGGCTATCCTTCTGGGAGGTCATCTTCAAGGGATTTTGGTCCCTGTTGAAAATTCAGCAACTCAGTTTTGGTTGGCCGAAATTAAATGAGTCCCTCTCTACTTTTGTAAACTTCATATGAATTTCCTATTAATCCCTCTATGATGAGGAATTTTATTACAGAAATAAATTCAACTTCTTCATTTTAATCAGAAATCATGTACTGCCTTAATTTGTTTAAAGAAACTATTTAACAGAACCATTTGGAACTCTGCTTACAAATTAAACACACCTTTACCCAGGCTAGAATCATAAATATCTCTCTGATTGGAATACCATTCCTGTGTCAAGTTGAGAAATTTTGAAGTTATCCCTTTTTATTATCATGCCTTTTCATTCTCTCAGGAGAATTTTCATCTTAATGAGGATTTTCCTCATTAAAGGAACTGGATTCTTTCACCATCAATGAAACAACTTCAACTTCTATTCATCAACTCTTTAAATCACTGAAATTTGATAGCAGCATAAGGTTTAACTTTCCTTGCTGTAGCCCTTGAATATGTTTTTGTCAAAGATACTCCTCAACACATACTGGATGAATGCAATGACTTAAAAATTATGCATGCATATTAAGAAAAAAGGTGACTTCCAAATATTACAAGGAATGGTTATAAAGGGCATTTTGAATGTGGTCTACAGACATGTATGCATTAATTTGTAACCTCTTCTCATGTATCTAATTATAAATGCACCTAAAGATATTTAAAAATCCACCAGGAATAAATTTATAATGAGAACACTTTATTAGAGTGTTTTACCAATTGAAAACTTTTAATTTTTAGACATCTATCATATAAAAACGTTTTTTCAGGTCGAGTCGTTTCTCCAAAAACCTCAATTTTTTAAAACAACTGTAACTGTAACAAACTTCAGCATTTCATTATGATAACAACATTCTTACCTTTTTCAATTAATAAATATTATACATTAACAATTGTAAAAATCTATCAAACCTTTTCCTTCTTAATCAGAACATTCCTATGCTAGGGGTTAGACATAGGTATACTCATTCTTTTCTTAAATCGTTTTTGAATAGAGTAACCTTGAAAAAGAAGCCTTTGAGACAATAAAAAAAGTTTTTAACTAGATAAAATAGAAATTAAAATGTTTGGTGTAAAAACGACCACTCTGGTAATGGCAGATGGAATTTATTTATTCTGATATTTATTGAATTTTATTATCTTTTATGTTTTTGTTCAACATCAGTCGCTGAGTTTTGAATTAAAGTTTAGCAAGTTATTAAGATATTTGCCTGTTACCCAAGCCTGTTTTTTAAATGGCACTTGATAAATTCTCTCAAATCTCTAGAAGCATTTATTAAAGATTAAAAGGAGCTTAATGGTGAATTTTTACACTATTATCATTCATATTTTTTTGTATAAAAATGGTAGGCTACCTCTCTTTTGCTCATATTTTAAACCTAATTAAATATTCAGGTTTGGAAATTATTGGCTTAATTAAGTATTAATTGTATCTATGTGGAGTGGCAAAATCTTCAATAGTATAGAGAAAGTTGCACCGAAAAGTGGAAGGACTGATTTTGTAGAAGAATTTTATTGACGATATACTTACATCAGCTTAATAATCCTCAAAGTATGCTCCTTGAGCTGCTTCACACTATGTATAACATTGCTCCCATTCCACATATGTCCATTGGCATTGATGACCCTTAGAAGCCTCTTGAAGGTCTTTATTGAGTCTAAACGTCATCCCCTGAGCTGTCTTTTAATCATGGGGAAGAAGAAGACTGGTGGTACCAGATGGGGAGAATACGGCGGGTGCAACAATGTGGCAATGTGGTGTTGCCCCGGAGCTGTCTGATGACAAGTGTGCCATGGAAGAATTTTCAGCACCATCATGGCACACGCCTTGTGCATTGCCAAATCCTGTGAAATAATGCATTGGACGTTGGATGCAGACAGACCCAACTCGTTTGCAATTCTTTCACTGGTTCTGGTTAAGCATTGGTCTGTGTTCAGCAGTGTCCTCACTCTGTCCACATTCGTCTCAGTTGTCGCATTTGACAGCCGTCCGTAATGATGGTTGTCTTCAATGAGATCCCCACCCTCGTTAAATGACTTGTGCCACTCAAATACAGTGGAATGGCTTAAGGCAGTGACCGCATAAGCCTGCTTGATCATATCGCGCGTCTTAGTTACCATCTTTCCAAGTTTTGCACAAAACTTTACAGAATAATGTTGCTCTAAATTCAGAAACAATTTCTTTTTTAACTTGAACAAAAAATTTGCTTCACTAAAAATGGTTTCCTCACTCAATCAAGCAAATGAGGTTTTTGTTGGTCTATTACTTTTAGCCCCTTCCATCTTACCCTGCCAGGCAGACCCCCCTCCACCCCTTCATTCCTGCCAGAGAAAATCAGTCCTACCACTTTTGGATGCAATACTGAATATATTGCAGTTTGCTGCTGCGTGTAATATTAAAACAGAGATGCAATGATAACCTGGATTTATACACATGTTTTCTTTTAAAACTAAGGTTAAAAGAACTAAGTATTTAAAGTTTAAATTCCTAAGCCATGTTTATTTATGTAAATGAATCCTCTTCTTTTTACCTCCCTTTACTGATTTTCAGCCATAGGTAGTGTTTGTCCCTGATGGAAGTGAATGTTTAATGGTTATCTTATAATTATTTATTGGTATCAGGTTAATATTCAAGTACACTTTCAAGGCAGGATCTAACAGGTCAATTCAATAAGTACCCAGGTTAGAAATAAAGAAACTATTTTTTCAAAAAATTTTTATTTTATTTTTCAACATGGTTTCCTTTTAGAAAAATAGAGTTCTCTCATCAACCTTGCAATTTTTTAACCCCCTCAAAGAAAAGGATTTGCCCAACTCCCTTAATTATACCCCTGTCTTGGCAATAACTTCCTTGTAGGAGCTATTTTTTTCAATGAATGGTGAATGGCAGCAATTCATAATGTAGTTCATGCAGTTGGGTGGTAACATTTCCAGATGAATATGTTTGTGCATTATTGGTGTGTAAAATCACCTTCTTCTTTTCCAAATGTAGCCATGTCTCCAATTTTTTGTAAAAGTAGTCCAATTACTCACTGTAGTATTTCCCAGTAATCATTCTTCCTTTTTCTAAATGATCCACCAGGTTGATGCCTTTTGCATCCCAAAAACCATCCGGATGAATCCAGGTTTCATCAACATTGATAATTTAACACAAAAACACCTTTGGATCTTGCTTTAATTGCTGCAAAAAGTGTTTCTAAGTTGACACGTGAATCAGCTTATTGTCAACCATGAGCAATTGCAGCATCCATTGGGGTTACAATTTTTTGATGATATGTATTCTAATATAAACAAAGCTTCATGAGGTCTTACCTCTATATTGGTGGCTCAATTGGGATTCTAGGATGGTAATAGAAGATCACTGGTCCAAGAAATGGTTGTTTGGTTGTAAAGAGATTGAAAAAAAAGAGAGGAAGGTGGAATTACAGAGTTTGTTTATTTGATTGAATAAGTTGGTAATGCATTCCCTTGCGTAAAATGAAGAGCATGACAACAAGTTCTTGACAATCACAATATTTTTGCTCTCTCACTTTCTGCAGTCCACCGATTTATAACATCACAGTCACCCTCAGCAAACATCCCATAATCTATTCAATATACTCCATAGAAAGGTATACCCAAAAAATCTCAAAGAGAATAAAATAAACCATTTCACCCAGCATAACAAATTACAGAAAAAAGCCACTCATCTAAAATAGGATTCAATCTTTTCTATCACCTTTTTCCTGGGATCCAATAGACTTAAATCCTTTCTGAAAGATCTATTGCCTATTTCACACCGTAATGATGGTACCTCATTTTTATAGCTCCCATGTTCATCTCTCACCTATAGATGACCTGCCAATTAAAAAGCCTTGAGAGATCAACTAATCTGTTTGCCTGCTCCTCCCCTAATAAAAATATAAATATAAAGAGTTTGAATGAACAGCAGAAATAATTTCAGTTCTTCAGTTAGATAAAAGACCAAGGTCAGCACGGTAAGATGTATGGTAACAGCAGGTCTAGGTATGGTAAAAGCAGGACAATATGGCAGTAATCATGGAGTTTCATCTAACTGGGCACAAGAAACATCATCATTAATGACATATTCTGGTTTGACATGGTCAATTGCCACCGATACCTCTCTGCCCTGAATTTTCAGCTTGAACGTCTTGGGATCATGCCGGATTACTCAAAATGGCCCATCATAAGGAGAAACCAACAATGGATGGAGCCTATCCTTTCTCTAAAATACATGGGAAAGAGTTTCCAGGTCTTTAAACATGAAAATGTTGCGGGCTCCATGTCGAGAGACTGGCTGTGGCTAGAGTTGGTGGAGGCCCTGCCACAGGGTGGTGACAAAATCTTCAGTAGCAGCAATAGCACTTGTGGAAGTGGAAAATAATTCTCCAGGAAGCCAAAGTGTTTGGTAATTAATTACCTCTGCAGGCATTGCCAAAATATCTTCTTTAAATGTGGACCTCAGACCCATGAGAATCACAGGCAGGACATTGGTCCATTGGTTACCCTAATGCAATGGCAATGGATAGCTGCCTTCAACTGGTGGTGAAGGCATTCCACCACCTTATTGGCTACAGGTTGATGGGCTGATGTCTACAGGTGCTTTGCGTCCATCAACTGAATTAGCTGCCGGAAAAAATTACTCTGAAATTACCGCCCCTGGTCAGTGATGATGCAAATGGGAGTTCCAAAACACAAAATCCTCTCCTGGAAAAGGGTCTTTCTGGCAGTTTCTGCAGTGATGTCTTGAATTGGGAAAGTTTCAGGCCACTGGCTGAAGTGGTCAATACATGTCATTATGTAGCAAAAACCATGGCTGCCTGGAAGAGGCCCAACAAAAACCATGTGAATATGCATAAGTTAAATACTGGCAATGAGAAAAGCACCAATGGGGGACGAAACATGTCTGGTGATTTTACTCCTCCTTTGTCAACATGAGCGTGCATGGCAGTCTCTCCTCATGGAAGGCCAAACAAAGTGCCCAGCTGCTACTAGATGGGTTGTCTGTCAAATGCCAGGGTGTGATAATCAATGCATGCTGAGGAATACTTGTTTATGGAAAGGCTTAGTGACTACTGGCCTGGCTAAGAAAGTGGACATATCACATACATGAGGATTTGATGAACTAGGAAAAAAACTTTTTTCAGAATTAATGAGGAATTCTGAAGGGAATTGACAAGGTCATGATCAGACTCTGGAGACGCAGCTAGTGCAGAGTAATCTATAGGGGCAGAAATGCTTTGAATGCCAGACATGGTGTCTGCTACAATATTATCTTTACCTGCTACATACATGATGTCTGTGGTAAATATGCTTGTTAAGTCTGAAGGCCTAAAGTGCTGGGAAGAACACTTCTAATGCCTCTGGGAAAATGTAAAAGAAAGGGGTTTATGGTTGGTGTAGATTCTTCCTTCCTCCATATGCCGGAACTGGATCACTGCTGTATATACTGCTAAAAGTTCCCTGTAATAAGCGCTATAAGGCCTTTCAGCATCACTCAGTTTCTTGGTCCAGAAACCAAGAGGCTGATATCCTTTGGAAGTGAGTTGTTGAAGGACAGCCCCCACCTAAAGCTCCAAAGTGTCTCTGAAAAGGGTCAGAGGAAAGACACGTTTGGATGAGCTAAAACGGAGGTATTGCACAGAGCCACTTTGCAGTCTAGGAATGAAGTCTCTGATGCTGGTGTCCCACTGATGGAGTCCTTGCTGTTTACCTTACCCACCAGAAGGTTGCTAAGTGGCTCCTGGCTATTTATGGCTTAAGGGATAAAATGGTGGTAATAATTTACTACCCCTAACAATTGCCACAGCTGTTGTATGGGAGCCGGTGGGGGATCATGCAGAGAAATGAACCTTCTCGGTGAGTGGTTAAGTTCCTTCCTCCATTACCGTACATCATAGAAACTATATCTCATTCACACTGAAAGAAGACTTTGAGGGATTAATAACCATGCCGTGATTCTTCAAGCGGCCAAATATTGTCCGCAGATGCTGCTCATGCTCCAAAGAATTGCGTGATGCAACAAGGATATCATCTATGTATGCATATGCATAAGGGAATCCCTTTAACATGTCATCTATAAACATATGAAAGGTCTGCACAGTGTTTCAAAGGCCGAGTGTTATAAATGGAAACTCAAAAAGGCCAACAGGCATTATTATTGCAGTTTTGGGAATATCTGCAGGGTTGACAGGTATTGGTTGAACACACAAACTAAATCAATTTTTGAAAAATGGTACAGCCACATAACCCCTGTGCAAAATCCATGATAAGTGGTACTGGGTAATGATCTGGCACGGTTCTGTAATTCAGCAAGTGGTAATTGCAACACAGGGGCTACTTGGTGCTCTTCTTTGGCACCAGGTGTATGGCAGATGACCAAAAGCTACATGACCTCTGTGCAGAACCCGTCTGAAGCATCAGCTCAAAGTCTTAATTGACAAAAGCAAGCTCATCTGTTGCTGGGGCCTAGATGAAACTGGAGGGTCAATGATGGTCTCTATAAAATGAACCATGAAGTGCTTGACTCCCCAGGATGCTCCTGATGTTTTTTAATCTCTGGGATTTGGCCATAAGGTGAGAATAATTGAAGGCACCAGAGATAACTTACACTTGACCATTGCTGGGATAGGCGATGGTGCCCTCAAATGATAAGGTCATCACATGGTCCACCAAATGTTTATGAGCAATACCCACAAGGAGACCAAACTGGCAGAGAAAATCTGCCCTTATTATTGACTGCGGCACATTGGCGATGACAAACTTCAACAAAAATTCTCGCCAGAGGCAGGGGGAAAAGAAGAGAGTGGCCTATCGGTATGTGATGATGGCAGTGTCGTTGGCTGAGGAAAGCTGAAGATCTGACTTCCCTCTATGCTCTTGGAGCCATGTGACTGGGTAGAGACAGATATCAGCACCAATATCTATAAAGATTTGACACCGGACAAGGTGCCAATGACAAAAACATGGTTGGATAGGTCTAAGAAGTAACCTGCTGCCTACAAGGACTGCCCAATATGTTTCCCTGCATCATACAAACAGGGAAGGGTAGACTTAGTGGCATTAGGGGTAGGGTAGTGGCATTAAGGGTAGACTCCCTGGCGGTGGTACCAGCAGATGCCTTGATTGGAATGAATTGAGGGCTGGAGCCAGGTAAGAGGTTTTGCCATGGCTGAGGGAATGGGGATGTGAGTGCATACCATGCCCTTTGACATGCACTGCGACTTGTTTAGAGAGGTTTTCAATCTTTTCTATCAGTGTACTAATAACTTGGTTAGGGGCAACTGCCACATATAAATGAATAGTCACTTTCAGCATTATGTGATATAAGCACGGTTCTTTTTTCTGGATCTTTTCCTATGCCCACCTTTAGTTCCCCAAGACAACATCTGGTATCTTGCTAAGAATCAGGCAGCTCAGGTCACCAGTAAAGGGGGACCAGAGAGGTGTGTGATTGAAAAAAATCAATACCCAGGTTTCTCTGTATGTAATCCCAAATTCTACTACTTGAGTCCTTGATCCTCATTCATTAATTATTATTCCTTTACATCACATGCATAAAGAAAATAAAATCCACTTTCATAATGTTTCATTAAATTTTTATTAATTCATTTGAAAAACCTTTTCTAGAAGGCTAAGTCCTAGATAAGCCCTGGCACTATATAATACAGAAAGAAAAACTCTGAATGTTTTAGATACAAGATCTTTGCACACTCAGGTAGGCAGAAATATTAATTGAAGATGTCAACTAAGCCATAGTTAATATAGACCAATGGATTGATTAAAAAAATGTTAATGAAAGGACACATAAAAAACTTGCACCTTTATCATTGTCCAGAATAATAGTTTCATGTTGAAAGAACATCAGAAAAAGCTCAATATGATTTCGATAATGTGCTGTTCATTTGTTTCGAAGATTCGGGTAAAAAGATTAATTGCTGTATTATTTACGATGTTAATAGTATAAATTAACCATAGATATTGGGATGGATTAACTGTCGTAGGTATAGGGTAGTCAGAATATATTATAATTCTAGTATTATGTGCTTCTATTGACATTCTTTTTATGTACACGTCAAAATTATTCCTTCACCCTTTAGACACGACTGCTGCTATGAAATTTTGAAATGTGAAAATGTATATCATTGAATGTTTTGAAGTTAACATTGATCACTTTCCTATTCATTTGTAAATTTGACCACCATTCCGTGCCTTTGAACAAACATACAAATGTAAATTATCTCCCTGAGTCTCAGTTATTTTGTCATAGTTGGAAAGAAAATCTGTAATTTGGAATTAATCCACTTTTAATGCCCGTATCAAAATGTTGAAGGTCTGATTTTCGGAGTTCCTCTCATAATACTCAAAGAATTTAGTATATAGAACACATAGGGTTCATTTTCAGATTTATACGCCAACAAACGTAATTACACAAGTTCCAGTAATCATTTTTCTACGGTATATTTATCCCGAGAACGTATTTAGGTAAACATAAAATCAATTAAACAGGATTACAATGTTTAATTTAGGTACGTAATTAAATATACACAATAAGGTAATGTTGAAATTAATGTGTCTGATTTCAAAACAGAAGTAATTTTTTTAAACTTCCTGGCAATTCAAAAGTGTTATAAATTCACATGAATAACAACATTCTATTAAAGTGAGGGTTTAAATAATTTTAAAATATGGAAAAATATTTAAATATTTAAATATCACTTAGCGCCGAAATAAAACGAAATCGATTCTCGAACTCGCCTTAGTAATCGATTCAGAACGAACGACCTATCGAAATGTAGTCGGCCATTTAGAAAGTCACTGTTTTGGTGTAGTCAATGTTGACAGTGTGAAGTGCTCCAAACATGTCTCGACACGAAAGTTTAAAGTGTAGATTATGTCTAAGCCATGGTGGACGGTACACAAATATTTTTTATGAAAACAACGATGCTGAGAAATTGGTGCGGGAAGCAATAGAAGAGTTGTTGGAATTGAAAGTAAGCTACCCGTTGTATGTTTACGTATTATTGATAATGATGCTTTTATAGTAAATTTACCACGAAATGTGCGATAGTGCCCTATTTTAGCTTAAAATAGCCTTTAAGTTATTCGGATAATGATTTTAGCCCCATTTAGAGTGAAAGTTTAGGATTTATTGCTTTGATAATCTTGTTGTATAGGTAGTCAGGGAAAGGAACAACCCATGGTTACTGTGCTATAAATGCTTTAAATTGCTGACGGATTTCTACATGTTTAAACAGCAGTGCCATAAAAACCACCATCTATTGAACAGTCAAAGGACAAGGAAACACGCGGAGAGAAAAAACCCTCGCACTACGGTGAGTCGAGGCCAACCAATTATGGTTGGTACTTTGTAATGTTATGAGCAATGTTTGTGGATAACGTTATGCCTCAACGGAAATAACATAAATTGAATAATGGACATATTTATTTTTAATAAGTGTCCTCCCTATTGAACGTAAGTTTTAAGGTCTTATTGCCAAATGACTAAAACTGGCGTTTTTATAAAAATTTGGAATTAACTACGCTCCTAGTAACAGTTAAAGCAATTATCTTCTATATTTAATTTGAAATCTCAAGTAACAGTGTACTAAGAGAGAATTTTACTAAAAGTGTGAAAATATTGAATGCATTTATGCAATCACTTTTCATAAATTGTGAGTGAACCAAAAAGGATGATAATATACGAATGTCCAAGTAAACAATGACAGCTCATATTAAAATATGATCATGGAGTACTCCCTTGAATATTCTATTGATTCGTAATTTTATCAAGTCATTCAATTTTAATGATATTGCCTCTAATATTTGTAACTATGAAATAATGAGCACAATATACTCGTTGATAGCAATCATTTAGTGATGTAAAAAGAATAAGTAGGAATTATTTGTGAAGCCTAATCATCTAGTCATCATAGTTTTAAAAAGATTAAAAAATAATGCACTTGGCAAACTAGTGTTGAGGGGAATGTTGGAAATAAATTGATCCTTTGGATATATTTTATTAATTCATATAAATAAACATTTTTCAATCAATATCTTCTATTTTAATAAATAACATATGTAATTTAGAAAAAATATTCTGCAATTTTTTTGTGAACATATCTTTAATATTATTAAAACTCAAAAACTAAAGCTTCTATTAACTTTGGAAGCTAATACCCTATTTAAATAGTTATCAATTTCTAGGAAAGGCTGTATAATGCTCCATTTCATCATACAACGTTTTGCTTATAATTTTTTCCAGGATTTTAGTACTGGTATATCCACTGGAAAATAAAAATTTCCCAATAGTAATATTTTGTCAATTTTAATAAATTTCGCCATTGATTGTTTTTAGAGGAATCTAAAGGTAGAGAGGGAGTCAAATGATGCTTCCAATGATAATGATGGGGGCATTGCCAATTTGCAGGTGATCACTAGAGCATCAAGCATTTTACAAGAAAGGCACATTTCAAGTTTAAACAATGTAAGTACTCATTGAAATTCTAAAATTGATACCTTTATCTTCTGGAAACTATGGAAATGAATTTTGATAACAATTTTGAATAAATCCATAAAATTGAGGAATTAACTTCTTATTCAGTGAGTAAAGAGTAAAGTGAGTAGACTGAGTGTTATCTGATTCCTTCATACATGTCAATAATGGTCTGATATGACAGTTTTAATGCTGAAATCAGCTATCAGGTGGTGTGGTTTTGCATTTTCCAATCATATCCTTTAATATCTGCTTTTGCTGTCATATCTTCCTGTGCTTCAGATATGAATTATCCTCCCACAGGTTAACATTATTACTCTCATATCATTACATTAGATATTAAGAAAAAAGCACTGCTGTGTAATTTTGAATTGCATTCATGCATGGAATATATATATGCATAAAAATGAAATGGAAAATGTTTATCAAGAATTTAAAATTCAATTTCAATGTTCATCCTCTTTTTTCAAATTTTTTCCATATTTATATTTGGAACAATCAGGTTCAGATCACAGTTAAAAGAGAAATTTCAGATAATGATGATCAGGAAACTGTTGATATGACAGCTAGGCTGAAAAAAGTAGACCATATTATGGATAATCATGAAGAAGATTCTCATCAGGTAATGAAGAAATTGTAACAGGTTGACATTTCAATTTTTTTAGCTATAAGTTTAAGATATCAACAAAAAACCTTGCTCATCCAAAGCTTTCATAATTTAACAAATACATATTCATCTTTATTTTAAAATACTTAAGGCACTGATTTTTACTTAATTTAAATGGTTTTATTACATATAATTTTTATAACAATATCTGAAGTTCCATATTTCCACTGTTTTGTCATTATTCAATTACTTAGGAGATCAGAGTGAAGAGAGAGGAAATGGATGCTGGAGAGCAGGAGACCAATGAATTTCTAGCTAGCCAGGAAGATGTGGTCCACAATGTTAAGAATCTGGTAGGAACATCTCTGGAGGTAATTAATAAATTGAATCTTTTATGATTGCCATTATAACTCATGTTTCTTTTTTCAACTTATGAATAACTACCGTGAAAAAGATTTCTACAAAGATTTCATCTTATAAAATAAAATGCTTTATACTAAATCTCTGATGCATAGATATGAAAATTAATTAATTTTTTTGGCTTGAATGATTATCATGACCACAGCTGTGTATTTATTTGCTAATCAAAAAGACAATAATGTTATATTAATTCTTACTATATAGAGGATGTGTTTTTATTGTATGTGATTTGTACATATCTTGCAATGCAAGAAGGTACATCTAGGAATAAATATAAAAGTAAAATAATAAATGAAACAATTACTATGGTATGACATGGCATTGAGAAAGTTTTATATAAAAGTTATCAGACCATAGTGGCGGAAGTTTAAGGTAAAGAGAGTTGAAATTTGCTTAAATAATAGTGATTAGGACACATCCAATCATCATGTCATCATAAGAAATGCAGGCAAATTGCAAGAAAAAGGCATTCATAGTATAGGTAATGTAATTACTCATTTAAATTCTAAACTAAATACCATCATCTTCAGGAATCATCTGATGCAATTTTGATGATAACTCTGATTAAATCCATAGTATAAAATAATCCTTATTCAGTGATTGTATAGAATCTGACATTTATCTGAATCTTTCATGCATGTCAACTAAATCCTGATATGAATACCTATTCTCATCTATAATTCTCTTTTTCAATGTTGCAATTGGATAACAAGAAGTATATTTTTATTTTAAATGTGTTTCCATCATTTATTGGTTTTGCTTTGATACCTAGTGATGTTATACTTAAAAAATAATTGCTTACGTAATTTATTGAAAATTTATTACCAAATGCATAATATTTTAGGAAAAAAGCACTTTATTAATTTTGAATTCCATTTATGCTTAGAATATTCTTAAATCTTTAAAATTATTCCTAAAATCATATATTTTTACTGTTTTCTCACTATTTAACTAACTTTACAGACCAATGTTGACATGGATAAAATAGCAGTTGAACAGCAGGAGACTGTTGAAATTCCAGCTAGGCATAGGGATATGGACAGCAATATGGAGAATGAAGAAGAGACTTCTGAGGTATTCAAGAAACATTCTAACGATAATGGCATTAATATAACCAAATTTTTTTGGCGATATTTGTGCTGTGATTGTAAATGCTTCATTTTTCAACTTGTGAATATCCCAAAATAGAACAGATTTTTGTTTTGCATTGAAGAACCCTATTAAAATTTCTTTTTAAGAGTTTTCATTTTGAAGGAACAGTAATAGGTTACATGGTAAGGCTATTAAGAGGTGTCATAGAATGTCATTAATGTTTTTTTAATATAATTTCATGTATTTTATGTTGGTTGTAATAACTTTGTTGACCCCTTTTCTTAGCCCATTCAGCACTTTAAGGTTGAAAACATAAAATGCAGTTGATTCCTCAGGTTCAAAGTTCTGATTGACCACATCGTAAGCATAAAAAAAAATGACAAGCACTTCTTACACTTTTGAATTGCCTGATGAAAATCTTTTTAATTAGGAAGATATTCAATCATTTTACTTAATTTTCACGTTTTTTAATTGCATTCTTAACTGTTATCTTCTTTTTAATGTTGCAGAAAGCCATAGCTGCAGACCTTAATCTCTTTATGCTAACCTTTAAAAATTATTATCTGTTACACTCTTTGATATTAGCAAATTTTTTAATAAATATGTGCAATGTCATATTTGCCAACCAACATAACCTGCTGTCAAATTAACCAGTCCCTGTTGGTTCAGAACTCAGCAGCTCACTAATATTTTGCACATTGAAATAAATTCCATGCCTGGACAAATTAAGATGAAGGAAAAATACTGACTTTATCTTAGATGTGAATATCTCAAACCTGAAAGTTATATTTTTGATATATAAAGTTAGAAAAAAGTCTTATATATCTGTAATAATTTTAAATATACAATTTTTGCTTATATTCCTTTCACATTAATGGTAAAGATTAATATATAACCTTTAGGATAATCTGATAAATGGCCATATAGTTGAAATGGCCATATTGCCTGGTTGTGATGGCCTAGGAAATATTCGAAATATTGCCTAGTACCATTCAAAATTTGCTATTTCTGTGTAAACTTAAATGATGCACAACATTTCTCATTCAGAAATAATATGTAACCTGGGGAAAGTATATTATCTTTTCTCTCTGATATATGCGTATGAATATTATAATTTTAAGTAATGCCAATATAGGGCTTATTGTTAGGTGAACTTTATATTTACTTATCAAACATCTTGGTGTTAATTATGATTATTTATGTTTATTTAGGAGCTGTGTGTGCTCCCAAGCCTTCAGAAGGATTCAGAGAGTCATGGTGTTGATTTGGTGAATGGTAAAAGAAGAAATTTGATGGTTTTGAGAAGTTCAATGAAAGCTTTTAACCATTCAGTACAAAAGTCATCAATTGAGGAAGAAGACAATTACTCAGCCAACAGTAATGTGAATTTGATGGATGATGATAACTGTGAAGAAGTTGATATTCAGGTAAGGAAAGAAAGCTATTATGCATTGCTTTCATAACCAATGCTCTTTCATAACAATAAACATTATGTTATATCCTGAGTGCAGGGCTTTTTAATCTTAGGTAGTTTTAGGAGATGAAATGGCCTTCCATGTGGTTCTGCATGGCTAAATCCTTCTTTAAATGAGGACTGGCATAAATAAATCTTTAATAACTTCATTGAATAATACTTTCATGCAATTCAACTATTAACACTATCAAATGTTCTGTGTTTAAGAAAATGAAGGACTACCAAATGATTCAAGTACCAGAGTAATTTGAAGAAATTATGTCCCAAGATGTTTGTTCCTGATTAAATTATTTTGAAATTTTGACCATCTGACATAATAGATAAGAATGGGTATTCTAAGCATTAATATCATGATGTATGAAGGGAGCTTTAAGTAGTATTTTTCAGTGATAAATTGGGGCTATCAATGTTCAAAATGACAAGGTTATGTTCTTGAAGAAGATCATGATTCTAATTAGACAATATGATTGCTCTTATATTTTGTTAAAGAAGCTTATTGTTATGAGAACAATAAGCCACCAGACCTATTCTCTGTATTTCATATGTTTCTTAATTTAATTGGAGGACCAAAACTATTATTCACAATGTTGAGGCATTTTCTTGAAAACAGCATTTAAAAATTTTAATTTTTTATTTTTAATCGATGAATTTCAAAGGTTTACTTATATTTTAATAGTAAGATCAATAGTAAGCTAAATTACCTTCCTTAAACTTGAATACATTGGCAATATCATTACTGGCAATTACACTGGCAATATCATTTGATTTTAGAATGTTCAATGAACAAAGTTAATGATTTTGAAGAAATTAAGACAAATGTTCTATATAAATGCATGTTAAAATTATTAATTTAAATCAATATGTAAAATGTTTTAACCTAGCATATTTTTATAGAATGGGTTTGAAAGTTTTTTGGGCATTTTATTAATGCTTTACATAGATGCAATCTGCATTGGTTATGTTGGTATTTTTCAGGATGATTTAGAAGATTTAGAATTGCATTTATCCTCTGATGAAGAAGTGGACAATAAGGAAGAATGTGATGATGATACTTTGCAGGAGATGGATGGAATTATATCGGAACAGTTGAAGACACAAGGTGAGGGGACCTGGAGACTCTGCTGTCTTCCTTTTGCATTTTGAATATTTTAGAAATACCTTAAATGTCAAATACAATGTTATGACAAATTACAAAAATTGATTGGAAAATATTTAAATCAGAATAAATTTGTATCAGAATTATTAATATCAGGTAATCTACTGGTCAATGTAGGTTTATGGATAGACATAAATACTAATATAATAATTTGTGACCCCTAGCAAAACACAACATCCTATGCTATTTCAGGTCCCTCTTCAGCTCTGAGTTCTTTCTTCCTCCCATCATCCAGTCGAACATCCCTATTCTGTTCCTTCACTTTCCTCATTTGCCTAATATTCTACCCTCCATTAGTCTTCAACATCTGGCTGCAAGTCAATACCCCCTTCAGAAAAATTTCCTTCCTCCATGAGATATCTCCAAGCTAACCTCTTTCTTTGCCCACTATACCAAGTACTTCCTCATTTGTTTTCTTTTCTGTCCATTTTACCTCCTTCATTCTTCTCCACACCCACATTTAAAAATCCTTCTGTCAATGTCTATCCTCCTGCTTCAATGACCACGTTTCTGCAATGTATATAGCTATCCTCCATATCAAAGTTTCCTAAAGATTCTTTTCATAATGTCCCTGCTCAACATCCCTTTGCCTAAAGCAATTCCTATCCTTATGTCCCTATTACTTTTACTGAGTTGGTCCAATCAATACTGAGATACATAAACTGTTTTTCCAGCTCTAGTTTTGCCTTCTTATTTTAATGTTAACCTAAGCTTTTTCATCCTAGAAAATTGTATATTCTTTGTTTTATCAATATTGATTCTCATCCCATACCTGTTGTACTGAATGGCCAATTTACTAAGCAATGCTTGCAACCCCTTGGCTGACTGACAAACTAAAGCTTGGTCATCAGCAATCCTAACTGATTTTAATAATTCCTTACCTACTTTCATTCCTACCTCCAGTTCTTCCCATGCCTCTTTATTCATTTCCTCTGCATACATGTTGAACAGCAATGGTGATAATGGACAACCATGCCTTACACCTCTTTCTAACACTGCCCATCTGGACTCCTCATTCCTTACTTGCAGCTGAGCAGTCTTGGACATGAACAGGTAGCAGATTAGCCTCATTTCCCTCTAATCTATTCCTATTTTTGGCATTTTACCTCGTGGTCATGTTCTTAATTCCTTTTGAATAAAAATCTCATTGCTGCAATGGCATCACATGTACCTCCCCCCTTTCTATACCCAAACTGATCATCCTGTAAGTTATTAATTGCCCTACTCTCTTTCCTTTTGTTTATGATCCCAAGAACAAGAACAGAAGATGTTGCAAAATAAAATGCTCTCAGCCATTGGCAGGGCAAAAATCCTAAAAATAAACAAAATAAAATGCATATAATAGATTTCCTTTCACTGTCACAGGTTGTTATTTTCTAAGTCCCTCTTGTTTTCAAACTTTAATAATTTAAGTACCAATCTTATACATATGTTGAACCACAAATATGCCATGGTTGCCTTTTTTCCATTTTATACTAACAGTTAAGGTTCTTTACCCCTTTTGGCCATGATTATAAATGAAATTGTTAAATAATTTTCCTCAGTTTTGAAGTTTCCCTCGTCTAGGTTTTAGTACACTGATCAATTTAACTCCAGGTTTATTTAATATGGTCTTAATTTGTAGAAAAGTTTTTTAAAAGGTATTCCAACTTTTTTTTTTTAATATTTAACCTTTAATTATTCTCTTTCGGGATTTTGGGTATAAAATTAAGCAGGATCCATACAATAGGTATTATGATTGGCTCAAAAAATCAAAAACCAATGATGTTATCCTCACAACTACCTAAATAAATTGAAAATATGCTCATCCTGCATCAATATGCGTAGTTGGTTTATCTGCCACTCATCAAAAGTCCCCTGAAAATAAAAAATATTGTTTTCAAGAGCATTGCAATGGCAAATTATGTCAGAAGCTTCCTTCCATTTTTGTTCCTTGCTGAAGATTTTTGCCACCAACTTTGCACATACCTCCTTTAATACAAGATTTTCATTAAACTGTTAATGTTGGTACCACCCAAAAACTGGATTCTTTAATAATAAGGGAGGTTATTAAATGCATATCAGAGTGAAAAGCAGTTTCATTTTTGGCACCATAGAGTCAGTTAGAGTGGTCATCTGGTAACTTAGGTGGCCTTTATCTTTTACAAGTTGTCCCACTTCATTTAATATTTTGTGCCACTCAAAAACTTCTCAGGCTTAAGACATCATCTGCATTAGTCTTTTTAATTGGTTCCAGGTCTCCAAATTTAACCCCTTGAACCAGAGCATTGCTCTCATATGCACTCATTGCTTGCATGAAAACAAAAAAAAATCAGTCATAACTAATATCCACCATCTTTCTCAATACATGCACAGAGCCAACTTAACTAATTTTTATTATTTTCAGGGATATCCTTTACTAAGCCAACAAGTCAGTTACCTATCCAATGCTCTATTTCAGCTACAGCAAGCCAGTCCTGATATCTATTATACTGACCCTGTAAGTGCATTCACACAAAAAATCCACCATTTTCCATAATATAAGTCTGAATCCTTTTATTTAAGAAGAGCTGTATTATCAGGCCCTAGTTGTCAATGCCATTTATTTATTAATTGTACAGATCCAAAATTTGCAGTTTCAGCATTCTCTTAGTTTTAATTATAATTCCTTAATAATTTAATTTTTTCTTGTGTATAAAACAATAGTTTCATATATTGCCCTTTTATAGAAATGGCCTACGTTCTTAATTTTATATATCCTCTTTGCTATTTAGTTTATAGTTATTTTTTGCGAAAAACCCTCTAGTCCTTAACAAAGTCCTTGTGAGAAATAATTACCTTTTAAAAAGTTAGTACCTTAATATTTTATATTTCATTTCCTGTATTCAAGAGATATTTCAGCCCGGAATTAGTCAAAATCTTTCCATGGTTCCTTATATCATAATTTACCAGAAAACAAAATAATGTTATATGAAGTCTCAAAAAATCAAAAATATTATCCCTACTATTATAATGTTTGTGTGATAGATAATATTGCAGCTAAAAGTGGGTTTAGTAACTACTAACATTATTAATTCTAAGGTCCTAATGAGTTATTTTGGCATGGTTTAATGTACACTTAGCTTGCTCACTTTGAGGTTGTAATTTTGCAAATCGGTCTTTTATTTATTTTATTGCTAGGTGATGAAATTTAAAAATATAAGGAAAAAGAATATTATAGTAAATATAAATTATTCTGCAGAATTATTGTAGAACATGCAATTGAGTCAGACTTATCTGCCCATGTTTGAAGCAAGATCATAATCTTTAATTCTTATTTTTTATTAAAGCACAGTTGATTCTGGCATTTGAAATAATCATGACGCAGAAGTGCCTCACAATTGATCTTGTGAAAAGCTAGCAAGTGGCTAGCAATAGCTGTTCTGCATAACTTTTTGTGACACTTAAATTTGGTAATAATAACTTGTTTCATTATAATTTTCTCTTAAACCCAAAAGAATTGTCAGATATTATTCACTGATACTATTCTTTTGTTTAAAAGAAGCACCATAAAATTTGTTGTTAAAAATTTTAGCAATCTAAAGGACATCTATAGGAAAAAATATGTCAGAAAATTTGAAAGATCTTTTTTAGATAAATTGTATCAAAGTTATAAATGAAAGTAATTTTAAGGGCACTGTATGTGTCAGTTGGAAATCAGGGATTGTCATACTAATAAAAGTTTCACATAGTTAAATAGAAGTATTAAATAAATTAAGTGTTAAATATAATTATTTGAGGTGAATGATTTCTTTATCACTCAGTAAATTGAGCATTTTACCTGATCAGTAATTTGTCTATGAATGAATTGATGACTTTATTAATCAATAAAGATAGTCATTCTCTTCATTTCCATCTTACATTTTGTAATTTTAACTTCTATTGTTGGACTTTTTGCTTTTAGTAAAAAACATCCACACCGAGTTAATTTCATTTAATTATCTACTCCCTTGGAAAAGAATTTCCTTTCTTTATACGTTTGTCTTTTCTTATATTCCAGTCTTTTAAAACAGGAAATATTCTTATTTCTTCTCAAAATCCTTTTACAAATTTAATTTTCTAGGCATTTGTACATGCCAAGTAAACATTTGTGGAAATGTAATGCATGATGGCATTGAACCCTTTTCTTGATAATTTTTTTATGTTCATAAGTCTATTTACCATCAATTGCCGATAACAAACTTGTTCATTACAGGTAAATAATTTTTCATTGATAAGATTCCTTTTCTTCAAATCTTTCAGAAATTTGCAAGAAAAAAGATGGCGCAGGGAAGGAAGCAGGAGGCATTTTATTGCATTCTTGTCAAATTTGCTACAAGGAATTTGCACAAAGGGACCTTCTCAGAGACCATGTCTTGTATGTGCATGTTAGGAAGGCAATTCAATTCAAGTGTGACTCTTGCTCAAAGGCATTTGAGAGAAAAAATGACCTTGCAAGTCACATCAACTTGGTGCATGCTGCAAAAAATAAGTACCAACGTGAATTATGCACAAAAAACTTTCTATTTTTGAGTAGACTCAAAATCCACAAGTCTTCACATACTGCAGAAAGACCATTTAAATGTGCAATAAAAAATTTTGTAATGAAATTATTGAAAAATTTGTTTGAAATGTTTTCTTCAAAAGAAGTATCTAATGAGGCACATTTTGACCCATACTAAAGAAAGGCAACACAAATGTGAAATATGCTCAAGAGCATTTCCTCAGAAAAGTAAAGTAAAACGGCACTTATTGACACACTCTGGTGAGGGGGGACACAAATGTGAAATATGCTCAAGAGCATTTACCCAGAGTAGTGATCTTAAAAGGCACTTGTTGACACACACAGGTGAAAAGAGCCACAAGTGTGAGATATGCTCAAGAGCATTTTCACCGAATAGTAATCTAAAGATACACTTGTTGACGCACAATGGAGAAAAGAGCCATAAGTGCAAGATATGCTCAAGAGCATTTGCTCGGAACAGTAACCTAAAGAGACACTTGTTGACACACACTGGTGAGAAGCCATACCAGTGCGGGGTCTGTTCTAAAGGATTTGCTTGCAATAGTATTCTAAAAATTCACTTGTTGACCCACACTGGTGAAAAGAGGCACAAGTGTGAGATATGCTCAAGAGCATTTACTCAGAATATTGATCTAAAAAGGCACTTGTTGACACACACGGGTGAAAAGAACCACAAGTGCAAGATATGTTCAAGAGCATTTTCACAGATTTGTAATCTAAAGACGCACTTGTTAACACACACTGGAGAGAGGAGCCACAAGTGCGACATATGCTCAAGAGCATTTGCTCATAAAGGTAATCTAAGGAGTCACATGATGACGCACACTGGAGAAAGACCATACACTTGCAATGTCTGTTCTAAAGCATTCATTCAGAATAAAAATCTCAAGTCACACATGAAGTCACACACTGCAAAATGATCAGGGAGCAGTGTAAATTATATTCAATTTCATTCACTCATGCTCATAACTGGAGCCTTATTCTCAGCCACATGCATTTTTTGAATAATTTTTAACAAAAATGCTTTGAATAAAAATTAACAGCTTTGAAAAATTTTATTTCACTATCTTTCATTTGAATATCATTAAACCTATTAAGAATCCATTTTCAATTACACAATATTAAGTTCAATGAAGTTAAGGTATATCCAACAAGGCATAGGTTCCTTTGTTGTTTATTGATGAAAAGCTGCAAGGGATTTCCCCAAGTTCTAAGTGATCATTATTGGGATTCTATTGCTGACGTTGTCTTTGAGACATTTAATTGGGAAGTTAAGAGTTTTAAGTATCTGTTTCTAAATAAAAATAAAGATTGGAATGCTGTTACCATTTGTGGCATTTTCCCTCCAGATAAGGAGGCTTTAAGGTATTTCAGTCGAAAGCACACTGTTTAGGCAGCAAAATAAGGGGTCTATGAAGAAAGTTTTACTCATCCAAACATTTCAAACTTAATAATCTCAAATATTCTTGCTTCTTTTTGAGAAATGCCACTTAGTTGGGAATATAAATGAAATTGTTGGTATTCTGGGATTGAAATGCATGGGTTTGGATTTGTTTGCAATTTGCTGAAACATATGCTTTTCACTTTGGTTTCTTTGGCACTGAGCGGCAAGGTTAAATGTGTTGGTAACTTCTGGAATCTGCGAAACTTTGCTGGGAAAATTGCTTTTATAGGGCTTTTAAGAAATGCAGCACTCACCTTGCCCAGAGTTTACCCATCCATATTCCTTACTGCAGGTTATTTTACCACTTTTCTTTTGCTATCCTCATGGTCTAAGGTATCTCAAGCCCCTTTGGTGGCTTAATGTCATATATGATGTTTTATACCTTTTTTGAGATTTTTCTGTATTGTAGCACTTGATGGCTATCCTTCTGGGAGGTCATCTCCAAGGGATTTTGGTCCCTGTTGAAAATTCAGTAACTCAGTTTTGTTTGGCTGAAATTAAATGAGTCCCTCTCTACTTTTGTAAACTTTTATTTTGATTTCCTATTAATCCCTCTATAATGAGGAATTTTATTACAGAAATAAATTCAAGTTCTTCATTTTAATCAGAAATCATGTTCTGCCACAATTTGATTACAGACTCTATTTGACAGAACCATTTGGAACTCTGCTTACAAACTAAACACACTTGCACCCAGGCTAGAATCATAAATATATCTCTGATTGGAATACCATTCCTGTGTTTAGTTTAGAACTTTTATGCTTATCCCTTATTATCATGCCTTTTCATTCTCTCAGGAGAATTCTCAGCTTTATGAGGATTTTCCTCATTAAAGTAACTGGATTCTGTCACCATCATTGAAACAACTTCATCCTCTTTCATCAACTCTAAATCACTGAAATTTGATAGCAGCATAAGGTTTACCTTTCCTTGCTGTAGCCCTAGAATATGTTTTTGTCAAAGATACTCCTCAAATATACTGGATGAATGCAATGACTTAAAAATTATGCATGCTTATTAAGAAAAAAGGTGACTTCCAAATATCACAAGGAATGGTCGTGAAGGTCTTTTTCAATGTGGTCTGCAAACATGTATGCATTAATTGTTAACCTCTTCTCATGTATCTAATTGTAAATGCAACCAAAGAGATTGAAAAAGCCACACGGAGTCAACTCATAATTAGAACACTTTGTTAGAAAGCTTTACCAATTGAAAAAGTTTAATTTTTAGACATTAATGATTTAAAAAACGTTGCTGCAGGACTATTTGTTTCTCCAAACCTCATTTTTAAAAAAAATGGTTCTGGAACAAACCCTTGAGCATTTCTTAAGGATAACAGCATTCTTACTTTTTTAGAATAATAAATTTTACACATTCACCAGTGTAAACAGCTATAAAAACATTTTCCATCTTAGTCAGAACAGTTGAGGAAATTCCAAAGCTAGGGGTTGGAAATGAGTACACTCATTTTTAAAAATTAGTTTTTGAACAGAGTAACCATGAAAATGGAGTGTAAGAGACCCAATAAACAAAGTTTTAAACTAGATTAAATAAAAATTTAAATATGTGGTGTAAAAAACCCCACTGCAAAAAGAGCAGATGGAATTTTTACATTCTGATATTAATTGAATTTTATTACCTTTTTTGATTTTAGTTCAAAATCAGTCACTGAGTCACTTGGACTAAAGTTTAGCAAGTTTTACGATATTTCCTTGTATGCAAGCCTGTTTTCCAAATGGCCCTTGATAAATTCTCTCAAATCTCTAGAAGCATTTATTAAAGCTTAAAAGTAGCTTAATTATAATTTTTTACACTATTATCATGCATATTTATTTATATAAAAATGGTTAGCTATCTCTCTTTTGGTCATATTTTAAACCTAATTAAATTTTTAGGTTTGCAAATTATTGGCTTATTTAAGTATTAATTGTATCTATCTGGAGGGACAAATCTTCAATAGCATACACAAGGTTGCACCCAAAAGTGGAAGGACTGATTTTGTACAAGAATTTTATTGAAGATATACTTACATCGGCTTAATAATCTTCAAAGTATGCTCCTTGAGCTGCTACACATTTAGTATAACATTGCTTCCATTCCCCTTACGCCCGCTGGAAATTTTCTTTGGGGATGGCATTAATGACCCTTGTAGAAACCTCTTGAAGGGCCTCTATTGTCATTTTTTTGCTCTCTTAATGTTATCCCTTGAGCTGTCTTTTAATCAGGGGGAAGAAGAAGAAGTCCGGTGGTGCCAGATTGGGAGAATTTGGTGGGTACGGCAAAGCTGCAATGCCATATTTGGCCAGTAGCTCTCTCACGACGAGGGTGCCATGGCAAAATTTCAGCACCATCTTGGCACACACCTTGCGCATGGCCAAATCCTGTGAAATAATGCATTGGAGGTTGGATGCAGACAGACCCAACTGGTCTGCAATTAGTTCACTCATTCTGGTTAAGCATTGGTTTGTGTTCAGCAGTGTTCTCACTCTGTCAAATTTGTGTCAGCTCTTGCAGTTGACGGCCATCCGTAGTGATGGTTGTCTTCAATGAGTTCCCTATCCTCTTTAAACAACTTGTGCCACTCAAATACAGTGGAATGGCTTAAGGCAGTATCCGTATAAGCCTGCTTGATCATATTGAGGGTCTCAGTTGCTGTCTTAGTTAAGACGGCAACTGAGTTTTGCACAAAACTTCACAGAATAAAGCCCTAAATTCAGATTCATATTGTTTTTTGACGTGGACAAAAAACTTGCCTCACTAAAAACGGTGTCCTCACTCAACGATGGCCCATAGGCAAATGAGGTATAAGCTTGTCTGTTACTTAGAACCCCCTCCAACTTTCCCTTTCAGGCAGACCCCCCTCCACCCCTGCCAGAGAAAATCAGTCCAACCACTTTTGAATGCAACACGGAATATATTGCAGTTTTCTGCTGTGTGTAATATTAAAACTGAGATGCAATTACTACCTTAACTTATACACATGTATTCTTTTAAAACAAAGGATAAAAGAACTAAGTAGTTTAAGTTTTAATTATTAATCCATGTGTATTTGTATAAATAAATCCTCTTCTTTTTAGCTCCCTTCACTGATATTCAGCCGAGGTAGCGTTTGTCCTAGAAGGAGGTGAATGTGGAATGGTGGAGTTATAATCATTTACCAGTATCAGGTTAACATTCAAGTACACTTTCAAAGCTGCATCTAAGAGGATGGTTAAGTACCCGGGTTAGAAAGTAAGGAAACTATTTTTTCAAAAAAACATTTATTTTATTTTTCAACATAGTCGGTTCCCTTTAAGAAATATACAGTTCTTTCACCAATCTTGCCATTTGTATAACCCCTCCAAAAAGGTCAGATTTGCCTAACTCCCAAAACACACCTCTGTCTCAGCAACAACTTCCTTGTTTGAATTACATTTTTACCTGGTGAATACAGGGAATGTTGCAGAATTTCCTAATATAGTTAATGCAGTTTGGCAGTAGCAACTCTGGATGAATATAATGGTGCATTATTGTGGTGAAAAAGCACCTTCTTCTTTGCCAAATGAAGCCATGTCTCCAATTTTTTATTAAAATGCTACAATAACTAAATGTAATATTGGTTAGTGATCACTCCTCATTTTTCTAAATAATATATGAGATAGATGCCTCTTAAATCCCAAAAAACAATCTGGATGAATCCAGGCTTTATCAACATTGATAACTCAACACAAAAACACCTTTAGATCTTGATTAAATTGCTGCATACAATATTTCAAAGTTGTCAGACAAATCAGCTTGTTGTACCCCATGAGCAATCACAGCATCCATTGGGTAGAACATTTTATCATCGCCAACTTATGTCAAATATTAATTTCCATTCTGGTCGACACATTCATGGCCTCTGCTACTTGAATCACTTTTGATTATCGATCAGCAAGAATCAAGGCTTGGACTTTTGTAATGATTTCTTTGGTAATCACATGTGACAGGTGTCCTGGTAGCTACTCATCAAAAACAGATGTTTTCTCACATTTAAGTTTGCTGAACGTATATGTTACTGTGGTGGATGGATCCTCCAATCCAAAAAAATGCAAATTACTGAAAAATGCTGCTCTCTTTCCATCTTAGGAAAATCAAGAAACATGCCTTACCCAAATGGCTGTGAAGTGCAAATTAATATTTAAATCAGTCTGAAATCTGTTAAACCGCCATATGATAGAAGGTAGCAAACGATCATAACATAAATATCCCTCTGAAATACCCTTAGTCATCAGTCATTGAACCAAATTTGAAAATATATGTTCGTCCTTGAAAAAAAAATTCATTGATAATGATATTTTCACCCATGGTTGGACATGTGCCCTTTTTAAGGAACTGCTAACACCTGAATACCTCACCATTGTGCAGACTTCACCCCAGCATGGATATGCATATGAAATTACAGATATTGCTTCAGAATGATCATGTTTGGAAATTCATTGTATTTATGTGGTTTTCCCAAGTAATGGTCAGCATATTAAATATAAGTTGTCGTTTCTCATGAACTTCTTCCAATTTTTTTAAATGATGTGTAATCTAGTATTTATAAAGCTTTATGAGGTCTTACCTCTATATTGGTGGCTCAATTGTGATTCTAGGATGGTTATTGAATATCACTGCTCCAAGGAATGGTTGTTTGGGTATAAAAAGATAGGAAAAAAGAGAGTAAGGTAGAATTACAGGGGTAAGGGAGTTTGTTTATTTGATTTAATCAGTTGGTAATGCATTCCATTGCAAAAAATGAAGAGCATGACAGCAAGTCCTTGACAATTTTTGCTCCCTCACTTTCTGCACACCACCACCGATTTTCAACATCACAGTCACCCTCAGCAAACATCCCATATTCTATGCAATGTACTCAATAGATTGGTGTACCAAAAATCGCAATGGGAATAAAATTAACCATATCACACAATATCACAAATTACAGATAGAGGATTCAACCATTGTATTCTTTTTCAGGGATCCCATGGACTGAAATCCTTTCTTAAAGACCTGTTGCCTATTTCACCTGGCAATGATAGTACTTCATTTTTACAGCCCCCTTGTCCCTGTACTATCTATAGATGACCTACCAATTAAAAAGCCTTGTGAGATTGACCAATCTGCTTGCCTGATCCCCCCCCTAATAAATGTCCTCATATTTTCTCTACTTGCAACCAATCCTAATAAATACATGTCAGCTTAGTAGATCTAAACCTTTCTTCCCACAACCCCTTATTGCCCCCTCATGTTGCTCCAATGCTAACCTTCTCTCAATAGAGCATGAGACTGGTTAGAGGCATAGGGATGGGTTGGTGCTTTTAGAAATGGATTGGTTAATTTGAAGTTAATGGGGCATTTGGGGAAAAGGTTAGAGATGAATTATGTTTTGACAATAGCAAATGATCTTATTAAGATTGATCTATCTAGATTTATCTTTGCCTGGTACCTCATTTAGCCTTAAGGACTGGATATATCAGCTTTTTTGTGATTAGGAAACATTGTCATTGCAGCAAGGTGATAAACCTGAATTGGTTGCTTTTTGATGGTGGTTTTGGAGAAAATGAAGATGACAGAAGGGAAAAAAAAGTCAGTCAGTCAGGGGGAACTGCTGGGAAAAACCTAAAGTAGGAAGGAATGAAGAATTCAGGGTTCTCCAGAATCAAATATTATTAGAGCAAAACACCTGCAAAATGCATGCTTGCAGAATAAACCATAAACTATTGATTTTCCTTGTAGCATAACTAATGTTCCCAAAGTGGATTAAATATTAGCCAAATGTTTTGAAATGACATTAACACAGTACCTACAAATACAAGATACTAACAATATCGTTTTTGCAGATACTGAATGCATGTCCAAAATAAGTTCTTAAGCACTAAAGGAGAAACACTGATGGCAGTGAAAGGGATTTTCTTGAGGCAAAAGTAAAAAATTAATTCTTGTCAGACCTTACCTTACTGAGAGATGACCCATTGCTACAGCAACATGTCATCTCTTGGGCATCATTTCTCCTGAGAAATGTCAAAGTCAAACTCTTCCTTAACATATACTTCCTCATTGGACAGTGTAATTTGCAATCTTCCGAAGGGTCCTGTAAGAAAAAAGACCAACTTTTCACATGCAGCAATTTAAAATATTTCCATATAATGAAAAAGATTGCTGGAAAAGTTTACATTCTACTAACCACTACTGTTAAGAGAACAATAGTAAGTCCAGTCTTTAAGGGTCACATTTCATGAAAATATATTATAGATTTTAGAAAAAGTCAGGTCAAGGGAGATATTTCAAATTGAAATAACAAACTGACACCCTAAGTATCACTGGTTTCAAAGCACAGATGGTTATTAATACAAACATGAAAATGCACACTCCCCAAATTTATAATTTCCCCATTGCCAGGACAAATTACTGTCACCTTTTTAAATTGAAAGTCAATTGCCATGGATACCTCTCTGCCCTGGATTTTCAGCTTGAATGTCTTGGGATCATGCTGGATTACTCAAAATAGCCCATCGTAAGGAGGAACCAACAGTGGATGGAGCCTATAATTTCTCAAAAATACATGGGAAACAGCTTCCAGGTCTTTAAACATGAAAATGTTGCAGGCTCCATGTCAGGAGACTGGCAGTGGCTGGAGTTGGTTGAGGCCCTACCACAGGATGGTGACAAAATCTGCATTAACAGTAATGGCACTTGTGGAAGGGGAAAAGAATTCTCCAGGAAGCCAGTGTATGGCCATAAATAACCTCTGCAGACATTGCCTGAATATATTCTTTTAAAGTGGACCTCAGACACATGAGAATCACAGGCAGGACATTGGTCCATTGGTTACCACCATGGCAAGGGATAGCTGCCTTCAACTGGTGGTGAAGGCATTCCACCATCTTATTGGCTGCAGATTGATGGGCTGATGTCTACAGGTGCTTTGCTCCGATCAACTGAATCAGCTGCCAGAACAAGTTACTTGGAAATTTCCGCCCCTGGTCAGTGGTTATGCAAATGGGAGTTCCAAAAAATAAAATCCTCTCCTGGAAAAGGTTCCTGTGGCAGCATATGCAGTGATTGTTTGAATTTGAAAAGCTTCAGACCACTGGCTGTAGCGGTCAAATACATGCAATTATGTAGAACAAACCATGGCTGCATGGAAGAGACCCAACAAAATCTATGTGAATATGCATAAATTTGGCACTGGCAATGAGAAGAGCACCAATGGGGGACAAAAGATGTCTCATGATTTTACTCCTTTGTAAACATGAGCATTCATGACAATATCTCCTCATGGAAGGCCAAACAAAATGCTCAACTACTAGGCAGACAGTCTGTCAAATGCCAGGATGTGATAATCAATGCATGCTGAGGAATACTTGTTTATGGAAAGGCTCAGTGAACACTGGCATGGGTGAGGAATTGGACATATCACAATGAGAGGATTTGATAAACCAGGAAAAGCAACTTTTTTCAGAATTAATGAGGAATTCTGAAGGGAATTGACAAGGTCATGATCAGACTCCTTAGAGGCAGCTAGTTCAGAGTAATCTATGGGGGCAGAAATGCTTTGAATGCCAGACATAGACATGGTGTCTGCTACAATATTATCTTTACCTGCTACATACTTGATGTCAGTGGTAAATAGGCTTATTAAGTCTGAATGCCTATACTGCCGGGAGGAACACTTTTCATGCCTCAGGGAAAATGTAAAAGAAAGGGGTTTAGGTTTGGTGAAGGTTTGTCCTTCTACCATATGCCGGAACTGGATCACTGCCTTATATACTGCTTAAAGTTCCCTATAATAGGTGCTATAAGGCCTTTCAGCATCACTCAGGTTTTGGTCCAGAAACCAAGAGGCTGATATCCTTTAGAACTGAGTTGTTGAAGGACAGCATCAACCAAAAACTCGAAAGTGTCTCTGAAAAGGATCAGAGGAAAGACACTTTTTGATGAGCTAAAATGGCAGTATTGCACAGAGCCTCTTTGCAGTCTAGGAATGAAGTCTCTGATGCTGGTATCAAGCTGATGGAGTCCTTGCTGTTTACCTTACCTGCCAGGAGGTTGCTAAGGGTTTCCTGGCTATTTGCGGTAAAAGGGATAAAATGGCGGTAATAATTTACCATCCTTAATAATTGCCACAGCTGGTGTATGGGAGCTGGTAGGGGAAAATCATGCATAGAAATTAACCTTCTCGGTGAGTGGTTAAGTTCCTTCCTCCATTACCGTACATCATAGAAGCTATATCTCATTCACACTGAAAACAGACTTTGAGGGATTAATAACCATGCCGTGATCCCTCAAGCGGCCAAATATTGTCCGCAGATGCTGCTCATGCTCCAAAGAATTACGTGATGCAACACGGATATCATCTATGTATGCATTAGCATAAGGGAATCCCTTTAACATGTCATTATAAACATATGAAAGGTCTGCACAGTGTTTTGAAGGCCGAGTGTCATAAATTGAAACTCAATAAGGCCAACAGGCATTATTATTGCAGTTTTGGGAATATCTGCAGGGTTGACAGGTATTGGTGGCACGCAGAAACTAAATCAATTTTTGAAAAATGATAACGCCACATAACCCCTGTGCAAAATCCATGATAAGTGGTACTGGGTAATGATCAGGCATGGTTCTGGAATTCAGCAAGTGGTAGTTGCCACAGGGGCGCAACTTGGTGCTCTTCTTTGGCACCAGGTGTAAGGCAGACGACCAAGAGCTAGATGACCTCCATGGAGAACCTGTCTGAAGTATTAGCTCAAAGTCTTTATTGGCAAAGGCAAGCTCATCTGTTGTGAGATGGTGGGGCCTAGATGAAACCAAAATGAAAACAAAATGTTTACAAGTAATATCCACAAGGTGACCAAAGTGACAAAGAAAATCTGCCCCTATTATTGGCTGCAGCACATCGCCAAAGACAAACTTCAACAAAATATATTGCAAGAAGCCAAGGGAAAGGAAGAGAGTGGCAGATCCATATGTAGTGATGGCAGTGTCATTAGAGAAAAGATTAAGGTCTGAATTCCCTCTATGCTCACAGAGCCAAATGACGGGGTAGAGACAGAGACGGCACCAGTGTCTTTAAGGAATTGACACCAGACAAGGTGTCAATGACAAAAACATTGCTGGATAGGTCTAAGAATTAACCTGCTGCCTACCAGGACTGCCCAATATGTTTCCCTGCATCATACAAACAGGGAAGGGTAGACTTAATGGCATTACTCCCTGGCAGTGGTACCAGCAGATGCCTTGATTGGAATGAATATAGGGCTGGAGCCAGGTAAGTGGTTCAACCATGGCTGAGGGAATGGGGATGTCAGTGCATACCATGCTCTTTGGTGGGCACTGCCACTTGTTTAGAGAGGTTTTCTATGTTCTCTATCATTGTACTAATAACTGGGTTAGGGGCCACTTTCAAAAATAAATGAACAGCCACACACAGCAATATGTGATATAAGCATGCTTCTTTTTTCCGATTCTTTTCCTATGCCCACCTTTAGTTCCCCAGGACCACATCTGGTATTCTGCTAAGAATCAGGCAGCTCAGGCCACCAGTAATGGGGGACCAGAGAGGTGTGTGAAAAAAATCCAACCCAGGTTTATCTGTATGTAATCCCAATTTCTACTACTTGAGTCCTTGATCCTCATTTATTAATTATTATTCCTTTACACCACATACATAAAGTAAATAAAATCCACATTCATAATGTTTCATTAAATTTTATTAATTCATTTGAAAAACCTTTTCTAGAAGGCTAAGTCATAGATAAGCCCTAGCACTATATAATACTGAAAGAAAAACTCTGAATTTTCTAGATACTAGATCATTGCACACTAAGATTGGCATAAATATTAATTGAAGATGTCAAGTAAGCCATAGTTAATGTAGACCAATGAATTGATTACAAAATGATAGCACAAGGACACATAAAAAACTTGCACCTTTATTATTTAAAATTCGGGCCAAAAGATTCATTGCTCTATTATATAATGCAGCAAAAATTATGTCAATATTAAAAAATAACCATTAATATTGGATGAATTAGATGTCGTAGGTATAGGGTAGTCAGAATATATTATAATTCTAGTAAGATGTAAGTAGGCTTCTATTGTCATCCTATTTATGTACACGTCAAAATTATTCCTTCACCCTTTAGAGACGACTTGCTATATAATTTTGGAATGTGAAAAAAAAAAATATGTATATATATATATATATATATATATATATATATATATATATATATATATATATATATATATATATATATATAAATATATATCTATATATATATATATTTATATATATATATATATATATATATATATATATATATATATATATATATATATATATATATATATATATATATATATATATATATAAATATATATCATTGAATGTTTTGAAGTTATCATTGATCACTTTATTATTCATTTGTAAATTTCATCACCATTTTTTGCCTGTGAACAAACATGCCAATGTAAATTCATTCCCTGAGTCCCAGTTATTTTGTCATAGTTGGAAAGAAAATCTGTAATTTGGAAGCACTGAACTTTTAATGCCTGTATCAAAATATGGAAGGTCCGTTTTTCGGAGTTCCACTCGTTATACGAAAAGCATTTAGTATATCAACACATTGGTTCATTTTCAGAATTTAACGCCAAAAAAAGTCATTACAAGATTTTCACTACCAGTCATTATTTTTCTATGAAATATTTATCCCGAGAACATATTTATGTTTACATAAAATCAATTGAACAGCATTAAAATTTTTAGTATAGGTACATAATAAAATATTCACAGATAAGGTAATGTTGAAATTAATGTCTCTGATTTAAAAACAGAAGTAATTTTTTTTAATTTCTTGGTAGTGAAAAAGTGTTATAAGTTCACAGCAATGACCACAGACTATTTAGTAAGAGTTTAAATAATTTTAAAATATTAAAATTTATTTGAATATGGTGATCACCTTCCGCCGAAACAAAAAAAATCGATTCTTGAACTCGCACTTAGTAATCGATTCAGAACGATCGACCCATCGAAATGTAGTCGGCCATTTTGAAAGTTACTGTTTTGGTGTAGACAATGTTGATAGTGTGAAGTGCTCCAAAGATGCCTCGACACGAAAGTTTAAAGTGTAGATTATGTCTTAGCCGTGGTGGACGGTATACAAATATTTTTTATGAAAACAACGACGCTGAGAAATTGGTGCGGGAAGCAATAGAAGAGTTATTGGAATTGAAAGTAAGATATCCGTTTTATGTTTACGTATTATTGATAATGATGCTTTTATATTAAATTTACCACGAAATGGGCGATAGTGCCCCATTTTAGCTTAAAATAGCCTTTAAGTTATTCGGATAATGATTCGAGCCCCATTGAGAGCGAAAGTTTAGGGTTTAATACTTTGATAATCTTGTTATTATAGGTAGTGAGGGAAAGGAACTACCCGTGGTTGCTGTGCTACAAATGTTTTAAATTACTGACGGATTTCTACATGTTTAAGCAGCAGTGCCATGAAAACCACCATCTATTGAACATTCAAAGGACAAAGAAACACGCGGAGAGAAAAAACCGCCGCGCAACGGTGAGTCGAGGGCAATTATGGTTGGTATTTTGTAATGTTATGGACAATGTTTTGGATAACGTTATGCGTCAACGGAATTAACTTAAATTGAATAATGAACATATTTATTTTTAATAAGTGTCCTCGCTATTGTACGTAAGTCTTGAGGTCTTATTTGCAAATGAATAATACTGGCGTTTATTTAAAAATTTGGAATTAACTACGCTCCTGGTAACACTTCAAGCAATTTTATTCTATATTTAATTGGATATCTCAAGTAACAGTGTACTAAGATTGAATATTACTAAAAGTGTGAAAATATTGAATGTATTTATGCAATCAGTTTTTATAAATTGTGAGTAAACCGAAAAGGATGATAACATACGAATGTCCCTGTGACATCCCCTATTAAAATATGATCTTGGAGTACTCCCTTGAATATTCTTTTGAATCGTAATTTTATTAGGTCATTCAATTTTAAGGAAATTGACTTTAATATTTGTAACTCTATGTAATAATAAGCACAATATACACTTTGATACCGATTATTTACTGATGTTTCAAGAATTAGTAGGAATTATTTTGTGAAGCCTAATCATCAAGTCATCATAGTTTAAAAAAATTAAAATACTTTAATATGATGCACTTGGCCAACTAGTGTTGAGTGGAATGTTGGAAATAGATTGATCTTTTTGATATATTTTATTCATTCATATAAATAAACATTTATCAATCAATATATTCTATTTTAATTAATAACAAATGTAATTAAGAAAAAATGTCTGCCAAATTTTTGTGAACAATTCTTTAATATTATAAAAACTCAAAAACTAAAGCTTCTATTAAGTTTGGTAGCTATGACCCTATTTAAATAGTTGTTAATTTCTACTAAAGGCTGTATAATGCTCCATTTCATTATACAGCGTTTTGCTTATAATTTTTTCTAGGAAGTTAGTACTGGTATATCCACTGGAAAATAAAAATTTCCAAATAGTCATGTTTTGTCAATTTTAATAAATTTCGCCATTGATTGTTTGCAGAGGAATTTAAAGGTAGAGAAGGAGTCAAATGATGCTTCCAATGATGGTGATGGGGGCATTGCCAATTTGCAGGTGGTCACTAGAGCATCAAGCATTCTAGGAGAAAGGCACATTCCAAGTTTAAACAATGTAAGTACTCATTGAAATTCTAAAATTGATACCTTTATCTTCTGGAAACTATGGAAATGAATTTTGATAACAATTTTGAATAAATCCATAAAATTGAGGAATTAACTTTTTATTCAGTGACTAAAGAGAAACTGAGTGTTATCTGATTCCTTCATACATGTCAATAATGGTCTGATATTATGTATCTAATCTCTTAAAATTCTCAGTTTTAATGCTGAAATCAGCTATCAGGTGGTGTGGTTTTGCATTTTCCAATCATATCCTTTAATATCTGCTTTTGCTGTCATATCTTGCTGTGCTTCAGATATAAATTATCCCCCCAAAGGTTAACATTGTTACTCTCATATCATATCCATAAGACATCAAGACAAAAGCACTGGTGTGTAATTTTGAATTACATTCATGCAAAGGAAATATATATGCATAAACATGAAATGTAAAATGTTTATCAAGAATTTATAATTCAATTTCAATGTTCATTCTCTTTTTTAAATCTTTTTCATTGCTTATATTTTGAACAATTAGGTTCAGATCACAGTTAAAAGAGAAACTTCAGATTATGAAGATCAGGAAACTGTTGAAATGACAGCTAGGCTAAAAAATGTGTACCATATTATGGATAATCATGAAGAAGATTCTCATCAGGTAATGAAGAAATTGAAACAGGTTGACATTTCAATTTTTTCAGCTATTAGTTTAAGATATCAACAAAAAACCATGCTGATCCAAAGCTTTGGTAATTTAGATAAAACATATTCATCTTTATTTTAAAATACTTTAGTCACTGATTTTTACTTAATTTAAAAGGTTTAACTAAATATAATTTTAAAACAATATCTGAAGTTTTTCTTGTTATTCCTAAATTTTCACTGTTTTACCATTATTCAATTAACTTAGGTGATCATAGTGAAGACAGAGGAAATGGATGCTGAAGAGCAGGAGACCAATGAAATTCCTGCCAGCCAGGGAGATGTAGACCACAATGTTAAGAATCTGGTGGGAACTACTCTTGAGGTAATTAATAAATTGAATCTGTGATATTAGTGCCGTGATGGCTCATGTTTCTTTTTTCAACTAATGAATACTTACAGTAGAAAGATTTCTACATGTCATCTTATAAAATACAATACTTTTTACTAAATCTTTGATGCACAGATAGCTATTTATGAAAACCACTAATTTTTTTGGCTTGAATGATTATCATAACCACACAGTTGTGTATTTACTTGCTAATCAAAAAGATAATAATGTTAAATTATTGTTTATTATACAGAGGATGTGTTTTTATTGCATGTGATTTGTGATCTTGCAATGCGAGAAGGTATATCTAGGAATAAATATAGAAGTAAAATAATAAATGAAACGATTACTATGGTATGACATGGTATTAAGAAGGTTTTGGATTGAAGTTATCAGACCATAGTGGTGGAAGTTTAAGGTAATGAGAGTTGAAATTTGCTTTAATGATAGTGTTTACCACATTGCCAGTCTTCAAGTCTTCATAAGAAACGCAGGCAAATTGCAAGATTAAGGCATTCATAATATATGTGATGTAATTACTTATTTAAAATCTAAAATAAATAACTTGAATTTCGGGAATCATTCGATGGAATTTTGATGATAATTCTGATTAAATTCACAATATAGAATAATTCTTGTTCAGTTATACTGTAGAGTCCGACATTTATCTGATTCTTTCATGCATGCCAACTAATGGCCTGATATATTTATCTAAAATCTTTTATAATTCTCATTGTTAATGTTTAAATTATCTAACAAGAAGTTTATTTTTCATTTTAAATATGTTTCCATCATTTATTGGTTTTGTTTTGATACTTAGTGATGTTATACATAAAAACATTTGCTTAAGGTAAATATGGAAAATTTATTACCAAATGCATCATATTTTAGGAAAAAAGGAATTGGAGGAATGCATCATATTTTAGGAATGCACTTTTAATTAATTTTGAATTCCATTTATACTAAGAAAATTCATAAATACTTAAATTATACCTAAAATCATATATTTTTACTGTTTTCTCACTATTTAACTAACTTTGCAGACAATTGTAGAGGTGAAGAAAATGGAAGTTGAACAGCAGGAGACTGTTGAAATTCCAGCTAGGCATAGGGATATGGACAACAATGTGAAGAATCAAGAAGGGACTTCTGAGGTATTTAAGAAATATTATAACCATAATGGAACCAATATAACCAAATTATTTTGGTGATATATGTGCTGTAATTGTAAATGCGTCATTTTTCAACTCATGAATACCCCAAAATTGAACAAATTTTTGTTTTGCATTGAAAATCCTATTAAAATGTGTTTTTAAGAGTTTTTATTTTGAAGGAACAGTAATAGGTGACATGGTCAGGCTAATTGGACATGTCATAAAGTGTCATAAATGTTTTTTTAATATGATTTCATGTATTTTCTGTTGGTTATAATAACCTTGTTGACCCTTTTTCTTAGCCCATTCAGCACTTTTAGGTAAAAAATATAAAATTCAGTTGATTCCTCAGGTACAAAGTTCTGATTGACCACGTCCTAAGCATAAAATAAAATGACCGGCACTTCTTTCACTCTTAAATTAACTGTTGGAAATCTTCTTATTTAGAAAAAATATTAAATCATTTTACTTAATTTTCATGTTTTTCAATTACATTCTTAACTGTTATTTTCTTTTAAATGTTGTAGAAGGCCATAGTGGCAGACCATACTGTTTATGTTAACCTATTAAATATACCAGATAAAACTATTACAGTCTTTAATGTGAGCAAATTGCAGTGAGCAAAGCAGAATTCAGCAGATCACTAATATTTAACACGTGGAATAATGTTCCATGCCTGGACAAATTAAGATAAAGGAAAAATGGTGACCTTACATTAGATTTAAATATCTCAAAACTGAAATATATATTTTTGCTTATCTTCCCTTCTAATGTTGTAGATTAATTTAAAACCTTTAAGATAATTTGACAAATGGCCATATAATTAAAATGGCCATATTTCCTGGTTGTGATGGCCTAGCAAATATTTCCGAGTACCATTCAAAATTTGCTATTTCTCTGCAAGCATAAATGATGCACAAAATTTCTCTTTCAGAAATAATATGTAACCTATGGAAAGGTTATTATCTTTTCTCTCTATGTTATGCCTATGAATATTATAATTTTAAGTAATGCCTATATAAGGCTTATTTTTAGGTGAACTTTATATTTACCTATCAAACATCTTGGTGTTGATTATGATTATTTATGTTTATTAAGGAGCTGTGTGTGCACCCAAGCCTTCAGAAGGATTCAGAGAGCCATGGTGTTGATTTGGTGAAAGATAAAAGAAGAAATTTGATGGTGTTGAGAAGTTCAATGAAGGATAATAACCAGTCAATGGAAAAGTCATCAATTGAGGAAGAGGACAATTGTTCAGCCAACACTAATGTGAATTTGATGGATGATGATAACTGTGAAGAAGTTGAGATTGAGGTGAGGAAAGAAAGCTTTTATGCATCGCTTTTATAACCAACGCTCTCTCATAACAATAAACATTATGTTATATCCTGAGTACAGGGCTTTTCAATCTTAGGTAGTATTATGAGATTAAATGGCCTTCCATGTGGTTCTGCATGGCTAAATCCTTCTTTAAATAAGGACTGGCATAAAAAATCTTTAATATCATTATTGAGTAACACTTTCATTCGATTCAACTATTAACAGTCTCAAATGTCTGTGTTTAAGAAAATGAAGGACTATCAAATGATTCAAGTACCAGTGTAACTTGAAGAAATTAGCTTCCAAGATGTATGTTCTGGATTAAATTATTTTGAAATTTGGACCATATGTCATAATAGATAAGAATGGATATCCTTGGCATTAGTATCATGAGAGATGAGGAGAGCTTTAGATAGGTTTCTTTGGTGATAAATTGGGGCTTGCTAAGTTCAAAATGAGCTGGTTGTATTCTTGAACAAGATCATAATTCCAATTAGATATTGTGATGACTTCTTATAGTTTGTTAAAGAAGCTTATTGTTATGAGAAAAATAAGCCACCAGACCTATTCTCTGTATTTAATATGTTATTTAATTTAATTGGTGGGCCAAAACTATTATTCATAATGTTGAGGCATTTTCTTGTTAACAGTATTTAAATATTTTCATTTTATA
This sequence comes from Hetaerina americana, assembly GCF_022747635.1. Classification (NCBI taxonomy): domain Eukaryota; kingdom Metazoa; phylum Arthropoda; class Insecta; order Odonata; family Calopterygidae; genus Hetaerina; species Hetaerina americana. The sequence continues at coordinate 392,897 of NW_027286481.1, read as the reverse complement.
TTTTTAATCCATGGATATCAAAGGTTTACTTATAATTTAACAGTAAGCTCTCCTATAATTTACCTTCTCTAAACTTCGATTTAAACACTGGCAATATCATTTGATGTTAGAAGGTTCAATAAATAATGTAAATGTTTTTGAAGAAATTAAGACAAAAGTTCTGTATAAATGAATGCTAAAATTATTAATTTAGATTGGAATGTTAAATTTTAAACCTTGTATAATTTTATAGATTAGGTTTGAAAGTTTTTTGGGGATTTTTATTAATGTTTAACATGGATGCAATCTACATTGGTTACGTTGGTATTTTTCAGGATTATTTGGAAGATTTAGAATTGCATTTATCCTCTGATGAAGAAGTAGACAATAAGGAAGAATGTGATGCTGATACTTTGCAGGAGATGGATGGAATTACATTGGAACAGTTGAAGACACAAGGTGAGGGGAGCTGGAGACTCAGTTGTCTTTCTTTTGCATTTTGAATATTTTGGAAATACCTTAAATGTCAAATACAATGTTATGACGAATTACAAAAATTGATGGGAAAATATTTAAAACAGAATAAATTTGTAACAGAATTATTATTATCAGGTAATCTACCAGACAAGGTAGCTTTATGGATAGACATAAATACTAATTAAGTAATTTGTTACCCCTAGCAAAACACAACATACTATTCTATATCAGGTCTCTCTTTAGCTCTGAGTACTTTCTTTCTCTCATCATCCAGTCTAACATCCCTATTCTGTTTCTTCCCTTTCCTCATTTGCCTAACATTCTACCCTCCATTGGTCTTCAACATCCGGCTGCAAGTGAATAACCTCTTCAGCAACTTTTCCTCCCTCCATAAGATATCTCCCAGCAAACCTCTTTCTTTACCCATTATACCAAGTACTTTGTCATTTATTTTCTTCTCCATTCTTCACTTTATTTACCTTCTCCATTCTTCTCCATCCACATTTAAAAATCCTTCAGTCACTGTCTATCCCCCTGCTTCAATGACCACGTTTCTGCACTGTATATCAGTATCCTCAATATCAAAGTTTCCTATAGAGTCTTTTCATAATGTCCCTGCTCAACATTGCTTCGCCTAATGCAATTCTTAACCCTATGTCCCTATAACTTCTCCTGTGTTGGTCCAATCAATACTGAGATACATAAACTTTTTTTCCAGCTCTAGTTTTTTCCATCCTATTTTAATCTTAAGCTTAGCCTTTTTCATTCTAGAAAATTGCATATCCTTTGTTTTATCAATATTGATTCTCATCCCATACCTGTTGTACTGAATAGCCAATTCACTAAGCATTGCTTGCAGCCCCTTGGCTTACTGACAAACTAAAGCTTGGTCATCAGCAAACTTAACTGATTTTATGAATTACCCGCCCACTTTCATTCCTATCTCCTGTTCATACTATGTCTCTTTATTCATTTCCTCTGCATACATGTTGAACAGCAACGGTGATAATGAGCAACCCTGACTTCCACCTCTTCCTAACACTGCCCATTCTGACTTCCCGTATTCCACCCACACCTGAGCAGTCTGAGACATGTACAGGTTGCGGATTAGCCTCATTTCCCTTCAATCTTTTCCTAGTTTCTGCATTATACCTTGTGGTAATGTTCGTTATTACTTTTGATTAAAAATCTCATTACTGCAATGGCATCACATGTACCTTTCCCCTTCCTATACCCGAACTGATCATCCTCTAAGTAAATGAATGCCTTACTCTCTATCCTTTTGTTTATGATTCCAAGAACAACTGCAACAGAAGATGTTGCAAAATAAAATGCTCTCAGACATTGGCAGGGCAAAAATCTTAAAAATAAAAAAAATAAAATGCATTTAATAGATTTCATTTCACTGCCGCAGGTTGTTATTTTCTAAGTCCCTTTTGTTTTCCAACTTTAATAATTTGAGTACCAATATGATACATATGTTGAACCTTGAATATTCCATGTTATTGTTTTTCATTTCATACTAATAGTTACAGGTCTCAGATACCTATTATACTGACCCTGTAACTGCATTCACACAAAAACTCCACCATTTTCCGTAAAAAAGTCTGAATCCTTTTGTTTAAGAAGAGCCTTATTATCTTGCCATAGTTGTCAATGCCATTTATTTATTAATTGCACTGATCCAAAATTAGCAGATTTAGTATTTTCTTAGTTTTGTTTATAATGCCTTAATAATTTAATTTTTTCTTGTGTATAAAACAATAGTTTCAGTAAATGTCGTTTTATAGAAATAGCTTACATTCTTAATTTTATATATCCTCCTTGCTTATTTAATTTCTAGTTTTTTTTGGGAATTAACCTCCTAGTCTTGTGAGATATAATTACCTTTTAAATAGTTAGCACCTTAATATGTTATATTTCATTTCTTGTATTTAAGAGATCTTTTAGCCTGGAATTAGTACAAATCTTTCCATAGTTTCCTAATTTCATAATTGAACCAGAAAGCAAAATAATGTAACATGAAGTCACAAAAAATCAAAAATATTATCTCTACTGTGAAAGATATTATTGCAGCTAAAAGTAAGTTTAGTAGCTACTAACATATTATTAATTCAAAGGTCCGAATGAGTTATTTTGGCATGGTCCTCTTGGTGCGGCGTGCTGATATATTGGCTTTCGTATCCCTCGCAAAAATTGCAGCAGGCTCATATATTGGCTCTTGCGTAGGCTTTTGTTTAAATCGTTGTAACTTATGGTTTTTTCTTTAATAATTTATGGTTTTTGTGCTATCAATAGGTTGAATATGCTAGAATTACGTAACTTATTTTTAATTTTTTATTAGCAATTTTAAATGCTTTTAAAAAAGTATAATTCTTGCTATAAATTTTTGTTCAGTTTTGTGCATGTCAGGAAGCTCTGCCTAATTGTTTGCTTGTTTTTTTTCTGAGTGGTCTTTCCACTATGAAAAGCCGCTGAGAAGCTACTAATCTGTTTTCATCTGCAATCTCTTGAATGTGTTGTGCTGTTGTCATATTGATATATACCTGCTTATTCAGACTTTGTTGAGACGGTGGAAATGAGAGCACTGCTTTATATTCATTTTGGTTTCTCTGTCCATTCGTCATAATTATTCAATTGCGCCCTGTGTAATGGATTACAATGTCAGCAGTTCTCTAGGAGTTAGAACTTGGTTTTATCGCCTTTAGATTGTAAGCGCATTGCCGCAGTCTCAAGGAAAGGGGAAAAGTCCCATTTTGACAACACTGAGATCAACCTTTTCAACAACATTGAACTATGCAGGGGCTGACAAAAAAATTTGCAATTCACTGGTTTTTCTTTATTTATCTAAAATATTTTCTACACGTCTTTTTGATTCTTTATTATATTTAAATATCATAGTGTAATTGAAAAATGTCTTTAAAAAATATTAGTTTTGTGTCTAAAAATCGAAATATTATTGCTAAAAAATATTCTTCAAATTCATGATACTGTAATAATTACATTCATTATTCAGATGATGTAAATGCATTACATTATTATTAGCTAATATATTATATTTTAAAATAAAAAAACTGCATAAGGATATCTAAACAAATATCTTCATGGTGTTTTTTTTCCTAAGGTTATACATTTTCTTAAATTGCAACTCACACTTCTCCCTAGTACCCCTGAAATCCCAGCCACACTAAGAGGTTTAATATCCACTTATCTAGGTCACTTTGAGGTTGTAATTTCGCCAATTGGTCCTATATTTATTTCATTGCTAGGTGGTGAAATTTTAAAAATATGAAGAAAAAGAATATTATAGTAAATGTATTTTATTCTTTAGAATTAAATTAGTAGCCCATGTAATTGAGTCGGAATTATCTGCCCATTATTAAAAGAAGATCATACTCTTTAATTCTTATTTTTTACTAAAACACAATTAATGCTGGCATTTGAAAAAGTCATGACATAGAAGTGCCTCACAATTGATCTTGCCAAAAGCTAGCAAGCAGCTAGCAACAGCTGTTTAGCATAACTTTTTCTGACACTTAAATTTGGTAATAATAACTAGTTTCATTATAGTTTTCTTTTAAACCCAAAGGAATTGTCCCATAATATACACTTGTACTTTTCTTTTGTTTAAAAGAAGCACCATAAAATTTGTTTTCTGACCATGTACCTAGAAAGAAAAATTCTTATCAAGTGATAAATATATTTGTAATTCTTTTTTTGGCAGAAACGTTAAAGTAGGGGTTTTATTTTCTTTCTTAAATATCCTGTGTAAAATATATTTGTTGCAAAAAGTACTAGCAATCCAAGGGACAACTATAGGAAACGTTATGCCTGAAAATGTAAAAGGTCTTTTTTAGATAAATTGTATCAACATTACAAATAAAAGTAATTTTAAGGGCACCATATTTGTCAGTTGGATATCAGGAATTGCCATACTAATAGTATTCTCACATATTGAAATAATATACAAGTAATATACAAAGTAATAAATAAATTTAGTATGAAACTATTGATGAAAACTATTAAATATTATATATTATTTGAGATGAAAGACTTTATCACTCACTAAATTGACCATTTTACCTGATAAGTAATTTGTCCATGAATGAATTGATAATTTTATTAATCAATAAAATATGTCATTCTCGTAGTCCATATCTTGTATTTATTAATTTTGAGATTTTAACTTCTATTGTTGGACTTTGTGCTTTTGGTAAAAAACATCCACAGAGTTAATTTCATTTAATTAACTATTCATTTGGAAAAGAATTTCCTTTCTTGATAAATTTGTCTTTTCTGATATTCCATTCTATTTATAAACAGGAAATATTCTTATTCCTTCTCAAAATCCTTTTACAAATTTAATTTTCTTGGCATTTTTACATGCCAAGTAAACATTTGTGGTAATGGAAGTGGAACCCTTTTCTTGATAATGTTTTATGTATATTAATCAATTTACCACCAATTGGAGATAACAAACTTGTTCATTGCAGCTATATAATTTTTCATTAATAAGATTTATTTTCTTCAAATCTTTCAGATAATTGCAAGAAACAAGAAGTTGCAGGGAAGGATGCAGGAGGCATTTTATTGCATTCTTGTCAAATTTGCTACAAGGAATTTGCACAAAGGAACCTTCTCAAAGACCATGTCTTGGAGGTGCATGTTAGGAAGGCAACACAATTGAATTGTGACTCTTTCTCAAAGGCATTTGAAAGGAAAAAAGACCTTGCAAGTCACATCAACTTGATGCATCCTGCAAAAAATAAGTACCAATGTAAATTATGCACAAAAACCTTTCTATTTTTGAGTAAACTCAAAATCCACATGTCATCACATACTGCAGAAAGACCATTTAAATGTGCAATATGTTTGAAAGATTTTGTTCAAAAGAAGAATCTAAGGAGGCTCTTGTTGACACACACTGGTGAAAAGAGGCACAAGTGTGAGATTTGCGCAAGAGCATTTACTCAGAATATTGATCTAAAACGGCAATTGTTGACACACACAGGTGAAAAGAGCCACAAGTGTGAGATATGCTCAAGAGCATTTGCACTGAATTGTAATCTAAAGATACACTTGTTGACCCACACTGGTGAAAAGAGGCACAAGTGTGAGATGTGCTCAAAAGCATTTACACAGAAGAGTGATCTAAAAAGGCACTTGTTGACACACACTGGCGAAAAGAGGAACAGGTGTGAGATGTGCTCAAGAGCATTTAGACAGAAGGGTGATCTGAAAAGTCACTTGTTGACACACACTGGTGAAAAGAGGCACATGTGTGAGTTTGTGCAAGAGCATTTACACAGAAGGGTGATCTTAAAAGGCACTTGTTGACACACACTGGTGAAAAGAGGCACAAGTGTGAGATATGCTCAAGAGCATTTGCTCATAAAGGTAATATAAAGAGTCACATGATGTCACACACTGGAGAAAGACCATACACTTGCAACGTCTGTTCTAAAGCATTCATTCAGAATAAAAATCTCAAGTCACACATGAAGTCACACACTGCAAAATGATCAAGAAGAGTAAATTGTATTCAATTTCATTCACTCATGCTCATAACTGGAGCCTTATTCTCAGCCACATGCATTTGAAAGCAGAAATGAGGGTAACATTTTCGTCAGAATTTCAAAAAAGGCATCATTGAATAAAGGCAGGCTTAGAAACGAGTAAAAAACTAAATGGCTTGAATTAAACAAATCCTTCTCCCAAGAAGTACAGAGGCAATGTATGAATGACATGCATATTTTATATAATGACGATTATTTAATGATCATACACTCTTTTAAATAATTATATCAATACCATGGACTATTTTAATACATTTATTTCAAGTTTTTAAAAAGGTGTCAACATTATTCTGTTTTGTGTAACTTCTTTGAATAAAAATTAACAGCTTTGAAAAATTTTATATCCTATCTTTCATATGAATATCATTAAATCTACTAATAACCAATTATCAATTGCAAAATATTTAGTCAAAATGAAATTTGGGTATATCTGCATAGGTTTCTTTGTTGTTTATTGCTGAAAAGCTGCAAGAGATTTCTTTAGTTATAAGTTATTATTAATGGTATTGTTTTGCTGGCATTGTCTATGAGACATTGCATTGGGAAGTTAAGAGTTTTAAGTATCTGTTTCTAAATAAAAATAAAGGTTGGAATGCTTTTACCATTTGTGGTATTTTCCTACTAGATCAGGAAAGTATTTCAGTCCAAAGCAGACTTTTTAAGGAGCATAATAAGGGGTCTATGAAGAAAGTTTTACTCATCCAAATATTTCAAACTTAATCATCTCAAATACTCTTGCTCTTTTGGAGAAATGCCACTTAGTTGGGAATATAAATGAAATTGTTGGTATTCTGGGATTGAAATTCATGGGTTTGGGTATGGTTGCAATTTGCCAAAACATATGCTTTTCATTTTGGTTTCTTTGATACTGAGCGGCAAGGTTGAATGTGTTGGTAAACCCTGGAATTTGTCAAAACTTTCCTGGGAAAATTGCTTCTCTAGGGCTTTTAAAAAAATACAGCACTCACCTTGCCCAGAGCTTACCCATCCATATTCCTTAATGCAAGTTATTTTGCAACTTTTCTTTTGCTATCCTCATGGTCTAAGGTATCTCATGCCCCTTTGGTGGCTAAATGACATATATGATGTTTTGTATCTTTTTTGATATTTTTCTGTATTGTAGCACTTGATGGCTATCCTTCTGGGAGGTCATATCTAAGGGATTTTGGTCCCTGTTGAAAATTCAGCAATTCAGTCTTGGTTGGCTGAAATTAAATGAGTCCCTCTCTACTTTTGTAAACTTCATATGGATTTCCTATTAATCCCTCTATAATGAGGAATTTTATTACAGAAATAAATTCTTCATTTTAATCAGAAATCATGTACTGCCTTAATTTGTTTAAAGAAACTATTTAACAGAACCATTTGGAACTCTGCTTACAAATTAAAAACATTTTTACCCAGGCTAGAATCATAAATATATCTCTGTTTGGAATACCATTCCTGTGTCAAGTTGAGAACTTTTAAACTTATCCCTTATTATTATCATGCCCTTTCATCCTCTCAGGAGAATTCTCATCTTAATGAGGATTTTCCTCATAGAAGGAACTAGATTCTCTCACCATCATTGAAAAAACTTCAACATTTCATAATCTCTCTAAATCAAAGAAATTTGAGAGCAGCATAAGGTTTAGCTTTTCTTGCTGTAGCCCAAGAATGTTTTTGTCAAAGATGCTCCTCAATACATACTGAATGAATGCAAAGACATAAAAATTATGCATGCATATTAAGAAAAAATATGACTTCCAAATATCACAATGAATGGTGCTGTAGGTCACTTTGGATGTGATCTACAAACATGTATGCATTAGTTTATAACCTCTTCTCATGTATCTAATTAAAAATGCACCTAAATAGATTAAAAAAGCCGCAAGGAATATACTCATAATTGGAACAGCTAAGTAAATAGTTTTACCAAAGAAATCATTTTAAATTTAAAACATCGCTGATATTGAAAACTTTGTGGCATGAATAGTTTTTTCTACAAAAACCTCATTTTTTTAAATGTTACTGTAACAAACCTTTGAGTTTTTCATGATGTTAGCAGCATTCTTATCTTTTTAGATAACTTACTTTTAAACATTCACCAGTGTGAACAGCTTTAAAAACTATTTTCCTTCATAATCAGAACAATGGAGGAAATTCCGATTCTAGGTGTAGGGTATTCGAATGTTCCTTCTCATTAAAAAAAATCATCATTGAACAGGGTAAACATGACATAGGAGCCTTAGAGACAGCATATACAAAATTTTGAACTTAAAGACATAAAATTTCAAATGTTTTGAGCAAAATAGCCCTCCTCAAAAATGGCAGATGAAATTTTGTATTTTGATATTAATTGATTTTATTTGCTTTGATGTTGTTTGCTCAACACCAGTTACTGAGGTTTGGACTAAAGATCAGTAAGTAATTAAGTTATTTGCCTGTTATTCAATTCTGTTTTTCAAATGGCACTTGATAAATTCTCTGAAATCTCTCGAAGCATTTAGAAAGGCTTAAAAGGAGCTAAATTTTAATTTTTTACACTATTATCAAGCAAAGTAATTTATACAAAAACGGTTAGCCACCTCTCTTTTGGTCATATTTTAAACCTAATTAAGTTTTTAGGTTATGGAATTATTTACAAATTTAAGTATTAATTGTATCTCTCTGCAAATGCAAAATCTTTAATAACATATGCAGGGTGGCACCCAAAAGTGGAAGGACTAATATTTTACAACAATTTAATTCACGATATACTTACATCAACTTTATATTCTTCAAAGTATGATCCTTGAGCTGCTGCACATGTAGTATAACATTTCTCTCATTCCACATACACCTGCTGGAAATTTTCTTTTGGCATGCCTTTGATGACCCTTATCAAAGGCTCTTGAACGGCCTTTAATGAGTCTAAATGTTGTCCCTTTAGCTGTCTTTTCCTCAGGAAGAAGAAGGAGTCCATTGGTACCAGATTGGGAGAATAAGGTGGGTGCGGCAACATGGCAATGCCATTTTCGGCCAGGAGCTGTCTGATGACATCGCAGATTGTTGGCACCATCTTGGTGCACACCTTGCACATGGCCAAATCCCATGAAATAATTCGTTGGACATTTGCTGCAGACAAACCTGACAGTTATGCAATTTCTCACTGGTTAAGCATTGGTCTGTGTTCAGCAGTGTCCATATTTGTGTCAGTTCTTGCTGTCAATGGCCATCTGGAGCAATGGTTTTTTTAATGTGCTCCTTACCGCAGTGTCCCCATAAGCCTGCTTGATCATATTGCGGGTCTCAGTTGCTGTCTTCCTGTATTTTTCACTAAATTTCACGGAATAACATTGTTCTGAATTCAGATTCATTTTGTTTTTTGACATGGACAAAAAACTTGCTTCACTAAAAATGGTGTCCACACTCAATGATGGCCCACAGGCAAATGAGGTATCTGTTGGTCTGTCACTTAGAACCCCCTCCACCTTTTCCTTTCAGGCAGACCCCCCTCCGCCCCTCCATTCCTGCCAGAGAAAATCAGTCCTACCATTTTTCGATGGAACACTGTATATATTGCAGTTTGCTGCTGCCTGTAATATTAAAACCGAGATGCAATGATTTCCTGGATTTATATACAAGTATTCTTTTAAAACAAAGGATAAAAGAACTAAGTATTTAAAGTTTTAATTCCTAATCCATATTTATTTATATAAATTAAACCTCTTCTTTTAAGCTCCCTTCCCTGATATTCAGCCGAGATAGCATTTGTCCCAAGGGAAGTGAATGTTGAATGGTGGAGTTATAATCATTTTCCGGTATCAGGTGAACATTCAAGTAAACATTCAAGGCTGCATCTAAGAGTACCAATTCAATAAGTACCTGGGCTAAAAAGAAGGAAACTGTTTTTCCAAAAAAAAATTTATTTTATTTTTCAACATAGTCAGTCCCCTTTAAGAAATACACAGTTCTCCTACCAATCTTGCCATTTGTATAATCCCTCCAAAAAATTGGATTTGCCTAACTCTCCAAAACACACCTGTCTCAGCAACAACTTCCTTGTTTGAATAACATTGTTTCCTCGTGAATACAGGGGATGTTGCCACATTTCCTAATGCAGTTGGGCAGTAGCTACTTGGGATGAATATGCTGGTGCATTATTGTGGTGAAAAAGTACCTTCTTCTTTGCCAAATGAAGCCATGTCTCCAATTTTTTATTAAAACGATCCAATAACTAAATATAGTATATCTTAGTGATCATTCTTCATTTTTCTAAATAATGCATGAGATAGATGCCTCTTGCATCCCAAAAAACAATATGGATTACCATGAGAACCATGGGCAGGGCATTGGTCCATTGGTTACCACCACAACAATGGATAGCTGCCTTCAATTTGTGGTGAAGGCATTCCACCATCTTATTGGCTGCAAGGTGATAGGCTTAGGCTGCAGGTGCTTTGCTCTCATCAAGCATCTTAAGCATTAGCTTTAAATCTTAATTGGCAAAGGCAAGCTCATCTGCTGCGTGATGTTGGGGCCAAAATGAAACTATAGGGCCAGGGATGGTTTCTTTAAAATGAACCATGAAGTGATTGACTCACCCAGAAGCTCCTGATTGATTTTTAATCTCAGAGAATTTGGCCATAAGGCAAGAATAAATGGAGGCACCGGAGAACACTTACACTTGACCTTTGCTGGGAAAGGCAATGGTGCCCATAAACGATACGGTCATCACATTGTCCACCTGGTGTTTACAAGCAATATTCACTAGGAGACCAAAATGGCAGAGAAAACTGCCCTTATTATTGGCTGTGGCATATTAGCAATGACCAACTTCAACAAAAATTCTTGCCAGAGACCAAGGGAAAGGGAGAGAGTGACAGATCCGTATGTGGTGTTGAAAGTGTCATTGGCAGAGTAAAGCTGAAGATCTGACTTCCCTCTATGCTTTGGAGCCATGTGACTGTGTAGAGACAGAGACAGCACCAATATCTATAGGTAATTGGCACCGGATGAGGTGGCATTGACAAAAACATGGTTGGATAGCCAGGTAGGAGGTTTGGCCTTGGCTGAGGGAATGGGGACGTGAGTTCATACCATGCTCTTTGGCATGCACTCCCACTTGATTAGAGCGGTTTTCTATCTTCTCTATCAGTGAAATAACAACTTGGTTAGGGGCCACTGCCACAAATAAATCAACAGCCACACACAGCATTCTGGGATGTAAGCATGTGTCTTTTTTCTTATTCTTTTCCTATGCCCACCCTAGGTTTTCTAGGTCAATATTTGGTATCCTTTTAAGGATCAGGCAGCTTAGGTCACCGATAAAGGGGGACCAGAGAGGTGTGTGGAAAAAATCCAACCAAGGTTTTCTCGGTATGCAATCCTAATATCTACTACTTGACTCCTGGTTCTGCATTTATTAATTATTATTCCTTTACACCACATACATAATGTAAACAAAATACAAATTCATAATGTTTCATTAAATTTCTATTAATTCTTTGGAAAACCTTTGCCGGAGGACTATGTTCTAGACCTTGCATTATATAATATTTAAAGAAAAACTCTGAATGTTCTAGACACTAGATCATTGCACACTCAGGTTGGCTAAAATATTATTTGAGATGTTAACTAAGCCATATTTAATATATACCAATAATTGATAAAAAAAAATGATAATACAAGGACACATAAAAAACTTGCACCTTCATTATTGTCCAGAATAATCGTTTCATGTATAAAGAACAGTTTAAATTTTTTTAATTTCTTGTAGTGAAAAAGTGTTATAAGTTCACAGCAATGACCACAATGTATTAAGTAGGAGTTTAAATAATTTTCGAATAAGGAAAAATATTTAAATATGGTGATCACTTAGCGCCGAATTGAAACGAAATCGATTCTAGAACTCGCACTTAGTAATCGATTCAGGACGAACGACCCATCGATATGTAGTCCGCCATTTTGAAAGTTACTGTTTTGTTGTAGTTAATGTTGACACTGTGAAGTGCTCCAAAGATGCCCCGACACGAAAGTTTAAAGTGTAGACTATGTCTTAGCCGTGGTGGACGGTACACAAATATTTTTTATGAAAACAACGATGCTGAGAAATTGGTGCGGGAAGCAATAGAAGAGTTGTTGGAATTGAAAGTAAGATATCGGTTATCTGTTTACGTATAATAATAATGATGTATTTATAGTAAATTTACCACGAAATGTGCGATAGTGCCCTATTTTAGCTTAAAAAAAGCCTTCATATCATCCAGATTATGATTCGAGCCGCATTGAGAGCGAAAGTTTAGGTTTTAATACTTTAATAATCATGTTTTTATAGGTTGTCAGGGAAAGGAGCAACCCGTGGTTGCTGTGCTACAAATGCTATAAATTGCTGACGGATTTCTACATGTTTAAGCAGCAGTGCCATGAAAACCACCATCTATTGAACAGGCAAAGGACAAAGAAACAGGCGGGGAGAAAAAACCGCCGCACAACAGTGAGTCGAGCCCAACTATGGTTGGTATTTTGTAATGTTAAGAGGAATGTTTTGGATAACGTTGAGCGTCAACGGAAATAACTTAAATTGAATAATTAACATTTTTATTTTTAATAAGTGTCATCGCTATTGTACGTAAATCTTAAGGACTTATTACAAAATGATTAATACTGGCGTTTATATAGAAATATGGAATTAACTATGCTCCTGGTAACACAAAAAGCAATTTTATTCTATATTTAATTAAAAATCTCAAGTAACAGTGTACTTGGAGTGAATTTTACTGAATGTATGAAAATATTGAATGTATTTATGCAATCAGTTTTCATAAATTCTGAGTAAACCGAATAAGATGATAATATATGAATGCCCAGGTACAGAATGACAGCTTGTATTAAAATATGATCTTGAAGTACTTCCTAGAATATTATTTTTATTCGTAATTTCATTAAGTTATTCAATTTTAAGGAAATTTCATCTAATATGTGTAACTATGAAGTAATAAGCACAAATACTCGTTGATAGCAATTATTTAGTGATGTTAAAAGAATGAGTTGGAATTATTTTGTGAAGCCTAACAATCTAGTCATCATAGTTTTGAAACAATTAAAAAATAATGCACTTGGCACACTGGTGTTGAGTGGAAATAGATAAATAGATGAATTTCATTATAAATGTTTTTGTAGAGGAATCTAAAGGTAGAGGGGGAGTCAAATAATGCCTCCAGTGATAGTGATGTGGGAGTTGCCAATTTGTGGGTGGTCACTAGAGCATCCAGCATTTTAGGAGAAAGATGCATTCCCAGTGTAAACAATGCAAGAACTCATTGAAATTCTAAAATTGATATCTTCATCCCCTGAACTCTTAATAAAAGAATTTTGATAACAATTTTGAATAAATCCACAAAGTCAAAGAATTAATAATGAGAATCTGAGGTTTATCTGAATCCTCCATATAGGTTGATAATGGTTTGATATTTTGTATCTAATTTCTTAAAATTCTCATTTTTAATACTTAAATCAGCTATCAGATGGTTTGGTTTTGCACTTTCAAATTATATCCGTTAATAATTGCTTTTGCTGTTATATCTTGCTGTGCTTCAGATATAAATTATCCCCCCACAGGTAAACATTGATACTCTAATATCATGTCCATAAGATATTAAGAAAAAAGCACTGGTGTGTAATTTTGAATTGCATTAATGAATAGGAAATATAATTGCATAAAAATGAAATGGAAAGTATTTATCAAAAATTTTAAATTCAATTTTGAAGTTCATCAGCTTTTTTAAATCTTTTTCAAAGCTTATATTTTGCACAATCAGGTTCAGATCACAGTCAAAAAAGAAACTTCAGATAATGAAGATCAGGAAATTGTTGAAATGACAGCTGGGCTGAAAAAGGTGGGCCATATTATGGATAATTATGAAGAAGATTCTCTTCAGGTAAGGAAGAAATTGTAACAGGTTGATATATCAATTTTTTAGCTATAAGGTTAAGATATCAACAAAAAACCTTGCCCATCCAAAGGTTTGGTAATTTAGATAAAACATATTCATCTTTATTTTAAAATACTTTGGTCACTGATTTTTACTTAATTCAAAAGGTTTTATTGCGTATAATTTTATAACAATATCTGAAGTTCCATATTTTCACTGTTTAGTCATTATTCAATTAACTTAGGAGATCATAGTGAAGACAGAGGAAATGGATGCTGAAGAGCAGGAGACCAATGATATTCCAGCCAGCCAGGGAGATGTCGACCACTTTGTTAAGAATCTGGTAAGAACTTCTTTGGAGATAATTAATAAACTGAATCTGTGATATTAGTGTTGTTATGGCTCATGTTTCTTTCGTCAACTCATTAATACATACAGTAGAAAAGTTTTCTGTATGTCATCTTATAAAATACAATACTTTTTACTAAATCTTTGATGCACAGATAGGTATTTATGAAAACCACTAATTTGTTTTGGCTTGAATGATTATAATGACCACACAGCTGTGTAAATACTTGCTAATCAAAAAGACAATAATGTTATATTATTGCTTATTATACAGAGGATGTGTTTGAATTGTATGTGATGTGGACGTATCTTGCAATGCAAGAAGGTATATCTAGGAATAAATAAAGAAGTAATATAATAAATGAAATGATTACTATGGTATGACATGGCATTATAAAGGTTTTGTATTAAAGTTATCAGACCATAGTGATGGACGTTTAAGGTAAAGAGAGTTGAAATTTGCTTAAATGATAGTGATTAGGACATTGCCAATCTTCAAGTCATCATAAGAAATGCAGGCAAATTGCAAGAAAAAGGCATTCATAATATAAGTGATGTAATTACTCATTTCAATTCTAAAATAAATAACCTGATCTTCAGGAATCATCTCATGGAATTTTGATGATAACTCTGATAAAATCCATGATATAAAATAATCCTTATTCAGTGATTGTATGGAATCGGATATTTATCTGAGTTTTTCATGCATGTCAATTAAAGGCCTGATATAATTTATCTAACCTCATCTATAATTCTCATTTTTAATGTTGCAATTGAATAACAAGAAGTTTTTTTCGTTTTAAATTTGTTTCCATCATTTATTGGTTTTGCTTTGATATCTAGTGATGTTAGCATATAAAGTAATTGCTTAAGTTAACTATTGAAAATTTAATACCAAATGCATCCTATTTTAGGAAAAAAGCACTTTTAAATAATTTTGAATTCCATTAATACTAATAAAATTCATAAATCCTTTAAAAATTATAATAAAAATCATATATTTTTACTGTTTTCCAACTATTTAACACACTTTGCAGACGATTGTGGACATGGAAAACATAGAAGTTGAACAGCAGGAGGCTTTTGAAATTCCAGCTGGGCATAGGGATATGGACAACAATAAAGAGAATGAAGAAGGGACAAGGAAGGTATTTAAGAAACATTCTAACCACAATGTCACTAATATAACCAAATTATTTTGGTGATATATATGTGCTGTTATTGTAAATGCTTCATTTTTCAACTTGTGAATACCCCAAAATAGAACAGATATTTGTTTGGCATTGAAGAACCCTACTAAAATGTCTTTTTAAGAGTTTTCATTTTGAAGGAACAGTAATAGGTGACATGGTTAGGCCAATTGGAGCTGTCATAAATGTTTTCTTTAATTTAATTTCATGTATTTTCTGTTGGTCATAATAACCTTGTTGACCATTTTTCTTAGCCCATTCAGCACTAAGGTAAAAAAATATAAAATGCAGTTCCTTCCTCAGGTACAAAGTTCTAATTGACCACATTGTAAGCATAAATAAAATGACAGGCACTTCTTTCATTCTTAAATTACCTGATGAAAATCTTTTTATTTACGAAGAATATTCAATTATTTTACTTAATTTTCTTTCTTGCAGTCTTTGAACTGCATTCTTAACTGTTATTTTCTTTTAAATGTTGCAGAATGCTATAGCAGCAGACTGTATTCTGTTTATGTCAACCTATAAAATATTCCAGATAAAACTATTACAGTCTTTGATGTTAGCAAATTTTTTAATAAAGGTGTGCACTGTCATATTGCCAACCAACGTAAGCTGCCGTCAATTGACCAGTCCCTGTTGGTTCAAGCAGCTCAAAAATATTTTGCACATGGAATATGTTCCATGCCTGGAAAAATTAGGATGAAGGAAAAATAGTGACTTTATCTTAGATGTGAATATCTCAAAGCTGAAAGTTATATTTCTGATATATCGTGTTAGAAAAAAGTCTTTTATGTCTATAATCATTTTGAATATCCAAATTTTGACTAAATATCCTTCTCATCAATGTTATTGATTAATATATAACCTTTAAGATAATTTGACAAATGGCAATACAGTTGAAATGGCCATATTTCCTGGTTGTGATGGCCTGGGAAATATTTCTGAGTACCAATCAAAACTTGCTTTTTCTGTGCAAACATAAATGATGCAGAAAATTTCTCATTCAGAAACAATAGGTAACCTAGCCAAAGTATAATTTCTTTTCTCTCTATGATATGCCTATGAATATAATTTTAAGTAATGCTTATATAGGGCTTATTGTTAGGAGAACTTAATATTTACCTATCGAACATCTTGGTGTTGATTATGTTTATTTATGTTTATTAAGGAGCTGTGTGTGCCCCCAAGGCTTCAGAATGATTCAGATAGTCATGGTGTTGATTTGGTGAATGGCAAAAGAAGAAATTTGATGGTGTTGAGAAGTTCAATGAAAGCTATTAACCATTCAGTACAAAAGTCATCAATTGCGGAAGAGGACAATTATTCAGCCAACAGTAATGTGAATTTGATGGATGATGATAACTGTGAAGAAGTTGAGATTCAGGTAAGGAAAGAAAGCTATTATGCATTGCTTTCATAATTAATGCTTTTTTATAACAATATATATTATGTTATATCCTGAGTGCAGGGCTTTTCAATCTTAGGTAATGTTATGAGATGAAATGGCCTTCCATGTGATTCTGCAAGGTTAAATCCTTCTTTAAATGAGGACTGGCATTAAAAATCTTTAATAACTTTATTAAATAATACTTTCATTCAATACAACTATTAACAGTATCAAATGTTCTGTGTTTAAGAAAATGAAGGACTACCAAATGATTCAAGTACCAGTGTAACTTGAAGAAATTAGCTTCCAAGATGTATGTTCTGGATTAAATTATTTTGAAATTTGGACCATCTGTCATAATAGATAAGAATGGATATCCTTGGCATTAGTATCATGATAGATGAGGAGAGCTTTAGATAGGTTTCTTTGGTGATAAATTGGGGCTTGATGGGAGGAGGTACATCGGAACAGTTGAAGTCACAAGGTAAGTGGAGCTGGACACTCTGTAGTCTTCCTTTTGCATTTTGCATATTTTAGAAATACCTTAAATGTCAGATACAATGTTATCACTAATTATAAAAATTGATGGGAAAATATTTAAAACAGAATAACTTTGTAAAAGAATTATTATTGTTGTCAGGTAATCTAGCAGTCAAGGCAGGTTTATGGATTGACATAAATACCAAATAAATAATTTTGACCCCAGCTAAAAACTACATCTTACACTATATCAGGTCCCTCTTCAGCTCTGAGTTCTTTCTTCCTCCCATCATCCAGTCTAATATCTCAATTCTGTTCCTCCCCTTACTCATTTGCCTAACATTCTACCCTCTATTAGTCTTCAACATCCGGCTGCAAGTCAATAACCCCTTCAGCAACCGTTCCTCCCTCCAAAAGATATCTCCAAGCAAACCTCTTTATTTGCCCACTATACCATAACAATATGCATTATTATATATATAATAACTCCATCATATGTTTCAGCATATATTAACTCCATTATTTGTTTTCTTCTCTGACCATTTTACCTTCTCCATTCTTTTCCATACCCACATTTAAAAATCCTTCAGTCAATGTCTATCCTCCTGCTTCAATGACCACGTTTCTGCAATGTATATAGCTATCCTCCATATCAAAGAATACAAATGGATTAAGTACCAGAGTAATTTGAAGAAATTATGTCCCAAGATGTTCGTTCCTGATAATTATTATTTTGAAATTTTGACCATCTGTCATAATAGATAAAAATTGATATCCTTGGCATTAATATCATGATAGATGAGAAGAGCTTTAGATAGTGTTCTTTGGTGATAAATTGTGGCTGGCAATGTTCAAAATGACCAGGTTGTATTCTTGAAGAAGATCATGATTCTAATTAGACGATGTGATGACTTCTTATAATATGTTTAAGAAGCTTATTGCTATAAGAACAGTAAGCCGCCAGACCTATTCTGTGTATTTCATATATTATTTAATTTCATTGCAGGGCCAAAATAATTATTCACAATGTTGAGGCATTTTCTTGTTAACAGTATTTGAAAATTTTCATGTTACATTTTTAATCCATGGATATCAAAGGTTTACTTATATTTTAACATTAAGCTCTCCCATAATTTACCTTCTCTAAACTTGAATTGAAAAATTGGCAATTGAAACATTTGATATTAGAAGGTTCAATGAATAATGTTAATGCTTTTGAAGGAATTAAGACAAATATTCTGTATAAATGCATGCTAAAATTATTAATTTAAATTGAAATGTAAAATGTTAAACCTTGTATAATTTTATAGATTAGGTTTGAAAGTTTTTTGGGCATATAATTAATGTTTTACATGGATAGATTGTACATTGGTTATGTTGGAATTTTTCAGGATGATTTAGAATTGCATTTATCCTCTGATGAAGAAGTAGAGAATAAGGAAGGATATGACAACAATACTTTGCAGGAGATGGGAGGAGTTACATCGGATCAGTTGAAGGCACAAGGTGAGGGAAGCTGGAGGCTCTGTTCTCTTCCTTTTGCGTTTTGAATATTTTGGAAATACCTATGTCAATTACAATGTTATGACTAATCACAAAAATTGATAGGAAAATATATAAAAGAGAATAAATTTGTAACAGAATCATTATTATAAGGTAATCTACCGGCCAAGGTAGGTTTATGGATGAAAATAAATACTAATCAAATAATTTCTGACCCCTAGCAAAACAAAACATCCTACGCTATATCAGGTCCTTCTTCAGCTCTGAGTACTTTCCTTCTCCCATCATCCTGTTTAACATCCCTATTCTGTTCCTTCCCTTTCCTCATTTGCCTAACATTGTACCCTCAATTAGGCTTCAACATCCGGCTGCAAGTCAATAACTCCTTTAGCAACTTTTCCTGCCTCCAAAAGATATCTCCTAGCAAACCTCTCTCTTTGCCGACTATACCAAGTACTTCTTAATTGGTTTTCTTCTCTGTCCAATTTAACTCCTCCATTCTTCTCCACACCCACATTTAAAAATCCTGTAGTCAATGTCTATCCTCCTGCTTCAATGACCAAGTTTCTGCGCTGTGTTGAGTTATCCTCAATATCAAAGTTTCCTAAAGAGTGTTCTCATAATGTCCTTGCTTAACATCCCTTTGCCTAATGCAATTCTTATCCTTATGTCCTATACCTGTTCTAATGAATTACCAATTCACTAAGCATTGCTTGCAGCTCATTGGCTGACTGACTAAAGCTTGGTCATCAGCAAACCTAACTGATTCTATGAATTCCCTGCCGACTTTCATTCTTTCCTCCAGTTTTTCTAATGCCCCTTTAATCATTTCCTATGCATACATGTGGACCAGCAAGGATGATAATGAGTAACCCTGCCTTACACCTCTTCCTATCACTGCCCATCCAGACTCCTCATTCCCTACTTGCACCTGAGCAGTCTGGGACATGAACAGGTTGCAGATTAGCCTCATTTCCCTATTCCAATCTATTCCTTTTTTCTGCATTATACTCATTACTTTTCCCCAATTCACTCTATCCAAAGCTTTTTCAAAATCTAAGAAACAGGCAAATAACTCCTAGGTATGTTCTATATTCCTTTTGATTAATAATCTCATTACTGCAATGGCATAACATGTACCTCCCGCCTTCCTATATCCAAACTGCTCATCCTCTAAGTTATTGATTGCCTTATTCTCTCTTAATTTGTTTATGATTTCAAGAACAACTGCAACAGAATATGTTTCAAAGTAAAATGCTCTCTTTCAGGCATTGGCAGGGCAAAAATCCTAAAAATACACAAAATCTAATGCATATAATAGATTTCATTTCACTGTTGCAGGTTGTTTTTTTCTAAGTCTCTCTTGTTTTCAAACTTTAATAATTTCAGTACCAGTCTGATACATATGATGAACCTTAAATATTCCATGGTATCCTTTTTTCAGTTCATACTGACAGTTAAGGATCTTTACCCTTTTTTGCCACAATTATAAATGAAATTGTTGAATATTCTTCCTCAGTTTTGAAGTTTCTCTTGTCAAGGTTTTAGTACACTGATCAATTTAACTCCAGGTTTATTTACTATGGTCTTAATTTATAGAAAAGTTTGTTCAAAAAGTATTTAAACTTTTTTGTTTTGAATATTTAACCTTTAATTATTCTCTTTGTGGATATCTGGTATAAAATTAAGCAGGATCCACATAATAAGTTTCATCATTTTCTCTAAAAATTAAAAGCCAATGAAATTATCCCTTCAGCTATCAAAATAAATAAAAAATATATTCATCCTGCATCAATATACCGAGTTAATTTATCTGCCATTCGTCAAAAGTCCACTTAAAATCATTTTCTAGAATATTGTGTCAGCATTTGTCATCAGTACATGAACCGGTAGGTTCTGGTATTTTTAGCAGACTTTTTGAGAAAAAAACGGAATACATTATTTGGGTCAGCATCAGATAATGACAGATGCTCTGTCCCTGGCCTTTTAGCTTAATTAAAGATGGCACAATGAAAACCACCTGAAATGAGCACACATGCCACATTACAATTATACTGTAAGAGTAATTTATGTACATAAATGTTTAAATGTCATCTGGAGATAACAAAATTGTTCATTGCAGGTATTTAATTTTTCATTGATAAGATTCCTTTTCTTCAAATCTTTCAGATAATTGCAAGAAACATGGTGATGCAGGGAAGGAAGCAGGAAGCACTCTACTGCATGCTTGTCAAATTTGCTACAAGGAATTTGCACAAAAGGACCTTCTCAAAGATCCTGTCTTGCATGTGCATGTTAGAAAGGACCCACAATTCAATTGTGAGTTTTGCTCAAAGGCATTTGAGGAAAAAAATGACCTTGTAAGACACATCAGCTTGGTGCATGTTGTGAAAAAGAGTTACCAATTTGAATTCTGCAACAACAACTTTCCTTTTTTGAGTGAACTCAAAATCCACATGTCATCACATACTGCAGAAAGACCATTTAAATGTGCAATATGTTTGAAAGGTTTTGTTCGAAAGAAGTATCTAAAGAGGCACATTTTGACGCATACTGAAGAAAGACGTTATAGATGTGAAATATGCGCAAGAGCATTTACTAAGAATGATTATCTGAAAAGGCACATGTTGACACACACTGGTGAAAAGAGCCACAAGTGCGAGATATGCTCAAGAGCATTTGCTCTGAACAGTCATCTAAAGATGCACTTGTTGACACATACTCGTGAGAAGCTGAGAGAAATACCAGTGCGCGATCTGTACTAAAGGATTTGCACAAAGTAGTAATCTAAGGATGCACTTGTTGACACACACTGGAGCAAAGAGGCACAGGTGTGAGATATGCTCAAGAGCATTTGCTTGTAAAGGTAATCTAAATAGGCATGTGATGACACACACTGGAAAAAAACCACACAGGTGCAACATCTTATCGAAAGCATTCATTCGTTCAGAACAAATATCTCAAGTCACACATGAAGTCACACACTGAAAAATAATGAAGGAGCTGTGTAAATAATATCCAAAGTCAAAACTCACTCATGCTCATAACCGGAGCCTTATTCTCAGCCACATACTTTAGAAAGCCCACATAAATGAGTTAAATGTTTGTCAGAATCTTAATAGCAAATCATCATCATTGAATAAAGGAAGGTAAAAACTAAAGTGCTCTAATTAAACAAATCCTTCACCCAAGAAAAAGAGGCAATATATGAATGACATGCATAATTTAGTTATATGAGCATTATTTGCTGCTCATAAACTTCCAAATATTTATCACTACCATAGATCATTATAATGCATTAATTTCAAGTTTGTAAATATCTGACATCATTATACATTTTGTGTAATTTCTTTGAATAAAAATTACCAGTTATGAAAAATTTCATTTGACTGTCATTCATTTGAATATTATTAAGTATAGCAATAATAATAAGTTTGTTGCAATTTTCCACATTTAAAACGTTTTTCAACCATGGTTTTGATACACTATCATCATGTGAGGAAAAGTACAAGAGGAATGAATATATATATATATATATATATAGCTACAAGGAGGGTAGGCAGGGAAGGAAAGAGCTGGGGGAAGGAGGGGTGTGTCATGAAGAGAAAGGCAGGAAAAACGAATGGAATGCCCAAAGTGCAGGCAGCTCACTCTTTGTGGGGAGAAGGGTATGTGAAGGGAATGTGTTAACATTGAGGGCACTAAGGGAAGCTAACGGACAAAAGTGGGTAGGGGCAAGAGAGGAACTGAATGTCAATAAGGAACAACCTTTTCCAAATACTTATATTACTACCAAGGACCATCATAATGCATTAATTTCAAGTTTGTAAAAAGTGACATCATTCTCCTGTTTTGTGTAACTTCTTTGAATAAAAATTAACAGTTATGAAAATTTTCATTTGACTATCATTCATTTCAATATTATTATGTATAGCACAAATGACTTATTATGTTCCAATCATTTGATGACCTATACATGAATCAACTTTAAGGCTTCTATAACTGTGAGTAAATATTAAGATATGTTTTTTTATATGGAAGAGGAATAGTGTAGGAGATTATGAGAATATATTTTTTACTTTGGCTTATCAGTGAAGTTGGATTTTTCATTCAGAGTGCTCTCAAGTTTATCAGTTCATCAACAACCCTGATTTGATGCAAATGAATTCATTGAAAGTAAGAAGCTACTAAAGAGATCCACGTTCAATTGCACAGCATTTAATTAGGATTAAGTAGACATATCTATATATCTGCCTTTATATGTCAATGCTGAAATGCTGCAAGGGTATTCCTCAGCTCTTGGCGGACATTATGAGGATTCTATCACTGACATTTTCTAGTGGGGAGAGTAAATTAGGAGTATCTCGTTCTATACAAAAATGGAGATAAAAAGTTTACTACTGTGCAATGATCCTTCTGGATAAGGAGGTTTTGAGGTATATCAGTCAAAAGTACTTTATGTTGATGTATTTAGGTCAATTAAGGGGTCAATAGTGAAAGCTTTACTCATCCAAACATTTAAAACTTGATTAACCCAAATACCCTGCTATTAAACCATATGTGTTCCACTTTGGCATCTTTGGTACTAAACCACCTGATAATGTATCCGTAACGTCTGGAATCTGTCAAAACGTTGTTTGGAAAATAGCTTTTAAAGGGCTTTTAACAAATGCAGCACTCACCATGCCTAGATCTTACCCATCCATATTTCTTAGTGCAAGTTATTTTGCAACTTTTCTTTTGCTATCTTCATGGTCTTAGGTATCTCATGCCCCTTTAATTGTCTAATGTCGTACCTGATATTTTGTATATTTTTTGATATTTTTCTGTATTGCAGCACTTGAGGCCTCTCCATCTTGTGGGTCATCTTGAAGGGATATTGGAACCCTGTTAAATTTCAACATCTCAGTTTTTATCAGCTGAAATTGAATTAGTCATCTAAGGAATTAATTCATTAAAAAAGAAGAATTTCACTACTGCAAGAAATTCAAGTTTTTCCATTTTAATCAGAAACGCAAAAGACATGTACTCTGACAATATGTTTAAAAAAACTATTTAAGAGAAAAATTTAGAACTTTTGTTTCAAACTAAACACAGATGCATCCAGAAAGGAGTCATAAATATTTCTCAGATTGAAATTGCATTCCTGTGTCAAGTTGAGAACTTTTATACTTATCCCTTATTATCATGCCTTTTTCATACTCTCTGGAGAATTCTCTTCTTAATGAGGATTACCCTCATGAAAGTGACTGAATTGTGTCGACATCTTTGAAAAAACTTTATCCTCTATTCATTAATTCTCTAGTTCACTGAAATTTGATAGCAACAAAAGGTTTTGATTTTCTTGCCATAGTAATTGAATATGTTTTCATAAAAGATACTACTGGAACTGTAGTGTATGAGTATAATGACTAAAAAATTTTGCATGCATAATAAGAGAATAGGTTACCTCCAGATATGGCCCAAGGAATGGTCCTGAACATCATTTTGAATATGGTCTACAAACATGTATGAATTAGGTTATAACCTATTCTCATGTATCTAATTAGAAATGCACCTTAACTTAAGGATATGAGAGAATTTATGGAGTGCTTAGATGAATTCCTCCAGTCCTTACCTTGATAGCAAAGGGTGAGGACCTCATCATTGTCCTCTGGTGGGGTGATCCACATGGCCCAGCTTGTGGAGTTAATGCCACAAAATCTTCTCCAGTGCTGGCCTTGGTTCTGGTGGTAGTGGTGTTACCAGTCTTGCTGACTGACCAGGCTAGATTTATGATTGCCTAATGGTCTGCATCTCTTGGGATAAGGACTCAAATTATGTGTCCAGGGCTGAGGCCCATGTGCGTGGCTCCTGCTGACTCATGCTCAGCATTGGTGACATCTTCCTTGGTTCAGGAGATGGCAGAGACAGACTAGGCTGTGGTCGAGATAAGTGACCAACTTTTGGATGCTTTGCTTGTTGTCAGGTGTCTCAGACTGAAGATGGGTGAGGTGAATTGGTTTGACATGTGTGCAATTAGGTAACCACCAATAGCAATGAAGAGAGCTGTAGGAACTCTCCCTCTCTGAAACTTTTCAACCAATGGACCAACTCAGGCCTTGTTCCACCTATATATCCACCCAGCTCACAAATCTGAGGCTAGTTAGACCATATTGGGGAGCCCCCATCATAAATACAACTGAACATTAGGGAGCAAGAGCCCCCTGCATGGGCTCTAGCCCTGTAGATTATTTCAGGCCTTATCACCAAATTAACAGGGTATAGGGGCCGGTTCCTTTGAACCTCTGTTCTGGTTATGGTTTCCTAGGAATACCTGGTACCAAAAAAATAAATTTAGCTGTTTTGGAGCTGCCGGTGTTCAGAGTGCCTTGCTTTGGAATTCAGCCAGGGATCCTCTGGTCAGCAGTCCAATGCTCTACCCACTGGATTACAGCAGCCCACACATACAAATGTATACATACATATATAAATACTAATATAATTATCTATGAAACACAATGCTATTTGACCATGCATAAATATATAAAAATATGGATCAAGTTGTTTCAAGAACAAAGAAAGGACACTTTAGTGAGTAATTTTGATGGTCACTATCAGAAAGTAGTTATTGGGAGAAGAATGAACACAGTTTGGGTAGAGGAATTGCAAGGACAGAAGATCTCTATGTCAAATAAGAAATTTGGAAGGTAATTGGAGGGGATTACTAAGTGGTGACTGAAGTTGAACATGATTCAATCTTGGAAGTTTAAATGACTGGAGCACCCATATATGTACCATCTCATGGGTGTAACTTTATGCATGAGTATCCGTTATTGTATATTTGTGCTAGTATCACTGTTAGCGTATGTTTAGTTCTCTGCTTAGGTGTATGTTTTTGAAAGTGCTCTGTTGTGTATATATATTTTTATAATCGAATCTGTAACTGTAATTATGATAGTAATTGTATGTATGTGTTAGTATTTTCCATCTACCCTAAAATGTACAATGCATATCAATCTGTTGAAAATATTTTTTAATCATTGATAATTAAGAGAATTGAGAGGAAATGCTGATATTCATTGAAAAAATTGCCTTATATTGCAGCCCTATTGTAACCATGAAATTGCTGAAATAAAATGTAGTCCATAATTTAATGACTGTTTATGTTGAGACATTATAATCAGTAATACAATTCTAGTAATATCAGAATGTAAAATTCTACATGCCATTTTTGAAGAGCGCAATTTTGTACAAAACTTTTCAATTTTAAATTTTTTGTAGGCTTTCTTCAAGGATCCTATTCTACACTTACCTCATTTAATCAAGACTTCACTGTTAATGAGAATAAGTATCCTAAATGCAAGCCTGGCTGGTATTACAGCTAATCTGAAACAATTGCTTGCCAAAAAAAACCTAAGTCCATAATTTAATGACTGCTGGTGTTGACATAACATTAAAATGAACGTATTAAATCATAATTGCGATTTTTGAGGGAGAAATTGTGCACAAAACTCTTTAAGTCCTATTTATATAAGATCAAAGTTTTATGTATGGCTCCTATATCATGGTTACCATGTTTGACCAATACTTAAATCAGGGCTTAAAAGAGGTTCCCTTTGGACCAGTGGACATCAGTCACATGTCATATAACTATAAAAGCCAAATAATTACAAACTCTCTAGCTTGGATGTACAAAGCAGCATCGATCCTTGCAAGTCACATACACTCATACTCTCTCAAGGCTTACTAGTTTCTCTCTGCGGCAGTGGCCCACCAATCACTAACTTGCTAGGGTATGCAAAGATGCCTTAACCATCACAAAACTATTCTGCAGGTCTATTGTGGAATATCTACTGACATAAGTACTGTGACTTTCACTTTTTGGAAGGGTAAGGGGAGGGTTCAGAAGCTCTAGCATAGTAATACTCTTGGAGGACAGATATTTCAGTCAG
Source organism: Hetaerina americana (assembly GCF_022747635.1). Taxonomy (NCBI): domain Eukaryota; kingdom Metazoa; phylum Arthropoda; class Insecta; order Odonata; family Calopterygidae; genus Hetaerina; species Hetaerina americana. The sequence goes on along the minus strand of NW_027286481.1, from coordinate 366,125 downwards.
ATGAAGAAGTGCAAGAAGCAGTTGTCAGTTAGCTTTATGATGCAGTTTGACAAAGGTATGACTCCAATATTATAAAGCTGATTGTCAAGGCAACTTTAAATCCTCAGGCTTTCTTAAGATTTATACAAAGTTGAGAATAAATTAGTTTTTCCATGGAAAACAATGCAAGACCTTAGTTTATGAAGGGTCTTTGTAAAATGCAGTGAATGTGCATTCCTATAGCTTCTACATATGCAGAACTATTAATGGATAAATTTAAACATAAGTTCTTTCATCAAAGAGACACTCAAACCTTACTGTCATGTCTTTTTCTTCTTCTTTTCCAAAGTATCTTTCAATTCATCTACATCTGACTGGAATATAACTTTCCTAGCTATCAACATTCACACCTAGAAAAATAACTTTAACATTGTCTGATTGAAACTTATCAACTATCAACAATAAATTAATTTTAACTGGAGTCCCCTATAACAAACAAAATCGGTAATCCTCTTCTCACTCTGTTTGTGGCTTCTGCTTCTATTCTCTTCATACGTGTCTGTATCAAGTCCTCTATCTCCTCCTGTTTTTGATGCACTCCTCACTATTTCCTGTTTCCCACTTTTACTTATCATTGATTCTCCTGAAGACGAGGAGTCTCTTTACTACTCCTTGGGGTCTGGGGGCTCTGGAATTTGAGGAACTCAACAAGGACCCCAGGTTTGTTTGCCATCTTGTTTAGATGGCTTGGCGCCACAGGGTGTGGTGGTGCAGGCCCAGGCATTTGCTCAGTTGTCAACCCTGGCAGAGGAGGAATGTGTCCCTACACCATATTCTGCCCCAAAAGGGCTCGCAGGGGTTCCTGAGTATAGGCATTCTCGGCTCCTGCTTATCTGCTGGGCTGTCCTGCCAGCTGGTATAGTTGTGATGGTGGTGCTTATACTATAATGGTAGGCTGCGGCTGGATGGTAATTGAGGGCAGCTGCAGCAGGGCATTTCCCGATGTTTCTTGCAACTTCATGGCTATTTTGCTGCCATGTGCCTGGACAATAGCAAGTACCCGGATTCTATTATATACTACATATATTACTGGGCCTGGCAGTATCATTCAATTGGCTACAATGGCTATCATTACTTGAAACTCGTGCAGGTCATGCCGGGCCAGCTTAGATGAATTACTGCCATCCTTAACTTGATGGCACAGGGTGAGGACCTCATCATTGTCCTCTGATGGGGTGATCCACGTGGCTGGGCTTGCAGAGCATAGTGCCAAAAATATCTTCTCCAGTTCCAGCCTTGGTGCTGGTGATAGAAGTGTTACTGGTCTTGCTGACTGACCAGGATAGATGTGCAATTGCCTGATGGTCTGCATCTCTTGGGATAAGGACTCAAATTATGTCTCCAGGGCTGGAGCCTATGCCGGTGGCTCCTGCTCCCCCATGCTCAGCATTAGCCACATGTTCCTTGGTTCAGGAGATGGCAGAGACAGACTAAGCTGTGGTCGAGATGTGTGTCCAACTTTTGGATTCTTTGCTTATTGTTGGGTGTGTCTCAGACTGAAGAAGGGTGAGGTCAACTGGTTTGACATGTACGTGATGGGGTAACCATCATGAACAATGGAGAGATTCCAAGGCACTCTCCCTCTCTGAACCTTTTCCACCAACTGACCAACTAAGGCCTTGTCCCACCTATATCCACCCTACCCCTGAATCTGAGCCGACTGGAATTGGGAGCCGTCATCATAACTGCTGGCATGAGGGAGCAGGAGCCACCTACTGTGGACACTTTAGTGAGTAGTTTTGAGGGTCGCCATCAGAAAGTAGTAATTGGAGGACAAATAAAGACAGTTTGGGTAGGGGAATTGTGAGTAGAGAAGATCTGTATATCGAATAGGTGGTTGGAGGGGATTTCTAAGTGGTGACTGAAATTGGAAATGATTTAAGCTTGGATGATTAAATAACTGGAGCACCCAAATATGTACCATCTCATGGGTGTAGGTTTAGGCATGTGTTTTTATGTCTGCATGAGTGTGCATTATTGTATGTTTGTGCTAGTTAGACTGTTAGCATATGTTTTTTTCTGCTTAGGTGTATGTTTTTGATAGTTTTCTGTTGTGCGTATATATGTTTATAGTCTCATCTGTAACTATATTTTTAATAGTAATTGTATTTATGTTTTAGTATTTTCCATCCACCCTAAAATGTTTAAGCATGTCAATCTGTGGACAAGGTTTTTAACTCATTGAAAGTTAAGAGATTTGAGAGAGAATTCTTATTTTCATCAAAAACATTGCCTTATATTACAGCTATATTGTAACCATGTAATTGCTGAAATAAACTGTAGTCCATAGTTTAATGCCTGGTTATATTGAAATATTATAATAAGTAATACAAATCAATTAATATCAGAATATAAAATTTCACCTCCTATTTTTGGAGAGGGCAATTTTGCATAAAAACTTTTCAATTATAATTTATTTAATTTTAAATTTTTTGTGGGTTTTCTTTAAGGATCCTCTTCTACACTTACCTCATTTAATCAAGACTTCACTGTTCATGAGAATAAGTATCCTAAATGCAGGCCTGGCTGGTATTACAGCTTGATCTGAAACAATTGCTTGCCAAAGGAAACCTAAGTCCATAATTTAATGACTGCTGGTGTTGACATAACATAAAAGGTAACACAATTCAAGTAAAATGAGTATATAAAATCACAATTTCTATTTTTTAAGGAAAAATTGCATACAAAACTCTTTAATTTCTGTTTAATTAAGATCAAAATTGTATGTATACTGTCAGCAAGACTCCTAAATCACATCTACCTCGTTTGATCAACACTTCTATCTTAATGAGAATAAAAATGGTAATTTAAGACCCCTATCATATGATTTTTCTCAGTTGTATTATTTTCAAAAGACATTTGTTTAAAGCTGGTTAAAACTGTATACTCAAATTAATTTTATTAATCTATGTAGGTAGCAATGCATTTTCAATGAGTAGGCCCTCAAGTATATAATTTGAACATTCCAAAAATATTTATGATATATTTGTAACACACACTACTCCCGCAAAGATTTATTGCATCATAAGTTTGCGAACTTTAAAACTATTTCATTGGTCACATTTTTTAAAGTGTTTCTGCTCCTCAGTTTTCTCTAGGAAGCTTTTTCAATCTGTTGAATTGTATGTTTAATTCGACAAAAAAGAGTAGGGTGATAGCTAATGCAGAAATGCTAGTAGAACACAAAAAATATTAATCTTCAGAAATATTCCTGGCGATATAACCCCTCATCACCCATTTGCAGGTAAAATGACAATTCATTCATTTGGCATATTTTAAGAAATGGAAGTATTTGAAGCAGTGCTAATGCATTAGAAACACAAGTTAAACAGGGTGCCGCCATGGAATTTAAGCGAAGTATATCATTTCTTCATTAGGGATGATCTGTTATTTCAATGGAATTGCAGGAATACAGCTGCTTTAATGAGAAAAACCTCATTTAGATTAAGAATTTCCTAAGAATATGAAATGGAATGATAAAATTGGGTAAGGTGAAATGTTCTGTACCTGGCCCATAGTTGGTATTCCAAACCAAGAAAAAATTAAGGTTTCTGTCTGTATACATATGTCCTTAGATTGGTTTCAACTTAATCTCACAAGTAGTTTGTTTACACATATTGTTGCAGTACATGGATAATATATTTCCTATTGAAATGAATGAACTTAAATTTCTTGCAGGCCTAGAATTCTTCAATATGGATGCATTGCTCCCTAAGGAAATTAATCCAAAGTCAACTAAATGTAAAGGGATCTACTCCTTCAATATGAACCATTAAAAAGTAAGAGGCATAATTAAAACATGATCTTATACCCCTTGGAAATAATCCACCCGAAGGATGGCCATAAGGTGAAGCAATACATAAAACATCAAATGGCCATGTTTATATTATAAGAAAAGGGGCAAAATGACTTTTACAAGGATGGGTAATCTCTGGGCAAGGTTAGTGCTGCATTTGCTGAAAGCCATTTACAAGAAAATGTCTAAACAAATTTAGCAGCAATGTTTCAACAATTCAAGAGGAAATTGACCCATTTTTTGCTATGAATTATCAGAATTAATTAGACATGGCTCCCAAGACTACTAGCAAGAAACAAAACATTCATCAAAGCACCACATGGAAACCAGTTCTAGTGCCAAAGATACCCAAGTAGAAAAATCTGGTTTGGCAAAGCACCTTTACATCCAAACCCATCTGGAACCAAAAATTTTGAATGTCTAGACAAGTGAAGCTTCTAGGTAGTCCCTTTACTTTCCCTTCTTCCATCAAGAGATGGTTCTCATGACAGAAATACTACAATGTCACTCTATCCTAAAGGCAACATTCACAGAATGTAAGAGTGTTCCAATACCAATTTTTGTGCAGAGCCAGATCCTTCAAATTCCTAACATCCCAACCCACTTTCTTTATAATGAAGTCAGCAATACAATCCCCAGAGTTGTACAGAAAACTGGGGATTGCAATTGCAGCGTTCTATTCTTGACATACATTAGAACTTACATAGATACACCTTAATTTCTTCCAAACTAAATGCAGTATGATTAAAGATGGATATTAGCTAAGTAAAAAACATTTTTGTTGCAATATTTCAACTGATTCAAGAGGAAGAAAATCTATTTTGTGCTACAATTTAATGAAATTAATGAGGTATTGGTCCAGCACAAAATGCATCAAAACAGCAGATAAACAAGGTTTTCGAAGCCTGTGGTTTAGCAGTAAAGAAACCAAAGTCAAATGCTTCTAGTTTGGCAAAGGGAATTTATATCCAAACCCAGTTATTCAAACACTTATAATGAATAATTTCTATAATATTCTCCATGGACCACTTTTCTCCATTAAGCAGCAGCAGTTTCAGGAGAAATATGAGGTAATCTAGCTCAAACTGTCTAGATAGGTAAAATTTCCCATAGACCCCCCTATTTCCAGCTCTTCCATAAATACAGGGTGTTCTGGACTGAAATACCTCAACTTCTCATTACTCTGAATGAAACTTCAGCAATATGTAACTGGGTTCTAATCACTATTTTTGTGCATACCCAGGTACTCCAAACTCTTAAAATCCTAAAGATGAAGTCTGCAATGAAATCCCCAAGATCATCCACCAAGAACCAGGGAATACCTTCACAGCATTCCAGTATTAACATAGGGGCATTTATGTAAATATACCTTTACTTCTTCCTAACCAAATGCTGTGTGATAAAGACATGCCTTGTTTCATCTTACTTTCATAGGCATCATGGAAAGTTTCATTCTTCACCAATAAACATTCGTCAACAAACCATGCCCAACTTTGCATATTTTTTCTTCAGCAACAGTCTTAACATCTAAACCCTGTCCATCTTAGACTTTCCACACTTACTGACAAGCCAAAGAGAGAACATATACACTCCAATGTCCTGTGAACAATACAATTTCTTTTTTCTCTTGCAGAACCAATTTGCATTATCTTTATCTCATCATTTTATTCCTCCAGGAAATTAAAAGCAGGTATATTTCCAGGCAAAAAGGCATGAGGCCAGTGTTTTGCCTTGTATAAACTGAACTTAGTAGATAGTAGAGAAATAAACTTATTAATAACAATCCTAGCATGATTGATGGATAAATGAGTGAAATAGTTTATAATATATATATATATATATATATATATATATATATATATATATATATATATATATATATATATATATATATATATATATATATAATACATATATATAATATTATACATATTTATATATATAATATAAGCCTTAAAATTGATTTAACGTTAAGAAGATCCAAAAATTGAAAAAATGATAGGTATGTTTGAGTTAATGATGAATTAGAAGATTAACATGTAAAAAATTAGGAAATTTTTATTCTTACAGGTTGAAATCGTTTCTTCTTAGATTAATGTTATCAAGATGTACATAATCATCCAGAGATTTTCAGCTTTATCAATTATTTTTTATTTAAAAAATTATATAAAACAGGACAATGTCACTGTTAAAGAGTTATAATTTATGTTTTACAATTGGTTTCTTCAGAGTGTATGGGAATATTTGGGAAGAGTTAAGGAATAACAAATAATCCTCAGCAGTCTAATGCACTTCAATTTTATGTAGCCTAAGCACTCTTCTGTTCACAATGCTCCAGGTAATGAATGATTATTGACATATCTTACATTTTTATGATCATTTTGCAGAGTGTGTCATCATGTGCGATATTAGATGACTACGCTGAACGTATGCCTTTGAGCACATGTTGCATGTGTGTGGCTTTTCACCTGTATGTGTCAACATGTGCCTCTTTAGATAATTACTCAGAATGAATGCTTTTGAACACAGGCTGCACATGTGTGGCTTTTCACCAGTATGTGTCTTTATGTGTATCTTAAGGTCACTTCTCCGGATGAATGCTTTTGAACAGATGTTGCACTTGTGTGGCCTTTCACCAGTGTGTGTCAGTATGTGCCTCTTTTGACTACTTCTACAAGCAAAGGCTTTTGAACAAAAGTCACAATTGTATGGCTTTTCACCTGTGTGTGTAATCATGTGTAACTTTAGATTACCTCTGTAAGTGAATGCTTTTGAACAGACTTGGCACTTGTGTGGCTTTTCGCCAGTGTGTATCATCATGTGTGACTTAAGATGACTATGCCTTTTGAATGATTTTGAACACACCCAGCACTTGTGTGGCTCTTCGCCAGTATGTATCATCATGTGTGACTTTAGATGACTTTTCTGAGTGAAAGATTTTGAACAGATGTTGCATGTGTGTGGCTTTTCACCAGTATGTGTCAACATATGATGCTTTAGACAACTACTCATAGGAAATGGTTTAGAACAAATATTACACTTGTGTTGTTTTTCAGCAGTGTGTGTCAACATGTGCCTCTGTAAAAGTATATTTTTAGCAAAACCTTTTAAACACAATGCACATTGGAATGGTTTTTCCCCAGTGTGCGTTGACTTGTGAATTTTGAGTTTACTGAAATTCAGAAAGTTTTTAGAGCAGAAATCACATTGGTGCTTCTTCTTAACAGCATGCACTAATTGGATATGACTTGCAAGGTCATCTTTTCTCTTAAATACTTCTACACAAACATCACATCTGAATAGCATCACCTTGCTAAGGTGCACATGCATTACATGATCTTTGAGAAGGTCCCTTTGTTCAAATACCTTGGAGCAAATTTCACGCACATGCAGTTGAGTGGATGAAGCATCTTCTCCTGCATCATCTTGTTTTTGGTGTTTATCTGAAAGATTTGAAGTATAAGTAGATATTCAATAAAAAGGTGCATACATTTATACAATCATACATCTACTCTTGCCTGTACACACTCATCAGTCTAAATATGTATGTTAGCAATGTCAGTTGCAATAAAATCTCAGGAACAAAGCATCTGTCATCACCTACTGCTGACCTGAATAAGGCCTTCTAGCACTTTTTGTTTTACCTTCATCAGAGTCAAAGTGCTTCTCTTTTGAGCCTGGGAAACGTAAAGAAGTTACAGGAAGCTAGATCCAGTGAGTGAAGATGGAGTGAACATATGATGTCATGCTCTTATTTTTCAAAAACTGCATCACAAAGAGGGCAGTATGACAATTTGGCAGTGACCAGGTATGCAAATCTTTTTTTTTCATATGCAAATCTTCAGAAGAAATCCATAAATTTGCATATCATGTCTTGAGCAATACAAATGTTTCGGCTGCTAATTTATCCAACAGGAAATAAAAATTTATTGTAGTGTTTTGCTCTGGAAATTTTACTATCATGTTTCATTGCCAAAATCAAAAAAAAATTGTTCCAATGACATGGCTGGTTTTGACTACTGCAGCCATTTTTTTTCTGTTACTTTCGAAAACCTCCTTTGGGTATCTGCAAAATTTTACCCTTTTTGTTATTATGTCAATTGCTTATTTCACCAAGTATGCTTAACCAATGAGCACCTAATCCTTTATAAGTACATCAAGTATGTATTAAAAGTCACTCACAGCATCTTCAAATTCTGACCAATAAATGAGAGATAAAATTATGTCATTTTGCTTAATTATGTTTTTTTGCTTATTTTGTAACATAAAGTCTACATTTTTCTTGGCTAAATTATATGAATCACTGAATTATTTTGTAGCAAATTATTTTTGCAACTTATTTTACATAATATAATTAACTCTTTATGCATTTTTAGAAGAAATTTAATGAAAATTTATTTTAATTTCTTTAAAAAAGTAATAGGTCAAACTTTAAAACCAAATTTTTGCTGCATAAAAAGGTGTTCTGCATTTGTCTTAGCTTATCTTGATAACATATTGTAAAGATCAATTGAGGCAGTGCTGTGTAATGACCTTCTTAAATTCAATTATTCCAAAAAATCAATTTTCTCTACTTTTGATAAGATTTCATTTAATGACTTTTTTTACTAACTTTTACTGAATGAAAATAAAAAATACCACATTTCGGCAAAGTTGTATCAAGTTGACCAAGCCAATTGTCTACTTTGCCATACCAACATATCTCATGAGGACCTTAGGGTAAATGTAAAATTAGAAGGCACAAAACTTACTCTTATCTGGGGTTTGTAGATATTTTCCTGGCATTCAGATGAAAGATATCCCATTTTCAGGATGACACCATGTAGGTTGTTTTTCTGACAATAGTTTTGCCCATGTTTCAATGAGCATCTTCAGGTTGAAGTAAACCAGGTAAGATCACTTTGACCTGAAGGAGCTCATTGAAACAGGCAAAACTGTTGTCAGAAAAACAACCTATATGGTGACATCCCGAGTATGGAATTTAAACTCTTATCTTAATGTTTAATTAAAACCATTGCGCAGACATCACAATTACAGTATAATTCTTGGCATGTTAATTTTCAAAAAGGTACATACTTCTAACAAGTGCTTTCATAAGAAATTGAAGGTTTCTCCAATTCCGATGGAAACTGAATGAATTAGAACAGCAGGAAACTAATATTAAGAATGAAACTATGGGGCAACTAGAAAAAATTAAATTATTCCTATCCTGTTGTTTCAAACAAAAGCAACAAATACTTTACTAAGAAATAATAGACATGGTAAATCAAAGAAAATAGTTTAACTGTAAATAATGGATATAAGAAAACAACAAATGAATGTCATTGACACTTTTCACATGATATTTAGATCTTACTTAGGATAAAACATAAGATATTGAAAGGGAAATTGGTTGTGTTTGGTTATATCATTTATAATTCTTAACTGATAAAATCTAAAATCAGAATAATCAAGCAAAATTGAGAAATGGCTTGAAAACATAGCAAGATTAATTAAACATCTAGTCTGAGTAGCTTTATAAATAATACTAAATAATTAATAAATAATTGCAAAAATGATGATAATATTATCATCTTTTTTGCAGTTTATTATAATATTTTAAAAATGGCGCTTTAGTTATTTTTGAAACAATTTTTAAAAGTCAAACCAGTTTTTCCACAATACATTAGAAGTACTACAAGGGTTTATCACCAATGGTTGAAATAAGCTAAGATGAAGTGATAGCACAGTCCTTAGCTTTCCTTACCTTGTTCCTGCAACACCTCCCATCCCAGTCTTACTTTCATCTGAGGAATTACAGTATCACAATCTTTCTTAATGTCCACTTCCTCCTCAGAGGGCATATTTACTTCTGCATCTGCCAAATGATCCTGCAAGATCAAGGAATAAATATTACAGATTTTCAGGATATGCATGAACAATATGCTTTAAAAACATGTTATTTTAAAAATTAAAATATTGTTAACTTGTATACATTATATTTGTATAATAAAATAGTATTTTAGCTGAACCCTCTTCAAAAAAAATATTTTTCTTCTAACAATTGACTTGCATAGGTTAGGAAGATACGATTGATATATGCAGAGATTATGAAAGACTTGCTGGGAAGTTGTGTCAGCCTGTTCTGTTAAGAAATACAAAAGAAGTAACCGCTTACAACTCTACACAGTAAAAAACTTCCAACCTCTTCCTTTAAAAAAATAAAATGGAAGGAACAGAAATGCCTCCTGAGACTTGGCCTCAGCCCTATTGAACAGATATGAAGAACCCATCAACTGAGGCTGTGCAGTTTGCCAACTAGTGCTAACTTCATATGCATTATAATTTTGTTTAGGTAATCAGCGGTTCAGTTAGATTATGGATGGACATAGCTACCATATAGATATTTTTTCAACTGCTTACAAAACAAAATCCAGTGACAAACTACATTATCTCAGTCTTTATCTCTGAGTACTTCTTCCCTTCACCCAATCCAAAATTCTTATACTGTTCCTGCCCTTTCCTCATTTGACTAGCATTCTCCCTTCTACTACAGTTTTTAGCCTCCTATTGCCAGTCAACATGGCTTTCCTCAACTCCTCCTGCCTTTATATGATTTCTTGGACAAACTTATACCCTTGTACACAATGTCTAGCACTTCCTGATTTGTTTTCTTTTTGGACAATTACATTTTCTCTATCTTTTTACATACCCTCATTTCAAAAGCCTTCAATCTACTTCTCTAAATGCCTCATTACAAATTTGAACAAGTTTTCTTTACATCTTTACTCCACATCCCTGTCATTAACTCTTTCCTTGTTATTTCCTCATTTCCTAGTGCAGGTTTTCTCCTTACCTCATTGCTGCATTGACAGTATTGGTACTGAACATAATCTAGATCTGTAAAATCTAGTTTTTGCCCTCCTTTTTTTTCTTTTCTTAAAAATTCTAAAATCTTTTTTCATTAATGTTGATTGTTATTCAATTGCTATCATATAATTGACAACCCTGCCTTAAATCTCTTCCTAGCACTGGCCAACATGACCATCCGTTCTTCACTTACACCTTCCAAGTCTGAGATATATGCAGGTTAATGATTAGCCTCCTGTTCATTCTATCTTTTCTTATTTTCCACATTTACTCATTAGTTCATCCCAATTCACTCTATCAAATGAGCTATTGAAATCAAAAACAGATACCATGTTGGCCTAAGTTTTTTAACAGACAGTTTTTCACATTATTCCTTTCAATTCTCTTGGATCTTTTCTATATCAGCTATAATCTCACACAACTTATCTTTAATTGCTAGAATAGATCTTTCCTTCTTACTTTCTGATAATGATTTAACCTTCTTAAATAGTACTCTAACTTGGCCTTCCTTCTGCGGACTTATTATATTCTTGCATAATCCTGAGAACCCTCATTTCATATGCTACCAATAATTCAGAGCACCAATTACCTACAAATATAATTAGAAGAGTCAACCCCAGCCATACTCTTATAAATGGGCAAAGGATGGATGAGGGAAATTAGAAGTAGCAGTTAATCAATAAAAATTATAAAAATAAATTAATACCTGACAATAAAACCAATAATTAATATGATTAAAAAACCAATAATAATTGAAATAATTAGATACCCCAAACGGTTAGAACAATAACATGGAAGACTGCAAAAAAATCATGTACTATCTAGCTTGGACTATATAGCATTGATCCTTGCTGGTCTCAAGCACTCAAACACAAGTAATAAAATAAAAATTATTATATCATATATATATAGCTTGGATGTACTATGCAGAATTAATCCATCCTTATCGCTTGCACTCCCACTCTCCCAGGGCTTTAGAGAGGTTTCCTACTGCATCAGGGGCCAACTAATCATACATAGTGAAATAAAATTTAAAATTATAAAAAATGAAAAATAATCATGCCTTGGATGTACTATATAGAAAGCATCCTTGCTATTCTCAACCACTCACATTATATCAGGGCCTACGAGAGATTCCCTCTGTGCCAGTGGCTCGTCAGTCACACATAATAAAAAAATAAAAACAGAATAAGTATAAACTCTCTAGCTTAGATATACTCAGCAGCATCGATCCTTGCTAGTCGCATGCACTCCCATGCTATCAGGGCTTACAAGAGGTTTCCTTCTGCGTCAGGGGCCAACCAATCTTACATAATGAAATAAAATTATTATAAATGAAAAATATTCAAGCACCCTCTAGTTTGGATGTACTATCTAACCTTGATGCTTGCTAGTCTCAAGCACTAACATTCAATCGTGGCTTACGAGAGGTTCCCTCTACGCCAGTGGCTTATCAGTCACACATAATATAATAATAAAAGCAAAGTAATCACACACGCTCTAGCATGGATGTACTAAGCAGCATTGATCCCTGCTATAGGCATACACTCATACTCTATCAGGACATACAAGAGGTTTCTACCCGCGCCAGTGGCCTGCTGAACACTCACTTGATTGGGCATACAAAGCTGCCTTAATCCTTGCAAAACTCACTCAGAGGTCTACCATGGTATCTCTTCTGATGTTAGACCTGTGACTCGCAATTTGTGGAAGGATAAGGGGAGTGCCCAGAAGTTCTTGCATAGTAAGACCTTAGAGGACAGATATTCAAGTCAGATAAGGAAGTGCAAGATGCAGTAGCCAGTTGGCTTTATGATGCGGCATGAGAAAGGCATGACTCCAGTATTATAAAGGTGCTTACAAGGATAAAAAACATGATTTATTGTCAAGGCAACTTGAAATCCTCAGGCTTTCCTAAGGTTTATACGAAGTTGAGAATAAATTTTTTTTTCCATTAAAATAATGCAAGACCTTACTTTTTGAAGGGACTATGTAAAATTCAGTTAATGCGCATGACTATAGCTTCTGCATATGCCAATCTATTAATGGATAAACTTGAAAATAAGTTCTCTCATCAAAGAAACACTCAAACGGTACTGACATGTCTTTTTCTTTATCCTTTCCACAGTATCTTTCATTTAATCTACATCTGACTCAAATATAACTTTCCAAGCTATCCACATCTACACCTAGAAAAATAATTTTAACAGTCTGAATGAAACTTACTATAAACAATAAATTTACTTCAACTGCAGCCACGCATGCCACACAAAATCCTTCTTCCCCTTCTCACTCTGTGGCTTCTGTTTCTACAAGAACACTCCCCCGTAGTAAAAATACACCGACCAGTTACGTGATTGTCTCAGAAAAAGTGGGCAACCTGAAAAACTGCTAAATAGTAAAATTTCATGACCACTTCTCTGTAAAAGTGATTGAAAACCTTTATAAACCTGCAAGTAAAAGACAGGTAAGAACTGAGAGATGATGCATACCTGAGTGCTCCTTTCATTAGGGGCATTCATACCTAACCAAGCCCACTGAATGCATATAGCAAATATAATATGCAAATAGCTGACTACAAATAATAAATTTGTAGGTAAGATAAGGAACAAACAATATGATTTATATGTAGATGTGCTAAAAAGAATTAAGAGAAGGGACAACTAAGTAATCCCAGCGAATACCCAGAATTTGAAATTGTATCAGAACATTGCATCCAGGCCAATCAGCTGCAGAGTAACAGAACACTATACTAAAAACAGCATCTCCACAATTCTGATTCACCCTTTTAGTCTTTACAGGGCACAAACTGTCCATTTCCTGTTCTTAAAATGAAATCCTGCCTTTTGCTCAATTCTAATACATGTCATGCCACACAATAGCCATTATATACCCAGCACCTTAATTTGCTTTAGAATCCTGGTCACACCTTATCTTGTCTTAAAAAACTGACTAATCACTACAATAATCTTTATGAATATACCCCACCTTATTTGAATAATCTCCATGATTCTGACATCTCATTTAGTCCTTACTTGGCAAAAGCTATGCATTTCCTGTTCTTGAATTTAAATCCTGCTTAAATGGACACCATTATAGTGATCTTTAAGTTACATCAAAATAGTTTTCATTCAAACTCCCAACAACCTCCCTAAATCCATCTACCAGGGCACCTTCAAACCGTAGAACACCTGCTTAGAAGTTTTTTCTATCTCATATGGGTATAAATCTATTTCAAGGCATTTTATCATGCATTACAAAAAATTTTTTAAAAATTAATCCCAACAATTTTTTCACAAACCTGGTACCTGCCATGCTACACAATAGCCATTACCTATTCTAACAGTTTACTTTGCTTTATAATCCTGGGCATGCCTTATCTTATCCTAAGATATAAATCTCTATTTTCACTCATTTGAACACATGACTCATATCATGAGAACGATTCAAAGCTTTTGCCTTTTTCATCGGAAAGGAATTACATATATGGACCATCACAAAAATGCTATAACTTGACACCACCTACACCACAAAAACATTAACTGAGCCCTTACTGTAATTTATGGCCTGCCTGGTACATCAGTCAATGAAACACCAGCCTTTCCCTTTTTATCATAACCAATACTATTCTACCAAAACCACCATGATCTTTAACTATCCCATCCTTAATCACCCTGCTTCGCAATACCAATCTTTTGATGACCACTTCTCTGTTAAAGTGATTGAAAACCTTTCAAAACCTTTTAAAAAGCACATAGCAGACAGGTAATAAATGAGAAGGCATCCAAGCCTCACAAAGCCCACTGAATGAATATAGCAAATAAAATATGCAAATAGGTGACTACAAATAATAAATTCGTGTGTCAGGGAAAGAACAAATAAAATGGTTTGGTCGTAGGGGTGCTAAAAAGAATAAAGAGAAGGATACTAAGTCATCCCATTAAACACCAGGAATTTGAAATTGTATCAGAACATTGCATCCAAGTCTATCAGCTGCAGATTAACAGAACACCTAAACAGCATCTTCACAATTCTGATTCACCCTTACAGTCTTCACCGGGCACAAACTGTCTATTTACTGTTCTTAAAATTAAATACCGGCACAATTTTCACACAAACCTAATACATGTCATGCTTCATAATGGCCATTATCTATCCTAACACTTTAATTTGATATTAGAATCCTGGGCACACCTTATATCCTCTTTAAAACTGACAAATCACTACATTCACCTGTTTGAATGCACCACCTATATCATGAGCAGTAATTCAATGCTATTGTCTTTTTCATTGGTGAGGAATTACAATAAAGCTATATAACCAAAAACATAAGTCTTTTTCAGAGACACTAATATAGTTTAATTAAATATATAGCATTACCTGTTTGAATGCACCACCTATATCATGAGCAGTAATTCAATGCTATTGTCTTTTTCATTGGTGAGGAGTTACAATAAAGCTATATAACCAAAAACACAAGTCTTTATCAGAGACACTAACATAGTTTAATTAAATATATAGCATTACTTTTTCAGCATTAAAAATAAACATTTGTTCCTCTCATGGTTATCATGATTTGAAAAATTAAGCATAAGTCATTATAGCAGAAAAGCTCTAATTTTTCTCTTACCTCAAGAGAAGTCCCTTCCTGAATTTCAATATTGTGGTCCACTTCCTCCTTGCTAGCTGGAATTTCAATGACCTCCGACTCTTCAACATCCATCTCCTCCTTTTTCACTGTGATCTACAAATATTTGTTAAAAAAGTTGAACAGTAATAAAAAAATATGACTAGACTGTTGCTAGTTTCAACATTTAGGTACGAGAATTTTGGAAAGATATTGTGTAACAATGATAATTTATATTAGGTTATCATTAATCATATATGAAGTGAAAATGTAAATCTCAGACATTCCACAATGATTAAATGCACGTTGTTCTGCTATCAGGTATCATTCAAAATAATATGTTTTGAACAAATGACCCTATAACTTTAACTATATAAGGATTAGATGCTAGTAATTTTCTTGGCAATTTGTATGTTTACCGAAGATTAAATAAAAAAACTACCATTGGGACAATGTTTACGTAAATGAAATATTTCCGTATAAAAATTCACCTTTTAAAAACTAATACATTAATGAATCTGAGAGAGGGATAAACATACCCAAATACAGAGGAATTACTTTGGCAATGCATTGGAAATGATTGAATTTATATCTAATTATGTATACAAAGCATAAAAAATGAATGCTTAGATATAATGATGAAATATACCATAATTGTAATCAGAATAAAACGCATCAAAGAAAGCCAGTACTCTTACGCATGCTCTTTAATAAACATTTCAGTATTCAATTTTTTCCTACATACATATCTTATGTATACAATATTCGCAATTTTTAAGTCATTTCCGTATTTGCCATTTGGTCATTAGACCTTTAGGCATTTCTACATTAGGGAGGAAATACATTTAATATGAACACTTTTCAATCAATCAATTTACCTTACTTTCCCTATCGCATACTGTTATCAAGGAAATAGCTCACTATGAACATTATGAAATGAAAACACAAAACTCACCTTTGCGCGGCTGATATTTCTATCTTCCTGCTTCTTTTCCGTTTGCCTCTCCAATAAAAGATTGTTTTCGTAGCATTGCTGCTTGAACATATAGAAATCGGTCAGTATTTTAAAGCACTGATAGCAAATAAACCACGGGTTGATTCTATCCATCACTACCTACAAAAACAAGATTATCAAGGTAATAAACCCCACACATCATCACTCAACGGAACTCTATTTATGTACTACTACTCTACTCTGACCCAAAACCGGGAAACTTTCGTGGCAAAATTACGATAAAAGCGTCTTGATGGAAAAGTAAACACGTAAATGATGGCCTACTTTCAATTCCAATAACTCTTCTATTGCTTCCCGCACCAACTGCTCAGCATCGTCGTTTTCACTAAAAATATCTGTCAACCGACCACCACGGCCAAGACATAATCTACACTTTAAACTTTCTTGTCGTGGCATCTTCGTAACACTTAAAACTGTCAACATTAAAAAACACGTAGGCAATAGATTCCTAAATGGCCGACAACGTATCGATGAGTCGTTCGTTCTGAATCGATTCCGAAGTGGGAGTTTGAGAATCGTTCTCGTTTTGTTTTGCCCTATGTGATCACCAAATTCAAATACATTTCCACTCTTTAAAATTATTTCATCTCTCACTTAATTGAGTTTAATCATTCTTATCAAAAAAAGTAAAACTGTCGAAATAGCAAGAGTTTAAAATAGTATTTGGTTACCTAATAGTTACAATTTAAAAACAAAATTACAGTGTCCGAAGCATCAGAGTATACTTTATTTATTATTTATACGTTGACCAACAAGTTTAATACTATTAAAGTGATGCTTTAATAACACTGCTGAGTTTCCGGATAAAACATTTTCCTAAAAGCGTCTCTATTCATAGTGAAAAAATTATTCATGAACTCATTTATGGCATAAATTTATTTTAATGTGTTAATGAACCAAGCACGAATTACTTAATATGGTATATTTAGTAGGAGTTAATAAATTTTTTCATATAAAGTTGAAACAAAACCATGGCATGGATTGTTAAACATACAACGACTGTTAGCCAAAAGTCAAAGGATTTGATATAATTAAAAAAGGGAAGTTTCAATTGATCTGTGTTTAATGATTTTAATCAGATCATTTAAATTGATAGTTCTTTTCCTGAAAACAAAGAATTTGGTATTTTCCTTGTGCCCAGTAGTATGCAAAATATATTACGTTAGTAATGTGAGTTAATTAATTCCTTTTTTCGTTCACTATAAAGAGGCAAATCCAAAGTCATGTGTGATTTTATAATTAAACCTTTTTAGTAAAGGGTAAAAATTAATATTAAGATGTTTCCTAACCAGTTTACATTAGTAAACATATGCTATAAATCCTGCTAATGCTAAAGTTTTAATGGCAGTTCTGTTTTAATATAATAATGAATAATAAGTTCGTATATATGTATTTTCATTGAAATAATAGTGAATTAACGATTTCATCCATCATAAAAAAAGTATTTCTGATGAATCCTTTGGATTTATCCCAAACAATTCTTAAACTCCTCCCATTCCTGTCCGTTTTCAATCCTGTCTGCCTAACCTCCTGCATTTTCCTACTCCATACTCATATTACAAAAGCCTCCAATGAACGCCTATCATACATTTTGCAGGACAGGTGACAATAGAAGAGACGGCATGCCATAGTCATACTCCTAAAGCTGCTCATACTGACTCTTCAATCCCCATGCGCACCTGATAGTAGTCTCAGACATGGACAGTATGTGGAATAGCTTTCTTTCTCATCTGTGATATAATGCTAAGATACTATTCCCACCCACTTTCCTATAATCAAAGGTAGGAGTTCGCTATTATGCATTTCATACGATCAGATTTTTCCATAATCTCAAGACAATAGTATAATGGCTCTATGATATAATATTAAGATACTCTACCTCCCAGATTTTCCTATGACCATTACTAGTTTATAACTATTACAGCAGTTCATCAAGTGAGACTGATTTCATGAGTATGACAATATGATATTCACCTAAAAACGTACATATTTTAGACAAGTATGTATGATCATATCCGAATGAATTTAAAAAAAAATTACCTCAGGTTAATGAATGCATAAATAATATTAGCATGAAGTCATTCATCTTTATTGGAATATAGGTCATGACATTTTTCGAATATCAGAAACGGGGACGCCAACTATCGAATAATATATGACGAGTATTCTTAAAGAAACCTAATGAAAAATACGGGACAGTAGAACTTATAATATAATTTCTTTACTCTAGGCTTACGACGGCTGTTAGATGCCTGTTGTATTGGTTAATCTTGAATGTTTGCATCGTAAACAATGCTTATTGTAAATCATTTGACACGGATCTTTGAAATTAAAAGAACGGAACATAAATGTTTTCCTTCATTTATCTCTATGTCTACTCAAGTGGATATTTCATGGATACTACAAAAGCTCATAAATATCTTAAGAAAGGCGGATTCCGATTTTCCATGACTCAATCTTGAATTAAATCTGTGAATTCGCGAGAAAGGTTTTCACATGAGTGATCTGGAATAAGATCCTCTCTTTTAACACCAACCCATTCCCTCTCCATTCAAAACAACTTCGTAACAAATGAAGTACGAAATGCCGGTGGCCAGCAAACGAGATACGTATTTTGTGTGTTATTGCTATGTGGAAGACTTAAAATGCTCTGTGAAGTAATGTTTGAAAAACGGCTTTGTACTTCTATAGTTTGTTTTTAGGTCAATTTTTCTGCATACATTAAAACGATCAGCATTTCCGATAAAGCCGAATTTTAACTATGCAGAGAGTGTTTGAACAGTCGTGAAGTGTTCATTAATGTTTCGGCGAGAAGACTAATTTACAATTCATGCTGGAAAAGAAAATAGAGGATTTAATAGATGTTAAAGTAAGTTCATAAGTCTATTTCGCTAGCTCTTTAAATTATGTGTTTAAGAAATTTCCCAGATCTGTCGAATGAATGAACGGAACATTTACGACGTTTTTGTTTTCAACTTTATATCAAAGAATGCCTGTCATGCTTCATCGCCTAATAAACATGTATAAAAGGGTTGATTTTTTTCATTTACCCAATTACTAGATTACATTGAAATAGCCCAAAATATTTGGGATCGGATTAGGATAATATATTTCCATATCAATGCATAACCTCAGTTCTAAAATTAGTGTAACAGTTGACAAACGAAATGCGAATTCCCTGCTATAATGTTGTTTACTTCCTTTCATCAGCTGTTTTAATAAATTTTAATACTAGTTCAATAAATTTTGACATATTGCATTATTTTTCTAGCGTTAGATTGTCCAGTAAATCATTCGGCGCACTCTAAAACCTTCATATTGTGCGATAAGCACGAATTTGAAGTCTGCAGATTGCGCTTAAACAGCCGCGGTCTGTTGATCAATGTTTTCGGCGACAATACTAAATTCCAAAAAATGTTGGAACATGCGATAGAGGTTTTAATACATGCCAAAGTAAGTTCAGTTGTCTGCTTTTTGTGTTTCAAAAATTTTGTTTGTGAGATATCTTAAATAAATTGGTATTAGGTTTATATACTCCGAACACTGTTGTCTAAATGTAAATTGAAGTTTAGGCGAGAGGAGTTACGTGCATTCTATTCTTAATACATGGTTATAGCATATTCTATTAGGTTGTGGAGGATGCGAATCATCCCTGGTTGGTGTGTTCTCCCTGCATGGAGAAGGTTACGGAATTCCGGCTGCTTTATCGTCAATGTGCCGAGTGATTTGTTTGTTTTTTAAAATCGCATCCAGGAGGGGAAGCTATCCTTCAAGGAAATACGCAATGACCAATCGAGAAGAGGTCAGTAGTATCTAATAATATGATCGATATTAATAACAAAGACAAATTTGGCGAACATTTAATATTTCCTGACATGTTCCTTGATTAATAAGTGGGAAAAGCATTTTATCGTCGCTGCGATCAATCGGTGTCATTTGAAATTTATCGAAAATACCACTTTTTCAGGATGGAATAATGTTAACATTGAAATTAGAGTTTAATTTTATCGACAATTAATCAAGATAGATGGTTTTGATTTTTTCAAAAGTCTAGAAGAAAATTCAATGTTTCATTGACTTTCCAACGCGAATGACAAATAAACACTTGCACAGTGAGCAAAAAATTGGCTTTTTTGGTGAATAATGTAGTCAGCCCTTCTTAATCTTCTTTTGTTTCCTTGATACTCCTATTTTGAAATTGTGAAGTAAGGATGTTAATGAATTATTTCTTTTACTTTTGGTACAATTGTTATTTTTTTGCAAAATGAGTTAGTCTCATATAATTCTCATTAGAAATATATGAAAGAGTTTTGACATAAGGATTTATTACATTGATACTCTAATTTATAAATTTTGACAGAGCATTTTAATGAATTATGGAATTTTAATGCTTTGCGATACATTCCTGGTGAAACTGAGAAAGAGTATTCTGACGACTTGATTGACAGTGATGCTATTGACAAGAGGGCTATGGCATCCTAGATGACATGATCAGTTTTAAAGAGGAGGTTGACATTGCCATTAGATGCTCTATTTCTCCAGTAGAGGATTTTCATTCATCAATTGTTGCATCAATACAGGAAGGTAGCAGTCATTGGTCAGATAATGAAGAGGCAGGTAATATGGTAACTGATCATCCATACTCCACCATAAAATAATGCACATTCTTGTGGAAAATAAATTTATTATTTAACGCACTTGTACAAATTGATTCAATTCTTCACCCACTCTTCCTTCCAATAATCTCTCCCTGAAAGTATAGTAGGAGCAGGAAGCCAATGACATTGGGCAAATGACAATCAGTCTGCATTACTGTATAGTGTATAAATTCCACCCTTACTCTGTAGACTTTCCATAGCCTCAGTCAGCATTTATACAATAGTTTTTATACTAGTTTCATTTGTGTTAATTTATTATTTAATTTTTAATGCCTAATTCTTCTTAAACCTCAGTAATAATTATCTCACTAAGTCCTATCTGAGTCACCTGGCAATTTTCATGCATACCTATGTTTTTTCGTGTCATAATAAGGAATAAGTAATAGCTAATCCTCATCTTTAACCTGCAGAACTCAATGCCTTTCTTCATGTGGTGATTCCACAAACTGTGGTCTTGGACCTAATCACCCTGTCTACTCTGCCTTATATCTTATTCCAATCTTATATCACTATCATATGTAACAAATGTTACTCTCCTATTTTCCTGCATGAACTCATTATTTATTATGTTCTGTAAAGGTGGTAAATCCTATCAATTTCTTTCTGCTTATGATTGCTCGGTATGTAGACCAGAATGATGATCAAGGGTGTCGATCATATGTGCACTTCTACCGATAATAATTTATCAGTTCATAGGTCTATGATAACTATGCTTTTATCAACATTTTAATTCATTATTTTGTCCATCCTTAAATATAATATCACAAATATCAGGGTTTCAGGGCTCATTATTTTGTAATGCCAGGGTCCTTCTAAGACATAGCCACACAGGTTTTTAAATAAATGATTACAAATTTAATGACATGTTATTTATATGGAATATTTATTCACCTTATGCATGTGATTCAAAGGAAAAAAAGTAGCATATATTGACCTAGAAAAAAAGATTATTTACTGGGAAGCCTTTGTTTGAGGAAGGTAGAGGAAGGGGTGTGAGAAGATGCTGGGATATACCTTGGGGAGGAAAATCACCCCCTCCATCTCTCTCTCCCTCTTGTCCTCTAAACACAATTTTGAAACTTCTTTAAATGGATGGTATGTCATTTTTTCTTCTCTTTGATATCAGCCCTATTGTTTTAAGAAACCAATTTACCTGCAAACGGTAGGACATACTTCTGCCCGTCTCTTTCACACCTATGATTATGAAGGCATTAGTTCAAGCTCCTCAGACCAGCTGAGGAGCTTGAAGTTTGGAGGAGTTCATATGGGCCAAGTGGCTCGAGTCTAGTGTAAAAGAAGGCAGGAGCTGCTCCTGACCCAACTTGAGCAAGTTGGTGCCAGGGGTGGGTTCATCCTGGTGTACCTCTATATCTCATTATTCCCTTTATACCTTTGCTCCTCGACATGAATGACCTCTGACCTGACTGCCGCCTCAGCAGATGATGACCTGGCACTGCTGGGGATCCTGCTGGTACTACTGGTATGGAGTTGATGAGAAGATTCTCATCACTTTCACACGGTCCTCTAGCAACTTCCCATTTCCCCTCTTTTCCTCCTCCTCTCCTCCAACTTGCCCTGTGTCTCATCAGAGATCATCATCTCTCTGGCTGACCCCTTGATAGAGAGGTGCGGGTGGGTGCACAGGAAGGACAGCACATGCCTCAGGTGGTAGTGGTGAATCTTAACATTGCGGGCCATTTCATCCCCTGGCCCACCCTTGGACGGGCCCTGGCTGTTCGGGAGTGGTTGCCCTAGGGGTCTTTTTCAGTATCTCCAGCAAGATCTCCATGCTAGAGCAGTTGAGGCTCATTCTGTTCATCTGGAACTTGGAAGGCAATTGGTCAGAAAAGTGGTCACTGAACTCAAAGAAAGGTAAATGGCTCCTGTTCTTCAAAGGGCGTGGGTGGCTTGGACAGCAGTGCCGGTGGATCCTCTTCAGAGAGGTGAGAGCAGCCCATGTCCCTATCCTGACCTTCCTCCACCCTCTCCCTTTTGACCCCCATCAGCCACCTTCCTGGCTGGGGCACTTCCTCCTGGGAAGGCACCTTGGGGGGAACAGGCACCCTGGTACACCTCCAGATCTTAAGCTTGCCAGACAGGCACCAGCTGCAGCAGATGCCTCTTCTGCATCAAGAAACTGAGTCTGTGGACACAGTGAACCTGGTGAAGGAGATAAGTAAGTTTGATGGGCAAGTCACGGACCTCAGCTGGTAATTGTAACAGTGGTGATGTCACCCCCCTGACAATGTCACCACGGGGCAGTGTCCGGTGGAAGGGGACGAGGTTTAGACCATCCCATGACCGGCCAGCTTACCCCTCTTGGGACGAGTCTACTTGGCAAGGAGGACCGAAGTAGAGGCCCATCTGGGGGTGGCTTCTGATGGGGATAAAGGCAGGATCCCTTTGTGGAACACCCAGCTGCTAGGATTGGAGGATGTGGGCAAGGTAAGAGAGGGAGAGTTGGCCAGGGAAGTCAGCTCCCAGGAGGTTGAGGGAGGTGGTATGGTGCTGGAGATGGCAGATGGCCTTACCTCTTCCCACCTTTGTCTCCTCCTCTTCATCGTCCTCCATATCTTCCCCTTCCTCCTCTAGCTTAATTGTCTTGCTTATATCAGAAAATGAGGATTTTGGTGATAGTCGAGTTGAAAACCTTATAAACATGAAGTTGGGTGGTCAATCAGGGCTTCCAAGCACAATTGCCATTGGGGAAATAGCACGAGGATCGCTGCTAGGACTAGAGGATGCCATCATAGAGCAAGTCATAGGTGATGACATGTCCAATTGCCCAGAGTAGGATGCCATTAGCTTACTGTTCTCATTAATTTTCCACTTCAACACTTCGTTCTCCAGGGCAAGCTACTCATTCTGATGGCATTCCCTTTCCTAATTCTCAGACAAATACTTCACTCTCACTTGTAGTTTTCTTTTTGTGGCCACCTTCCACTGGAGTTGAGCCTCCAGGTCCTTTACTTGGGGTTGCAAAGCTGCAATGTGTGCAAAGGCACTGTTCAAAACCTCCAATTTCTGTCAATATTCTACCGTTGTCTTCCAGTGGTCATGCAATTTCATCCTCCATCTCTAATAAATGATGGAGGATGCCATCTAAAAACAGGAAAAAGGAAAAGGAAGGACATTTCCCACTTTCAAACGAAAAATATTTATCGAAGAAAAAAAAGGGAACTGAGATGAGAATATTTAAAATAATCCGTAATGAAATCAAACTCAAATGACACATTTCTCTTACTTATCATTTAGGTTCCAACAGTTTCTCTCTAAAAACAAACTTAATGACGCATCAACTACGACTTTGGAAGCAAGTTGAAAACACTTGCAATGGAAGCATACAGTGCAGTTTAATATTCTTATCCTCACAAATTAATGTAACAGGACATCTCCTAGAATATGTTAATAAAAATTGACTTATTTTCTATTAAATATTAATTCAATGGATATCCATAATTAGAGTTTGTGCTTGTGTAAAATAATGAAGTCAATAATGTAATGTAATGTAATGTTTCGTGTAATAATGTCTTCACACAGTGAAGACATTATTACACGAAATTTAAGAGAAGTTTTCATTGAAAATGACAGGTAAATCATAACAAATGAATAAATTTTTAACATTAATTTAATGATTTCACCTGTAGATATGGTAGAGTTATTCAAACAGATACGAGCCCAGGCATCAATCACTCATCTGCATTCTAATATCTTCCATAAATATTCTGCCAAGGCACTATTTGTCCCAGAAGGAAGTGAATGTTCAATGGTAGCCATATACGCATTTATTGGTATTTAGTTAGTATCTATTTACAATTACATGAGCCTTCCATAGTTGCATTATTTCATTCTGCAGATGGAAGATGAACATAACTTAAGATTGAGATTAGAGAGAAACTAACATTAACACCTTGGTATTTGAAGAATCAATGAGACAGCTGTTATTTTATGTTTTAGTTGAGGGTCTAAGGATAAGAGGGATATTAAAATGGTGATATTTTAGTATTTATCTAAGGAATTATAGTGTTCTGGGGCTTTTTTGGGCAATTGGAAGTATCCCAATTGGAAGAATTCTAGAGTGAGCCTTGAGGTTGTTATTGATTCTAATACGAAGGATTGTGGTATAATGTCCAATATAGAAGGTATGGCTAGGTTGGCACTTCAGACAGTGATTCTCATCATATAACAAGCCTTTAATAATTTTAGTGTCTGGATCTTTCAGCTTTAATTTCACATAACTCAGAAACATGATTATTGAAACACTTTTGAAATGTGGCTTTTGAGAAGGTAGGGTAGACAGAAAGGAAAACAAATGAGTAATTGCTATTGGTAGATTGAGAGGGAACTACTGGGAAACACCTTAAGGAGAAAGAAATGATGAAGTCAGAGTTTTGGGCTATCTAATGGTTTCAGCCCAAAGCACCTATAAAATGGCATGGTTTGCAGACTAAACTCTATCAAAGGAACTGCCTTTATAGCAAAATGAACCCTCAAAAAAGGGAGTAAATGTTAGCCAAAGATATTGAAATGGCATTTACAAATTGCCAACTGAAAAAAGTTATTTGCATTTTGATTTTACATATACTTGGTACATCTCAACTGATGGTTCATAATAATTAAAAAGGAGACACTGAGGGAGGTCAAAAGGCTGTTCCTGATGAAAAAGTGTGCCCACAACAGTGGTGAGACCATCTTATCTTGTTCCAGCAACTGATCCTTTCCCGGGCATCCTTCCTCCCAAGGAATCCTAATTATGCACTCATCCTTAATTTCCAATTCTTAATTTAAAGATGAGCAGAATCATTCATTATTTGAAGGATCTTGCAAGATCAAAGAAAAGCATTAGAGATGCAAAGATGTTTTCATACTTCCATAGTTTTAATGACTGATAGAATTGTTTACATACTCCTAACCACTACTGCAAACAGAGGTACATAAACTGCAGTCATTGATGGTCACAATAACTTAAGTGAGGTGATATGATAACAAAATGGAAAGTGCAAATTCATGTAAAGAGGGAAGATAATTAAAATTCACATAGCAAAGAACAAAACTGATTTCAAAGCAAAGATTGCTAACTATGCAAGCAACATGAATATGAACACTCACCAAATTTTCTGCTTCATCATTGCTGGACCAGTCACCTTGCATTGATTTGAGCATTGCCAATTCTACATCCTTTACAGGAGCAACAGAGCAACCACTAGAAGTGTCAACCTCCTCTTTGACAGGGATCACATCATTCCGGACATTCACAGCCTTACTCTCTTCAGCATAAAATTTGCAGACAACATGCAATTTATGCAAAATGTCAATAAAGATATGACTTCATTGCAAATAATTTCTGGTGTTTTAGCATTGAGTAGCACTTCTTTTGCTAGGAGCACTGCTTCTTCTCTTGGGACACTTGTGAATAAGTTTACAACATCAAATGACACTAATATGAAATTCGTTGGTGGAGTTATATGTGTTAAGGAGTTTGTCAGTTCTATGGAGCTCTTTATGCTATATTTTCCATGAAACTGGGAATGTTCTACAAATTTGCACTTCACAACCCTAGAATTATTTCTTGTTTAATGGAAACCTTTATCAACCATTGGAAGGTCTAGCTATGGGCTCCCCCCTATCGCCTCTACTGGCTGAAATATTTCTGAATAACCTAGAAATGGAATTTTTCAAAAGTGAAAATCCTCTTCTCAAAAATGTGCACTACTGGTTCCGTTACGTAGATGATGTATTATGTTTGTGGACAGATACACAGAGACAATTGGTAAATTTTTTAAAGCTCATCAATTCTTTAACCTCAAGGATTTAATTCACCAAGGAGGTCCAAGAGGGTTTTAATTTGAATTTCCTGGATCTAGCTATTTCCATTAAAGAGGAAAAACACAAATTTTCTATTTTCCACAAGCTCACTTGTACAGACCAGGTCATCCATGCATCATCAAAACATGCATTTCACCAAAAACTTGCAGCCTTTCAAAGCATGATACACAGGGCATTAGGTATCCCTTTAGATCCCTCAGCCTTCACATAGGAAATAACAATTTTTAAAAAAATGGCTTTGGCCAATGGGCACACAGAAAAATTGATTGATGACTTGTTAGATAACAAAAGGAAAAAACTTTTATTCAGAGAAATTTACTGACCCCCACCCAGAGATCTAGCTTTGTGGCGACACATTAAATATGTAGGAAAACCCTCCTTTAAAAAAAACCGTGTACTCAGTGATGATGAACATAAAAACTACCTTCTAAAATAATAAAAACCTAAGGAGTTTGCTACTGGCAGTCAAAGACCCCATGAAACCAACTCTCCAGAGCAGGGTTTACCAATTGCAATGTGGCGACTGTGATGCTAAATACATTGGTCAGACAGGGAGGAGCATAATGGTTTGAGCGGAAGAACACCGGAGGGTTTGTATAAAGAACACTTGGATGTCCCAATTCGCAACTCATCCTTCGAAAGAAGGCCAACAAGCAGATTTCACCCCTGAATTACTGCATGGAGTGAAGAAAGGGATGCAGCTGGATATCCAAGAGCAGTTAGAAATTCTAAAAAATGGTTAAGAAGGAAAAGATAACTAATGACCACCTCTTCTCTTTCCACTCACCCCTCCTGGACATTCATATTCTACACACCAAAAAATCCCCATGATGCAAACCCACGCTCCCTTCTCAACCCTTCCCCCCCCTCCCTCTTACACCTCTCCTTTCCTTAATTACACTCCCCCATCTCCCATCTGTTACCTCTACCTAACCGAGTATGTAACTCAGATAAATCTATATTGTACCACTAGTCCTGAGGATGTTACAGTGGAACGAAACTAGTCGACCAATAGTTTATTTTGTAGAAAGCAAAGATTTTTCAAGCAAGTACTTTTCCTAAGTTAAAAGGCATATTTTATATCCCATTTAATCAATTGGGTATTGATGGGAATTACCTCCAGCACATGTGTGGCTGAGTGGAGGGTGAACTTTGGAGTTCAGATATACTTCAGATAGATGGTCACATGTCTTGAATGATCCTCTTGCCACCTCCCGTTTTCAAGATTGCTACAAAGGGAAAGGTGCACGTCGTCTTTTCCATTGTCTGGATCCCACTGTTTACCAGCATCGTCATATATGCATTGATCACCAGTGTCAACCACGTGGGCAGGAAGATATAGGTTGCTCCTTTCTGGTCTTAGTTTGTTGGCACCCCAACCAATGGTTCAACTGGGGGATGCAAATCTATATGGATATATGCCTGTGGTAAGGAAGAAGAGCCTCCCTCTTCTTTTGGTCCTGGTGACAGTGGCTTCTCCGTTGGCTCCTGTTCCGCATCTGGCTCCGAGTTTCAAATCTGGCCTTCGTCATTGTCATGCATTTCATGCATAGATAGTTGCAGTGGCAATGGCTACACATTCATCTCTTGGTATGGGTCCATATCAAGTCCACTATCTCTCACTATGTTTGATGTACTTGTCACCATTTCCTGTTTATCACTTTCATTTACCATTGATTCTCTTGGAGTCTGTCCTATAATATTTTCTACATGTCTTTTTCATTTTAATAATGTTAAAATATTGTAGTTTAATTGAAAAATGTTTTTAAAAAAACATTAGTTTTGTGTCTTAAAATCTAAATATAATTGCTAAAAAATATTCTTCAAATTTATGATACTGTAGTAATTACATTAATTTTTCAGATGATGTAAATATATTACATCATTATTTACTACAATATTATATTTTAAAATAAAAAAACTGCATATGGATATCCAAACAAAAAACTTCATGTTTTTTTTCTAAGGTGAAACATTGTCTTAAATTACCCTTTGCACTTCTCACTAGTACCCCTGAGATCCCCGCCGCACTGAGGGTTAAATATTGTTATCATGATATACATAATAATGCTGAGATTTTTCACTTTATCAATTTTTTTTTATTTCAAGAAATTACATAAAACATGATAATAATGTCACTTTGTTACAATGTTGTAATTTTTAGTTTTACAATCGTTTCTTTAGAGTGAAATAAACTCCAGGATCTTACATTTTTATGATCATTTTGCAGTGTGTCTTCATGTGTGTGATAAGGTGAGTATGCTGAATGAATGCTTTTGAACAGACATTGCACTTGTGAGGCCTTTCACCGGTGTGTGTCATTATGTGACTCTTTAGATGATGAGTCATAGCAAAAGCTCTCAAACAGATGACACACTTGTGTGGCTTTTCACCAGTGTGTGTCAGCATGTGTGACTTTAGTTCACTTCTCTGGATAAAAGCTTTTGAACAGATGATGCACTTGTGTGGCCTTTCACCAGTGTGTGTCGTTATGTGTATCTTTAGATGACTTTTCATAGGAAACGCTTTTGAACAAATGTCACACTTGTGAGGCCTTTCATCAGTGTGTGTCTTTATGTGTCTTTTTAGTTGGTTACTCAAAGCGGCGTCGGTTATAGATTTCGGTCGGGGGTACTTGAGGCCAGCAGCAGTGCGCTATGCAAACTCGTTCACAGGGACGTGAACCACGTAGCGACGATCTCTTTACAACGGAAGAACAAACTGAAATAGAGGAACGTTTCGAAACCCTTAACGAATCAGTGTCCACCATGGCCTCCCCGCAACTGCCCTCGCAGGCCCTCACCGAAACACAGGAATTGCGGGCCGAAATTACAGCAATGGCGGAACAACTCGCCCTCCTGACCCAGGCCATGAACCAACGTGGGGTGCCCGGAGCTGTCATACCACCGTCATTTGCAGCCCTTCTACCCACGAACGCCGCCGAGGGCATGGATACGCCACCAGACCACGAGGTACTACAACTATTTACGGCCCTTAGTACCCGTAAAGCGAGCCCCAGACTTAAAGCACGTGATCTTCATGAAATTAATCTAATCCTGACTATGGCCTCAAACTGGGAGCGATTAGATGAAATCCAGAAAAAGGCCCTTTACAATCGGGCCCGCACCCTTCTCGCGGTAGCCACTATGGGGTGGGGGGACGCGCTCCGCATGGCATCAGAAGTCCCGGTAAACCTTTTGCACTTACCACCGGGATTTGCTCTCAGTCAACAGCCACCACCTGCCCCGCCTCCACCTCCCGTATACCAGCCCTTTCGACAATACCCCGCCCGCCAGCGAGGCCGCGGACGGGGTCAGCGAGGCCGCAGTCGAGCTCCACCTGCCTGAGGCCACAGTGTCCACCGGAGAGGAGCAGTTGCTACGGTGGGTCAACTCCGGCGAACCCGACAACCCGGCCGCCTGGGACACCAGCTCCGACACCGA
Organism: Hetaerina americana; assembly: GCF_022747635.1. Taxonomy (NCBI): domain Eukaryota; kingdom Metazoa; phylum Arthropoda; class Insecta; order Odonata; family Calopterygidae; genus Hetaerina; species Hetaerina americana. The sequence continues at coordinate 335,872 of NW_027286481.1, read as the reverse complement.
CTCCACCTCCGGCATCAACTCGGACGAGCCGTATACGGACTTGGACGACAACGACAACAACCAGAACATCGAAGCGTCAGATGAGGATTCCGACGCTTGGCGGTGGCGCACCATCCCTGAGCACCCTCCCATCGCAGACCATGAACAGGAACCCGAGCTCCCGGAAATCCTCCCGGACCCGGAAGAATGGCAGGTGCCTGAAGAGGCCGAAGAGGAATTTGAAGTCCCGGCGGTAGACCCAATTAAGCCATTCAACTACAAACATAAGGTAAATGAAATCATCTCGCGTATCGGAGCCAGCTTACCAAAACCACGTAACTCTCCATTCATTGCCTTTCGGACCAGGCGCTCTCCCGTCCTGTCAAGATTTATCCAGAAATTCATAGAATCCGGCATTCTAGTACCTTGGGCCGTCAAGTGCAGTTTTAAATGCTTCGCCATCCCAAAAGCGGACGGCGGCTACAGATTCATCCAGGATCTCAGCCCGTGGACGCCTCACGTCATAAAACCGAAATTCTCCCTTCTAGGACCAGGTCGGGCCCTCAGCCTTATCCCGCGTAATTCTTACCTCATTAAATTAGATTTGGTTAGCGTTTTTTACCAAATCTCTATTCATCCCCGGCATTGGAAATTTTACGGCATCCGGTACGCAGATGAAACATTTGTCTTCACTAGGCTACCTATGGGGCATCCCCTCAGCCCGGCTATATTGCAGCGTTGGGCAGAGGACGTTATGGTACTTGTTCGGGAAAAATTTCAAGTGAAAACTATTGTATATTTGGACGACTGGTTGTGTTATTCTAGTTCTAAAGTGTGCGGTTATGAAGTGACAAAATTTCTCAACGAGACTTTAGGTATCACAATTAATATGCGTAAATCCGTGTTAATACCGACTCAGACGTTACAGTATTTAGGTGTACAAATTAACACAAGTGATTTAAGTTTACGGTTAACCCCTAAGGCAATTCGCAGAGTGACAAGCCTCATCCCTATTATGGCACGCCTACGGCAACAGGATATTCCTAAAGCAGCAGGCTACCTAGCCTGGGTGGCGTGGGTGCTCCGTATACCATCCTGCCTTATCTCACAAGTGTACCGCAGAGAGGACGCCGCATGGAAAAAGTTACTCGAGATGGAGATATTTTCTAAGGAAGTGTGCTTACCGCAGCCCTCGAAAACCATCGAGGTGTACACAGACGCCACTCCGGAACAAGGCGGTGTCGCTTATCCCCGGTGGCAATTAACCCGCTCCTTCCCGGTTCCACAGGACTGGCATATAAACGAGACAGAACTATACGCGGCCTTGTTTGGGTTAACAGAAACAATCCTCTTGTTGAATGATCTAAATCTCTCAAATATAAATATTAAGGTATACATGGATAATACTTCCGCACTGTACACGCTGAAGAAGGGGAATGGTGTTATGTTCCGAACACGGCCCCTCCTATTTGAAATGTATTTTAATATAATAAAGAATATTCAGTCACAAACAGTGACCTGGTCTTGGGTATCCACGGCCGAGAATCTGGCTGACGAGCCCTCACGGGCCGTGCCCGCGTTTTAATGTGTCCTGCTGCTGGCCTCAAGTACCCCCGACCGAAATCTATAACCGACTGCCCTCCCGCCCGTCCCGCGCGTTAATATATCCGGCCGACCAATATGGCCGACGGACACATTAAAACGCGGGCACGGCCCGTGAGGGCTCGTCAGCCAGATTTTCGGCCGTGGATACCCAAGACCAGGTCACGGCCTCGCTGACCCCGTCCGCGGCCTCGCTGGCGGGCGGGGTATTGTCGAAAGGGCTGGTATACGGGAGGTGGGGCGGGGCAGGTGGTGGCTGTTGACTGAGAGCAAATCCCGGTGGTAAGTGCAAAAGGTTTACCGGGACTTCTGATGCCATGCGGAGCGAGTCCCCCCACCCCATAGTGGCTACCGCGAGAAGGGTGCGGGCCCGATTGTAAAGGGCCTTTTTCTGGATTTCATCTAATCGCTCCCAGTTTGAGGCCATAGTCAGGATTAGATTAATTTCATGAAGATCACGTGCTATAAGTCTGGGGCTCGCTTTACGGGTACTAAGGGCCGTAAATAATTGTAGTACCTCGTGGTCTGGTGGCGTATCCATGCCCTCGGCGGCGTTCGTGGGTAGAAGGGCTGCGAATGACGGTGGTATGACAGCTCCGGGCACCCCACGTTGGTTCATGGCCTGGGTCAGGAGGGCGAATTGTTCCGCCATTGCTGTAATTTCGGCCCGCAATTCCTGTGTTTCGGTGAGGGCCTGCGAGGGCAGTTGCGGGGAGGCCATGGTGGACACTGATTCGTTAAGGGTTTCGAAACGTTCCTCTATTTCAGTTTGTTCTTCCGTTGTAAAGAGATCGTCGCTACGTGGTTCACGTCCGTGTGAACGAGTTTGCATAGCGCACTGCTGCTGGCCTCAAGTACCCCCGACCGAAATCTATAACCGACTGCCCGGTTGTACCTATGTGACTCTTTAGATGATGAGTCATAGCAAAAGCTCTCAAACAAATGACACACTTGTGTGGCTTTTCACCAGAGTGTGTCAGCATGTGTGAATTTAGTTCGCGGCTCCTGGTAAAAGCTTTTGAACAGATGTTACACTTATGTGACTTTTCACCAGTGTGTGTCAGCATGTGGCCCCTTAGAGAACCTTTTGCTGCAAATGGTTTAGAACAAATATGACACTTGTGAGGTGTTTCACCAGTGTGTGTAATCATGTGTGCCTTCAGATGACTTCTCTGAGTGAATGCTTTTGAACAGATGTTGCACTTGTGTGGCCTTTGATCAGTATGTTTCAATATGTGATCCTTTAGAAAACATTTATAAGCAAATGCTTTTAAACACACATCGCATTTGTACCTCTTTCCATCAGTATGTGTCAACATGTGCCTCTTTAAGCTATTATTAAGAGCAAATCCTTTGCTACACATTTCACACCTGTGTGGCCTTTCTCCAGTGTGTGTTAACGTGCGTCTGTAAATTTATATTTTTAGCAAAACCTTTTAAACATAATGCACATTGAAATGGCCTTTCCCAAGTATGTGTTGACATGTGCCTTTTGAGTTTACTTAAATTTAGAAAGGTTTTGGAGAAAAATTCACATTGGTGCTTCTTCTTAAGAGCATGCACCCATTTTATATGACTTGCAAGGTATTCTTTTCTCTTAAATACCTCCAAACAAACATCACATTTGAATTGCATCACCTTGTTAAGGTGCACATGCATTATATGATTTTTTAGAAGGTCCCTTTGTTCAAATACATTGTTGCAAATTTTATACACATTCAGTTGAGTGGCTGAAGCATTTTCTCCTGCATTATCTTGTTTTTGGTAATAATCTGAAAAATTTGAAGGATAAGGTATGGTTGATATTCATTTAATAATATTTTAAAGGTATGCATGTACACATCTTTTCCTGTAAAAAGTCATTTGTCTATGTATGTATGTATGTTAGCAAGTTTAGCTGTGCTGAAATCCCAGGAACAAAGCATCTATCATTAACTAAAGCTGACCTGAATTATGCCTGGGGATAAGGGCTTCTCTGGTTTCGCACCAGGTCATGTTTTGGTAGCACCAATGTTTTGACAGCTAATTCTGCCATCGTCTTCAGGGTGAATTGACATTGCCGGGAATGTGCCCAGTATTTATGTTTGCTGTTGAGTCTGCTGTCTTGTGATTGGTTAAGATGCTTGTTCTCTCGATTCCGTGATCTTTTTGAGTACAGGTTTCCATGCATTACTAATCTGGAATCCGTTGTCTCAATTTACCTGGTTCTTGTTCAATCTTATGTGGACTCCTTCATTGACAATCCGGTCCCAGTATCCATTGGCTGGACAAAGGACCTTTGTCTTTGAGAATTCTATTCTATGTTCTTTTTCGATGCAATGTTCTGCCACCGCCAATTTCTTGGGATAGCACAGGTTGCTTTTCCACTGTTCTCCCGGTTTCCCGCAGATCCGGAATCATGATCTTACATAACTGTTCCACATGGGTTTATATAGTGTTACCTTAGCAAAATAAGTATTTTTTATACAATGACTTCAAGAAGGAACAAGAACATTTCCTAAGCATTTAAAATAAAATTAGCATACAGGGAAAGAAATATATCATTTAAAGAATGATATATTTTTTCCACAAAAAGATTGTTAATCATTAGGCAAATTTTATACTGCTGCTTTTAACATAATGCAGAAAATAAATCAATAGCAATGGATATGACATAACTAGGAAAACCTAGGATTGGGACTAGGAAAGTGAGAGTATACAGCAGTAACATTAAGTTGTGCAATTTATTTGTTATAATTTTTAGACATTTTTTTAAATTTCCATATGATTTTATTAATTTAATAATTGTGTTGGTAACATAAATTGAACATTTTTCCTGGCTAAATTATATGAATAACTGAATTATTTTGTAGCAAATTATTTTTGCAGCTTATTTTAATGTATTATAATTTACTCTTTATGCATTTTGCAGAAGATATTTAATGAAAATTCTTTTTAGTTTCACTGAAAAAAGTAATCAATCAAATTTTAACACCAAATTTTTGCAGCATAAAATATATGTGCTGAATATGACTTAGCTTATCTTGATAACTTATTGACAAGATCAATTGTGAGGCAGTGCTGTGTAATGACCTACTTAAATTAAATTATTCCAAAAAATCCATTTTTATTACTTTTGATTTGGTTACATTAAATGACTTTTTTATACTTTTAATGACTGAAAATAAAAAATATCAAATTTCAGCAAAATTTTATCAAGTTGACCAAGCCAATTAGGTATTTTGCCCTACCAACATATCCCAGGAGGACCTTAGGGATAAATGTAAAATTAGAAGGCACTGAACTAACTCTCATCTTGGGACTAGGTTTTTGTGGCATTCAGATGGAAGACTTTCATTCTCAGGATGTCATCATGTATGTTATTTTTCAGACAACAGTTTAATCCGTGTCAACAAGGGTCTTCAGGTTGAAGTGAACCAGGTCAGGGTACTTCAACCTGAAGATGCTTGTTGAAACACAAGCAAAACAGTTCTCAGAAAAACCACCTACATGTGACATCCCCTGAATGAAGAGTGTAACTCTCATCTTAATCTTTCATTAAATCCATTGTGTAGATATCAAAATTAGAACATAATATTGGCCTGTTAATTTTTCAAAAAGTACATACATCTAACAAGTGCTTTGATAAGCAATTCAAGGTTTATTCCCATGGAAACTGAATGAATTAGTACAGCAGGAAACTAATATTAGGAACAAAAGTATGGGGCAATTAGAAAAAAAAACAAATAAATCCTATCCTGTTGCTTCAAACAAAAGCAGTATATACATAAATAAAGAATAATAGACATGGAAAATGAAAGAAAATAGTCTAACTGTAAATAATGGACATGTAAAAAATAAATGAATGGCATTGATACCTTTCACATGATGTTTAGATCCTACTTAGGGTAAAACAAGATATAGAAAGGGAACATGGTTGTTTTTATTTATTTCATTTATAGTTCTTCACTGATATAGCCCAAAATCAGCATAAAAAATCAGCATAATAGAGTAAAACAAAAGAAGAGACTTGAAAACACAGCATGATTAATATAAGATCTAGTCTGAGTAGCTAAATAAATAATATTAAATATATTAATAAATAATTGCAAAAAAGGATGATAATATTATCATCTTTTTTTGCAATAAATCATACTATTTTAAATGGCCGTTCAGTTATTTTTAAAACAATTTTAAAAAGTTAACCCAGTCTTTCCACAATACATTAGAAGCACTGCAAAGGGTTTATCACCAATAATTCTATTACACCAGAAAGTAGCAAAAGTGAAGTGTCAGCACAGCCATTAGCTGTCCTTACCTTGTTCCTGCAACACCTCCTCTTCCAGTCTTACTTGCATCTGAGGAATATCAGCATTACACTCTTCCTTAATGTCAACTTCTTCCTGACAGGGCATATTTATTTCTGAATCTTCCAAATTATCCTGCAAGATCAAAAAAAAACAACAGATTTTTAGGATACCCATGAAAAATGTTTTTAAAACATGTTATTTTTAAATTAAGATAAAAAAATTGTTAACGTGTACGCATTCTATTAATATATTAAATAATATTTTAGCTGATAGCTCTTGAAAAAAATAATTTTCTTTCTTCAAACAATTTACTTGCATTGGTTAGGATAAAAGGATTGATGTATGCAGAGAGTATGAAATACTTGTTGTGAAGTTGTCAGCCTGTTCAGTTGAGAAACACACTGCATATGACTCTACACAGAAATGCCTCTTGAGACTTGGCCTCAGCCATATTGAAGAGATATTGAGAACCCATCAACTAAGGTCGTACACTTTGCGAACTAGTGCTAACTTCATATGCATTATAATTATGTTTAGGTAATTACCAGTTAAGGTAGGTTATGGATGGACATAACTACCAAATAAATCTTTTGTGACTGCTAAGAAAAAAAAGTCCACTGGCATACTTCACATTAAGTCCCCGTTCATCTCTGAGTACTTCTTCCCTTCACCCAATCCAAAATTCTTTTCTTGTTCATGCCCTATCCTAATTTAACTAACATTCTCTCCTCTATTCGTTTTTAGCCTCCCACTGCCAGACAATATGGCTTTCCTCCAATTTTTCCTGCCTTCATAGGATTTCTCGCACAAACCCATACCCTTGCCCAAAATGCCTAGCACTTCCTGATTTGTTTTCTTTCTGGTCAACTGCCTTTTCTCTATTCTTCTACATACCCTCATTTCAAAAGCCACCAATACTTTTCTGTTAATGTCCCATATCAAATTTGAACAAGTCTTTTCTTTATATCTTTACTCCATGTCCCTGTCATCAAATCCTACCTTTTTAATGCCTCATTTCTTAGTGCAGGTTTTCTTCTTACCTCACTGCTGCATTGACAGTATTGTTGCTGAACACCTCGATGTGAAAATGCTATAGTTTTTGCCCTCCTTTTCCAATGCCTTGCATTTACTTTTCTTGAAAATTGCACAATATATTTCATTATTATTGATTCTTATTCCATATCTATCACATAATGGACAACCCAGCCTTACATCTCATCTGAGCACTGCCCACCAGACCATCTGTCCTTAACTTACACCTTCCCAGTCTGAGATATGTACAGGTTAATGATTAGCCTCCTGTCCATCCTATCTATTCTTATATTCCACATTTAACTCACTAGTTCAACCCAATTCACTATATCAAATGAGCTTTTGAAATCATCAAAACTGATAGGTACATAGTGATTGTAATCTAAATTCCTCTTGATTAATGTTCTGATTACTTCAGAAGCATTATGCATGTCTCTCCCATTCCTGAACCCAGACTAAAAATACCCTAAGTAATTATTTGCTTGACACTATCTTTTTATAGACAATAAAAAGAACCACTTCAGATATGCAGTATTTCAAAGTTATTGTTCTGTAGTTTTCACATAATGTGACCTTTACCTTATTTGGAAAGGAAATATAACTTATCACATAACGTTTTCCTGCCAGATTCCTTCCGCAAAGCTTCTATGAATTAGTCCATATACTTTTCCTCCCATATTTTCCAAACCTTTTGGTAATTCTGCGAACATATTCTCTACCCCTACTGCCTTATTTAACTTGATCTGCTTTAAAGCCCTTTCTATGTCATCATTGGATATACCTGGACCTAACCTATATTCCTCACTGTAAGCTTACTTTTTTATGTATAAACTTGTTTACCTAAGTTCTTAACTGTTCAGTTTTTTGATATTCTATCCATGTTTCTTGGATATTTTCTTTGTCCTAGCTTTCTTTATCTGAGTCAAGTTCTAACACTGTGTTACCATGTTGGCCTAAGTGCTTTAACAGACAGTTTTTCACATTATATCTTTCAATTGTCTTGGATCTGTCCTATGTCAGCTATAAACTTACTCAACATATCTATAATTGTTATAATAGATCTTTTCTACTTACTTTCTGATAATGATTTAACCTTGCTAAATCATACTCTAATTTTGCCCTTCTTCTACAGACTTACCATATCCTTAATCCTGAGAACCGTCATTTTATATGCTAACAAAAATTTAGAGAACCAATAACATCCAAATATAATGGAAAGAGTCAACCCCAGCCGTAATCTTATTAATGGGCAAAGGATGGGTGAGGGAAATTGGGGAAGATATAAGCAAATATATCAATAAAAATTATAAAAATAAATAAATACCTGAAAATTAAACCAATCATAAAGATAATAAAAAAACTAAAATTAATTAAATACCATAAATGGTTAGAACAATGAAATGGAAGACTGCAAATAAATCATTTACTATTTAGCTTTGACAATAAAGCATTGACCTTTGCTAGTCTCAGGCACTCAAACATAAGTAATACAACTAAATTTAGTATAATAATAAATGAAAATTGTTCACGCACTCTTTAACTTGGATATACCATGCAGAATTGATCCTTGCTTCTCGCATGCAGTCAATTGCTATCAGGGCTTACGAGAGGTTTCCCTCTGTGCCAACAGCTCATTAATCATACATAATGAATTAAAATTAAAAATTATAACAAATGAAAAATAATCATGCACCCTCTAGCTCAGAGGTACTATATAGCAAGGATCCTTGTCAGTCTTAAGCACTCACATTCAATCAGGGCTTACGAGAGATTCCCTCTGCACCAGTGGCCCGTGAGGCACCCACAATATAAAAATAAAAACAAAATAATTATAAAATCTCCAGCTTGGATTACTTAAGCAGCATTGATCCTTGCCTGTAACATGTAGGCACACTATAGCACGGCTTACAAGAGGTTTCCCTCTGGGTCAGGGGCTCACTATTCACACAGAGTGAAATAAAATTGAAAATTATTACAAATGAAAAAAAATCACCCATCCTCTAGATCGGATGTACTATATTGCATTGATTCTTGCTATTCTCAACCTCTCCAACATCCATCATCTCTCTTTTCACTATGACCTGCATATGTTTGTTAAAAATGTTCAACAATAATAAAAAATATGACTAGAAAAGAAAAACATAGCACTACATTCACCTATTTCAATACAAGACTCATATCATAAGCAAGAATGCAAAGCTTTTGCCTTTTTCTTTGGAAAGGTATTACATATATGGATCATCGCAAAAAAACTATATAGCCAAAAATATAAGTCTTGCTCATAAAGAACTATGCCGTTAACTTGAGTAAATAGCATTACGTTTAAGGCATGAAACATAAAAATCTGTTCTTGTCATGGTAGTCATGATTTGAAAAATTAAGCATTAGTCATTATGCAACAATTGCTCTTATTTTTCCCTTACCTTAACAGAAGTCTCTTCCTGAATTTGAATATTATGGTTCATTTCATCCTGGCTTGCTGGAATTTCAATATCCACCGGTTCTCCAACATCCATCTTCTCTCTTTTCACTCTGACCTGCATATGTTTGTTAAAAATGTTGAACAATAATAATAAATAAAGCATCAAAATCAACCAACATCAATCAACATCAAAATAAAAGTTGAGTGCTAAATCAACAATTTCTATTGAATGAAAACGGTTGTGATAATTGCAATTCGAAATTAAACAGCAGGGCTTTTGTCCTAATATCTTATGCTTATGGAATAACATGTTTCCATTTAAATCTGTGAGAAGATCATTTATATCTACATATACTTGAGCTCCCTCCCCGGACTACAACCTTGATGTGGTGGAAGGGCTTCTGTGTTCCGATGACCCCTAGAGCTGTGCTGGCGGGAGTAATAATTATTGCTCCTGGTAGGGTCACCCATGCCAGATAGGTCGAAGGTTAGGAGCCAGATGAAAGGTAGTCCACGCAGCGTCTGTTCCTCAGTGAGGCGGCTGCAATGGCATCTGACCCCAGTAGGGCGGCCAGTAAGTGATGGTGTCACGTTTAAAACACTATTGAGGAAGGCAACCGGAAACCACCTCAATTATCATTCCCAAGAAAAATATGATAGACAATAGAGATATTTTGTCCTGGCAACCACGGGGCTTGGCCCAATTGGCAATGTGTTATGCCTGGCAGCGGGGGAGGTAAGGCTTCCGCGGTCATCATCCCACGAAACCCTTGCAAGGGAAAACCACCAGCAGGAGGACAGAAGATGCAGGAGAAGAAGACCAAATTAGTTGAAATAGGAAGGTGGAATGTTAGGACAATGATGAGGACAGGGAAATTGAAGAATGTTAAGCAAGAGATGAAAAGGGGAAAAATAGAAATTTTAGGTCTATGCGAGGTGAGATGGAAGGATAGCAGGGATTACTGGAGTGATAAGTATAGAATAATAAACAGCGGTGGGGACGAGAGCCAACGAGGGGTTGCCATAGTATTAAATGAAGAGGTAGGAAGAAGCGTAGTCAACATAGAGCAGGTAACGGATAGAATACTACTAGTGAAGATAAAAGCAGAACCAATCAACTTAGTTATAACTCAGGTATACATGCCACTGAGCAACCATAAGGAAGAAGAGGTTGATAGGATATACAATCAGTTAGAGGACATGATCGCGAGTGTTCCTGCAGGGAAACATTTGATAGTGATGGGGGATGGAATGTGACGGTAGGCAAAGGAAGAGATGGTGATGAGGTGGGGGACTATGGTTTAGGCACGAGGAATGACCTCGGGGAGAAAGCAGTTGAGTTCTGCAGGAGACAGGGGTTAGTCATCACCAACACTTGGTTTAGACACCACAAAAGATGCAGGTATACATGGAATATGCCAGGTGACTCAGAAATATATCAGCTAGATTATATCCTGGTGAGACACAGGTTTAGGAACAGTGTGATAAATTCCCACAGCTTCCCGGGAGCGGATGCGGACTCAGACCACAATTTAGTTGTTATGAAATGTAGCGTACGTTTCAAAAAGATAAGGCAGGGGCGGCGAGTTAGAAAATGGAATTTAGAAGCATTAAATGGGTTGAAAAGGAAGGAATACAAACAGGCGGTAGAGAAAATCATGGAGGATGGTAAAGGGCTTAGTACTATCGAAGAAAAATGGGAAATGATCAAGAAAGGGTTGTCTAAAGCCGCAAAAGACACTATTGGAACCGTTAACACTAAAAGGACTAGGAAACCATGGATCACGGATGAGATGATCACAAAGATGGATGAGCGGCGAAAATGGAAGAATATAAATACAGAATTAGGCAAAATGAAGTACAAAGAATTGAACAATAAATTGAGGTGGGCAAAAAATAAAGCATAAGAAGCATGGTGGAAGACCCAGTGCAAGGATATGGAAAGTCTGAAGAGGAAGGGTGAAATCAATGCGCTATACAGCAAAGTTAAATTGTTATTGGAAAGTAAGAAAGGAAGAGCTATGCTAACAGTTAGAGATAAGGCGGGTAAGGTAATAGTTGACTCAGGAAAGATCCAAGAGAACTGTATAGTAAAGACCTCAGACCAACAAAGTTAGACATTGAAAAAGAAAATGACATAGAGGCAGACAGCTTAGGTCCAAACAAACTAGACAATGAGATAGAAAGGGCATTAAGGGAGATGAAACTAAATAAGGCCGTGGGGGTAGATAACATTCCCGTGGAACTTTTAAAATGGTTAGGAAAATGTGGGAGGAAGAGGCAAAAGGGGTGATTCGTAGTATTTATGAGCAGGGAATCTGGCCAGAAGACTTAGTGAGATCAGTTTTAGTTCCTATTCCGAAAAAGTTAAAGGCCACGTCATGTGAGGACTATATGACAATTAGTTTGATATCTCACGCAGCTAAAGTTATTCTCAGGAACATAAACAAAAGAATAAAGAGTAGGGCATATGATTACTTAGGGGATGATCAGTTTGGGTTTAGGAAGGGGAGAGGTACTCGTGCTGCCATTGCGGCAATAAGATTATTAATCGAGAGGAATATAGAACAAAACCAGGAGATTATTGCCAGTTTTGTAGATTTTGAAATAGCATTTGATAGAGTGAATTGGGGAAAACTAATGAGTATATTGCAGAAAAAAGGAATAGATTGAAGGGAAAGGAGGCTAATCCGCAACCTGTACATGTCTCAGACTGCTCAGGTGCCGGTGGGAAATTAAAGGATATTAAAATGGTGATATTATAGCATTTTTCAAAGGAACTAGTGTTCTGGGGCTTTTTTGGGCAATTGGAAGTATCCCAATTAGAAGAATTCTAGAGTGAGCCTTGAGGTTGTTATGGATTCTAATATTAAGGGTTGTGGTATATTGTCCAATATAGAAGGTGTGGCTAGGTTGGCACTTCAGACAGTGAACCTCATCATATAACAAGCCTTTAATAATTTTAGTGACTGGATCTTTCAGCTTTAATTTCACATAACTCAGAAACATGATTATTGAAACACTTTTGAAATGTGGGTTTTGTGAAGGTTGGGTGGACAGAGAGAAAAACATATGAGTAATTGCTATTGGTAGATTGAGAGGGAACTACTGGGAAACACCTTAAGGAAGAAGAAATGATGAAGTCCGGGTTTTTGGTCTATCTGATGGTTTCAGCCAAAAGAACATATAAAATGGCATGGTTTGCAGACTAAACTCTAACAAAGAAACTGCCTTTATACCACAATGAACCCTCAAAAAAGGGAGTAAATATATTGAAAGTAAGATATTGAAATGGCATTTACAAATTGCCAACTGAAAACAGTTATTTGCGTTTTGATTTTACATATACTAGATACATATCAACTGATGGCACATAATAACTAAAAACAAAACACTGAGGGCAGTGAAAAGGCTTTTCCTGATGAAAAAGTATACCCACAACAGTGGTAAGAACATCTTATCTTGTTCCAGCAACTGATCCTTTCCCAGGCATCCTTCCTCCCAAGGAATCCTAATTACGCACTCATCCTTAATTTCCAATTCTTAATTTAAAGACAAGCAGAATCATTCATTATTTGAAGGATCTTGCAAGATCAAAGAAAAGCATTAGAGATGCAAAGATGTTTTCATACTTCCATAGTTTTAATGACTGATAGAATTGTTTACATACTCCTAACCACTACTGCAAACAGAGGTACATAAACTGCAGACATTGATGGTCACAATAACTTAAGTGAGGTGATAGGATAACAAAATAGAAAGTGCAAATTCATGTAAAGAGGGAAGATAATTAAAATTCAAATGGCTAAGTTCAACTGTGAACAAAACTGATTTCACAGCAAAGATTGCTAATTATGCTAGCAACATGAATATGAACACTCACCAAATTTTCTGCTTCATCATTGCTGGACCAGTCACCTTGCATTGATTTGAGCATTGGCAATTATGCATCCTAGAGCAACAGAGCAACCACTACAAGTGTCAACCTCCTCTTTGACAGGGATCACATCATTCCGGACATTCACAGCCTTACTCTCTTCAGCATAAAATTTGCAGACAACATGCAATTTATGCAAAATGTCAATAAAGATATGACTTCATTGCAAATAATTTCTGATGTTTTAGCATTGAGTAGCACTTCCTTTGCTAGGAGCACTGCTTCTTCTCTTGGGACACTTGTGAATAAGTTTACAACATCAAATGACACTAATATGGAATTCGTTGGTGGAGTTATGTGTGTTAAGGAATTTGTCAGTTCTATGGAGCTCTTTATGCTATATTTTCCATGAAACTGGGAATTTTCTACAAATTTGCACTTCACAACCCTAGAATTATTTCTTGTTTAATGGAAACCTATATCAACCATTGGAAGGTCTAGCTATGGGCTCCCCCCTATCGCCTCTACTGGCTGAAATATTTCTGAATAACCTAGAAATGGAACTTTTCAAAAGTGAAAATCCTCTTCTCAAAAATAAGCACTACTGGTTCCGTTACGTAGATGATGCATTATGTTTGTGGACAGATACAAAGAGACAAATGGTAAATTTTTTAAAGCTCATCAATTCTTTAACTTCAAGGATTTAATTCACCAAGGAGGTCCAAGAGGGTTTTAATTTGAATTTCCTGGATCTAGCTATTTCCATTAAAGAGGAAAAACACAAATTTTTTATTGAAATCTTGTACAGACCAGGGCATCCATGCATCATCAAAATATGCATTTCACCAAAAACTTGCAGCCTTTTAAAGCATGATACACAGGGCATTAGCTATCCCTTTAGATCCCTCAGCCTTCACATCGGAAATAACCAATTTTAAAAAAATGGCTTTGGCCGATGGGCACACAGAAAAATTGATAGATGACTTGTTAGATAACAAAAGGAAAAAACTTTTATTCAGAGAAATTTATTGTCCCCCACCTAGAGACCTGGAGTCATGGCGACGCATTAAATACGTAGGAAAACCCTCCTTTAAAAAAGACCGTGTACTCAGTGATGATGAACATAAAACCTGCCTTCTACAATAACAAAAACCTAAGCAGTTTGCTACCGGCAGTCAAACACCCCATGAAACCAACCCTCAAGAGTGGGGATTACCAATTGAAATGTTGCGACTATGATGCTAAGTACATTGATCAGACAGGGAGGAGTTTAACGGTTTGAGCGGAAGAACACCGGACAGATTTTATAAAGCATACTGGGATGTCCCAATTTACAACTCATCTTATGAAGGAAGGCCACCGAGCAGATTTCATCCCTGAATTACTGCATGGAGTGAGGAAAGGGATGCAGCTGGATATCTGGGAGCAGTTAGAATTTCTAAATATGGTTAAGAAGAAGGAAGAGATAACTAATGACCACCTCTTCCTTTTCCACTCATCCCTCCTGGACATTCCTATTCTACACCCCAAAAAATCCCCATGACACAAACCCATGCTCCCTTCCCAGCCCTTCCCCCTTCCCCTCTTACACCTCTCCTTTCCTTAATTACACTCCCCCATCTCCCATCCGTTACCTCTACCTAACCAAGTATATAACTCAGATAAATCTATATTGTACCACTAGTCCTGAGGATGTTACAGTGTAACAAAACTAGTCGACCAATAAAGTTTATTTTGTAGAAAGCAATGATAGTATTTTTCCTAAGTCAAAAGGCATCTTTTATATCCCATTTAATCAATTGGGTATTGATGGGAATTACCTCCGGCACCTGTGTGGCTGAGTGGAGGGTGAACTTTGGAGTTCAGATATACTTGATAGATGGTTACAAGTCTTGAATGATCCTCTTGCCACCTCCCGCTTTCAAGATTGCTACAAAGGGAAAGGTGCACATCGTCTTTTTCATTGTCAGGATCTCACTGTTTACCAGCATCGTCACATATGCATTGATCACCAGTGTCAACCACGTGGGCAGGAAGATATAGGGTGCTCCTTTCTGGTCTTAGTTTGTTGGCACCCCAACCAATGGTCTAACTGGGGGATGCAAATCTATATGGATATCTGCTTGTACTAAGGAAGAAGATCCTCCTTCTTCTTCTAGTCCTGGTGACAGTGGCTGCTCCCTTGGCTCCTGTTCCTCGTCTGGCTCTGAGAAACAAAGCCTTCGTCATTGTCATGCATTTCATGCATAGGGAGTTGCAGTGGCAATTGCTATACACTCATCTCTTGGTATGGGTCCATATCAAGTTCACTATCACCCACTGTGTTTGATTCACTTGTCACTATTTCCTGTTTTACACTTTCATTTACCATTGATTGTCTTGAGGACAAGGAGTCTGCCTCCCATTCCTTGGGATCTGAGGGCTCTGGAATTTATGGAACTCAACAAGGACCCCAGGTTCATTAGCCATCTTGTTCAGATCACTTGGTGCCACAGGGTGTGATGGCATGGGCATAGGCATTTGGCACAGGAATGCATGTCCGTAAACCGTCCTCTGCCCTGAAAGGGCTGCCTGGATCGCTGAGTATAGGCATTGTTGGCTCCTGCTTGTCTGCTGGGCTATCTTGCCGGCTGGTATAGTTGTTGTGCTGGAGCTTGTTTTAAAACGGTTGGCTGTAGCTGGATAGTATTCCAAGGCAGCCGTAGCAGGGTGTTACCCATTATTTCTTGTAATTGCGTTGCTGTTTCTCAGCCATGTGCCTGGAGGATAGCAAGTACCTGGATTCTTTTGTATACTACATGTTTTACCAGGCCCAGGAGCATCATTCAATTGGCCACAATGGCTACCATTACATGAAACTTGTTGAGGTCATGCTGGGCCACCTTAGATGAATTACTGCCATCCTTATCTTGATAGCAAAGGGTGAGGACCTCATCATTGTCCTTTGGTGGGGTGATCCACGTGGCCGGGCTTGCGGAGCGTAGTGCCACAAACATCTTCTCCAGTGCCATCCTTGGTGCTGGTGGTAGCAGTGTTATGGATCTTGCTGACTGACTAGATTTGTGATTGCTTAATGGTCTGCATCTCTTGGGACAAGGACTCAAATTTTGTCTGCAGGGCTGGAGCCCATGTAGGTGGCTCCTTATATTGCTTCTGCTGAAATAAATTCACTTGAATATCTTACAGCCTCAGAATTATTCATTATGGATGCATTATTCTATGAGGAAATTATTCCAAAGTTAACTAAATGTACAGGGACTCTAGTTCTTCAATATCAACCATTAAAAACTAGGAAGCTTAATTAAAACATGATCTCATATCCCTTGGAAATGATCCACCTGGAGAATGGCCATAAATTGAAGCAACACATTAAACATCGAATGGCCACAAGTTTATTACAAGAATAAGGAGCAAAATTACTTTAACAAGGGATTAGGGATAGGAAATATCTGGGCAAGGTGAATCCCGCATTTGCTGAAAGCCATTTACCAACAAATCTTCCAACAAATTTTTAGCAATGTTTCAAACAATTCAAGAGGAAACTGATCCATTTTTTGCTATGAATTATCAGAATTAATGAGACATGGCTCCTAACACTACCAGCAAGAAACAAAATATCCATCAAAGCCTTCCTTGACAGCCAGGATCTTAGTGCTAAAAATACCCAAGTAGAAACATCTATTTTGGCAAAGTGCCTTGATATGCAAACCCATCCGGAACCCGAAGTTGTGAATGTCTAGATAAGTGAATCTTCTAGGTAGTCTCCCCTATTTCCCTTTCTTCCATCAAGAGATGGTCCTCATGAATGAATTACTTCAATGCTAGTTTATCCTGCTGCTTCCACAAAAAGTAACAGCAATCAAACCTATTTTTGTGCAGAGCCTGATACTTCAAACTGCAAACATCCCAACCCACACTCTTTAAGATGAAGTCAGCAATACAATCTCCAGAGTTGTACAGACTTTGTTGAGACGATGAAAATGGAACACTGCCTTGTAATCATTTTTGTTTCTGTTGCCATCCATCCTATCTAATGAATTTCGCCCTGTGTAATGGATTACATTGTCAGCAGTTCTCTGTGAGTTAGAAATCGGTTTTTTTCTGCCTTTGGATTATAAGCACATTGCCGTAGCCTAAAGGAAAGGGGAAAAGTCCCAATTTGACTAAGTGAGATCAGCCTTTTCAACAAAATGGAGCTATGCAGAGTCTGAAAAAAAAATTTGCAATTCACTGGTTTTTATTTAATTATTTATAATATTTTCTGCATGTCTTTTTGATTCTTTATTATGTTTAAATATCGTTGTTTAATTGAAAAATGTTTTTAAAAAAACATTAATTTTGTGTCTAAAAATCTAAATATAATTACTAAAAAAATATTCTTCAAATTTATGATACTGTAGTAATTTCATTAATTTTTCAGATGATGTAAATATAGTACATCATTATTAACTATAATATTAGATTTTAAAATAAAAAAACTGCATATGGATATCTAAACAAATAACTTTGTTTTTTTTCTAAAGTGATACATTTTCTTAAATTACCCTTCGCACTTCTCACTAGTACCCCTGAGATCCCCAACGCACTAAGAGGGTTAATTATTGTTATCATGATATACAAAATTATGCTGAGATTTGTCACTTTATCAATTATTTTTTATTTCAAGAAATTACATAAAACAGGATAATAATGTCACTTTGTTACAAAGTTGTAATAAAAGTTTTATAATCCTTTCCATAGAGTGAAATAAGCTCTAGGATCTTACATTTTTATGATCATTTTGCAGAGTGTCTTCATGTGTGTGATAAGGTGAGTACGCTGTATGAATGCTTTTGAACAGACATTGCACTTTTATGGCCTTTCACCAGTGTGTGTCTTCATGTGTCTCTTTAGAAGATTACCCAAAGCAAAAGCTTTCAAACAAATGCCACACTTGTGTGGCTTTTCACCAGTGTGTGTTAGCATATGTACCTTTAGTTCACAGATCTGGATAAAAGCTTTTGGACAGAAGTTGCACTTGTGTGGCCTTTCGCCAGTGTGTGTCATTATATGTGTCTTTAAATGACTTCTCATAGCAAATGCCTTTGCACAAATGTCGCACTTGTGCGGTTTTTCACCAGTGTGTGTCAGAATGTGGCCTATTAAAGAAGCTTTTGTTGCAAATGGTTTAGAACAAATATGACACTTGTGTGGTGTTTCACCAGTGTGTGTAATCATGTGTGACTTCAGATGACTTCTCTGAGCGAATGCTTTTGAACAGATGTTGCACTTGTGTGGCCTTTGACCAGTATGTGTCAACATGTGATCCTTAAGAAAACATTTATAAGCTAATGCTTTTAAACACACATCACATTTATACCTCTTTCCATCAGTATGTGTCAAGACATGCCTCTTCAAGCTACTATTAAGAGCAAATCCTTTGCTACATATTTCACACCGGTGTGGCCTTTCTCCAGTGTGTGTTAACATGTGCGTCTGTAAATTTATATTTTTAGCAAAACCTTTTAAACATAATGCACATTGAAATGGCCTTTCCCAAGTATGTGTTGACATGTGCCTTTTGAGTTTACTTAAATTTAGAAAGTTTTTGGAGCAGAATTCACATTGGTGCTTCTTCTTAAGAGCATGCACCAATTTCATATGACTTTCAAGGTGTTTCATTCTCTTAAATACCTCCAAACAAACATCACATTTGAATTGCATCACCTTGTTAAGGTGCACATGAATTACATCATCTTTGAGAAGGTCCCTTTGTTCAAATACCTTGTTGCAAATTTTACACACATTCCGTTGAGTGGCTGAAGCATTTTCTCCTGCATTATCTTGTTTTTGGTAATCATCTGAAACATATGAAGGATAAGGTAAGGTTGATATTCATTCAAAAATATATTCCTGCAATGAAAAAAATTGTTTAAACCAGTTTGGATAAACGTATTATTTTAAATAATTTATTAAAGGTATGGATGCACACATCTTTTCCTGTAAAAAGTCATTTGTCTATGTATGTATGTATGTTAGCAAGTTCAGCTGTGCTGAAATCCCAGGAACAAAGCATCTGTCATTAACTAAAGCTGACCTGAATTATGCCTGGGGATAAGGGCTTCTCTGGTTTCGCAACAGGCTAGGTTGGGTAGCACCAACATTTCGACAGCTAATTCAGCCATTGTCTTCAAGGTGAAGTGACATTGCCAGGGTTGTGCCCAGTATTTATATGTTTGGCTTGGAGTCCGCTGTTTTCTGATTGCCAGAGCCTACATCCTGTTTTTGTCCACCATATTGAAAAAGATTGGCAGGATTCTTAAGAAACATAAGGTGGAGACAATACATAAACCTCAGAGCAAGTTGAAATACTTCTTATCCACCTTGAAGGACAACCAGAATCTAAAAAGAGCTGGAGTTTACGAAATCCCCTGCGAGTGTGGGAGATCATACATTGGGGAAACGGGGAGAACAGTGGAAAAGCAACTCATTGAAAACAAGAGATGTATCCAACTCTGCAACACCAATGAAATTGGCAGTGGCAGAAAATTGCATCGAAAAGAAACATAGAATAGAATTCTCTAAGGCAAAGGTCCTTTGTCCAGCCAATGGATACTGGGACCGGATTGTCAATGAAGGAGTCCACATAAGATTGAACAAGAACCAGGTAAATTGAGACAACGGATTCCAGATTAGTAATGCATTGAAATCTGTACTCAAAAAGATCACGGAATCAAGAGAACAAGCATCTTAAGCCATCACGAGTCGGCAGACTCAAGAGCAAACATAAATCCCGGGCACATTCCTGGCAATGCCAATTCACCCTAAAGACGATGGCAAAGTTAGCTGTCGAAACGTTGGTGCTACCAAACCTGACCTGGTGCAAAACCTGAGAAGCCTTCATCCACAGTATTTGCTAGGAAAGCTTCAGATCATTCTGATTAATGCTTTCTAGCACATTTTGTTTTACCTTCGTCAGAGTCAATATGTTTTTCTCAGGGTAGGGGGAGTGGAGAAATGATGTCATGCTATTTTTTTTCAAAAATTGCATCACAAAGAGAAGGGTATGAGCCCAATTTGGCTGCAATAAGGTATGAAAATCTTTCTTTTCAAATGCAAATCTTCAGAAAAAATCAACCAAAAAGAAATGCAAGGAAATTCCAGACATCTTACAGAGTTGATCAATGGTTCTGTGATGATCTTCACCAAAGGGTGTATTGATTTTGTCAATATTTTCATCAGCTGCTGATGTTGAATGGTAACCTGAATTGGGTTGGTCTTTTGAATTGAATCGGTTCTCAAAAGTATAAATCATTCATAGACTCTGGGTTTCCTTAGAAGAGATTGGCATAACAAGTCTTGAGCATTACTAATGGTTGCACTGGTATTTCATCCAACACGAAATAAAATTATACTGCTGTATTTTACTCTGAATAGTCCATCATCATGTTTTCTGCCAAAATGAAAAAAAATTGTTCCACTGAAACAGCTCTTATTGACTACTGCATCCCAATTTCTGTTACCTTTGGGTCCTCGTTTGTGTATCTCAAAATTTTACCCTTTCTGTTGTTACGTCAATTGCTTACTTCATCCATCATGCTTAATCAAGAAGCACCTTATCCTTTCTAAGTACATAAAGTATGTACTATGAGTCACTCACAATATCTTCAATATCTCCCCAATAAATGAGAGATAAAAACTATGTTATTTACCTTGGTAATATTTTATTGATAAGATTTAAACTGATATTGCTGAGCAAAAAAGGAATATAGCATGGCCTTGAAGTAAAATGAACTCGGGTTTTTTATTGCAAATAAACAACCAATAAAGGAAAATAGCTAATAAAAGGGTTTATAATTGTCTCACATAACTGTTTCACATGGGTTTACTTAGTGTTACCCTGATATTAAAACCGTTTTTTTTATACAAGGACTTCAAGAAAGATCAAGAAGAACATTTCTGAAGTATTTAATAGCACACAGGAAAGGAATTATATCATTTAAAGAATGATATATTTTTCTCTGTGAAGAGAATGTTTAAAATCAGGGAAATTTCATATTGCTGCATTTAATGTAAGGAAGAAAATAAATCAATAACAATGGATATGACATAATTAAGAAAAAAATAAGATTTAGACTAAGAAAATGAGTGAGTATGCAGCAGTTAACATTAAGTTGTGCAATTAATTAGTTTTAATTATCATACATTTCTTAGGGTTTTCCAGATGATTTGAACTATTCAATAATTGTGTTGGGAACATAAATTGTACATATTTCTTGGCTAAAATATAATGAATTACTTAGTGGCAAATTATTTTTGCAACTTATTATGATGAATTATAATTAACTCTATATGCATTTTTCAGAAGATATTTAATTCAAATTATTTTTAGATTCATGAAAAAACTAATTAATAAAATTTTCCACCAAATTTTTGCAGTACTAAAGGTATCCAGTATGTCTTAGCCTATCTTGATAACTTATTGACAAGATCAATGGTGAGGCAGTGCAATGTAATGACCTTCTTAAATTAAATTATTTCAAAAAATCAATTTTCCTTACTTTTGATTTGATTTCAATGAATGACTTGTATGTACTTTGATTGGCTAAAATAAAAAATATCAACTTTTGGCAAAATTTAATCAAGTTATAAAGCAAATTGTCTATTTTGCCATACCAAAATATCCCATGAGGACCTTAGGGTAAAATTAAAAGGCACTAAACTAACTCTCATCTTAGGATCATAGATTTTTATAGCATTCAGATGAAAGACTTCTAATTCTCAGGATATCACCATGCAGGTTATTTTTCTGACAACAGTTTTGCCTGTGTTTCAATGAGCAACTTCAGGATCAAGTAAACCAGAACAGGTTACTTAGCCATTAAGATGCTCATTGAACCACAGGCAAAACAATTGTCAGAAAAAAAACTTATATGTGGACATCCCAAGATGGAGAGTCTTAATCCAATCTTAATGTTTCATTAAATCCATTGTGCAGACATTACAAATACATCAAGAAATTTTGCATTTCAAATTTTTAAAAAGCTTAATATTTCTCACAAATGCTTTGGTGAAAGGTGAAAACAAGATATTGAAATGGGGAAATGGTTGTTTTGGGTTTTTTAAGATATCATTCTTTACTGATAAAATCTAAAATAATAATCTTTTATCAAAACAAAAGAAAAAAGCTTAAAAACAGAGCAAGATTAATAAAAGATCTAGTCTGAGTCGCAAAATAAATAATATAATATACATTTATAAATCATTCTAAAAGCAATGATAATATAAACATTTTTTTTGCAAATTATCAAACTATTTTAAATGGCCTTTCTGTTATTTTAAAAACAATTTTAAAAAATTAACCCAGTTTTTCCAAAAAACCTTAGTAATACTGCAAGAGTTAATTTTCAATGGTTATATTACACCAGAAAGAAGAAAAATTGAAGTGTCAGCAAAGTCCTTAGCTCTCCTTACCTTGTTCCTGCAACATCTTCCCTCCCAGTCTTTCTTCCATCCGAGGAATGTCAGCATCACAATCTTCCTTATTATGAACTTCTTCTTCAGGGGATATATTTATTTCTGCATTTTCCAAAGGATCCTGCAAGATCAAAGAAAAAATATCACAGATTTTCAGGATATCATGAAAAATATTTTTGCTAAACATGGCTTTCTTTGAAATGAAGAAAAAAACTGTTAACATGTTTGCAACATAATACATATTTTAGCTAATAGCTCATGAAAAAAATCCCCTAAGTAATTATTTGCTCGATTCTATCCTTTTGTTGATAATCCCAAGAAGACCACTGTAGAAGTACAGTATTTCACACTTATTGTTCCGTAGCATTCACATGTGAATGTGAACTATACCTTATTTGGAAAGAAACTAAAATTTATCAAAAAACTTTTTCTGGCCAGATTCCATCCTCACACCCACTATTAATCAGTCCATTTACTTTTTCTCTCATATTTTCCAAAACCTTTAGGTAATTCTGCAAACATTGTCTATCCATTCCATCTTATTTAAATTAATCCGCTTTAAATACCCTTCTATGCCAACATCGGATATGCCTGGACCTAAGCTATCTTCCTCACTGTAAGCTTACTTTTTCATGCATAAACTTGGATAACTTAGGTCTTATCCATTCAGTTCTTTTATATTCTTTCCAAATGTCTTTATCTAAGTCAAGTTTTTTTACTGTGCTACCATGTTGGCCTAAGTTCTGTAACAAATGGTTTGTCACATAATTCCTTTCAATTCTCTTGGATCTTTTCTATGTCAGCCATAATCATGCTGAATTTATCTCTTATTGTTTGAATAGATCTTTCATTTTTACTTTCTGATAATGATTTAACTTGCTGAATAGTACTTAAATATTTCTCATCTTCTGTAAACTTACCATATACTTGCATAATCCTGAGAACCCTTATTTTATAATCTACCAAAAATTCAGAAAACTAATAATCTCTGAAAATAATGTGATGAGTCAATACCAGCCGTACTCTTGTAAATGGGCAAAGGATAGATGAGAGAAATTAGAGAGGATATAAGCAGTAAATCTCTAAAAATATACAAATAACTGAATATAACCAATAAGAAAAAAAATAAAAAACTAAAAATAATTGAAATAATTCGATACCATAAATGGGTAGAACAATTAAAGCAATTAATTACAGTGTTTTCCTCCAGTGCCGTTTTATTGCCGTTTTATTTAGACGTAGTTATAACCGTTTAGTTAGATCCATTTTTTTCATGTGTACATGCATACTTATTTATATGATGATTTTTTAGGGCCCGTGGAGCTTGAGACGTACGTATCTTTTCCTCCTCCTCCTCTCAGATTACCCACATAATTATCATTTTCTAAATATATCTGCTTAATTAAGTAAATGCAATTAGTTTATCACCACATAAGTTTATTTCAAAGTTTTCCGACGTAAGAAATTAATGAACATTATTTCCGATTTGCTATTATTCTTCTTAAAATTGTTATGCCGGGAACCTATTTGTATACACCTAATATCCTTTTAACAAGATTGAAGTTTTCAGTTTAAATACAAAATAAAATACACCTTTTTGTTTACGGGTTTGATAATGTTGAATTTAATGTCTCTTATTTAAAAACACAAGAATTTTTTTCATATTTCGGCAGTGCAAAAGTACTGTAAGTATACAGGAATGCCACAATCTATTGAGTGGGAGTTTAAATAATTTAAAAATATTGAAAAATATTTGAAAATGGTGATCACCTAGCGCCGCAACAAAACAGAATCGATTCTTGAACTCGCACTTAGTCATCGATTCACAACGAACGACCCATCGAAATGTAGTCGGCCATTTTGAAAGTCACTGTTTTCGTGAAGTAAATGTTGACAGTGTGAAGTGCTCCAAAGATGCCTTGACACGAAAGTTTAAAGTGTAGATTATGTCTTAGCCGTGGTGGACGGTTCACAAACATTTTTTATGAAAACAACGATGCTGAGAAATTGGTGCGGGAAGCAATAGAAGAGTTGTTGGAATTGAAAGTAAGATATCCGTTATATGTTTACGTATTATTGATAATGATGCTTTTATAGTAAATATGTCACGAAATGTGCGACAATGCCCATTTTTAGAATAAAAAATCATTCAAGTTATTCATATAATGATTGGAGCCCCATTGAGAGCGAATGTTTAAGGTTTAATACTTTGATAATCATGTTTTTATAGGTAGTCAGGGACAGGAACAACCCGTGGTTGCTGTGCTACAAATGCTTTAAATTGCTGACGGATTTCTACATGTTTAAGCAGCAGTGCCATGAAAACCACCATCTATTGAACAGGCAAAGGACAAAGAAACATGACGAGAGAAAACTCCGTCGCACAACGGTGAGTCGAGTTCAATTTTGGTTGGTATTTTGTAATGTTATGAGCAATTTCCTGGAAAATTACGCATAATATTTGAAACTCTTTGAAGTAACGGTCTTTAGAACGGTGAGTCGAGGCCAAGCAATTATGGTTGGTATTTTGTAATGTTATGAGGAATGTTATGGATAACGTTAAGCGTAAACGGAAATAAATTAATTAATGAACATATTTATTTTTAATAAGTGTCCTCGCTATTGTACGTAAATCTTACGGTCTTATTACCACGTGACTAATACTGGAGTTTATATAAAAATTGGGAATTGACTACGCTCCTGGTAACACATAAAGCAATTTTATTCTATATTTAATGCCAAATCTCAAGTAAGTGTACTAGGGTTGAATTTTACTAAAGGTGTAAAAATATTAAATGCATTTTTGCAATCAGTTTTCATAAATTGTGAGTAAACCAAAAGGGATGATAATATACAAATGTCCGTGTAAACAATGATATCTGGTATTAAAATAAGATCTTGGAGTACTAACCTACAGTATTATTTTTATTCGTAATTTTATTAACTCGTTCAATTTTAAGGAAATTGCCTCTAATATTTGTAACTCTATGAAGTAAAAGCACAATAAACTCGTTGATAGCACTTATTTAGTGATGTTAAAGGTAATTCGTAGGAATTATTTTGTGAAGCTTAACCATCTAGTCATCATAATTTTAAAAAGATAAAAAATACAAGTGTTGAGTGGAATGTTGGACATAGATTGATCCTCTTGATATATTTTATTAGTTAATATATTTTTTCAATTAATATCTTCTATTTTAATAAAAAACATATAATTAAGAATTTTTTTGAATTTTTTTGTGAACTGTTCATTAATATTTTTAAAACTCAAAAACTAAGGCTTCTATTAACTTGAGTTGCAATAACCCTATTTAAATAGTTATTAATATCTACTAAAGGCTGTATAATTGTAGGCTGCTCAATTTCATTTTACAGCATTTCACTTATCATTTTTTCCAGGGTGTTACTACTACCTTATTTTCTTATTTACCTACCTTGTTTTCTTATCTACTGAAGAAAATATATTTCCCAATAATCGTGTCACATTAATTTTAATAAATTTCATTGTTGGTTTATTGTAGAAGAATCTAAAGGTAGAGACAGAGTCAAATCATGCCTCCAATGATAGTGATGTGGGAGTTGCCAATTTGCGGGTGGTCACTAGAGCATCAAGCATATTAGGAAAAATATGCAATCCCAGTGTAAACAAAGTAAGAACTCATTGAAATTCTAAAATTGATACCTTCATCCTCTGGATTCTATGGAAATGAATTTTGGTAACAATTTTGAATAAATCCATCAAATTAAAGAATTTTTATTCAGTGAATTAAGAGAAACTGAGATTTTTCTGAATCCTTCATACTTGTCAATAATGGTCTGATATTATGTATCTTATCTCTTAAATTCTCATTTTTAATGCTGTAATCAGCTAAAAGGTGGTGTGGTTTTGCATTTTCAAATTACATCCTTAAATGATTGCTTTTGCTGTTATATCTTGCAGTGCTTCAGATATAAATTATGCCCCCACAGGTAAAACATTGATACTCTCAAATGATATCCATAAGATGTTAAGAAAAAAGCACTGCCGTGTAATTTTGTATTGCATTCATGCATAGGAAATATATATGCATAAAAATGTCAAGGAAAACGTTTATCAAGAATTTAAAATTCAATTTCAATGTGCATACACTTTTTAAAATCATTTTCAATATTTATATTTTGAACAATTAGTTTCAGATCACAGTTAAAAAAGAAATTTCAGATAATGAAGATCAGGAAACTGTTGAAATGACAGCTAGGCTAAAAATAGGAGACCACATTATGGATAATCATGAAGAAGATTCTATTCAGGTAAGGAAGACATTGGAACATGTTGACATTTTCAAAGCTTCTCCCAAAGCTTTTGTTATTTAGCAAATACTTATTCATTTGCATTTGAAAAGACTTTAGGCCCTGGTTTTTACTTAATATAAGAAATTTGGTTACATATAATTTTCTATCAATAACTGAAGTTCCATATTTTTACTGTTTAATAATTAGTCAATTAACTCAGGGTATCATAGTGAAGACAGAGGAACTGGATGTGGAAGACCAAGAGGCCAATGAAATTACATCCAGCGAGGGAGATGCGGACCAAAATGTCAAGAATCTGGAAGGAACTTCTCTTGAGGAAATTAATGAACTAAATCTGTGATATTAGTGCTATTATGGCTCATGCTTTTTTTTTCAACTCACAAATACTTACAGTAAAAAAGTTTTCTGTATGTCATTTTATAAAATACAATACTTTACACTAAATCTTTGATGCACAAATAGTTATTTATGAAAACCACTAATTTTTTTTTCTTTAAAGATTATCATAACCACACATCTGTGTAATTACTTGCTAATCAAAAAGACAATAATGTTATATTACTGCTTATTATATAGAGAATGTGTTTTTATTGCATGTGATGTGTAAGTATCTTGCAATGCAAGAAGGTATATCTAGGAATAAATATAGAAGTAAAATAATAAATGAAACAATTACTGTAGTATGACATTGCATTAAGAAGGTTTTGTATAAAAGTTATCAGACCATATTGGTGGAAGTTTAAGGTAAAGATAGTTGAAATTTGCTTAAATGAAATTGATTAGGACATTGCCAATCATCAAGTCATCATTAGAAATAAAGGCAAATTGCAAGAAAAAGGCATTCATAATATAAGTGATGTAATTACTTATTTAAATTCAAAAATAAATAACTTGATCTTCGGGAATCATTTGATGGATTATTGATTGTAATTCTTATTAAATTCATAATATAGAATAATTCTTGTTCAATGATTCTGTACAGTCCGACATTTATCTGATTCTTTCATGCATGTCAACTAAAGGCCTGATATAATTTATCTAATCTCTTCTGTAGTTCTCATTTATAATGTTTCAATTATCTAATGAGAGTTTATTTTTCATTTTAAATATGTTTCCATCATTTATTTGTTTTGTCTTGATACCTAGTGATATTATACATAAAAAATAATTGCTCAAGGTAAATATTGCAAATTTAATACCAAATGCAATTTTAATCAATTTTGAATTCCATTTATACTAAGAAAATTCATAAATACTTAAATTATACCTAAAATCATATATTTTTACTGTTTTCTCACCGTTTAACTAACTTTGCAGAGGATTGTAGACATGGATAAAATAGCAATTGAACAGCAGGAAACTGTTCCAGCTAGGCATAGGGATATGGACAACAACATGGAGATTCAAGAAGGGACTTCTGAGGTATTTAAGAAATATTATAACCATAATGGCACCAATATAACCAAATTTTTTTGGTAATATATGTGCTGTTATTGTAAATGCTTCTTTTTACAACTCGTGAATATCCCAAAATAGAACAGATATTTGTTTGGCATTAAAGAACCCTATTAAAATGTCTTTGTAAGAGTTTTCATTTTGAAGGAACAGTAATAGGTAGCATGGTAAGGCTAATTGGAGGTGTAATAAAGTGTCAAATGTTTTTTATATAGATTCATGTATTTTCTGTTTGTTATAATAACATTGTTGATATTTTCTTAGCCCATTCAGCACTCTAAGGTAAAAAAATATATAATGCAGTTGATTCCTCAGGTACAAAGTTCAGAATGACCCTGTCCTAAGCATAAAATAAAATGACAGGTACTTCTTTCACTCTTAAATTTCCTGATGGAAATATTTTTAATAAGGAAGAACTCT
Organism: Hetaerina americana; assembly: GCF_022747635.1. NCBI lineage: Eukaryota > Metazoa > Arthropoda > Insecta > Odonata > Calopterygidae > Hetaerina > Hetaerina americana. Next base: position 307,047 of record NW_027286481.1, on the reverse strand, counting down.
ATTTATGTTAACATATAAAATATTCAAGATTATATTACTTAATTTTCATATTTTTCAATTGCATTCTTAACTGTTATCTTCTTTTAAATGTTGCAGACAGCCATAGCTGCAGACCTTACTCTGTTTATGTTAAACTACAAAATATTCCAGACAAAACTGTTAGTCTTTTATGTTAGCAATTTTTTTTAATAAATGTGTGCACTGTCATATTGCCAACCAACATAATCTGTAGTCAAATTGACCAGTACCTGTTGGTTCAGAATTCAGCAGCTCACTAATTTTTTGCACAGGGAAATGAGTTCCATTCTTTGATGAATTAAGATGAAGGAAAAACACTGACCTTACGTTAGATGTGAATATCTCAAACCTGTAAGTTTTTGATATATTATGTTAGAAAAAAGTCTTATACGTCAATAATCATTTTAATTATCCAATTTTTGCTTATATTCCCTTCCCAATAATGTTATAGATTAAAATAAAACCTTTAAGATAATTTGACAAATGGCCATACAGTTGAAACAGCCATATTTCCTGGTTTTGATGGCCTAGCAAATATTTCTGAGTACCATTCAAAGTTTGCTATTTCTATGCAAACGTAAATGATGCATAAAATTTCTTATTCAGAAACAATATGTAACCTAGAGAAAGTTTATTATCTTTTCTCTCTATGTTATCCCTATGAATATTATAATTTTAAGTATTTCTAATATAGGGCTTATTTTTAGGTGAACTTTATATTTAGTTATCAAACATCTTGGTGGTAATTATGATTATTTATGTTTATTAAGGAGCTGTGTGTGCTCCCAAGCCTTCGGATGGATTCAGAGATCCATGTTGTTGATTTGGTGAATGGTAAAAGAAGAAATTTGATGGTGTTGAGAAGTTCAATGAAACTTACTGACCATTCAGTTGAAAAGGCATCAATTGAGGAAGATGACAATTATTTAGCGAATACTAATTTGAATTTGATGGATGATAATAACTATGAAGAAGTTGAGATTCAGGTAAGGAAAGAAAGCTTTTATGCATTGCTTTTATAACCAACCCTCTTTCATAACAGTATGCATTATGTTTTATCCTGAGTGCAAGGCTTTTCAATCTTAGGTAGTGTTATGAGATGAAATGGCCTTTCATGTGGCTCTGCATGCCTAAATCCTTCTTTAAATGAGACTGACATAAAAAAATCTATTATAACTTTATTGAATAATACTTTCATGCAATTTAACTATTAACAGTATCAAATGTTCTGTGCTTAAGATAATGAAAGACTAATAAACGATTTAAGTATCAGAGTAATTTGAAGAAATAGATCCCAAGATGTATGTTCCTGATTAAATTATTTTGAAATTTTGACCATCTGTCATAATAGATAAGAATAGGTATCCTTGGCATTAGTATCATGATAGATGAGGAGAGCTTAAGGTAGTATTTTTCAGTGATAATTTGGAGCTGCCAATGCTCAAAATGACCAGGTTGTATTCTTGATGAAGATCATGATTCCAATTAGGCGATGTAATGCCTTCTTATAATTTGTTCAAGTAGCTTATTACTATGAGAACAATAAGCCGCCAGACCTATTCTCTGTATTGCATGTTATTTAATTTAATTGGAATGCCAAAACTATTATTCACAATGTTGAGGCATTTTCTTGTTAACAGTATCCATGTTAATCCATGCATATCAAAGGTTTACTTAAATTTTAACAGTAAGCTCTTTTATAATTGACCTTCTCTAAACATGGATTGAAACACTGGCAATATCATTTGATGTCAGAAAGTTCAATGAATGATATTAATGCTTTTGAAGAAATTAAGACAAATGTTCTATATAAATACATGCTAAAATTATTAATTTAAATTGAAATGTAAAATTTTAAACCTTGGGTAGTTTTAAAGATTAGGTTTGAAAGTTTTTGGGCATTTTATTAATGTTTGACATGGATGCAATCTACATTGGTTATGTTAATATTTTTCAGGATGATTTAGAAGATTTAGAATTGCATTTATCCTCTGATGAAGAAGTAGATAATAAGGAGGAATGTGATGATGTTACTTTGCAGGAGATGGGCGGAGGTACATCGGAACAGTTGAAGACACAAGGTGAGGGGAGCTGGAGACTCAGTTGTCTTCCTTTTGCATTTTGAATATTTTAGAAATACCTAAAATGTCAAATACAATGTTATGACTAATTACAAAAATTGATGGGTTAATATTTAAAACAGAATAAACTTGTAACAAAATTATCATTATCAGGTAATCTACCAGTCAATGTAGGTTTATGGATAGACATAAATACTATTTAAATAATTTATAACGCCTAGCAAAACACAACATCCTACGCTATATCAGGTCCCTCTTCAGCTCTGAGTACTTTCTTCTTCCCATCATCCTGTGTAACATCCTTATTCTGTTCCTTCCCTTTCCTGGTTTGCCTCACATTCCATCCTCCATTAGTCTTCAACATCCGACTGCAAGTTAATAACCCCTTCAGCAACTTTTCCTCCCTCCATAAGATATCTCCCAGCAAACCTCTTTCTTTCCTACTATACCAAGTACTTCATCATTTGTTTTCTTCTTTTTCCATTTAACTTTCTCCATTCTTCTCCACATCCACATTTAAAGATCCTTCAGTCAATGTCTATCCTGTTTCAATGACCACATTTCTGCACTGTATATAGCTATCCTCTATATCAAAGTTTCCTAAAGAGTCTTTTCATAATGTCCTTCCTCAACTTTCCTTTGCCTAATGCAATTCTTATCCTTATGTCCCTATTATTTTTACTGTGTTGGTCCAATCAATACTGAGATAGATAAACTTTTTCCAGCTCTAGTTTTTACCATCCTATTTTAATGTTTTAACTTAGCTTTTTTCTTTCTAGAAAATGGCATACCCTTTGTTTTATCAATATTGATTGTCATCCCATACCAGTTGTACTGAATTGCCAATTTACTAAGCAATGCTTGCAACCCCTTGGCTTATTGCCATACTAAAGCTTATTCATCAGCAAACTTAACTGATTTTATGAATTTCCTGCCCACTATCATTCCTACCATCAGTTCTTCCCATGCCTCTTTATTCATTTCCTTGGCATACATGTTGAACAGCAATGGTGATAATGGACAACCATGCCTTGCACCTCTTTCTAACACTGCCCATCTGGACTCCTCATTCCTTACTTGCACCTGAGCAGTCTGAGACATGAACAGGTAGCAGATTAGCCTCATTTCCCTCTAATCTATTCCTATTTTTGGCATTATACCTGGTGGTAATGTTCTTTATTCCTTTTGAATAACAATCTCATTGCTGCAATGGCATCACATGTACCTCCCCCCTTTCTATACCCAAACTGATCATCCTGTAAGTTATTGATTGCCTTACTCTCATTCTTTTTGTTTATGATCCCAAGGACAACTGTAACAGAAGATGTTGCAAAATAAAATGCTCTCTTTCAGCCATTGGCAGGGCCAAAATCCTAAAAATAAATAAAATAAAGTGCATATTATAGATTTCATTTCAATGCCGCAGGTTGTTATTTGTTAAGTCCCTCTTGTTTTCAAACTTTAATAATTTGAGTACCAATCTGATACATATATTGAACCGTAAATTTCCATGGTATCCTTTTTTACATTTCATACTAACAGTTAATGATCTTTACCCCTTTTGACCAAGATTGTAATTGAAATTGTTGATTATTCTCTCTCAGTTTGGAAGTTTTCTTTGTCAAGGTTTACGTATACTGATCAATTTAACTCCAGGTTTATTTACTATGGTCTTAACTTGTAGAAAAATTTGTTTAAAAAGTATTCCAACTTTTTGTTTTGAATATTTAACCTTTAATTATTCACTTTAGGGATTTTTGGTATAAAATTAAGTAGGATCCATACAGTAAGTATCATTGGTGGTTCTTAAAATGAAAGACAATGATTTTATCCTCACAGCTATCTAATTTAATTAAATATATCTTCATCCTGCATCAATATACCTAGTCGGTTTATCTGCCACTTGTCAAAAGTTTACTGAAAATCATTTTCTAGAATATTGTTTCAGCATTTGTCATCAGTACTTGAACTGTTAGATTGGAGTATATTTGATATCTTTTGATCTTCCTTTTTCTTTCAAATGCAAGAAAAGGGACAGTATAGCCAGGTCAGGGCTTATAAGAGCACTGCAATGGCAAATTATGTCAGAAGCTTCTTTCTTTTTTGTTCCTTACTCAACACTTTTGCCACCAACTTTGCACATACCTCCCTTAATACAAGATCCTCATCAATTTGTTAATGTTGGTTCTACCCAAAAGGCTGGATTCTTTACTAACAAGGGAGGTTATTAAATACATAGCAGAGTGAAAAACAGTTTTACTTTTGACACCTGAAAGTCAGTTGGAGTGGTAATCAGGTAACTTATCTGGCCTTTATCTTTAACGAATTGTCATCCTTCATTTCATATTTTTTGACTTTCAAAAACTTCTCTGGCTTAAGAAATCATCTGCATAAGCCTTGTTAATTAATTATAGGTCTTCGAATGTGAATTTCTTGAGTAAAATGCTAAACTGAACATCTGAGCATTACTCCCATATACACTCATCGCTTGCAGGAAAACAAAAAAAATCTGTCATAACTAATATCCACCAACTTTCCTAATACATGCACAGAGCCAAATAAACTAATATTTATTATTTTTGGGGATACCCTCTACAAGTCAGACACCTATCCACTGCTCTATTTTGGCTACAGGAAGCCAGTCCTGATACCTATTATACTGAATGTGTAAGTGCATTCACACAAAAAATTCATCATTTTCCATAAAAAAAGTCCAAAATCTTTTGTTTAAGAAGAGCCTTATTATCATGTCAAAGCGGACAATGCCATTTATTTATGAATTGTATATATCCAAAATTTGCAGTTTCAGTATTCCCTTAGTTTTGTTTATAATTCCTTAATAATGTAATTTTTTCTTGTGTATAAAACAATAGTTTGAGATATTGTCCTTTTATAGAAATGGCTTACATTCCTAATTTTTGATATCCTCTTTGCTTAGTTAGTTTCTAGTTTTTTTGGGAATTAACATCTTAGTCCTTATCAAAGTCCTTGTGAGATATAATTGACTTTTTAAAAAGTTTGCACTTTAATATATTATATTTCATTTCTTGAATTCAAGAGATATTTCAGCCTGGAGTTAGTCCTAATCTTTTCAAATTCCCAATTTCATAATGGAACCAGAAAGCCAAATAATTATATAACATGAAGTCGCAAAAAATCAAAAATATTATTCTCACTTTGGTAAAGTTTGCATGATAGATATTTTTGCAGCTAAAAGTAGGTTTAGTAAATACTAACATATTGTTAATTCTAAGATATGAATGAGTTGTTGTGGCATGGTTCAATATATACTTAGCTTGGTAACTTGGAGACCACAATTTTGCTAATTGGTCCCATATCTATTTCATTGCTAGGTGATGAAATTTTAAAAATATCAAGAAAAAGAATTTAAAGGTAATAGAAATTATTTTATAGAATTATTTTAGTAGTCCATTTAATTTAGTCAGAATTATCCACCCATGATTGAAACAAGATCATACTCTTTAATTCTTACATTTTATTAAAGCACAATTAATGCTGGCATTTGAAATAGTCATGACCCAGAAGTGCTTCACAATTGATCTTGCCTAAAGCTAGCAAGCAACTAGCAATAGCTGTACAGCATAACTTTTTGTGACATTTAAATTTGGTAATAATAACTTGTTTCATTATATTTTTCTTTTAAACCCAAAGGAATTGTCACATATTATACACTGATACTTTTCTTTTGTTTAAAAGAAGCACCATAAAATTGGTTTTCTGACCATCTACCTTGAAAAAAGTTTCTTTTCTAAGTGATAAATTAGTTTTTAAATCGTTTTATGACAGAAAAGTTAAAGTAGGGGTTTTATTTTCTTTCTTTAATTTCCTATGTAAAATATATTTGTTGTCTAAAGTTTTAGCAATCTAAAGGACCACTAAAGGAAAAGTGATGCCAGAAAACGTGAAAGGTCTTTTTTAGATAAATTGTATCAAAATCATAAGTAAAAGTAACTTTTAGTGTACGGTATGTCTTAGTTGGAAATCAGGGTTTGCCCAACTAATAGTAGTTTCACACAATGAAATAGAAGTAGTAAATAAATTAAGTATTGAACATAAATAATTTTAGGTGAATGACTTTATCACTCACTAAATTGAACATTTTACCTGATTAGTAATTTGTCTATGAATGAATTGATAACTTTATTAATCAATAAAATATGTCATTCTCTTAGTCCCTTTCTTTTAATTTGTAATTTTGGTATTTTAACTTATATTGTTGGACTTTGTGCTTTTGTTAAAAAAAGCCACACAGAGATAATTTCATTTAATTATCTATTCCTTTGGAAAAGAATTTACTTTCATTATACGTTTGTCTTTTCTCATATTCCATTCTTTTGAAAAAGGAAATATTCTTATTCCTTCTCAAAATTATTTTATAATTTTAATTTTCTTGGCATTTGTACATGCCAAGTAAACATTAGCCATCAGTTAAGTAAATTGTGCAATGGTCACAATTTTAATTGCTTGGCATTAAAAGTTTTAAATCATCAATTCGATGAAATAATTTTAATAGAACATGGAAATAATTCTTAAACATGATTTAAAACATCAGAGAATGCAGCAACAAGTATCTGTATTTAAGATTTATTTCAAATAGAACTTCATTGGATGATTTAATTGTAAAAACTCAAGGCAACAATTTCCTGGCCAAATTCTTCTGAAAAAGGTATTATAGAAGGTAAATAGTATTCTGCTTACCTTTTTATATTGAGTACAAATATTTTCAACAGACTTTCTAATAAAAAAAACTGAATACATTATTTGGGTCAGCATCAGATGATGACAGATGCTTTGTCCCTGGCCTTTTAGGTTAATTGAAGATTGCACTATGAATACCATCTGTAAGTACACAAGTAAGCACATGCCCTAGTACAATTTTACTGTAAGAGTAGTTTATGTACATAAATGTTTTAAATGTCATCTGGAGATAAAAAACTTGTTCATTGCAGGTATATAATTTTGCATTGATAAGATTCCTTTTCTTCAAATCTTTCAGATAATCACAAGAAACAAGATGGTGCAGGGAAGGATGCAGGAGGCATTTTATTGCATGCATGTCAAATTTGCTACAAGGAATTTGCACAAAGGGACCTTCTCAATGATCATGTCTTGGAGGTGCATGTTAGGATGGCAGCACAATTCAATTGTGACTCTTGCTCAAAGGCATTTGACAGTAAAAATGACCTTGCAAGTCACATCAACTTGGTGCATGCTGTGAAAAAGAATTACCAATGTGAATTCTGCAACGACAACTTCCTTTTTTTAAGTAAACTGAAAATTCACATGTCATCACATACTGCAGAAAGACCATTTAAATGTGCAATATGTTTGAAAGGTTTTGTTCGAAAGAAGTATATAAAGAGGCACATTTTGACACATACTGAAGAAAGACCATATAAATGTGAAATATGCTCAAGAGCATTTACTCAGAATGGTCATCTAAAAAGGCACTTGTTGACCCATACTGCTGAAAAGAGCCACAAGTGTGAGATATGCTCAAAAGCATTTGCACTGAATGTTAATCAAAAGAGGCACTTGTTGACACACACTGGTGAGAAGCCATACCAGTGCAGGATCTGTTCTAAAGGATTCACTCAGAATTGTGATCTAACAAGGCACACGTTGACACATACTGATGAGAAGCCGTATCAGTGCAGGATCTGTTCGAAAGGATTTACTCAAAACATTGACCTGAAAAGACACTTGTTGACACACACTGGTGAAAAGGGACACAAGTGTTAGATATGCCCAAGAGCATTTTCACTGAATGTTAATCTAAAGAGGCACTTGTTGAAACACACTGGAGAAAAGAGCCACAAGTGCAAGATATGCTCAAGAGCATTTGCTCGGAACAGTCATCTAAAGATGCACTTGTTTACACATACCGGTGAGAAGCCATACCAGTGCAGGATCTGTTCTAATGGATTTGCTTGCAAAAATAATCTAAAAATTCACTTTTCAACACATACTGGTGAAAAGAGGCATAGGTGTGAGATGTGCTGAAGAGCATTTGCCCGGAAAGGTAATTAAAAAGGGCATTTGATGACACACTGGAGAAAAACCACTACCAAAAACAAAAAAAACACACTTCTGTTCTAAATTATTCATTCAGAACAATAATCTCAAGTCACACATCAAGGCACACACTGCAAAATAATGAAGCAGTGTAAATTATATCCAAAATCATTCACTCATGCTCATAACCGGAGCCTTATTCTCAGCCACATGCTTTAGAAAGCCCACATAAATGAGTTAAATGTTTGTCAGAATCTTAACAGCAAAGCATCATCATTGAATAAAGGAAGGCTTGGAAACAAGTAAAAAACTAAAGTGGTCGAATGAAACTAATCCCTCTCCCAAGAATTAGATGCATTGTATGAATGACATGCATAATTTAGTTATATGAGCATTATTTGCTGCTCATAAACTTCCGAATATTTACCACTACCAAGGATCATTATAATACATTAATTTCAAGCTTGCCAAAATGTGACATCATTCTCCTGTTTTGTGTAATTTCTTTGAATAAAAATTAGCAGTTTTGAAAAATTTCATCTACTGTCATTCATTTGCATGTTATCAAGTATAGCAATAATAAAAGGTTTGTTTCAATTTTCCACATTCAAAACTTTTTTTCAACCATGGTTTTGTAACACTATCTGATGATGATGAAAAGTACAAGATAAGGAATATATATAAATATCAAGCTCCAAGAAGGATAGGCAGGGGAGGAAAGAGCCAGGGAAGGGGAGGTTTGTCATGAAGAAAAGGCAGGAAAACTCAATGGAATGCCCAAAGTGCAGGCAGCTCACTCTTTGTGGGGAGAAGGTGTTTACATAAAGGGCACTAAGGGGAATTAATGGACAAAAGTTTAAAAATTATAAAAACAAAGCATCATCATTGAAAACAGGAAGGCTTAGAAACAAGTAAAAAACTATACATGTATAATTTGGATAATGACGATTATTTAATGATAATAAAGATCATTAAAATACAATAATTTCAAGTTTGTGAAAATGTGACATCATTCTCCTGTGTTGTGTAATTTCTTTGAATAAAAATTACCAGCTATGAAAAATTTCATTTGACCACCATTCGTTTGAATATAATTAAGTATGGCAACAATGACTTAATGTTCCAATCATTTGATGACCTATGCATGAATCAACTGTGGGTAAATATTTAGAGATGTTTTTTATATGAAAGATAAATAGTGTAGGACATAATGAGAATATATTTTTTACTTTGGCTTATAAGTGAGGGTGGCTTTTTCATTCAGCGCGCTTTCAAGTGTTGCAGTTCATCAAGAACCCTGATTTGATGCAAGACAAAGTGTTGCATGACGTCATTGAAATTAAGAAGATACTATAGAGATTCATCTTCAATTGCACAGAATTAAATCAGTATTAAGTAGACATATCTCTATATCTGCCTTTATATGTCAATGCTGAAATGTTGCAAGGGTATTCCCAAGCTCTTGGTGAACATTATGAGGATTGTATTGCTGACATTGTCTAGTGGGGAGAGGAAATTAGGATTTAAGGAGTTAGGAGTATCTCTTTCTATACAAAAATAGAGATAAGAAGTCTGCTACTTTCTGTGAAATGATCCTTCTGGATAAGGAGGTTTTGAGGTATATCAGTCCAAAGTACCTTAGTTTATGTATTTAGGTCAATTATGGGGTCAATAGTGAAAACGTTTCTCATCCAATCATTTCCAACTTGATTATTTGAAGTACTCCCGCTGCTGTTGAATAAATCTGATTCAATTAGGAAAATAAATGAAGTTGTGTATTGTTTGGGTTTTAAATGTATGGGTTAAGTTGTATTTCCACTTTGCCTAATCATATGTTGTCTTTTGGGCAAGTGGGTTGGGATGTTATATGTTTCTATATGAAAATAAATTAGAATGCAGGTACTTTCTGTGGAATTTGCCTTCTTAATAAGGAGGCTTTGATACATTTCAGTCCAAAGCATATGGTTTAAGGAGGAGGAGCAAAATAGGAGTCAATGAAGAAAGTTTCTATCGTTGAAACATTTAAAACTTGATTAACCCAAATACCCTGCTATTAAACCATATGTGTTCACCATTGGTTCCTTTGGCACTAAAGCACCTGATAATGTATCGGTAACGTCTAGAATCTTTCAATACATTGTTTGAGAAATTGCTTTAGAAGGGCTCTTAACAAATGCAGCACTCACCTTGCCCAGAGCTTACCCATCTATATTTCTTAGTGCAAGTTATTTTGCAACTTTTCTTTTGCTATCCTCATGGTCTTAGATATATCTTGCTCTTTCAATCGTCTAATGTTGTACATGATATTTTATATCTATTTTGATATTTTTCATAAATATTAACATAATTTAACAATTCATTATATTAACATAAAAGGTAATAAAATTCAATTAATATCAGAGTAGAAAATTTCATCGGCCATTTTTTGAGAGTGCAACTTTGGACCAAACATTTTTACTTGTATATATTCAAGTTCCAAATTGTGTATATCCTCTTTGTAAGACTCCTATTTCATGGATACCCTAGAAAAAAGGTATTTTAAAAAATGAGAATGAGTATCCTAATACCTTATGACTAACATTGTAATTCCCTCAATTGCTCTGATTATGAAGGAAAGTTTTTTTAAAGCTGTTTAGACCCATGAATGTGTAAAAGTCATTTTTCTATAAAGGTAAGAAGGTATAAATGAGGTATCATTATGAAAGGCTCAAGAGTTTGTTACAGTCACATTTTTAAAAAATGAGGTTTTTTGAGAAACTAGTAGTCATGTCACAAAGTTTTTTAAAACATAGATGTCTAAAAATTAAACTTTTTTAACTGGTAAAACTTTCTAATAAACTGAACTACTTATGAGTTTACTCTGTGTAGCTTTTTAAATCTCTTTAGGGTCATTTTTAATTAGATACATGAGAATAGGTTATAAACTAATGCAAACATGTTTCTAGACCATATTCAAAATACCTTCAGGACCATTCCTTGCGCCATATCTGGAGGTAACCGTTTTTCTCATTATGCATGCAAAATTTTTTAGTCATTACATTCATACAGTATATTTTTAGGAGTATCTTTTACCAAAACATTCAATTACTATGGCAAAAAAATCTGAAACCTTGGGCTGCCATGAAACATCAGCGAATTAAACATTTCATTTACTAGGGATGAAGTTTTATCAATGATGGTGACTAGCAGTTGTTGATGAACTGCCAAACTTGAGAGCACTCTGAATGAAAATGCCACCTTCACTTATAAGCCAAAGTAAAAAATATATCCTCATCATGTCCCACACTATTCCACTTCCATATAAAAAAACATATCTGAATTTTTACACACCATTTAAAACCCAAAAATTTGATTCATGTATAGGTCATCAAATTATTGGAACATAATAAGCCATTGTTGCTATACTTAAAAATATTCAAATGAATGATAGTCAAATGAAAATTTTCATAACTGTTAATTTTTATTCAAAGAAGTGACACAGAAGAGGAGAATGGTTTCAATTTTTTACAAACTTGAAATTAATGCATTATGATGGTCCTTGGTAGTAATATAAGTATTTGGAAGAGTTTATTCCTTAATGACATTCAGTTACTCTCTTGCCCCTCCCAACTCTTGTCCATTAACTTCCCTTAGTGCCCTTTATGTCAATACCTTCCCCCCTCCTCCTTCCCACCAAGAGTGAGCTGCCTGCACTATGGGCATTATATTGGTTTTTTCTGCCTTTCATGCTCCATGATGAACCTCCCCTTCCCCCGGCTCTTTCCTCACCTGCCTAACCCTTCTTGGAGCTTGATATATATATATTCCTTCCCCTTTTACTTTACCTCACCTGATGTTAGTGTATCAAAACCATGGTGGAAGAAAAGTTTTAGATTTGGAAAATCGCCATACTTAATAATATTCTAATGATTGATAGCCAAATGAAATTTTTCACAACTGGTAACTTTTCTTCAAAGAAATTATACAAAACAGTGATGTCACATTTTTACCAGCTTAAAAATAATGTATTCTAAAGATCTTTGGTAGTCGTGAATATTTGGAAGAGTTTATGAGCAGCAAATAATCCTCTTTAATGAAACTATGCATGTTTAATTAGAGCACTTTAGTTTTTTACTTGTTTCTAAGCGTGCCTTTATTCAATGATCATGCTTTTGATGAACTCATTTATGTGGGCTTTCAAATGTATGTGGCTGTGAATAAGGCTCTGGTTATGAGCATGAGTGAATTATTTTGAATATAATTTACACTGCTCCCTGATCATTTTGTGGTGTGTGACTTCATGTGTAAATTGAGATATTTGTTCTGAATGAATGCTTTCGAACAGATGTTGCACTTGTTTGGTTTTTTTCCAGTGTGTGTCATCATGTGATTCTTTAGAACATCTTTCCGAGCAAAAGCCCTTGAGCATATCTCACACTTGAGGCTCTTCTCTCCAGTGTGTGTCAACAAGTGTCTCTTTAGATTAACATTCAGTGAAAATGCTCTTCAGCATATCTTGCACATGTGCCTCTTTTCACCAGTGTGGGTCAATAAGTGAATTTTCAGATATTTATTGCAAGCAAATCCTTTAGAACAGATCTTGCACTGGTATGGCTTCTCACCAGTATGTGTCAACAAGTGCGCCTTTAGCCAACTATTCCGCGCAAATGCTCTTGCGCATATCTCACACTTGTGTCTCCTTTCACCAGTGTGTGTCAACAAGTGACTTTTAAGATTACTATTCTGAGTAAATGTTTTTGAGCATATTTCACATCTATGTGGTCTTTTTTCAGTATGTGTCAAAATGTGCGCCTTTAGATACCTGTTTTGAACAAAACCTTTTAAACATATTGCACATTTAAAAGGTCTTTCTGCTGTATGTGATGAATTGTCGATTTTCAGTTTACTCAAAAATAGGAAGTTTTTGGTGCAGAATTCATGTTGGTACTTCCCTTTCATCACATGCACCAAGTTGATGTGCCTTGCAAGGTCATTTTTCCTCTCAAATGCCTCAGAGCAAAACGCACAGTTGAATTGTGGGTCCTTCCTAACATGCACATGCAAGACATGATCTTTGAGAAGGTCCCTTTGTGCAAATTCCTTGTAGCAAATTTGACAAGCATGCAATAAAATGCCTCCTGCTTCCTTCCCTGTATCATATTGTTTCTTGCAATTATCTGAAAGATTTGAAAAAAAGAAATCTTATCAATGAAAAATTATATACCGGCAATGAACAAGTTTATTTTCTCCAGATGACATTTATGTACATAAACTACTCTGACAGTAAAATTGTACTAGGGCATGTGTGCACATTTCAGATGATATTTATTGTGCGATCTTCAATTAAGCTAAAAGGCCAGGGACAAAGCATCTGTCGTTATCTGATGCTAACCCAAATAATGTATTCAGTTTTTTTTTCAGAAAGTCTGCTGAAAATATTTGTACTCAATACAAAAAGGTAGGCAGAATACTATTTAGCTTCTATAACACTTTTCTCAGAAGAATTTGTCCAGGAAATTGTTGCCTTGAGTTTTTACAATCAAATCATCCCTTGAAGTTCTATTTAAAATAAACAAATCTAAAATACAGATACTTGTTGCTCCATTCCCTGATTTTATTAAATCATGTCTAAGAATTATTTTCATGTTCCATTAAAATTATTTAATCTAATTGATGATTGAAAACTTTAAACACCAAGCAATTCAAATTGTAAATCCTGCACAAGAGTTCACAAATTTACTTAACTGATGGCTTGTTTCAACCAGCATGCACATTCCATGAGCACCTAATTGTTGAATTTAAAAGGACAAGTACAGAGAGAGATGCAGTAAAATGAATATAGTTTTCTGGTGGAAAATTGACTTATATACATTAAATTAAATTATCAAGAGAAATGGTTCACTGCCGTCATGCAATACTTTTCCACAAATGTTTACTTGGCATGTCCAATTGCCCAAAAAATTAAATTTGTAAAAGGATTTTGAGAAAAAAAGAATATTTCCTGTTTTAAAATAATTGAAAAAGAGAAAAGACAAATGTATAACGAAAGGAAATTCGTTTCCAAGGCAATTGATAACTAAATGAAATAAACTCTGTGTGGCTATTTTTTACAAAAAGCACAAAGTCCAAATTTAAAAGTTAAAATAACAAAATTACAAAATGTAAGATGGGGACTAGGAGAATTACAATATTCATTAATTAATAAAATCATCAATTCATTCATGGACAAATTACTAATCAGGTCAAATGGTCAATCTAGTGAGTGATAAAGTCATTCACCTCAAATAATTTATTTTTAATACTTAATTTAATTATAACTTCTATTTAATTATCTGAAACTACTATTAGTATGACAATCCCTGATTTCCAACTGAGATACCCTTAAAATTACTTTTAATAATAATTTTGATAATAATTTATCTAAAAAAGATTTCTAACATTTTCTGACATAACTTTTCCTATAGAGATCCTTTAGATTGTTGAAACTTTTAACAACAAATGTATTTTACACAGGAAATTTAAGAAAGAAAATATAACCCATAATTTAACTTTTCTGTCAATAAAATAATTTAAAAACATATTTAACACTTAAAAAGGAAAATTTTTTTCCAAGTATATAGTCAGAAAACAAATTTTATGGTGCTTCTTTTAAACAAAAGAAATGTATCCGTGCATAATATGTGACAATTCCTTTGGGTTTAAGAGAAAACTATAATGAAACAAGGTATTATTACCATATTTAAGTGTCACAAAAAGTTATGCTGAGCAGCTATTGCTAGCTGCTTGCTGGCTTTTGGCAAGATCAATTGTGAAGCACTTCTGTGTCATGACTATTTCAAATGCCAGCATTAATTGTGCTTTAATACAAAATAAGAATTAAAGAATATGATCTTGCTTCAATCATGGGCAAATAAGTCTGACTCAATTAAATGTACTAAAATAATTCTAAAGAATAATTTACATTTACTTTTATATTCTTTTCTTGATATTTTTAAAATTTCACCACTTAGCAATGAAAAATGGTGGATTTCATGTTCATGTCATATTATTTTTTGGCTTTCTGGTTCAATTATGAAATTGGGAATTATGGAAAGATTTGGACTAATTCTGGGCTGAAATATCTCTAGAATTCAAGAAATGAAATATAATATATTAAGGTGCTAACTTTTAAAAAGTTAATTATTTCCCACAAGGACTTTGATAAGGACTAGGAGGTTAATACCTAAAAAAAACTAGAAACTAAATAAGCAAAGAGGATATATAAAATTAAGAATGTAAGCAATTTCTATTAAAGGACAATATCTGAAACTATTGTTTTCTACACAAAAAAAACTGCATTATTAAGGAATTATAAACAAAACTAAGAGAATATTGAAACTGCAAATTTTGGATCTATGCAATTAATAAATGAATAGCATTGACAAGTATGGCGTGATAATAAGGAAACTTCTCTTAAACAAAAGGCTTTGAAAATAGAGAGGCTTTGGACTTCTTTTATGGAAAATGGTGAATTTTTCTTGTGAATGCTTTTGCATAGTTAGTATAATAACTAACTCAGTATAAAAACTAAGTGAATAATTAAACTGCAAATTTTGAATCTGAACAATTAATAAACAAATGGCATTGACAACTATGGCATGATAATAAGTCTATTCTTGAACAAAAGGCTTCCGACTTTTTTAATGGAAAATGGTTAATTTTTCGTGTCAATGCAATGACAGGGTCAGTATAATAGGTATCAGGACTGGCTTGCTGTAGCCCAAATAGAGCAGTGGATAGGTGTCTGACTTGTAGGCTTAGTAGAGGATATCCCCGAAATTAATAAATATTAGTTTAGTTGGCTCTGTGCATGTATTGAGAGAGTTGGTGGATATTAGATATGACTAACTTTTTTTGTTCTCATGCAAGCAATGAGTGTATATGGGAGCAATGCTTAGATGTTCAGTTTAGTATTTAACTCAAGAAATTCAGATTTGGAGACCTAGAACTAATTAAAAAGGCTTATGCAGATTTTGTCTTAAGCCTGAGAAGTTTTTAAGTAGCAAAAAATGTTTAAGAAAGTGTTACAACTTGTTAGAGATAAGGGCCATTCTGAGGCACCAAAAATAAAACTGCTTTTCACTCTGATATGCATTTAATATTCTCCCTTGTTAGTTAAGAATCCAGCCTTTTGGGTGGAACAAACATTAACAGTTTAATGAGGATCTTGTATTAAGGGAGGTATGTGCAAAGTTGGTGGTAAAAGTGTTGAGCAAGGAACAAAAATAGAAAGAAGCTTCTGACATAATATGCCATTGCAATGCTCTTATAAGCCCTAACCTGGCTCTACTGTCCCTTTTCTTGTATTTGAAATAAAAAGGCAGATAAAAAGATATCAATTAGACTCCAATCTAACAGTTCATGTACCGATGACAAATGCTGAAACAATAATCTAGGTAATTAGGTAATAATTTTCAGTAAACTTGAATTAGAGTGGCAAATAAACCAACGAGGTATATTGATGCAGGATCAACATATTTTCAATTAAATTAGAAAGCTGTGAGGATAATATCATTTGCTTTTGATTTTTTGAGCCAATGATAATAATTATTGTATGGATCCTGCTTAATTTTTTACCCAAAATCCCAAAAGAGAATAATTTAGGGTTAAAGATTCAAGACAAAAAAGTTGGAATACCTTTGGAAGAAACTTTTCTACAAGTTAAGACCATAGTAAATAAACATTGAGTTAAATTGATCAATGTACTAAAACCTTGACGAGGGTAACTTCCAAACTGAGCAAGAATATTTAAAAATTTCAATTACAATCTCGCCAAAAGGGGTAAAGATCATTAACTGTTAGTATAAAATGTAAAAAAGGACACCATGGAATATTTAAAGTTCAACATATGTATCAGATTGGTACTTAAATTATTACAGTTTGAAAACAAGAGGGACTTAGAAAATAACAACCTGAGGCAGTGAAATGAAATCTATTATATTCATTTTATTTTGTTTATTTTTAGGATTTTTGCCCTGCCAATGGCTGAGGCTAATCTGCAACCTGTTCATGTCTCAGACTGCTCCGGTGCAAGTAAGGAATAAGGAGTCCAGATGGGAAGTGTTAGGAAGAGGTGTAAGATAGGGTTTCTTATTATCACCGTTGCTGTTCAACATGTATGAAGAGGAAATGAATAAAGAGACATAGGAAGAACTGGAGGTAGGAATGATAGTGGGCGGGAAATTCATAAAATCAGTTAGGTTTGCTGATGAATAAGCTTTAATGTGTCAGTAAGCCAATGGGCTGCAAGCATTGCTTAGTGAATTGGCAATTAAGTACAAGTATGGGATGAGAATCAATATGATAAAACAAAGGATATGCAATTTTCTAGAATGAAAAAGGCTAAGCTTAACATTAAAATAGGATGGCAAAAACTAGAGCTGGAAAAAGTTTATGTAGCTCAGTATTGATTGGACCAACACAGGAGAAGTAATAGGGACATAAGGATAAGAAATGCGTTAAGCAAAGGGATGTTGAGCAGGGACATTATGAAAAGACTCTTTAGGAAACTTTGATATTGAGGATAGTGATATACAGTGCAGAAACGTGGTCATTGAAGCAGGGGGATAGACAGTGAATGAGGGATTTTTAAATGTGGATGTAGAGAAGAATGGAGAAGGTAAAATGGAAAGAGAAGAAAACAAATTACGAAGTACTTGGTATAATGGGCAAAGAAAGATGTTTGCTAGGAGATATCTTATGGAGGGAGGAAAAGTTGCTGAATGGGTTATTAACTTGCAGCCGGATGTTGAAGACTAATGGAGGCTAGAATGTTAGGCAAATGAGGAAAGGGAAGAACAGAAAAGGGATGTTAGACTGGATGATGAGAGAAAGAAAGTACTCAGAGCTAAAGAGAGACCTGATATAGAATAGTATGTTGTGTTTTGCTAGGGGTAACAAATTACTTAATTAGTATTTACGTCTATCCATAACTTAACTTGTCTGGTAGATTACCTGATAATAATAATTCTGTTACAAATTTATTCTGTTTTAAATATTTTACCATCAATTTTTGTAATTAGTCATAACATTGTATCTGACATTTTAGGTATTTCTAAAATATTCAACATGCAAAAGAAAGATAAGTCTCTCCAGCTCCCCTCACCTTGTGTCTTCAACTGTTCCGATGTAATTCCATCCATCTCCTGCAAAGTATCAGCATCACATTCTTCCTTATTATCTACTTCTTCATCAGAGGATAAATGCAATTCTATATCTTCCAAATCATCCTGAAAAATAACAACATACCCAATGTATATTGCATCCATGTAAAACATTGATAAAAATCCCCAAAAAACTTTCAAACCTAATCTATAAAATTATACAAGGTTTAAAATTTAACATTCCAATCTAAATAATAATTTTAGCATGCATTTATACAGAACATTTGTCTTAATTTCTTCAAAAACATTTACATTATTCATTGAACCTTCTAACATCAAATGATATTTCCAGTGTTTAAATTCAAGTTTAGAGAAGGTAAATTATAGGAGAGTTTACTGTTAAAATATAAGTAAACCTTTGATATCCATGGATTAAAAATATAAAATGAAAATATTTAAATACTGTTAACAAGAAAATGCCTCAACTTTATGAATAATAGTTTTGGCCCACCAAATAAATTAAATAACATATTAATTACAGAGAATAGGTCTGGTGGCTTATTTTTCTCAGAGCAATAAGCTTCTTTAACAAACTATAAGAAGTCATCACAATATCTAATTGGAATTATGATCTTGTTCAAAAATACAACCAGATCATTTTGAACTAAGCAAGCCCCAAATTATCACCAAAGAACACTATCTAAAGCTTTCCTCATCTATCATGATACTAATGCCAAGGATACCCATTCTTATCTATTGGACAGATGGTCCAAATTTCAAAATAATTTAATACAGAACATACATCTTGGGAGCTAATTTCTTCAAGTTACACTGCTACTTGAATCATTTGGTAGTCCTTCATTTTCTTAAAAACAGAAAATTTGATACTGTTAATAGTTGAATCGAATAAAAGTGTTATCAATAATGATATTAAAGATTTTTAATGCCAGTCCTCATTTAAAGAAAGATTTAGCCATGCAGAACCACATGGAAGGCCATTTCATCTCATAATACTACCTAAGATTGAAAAGCCCTGTACTCAGGATATAACATAAAGTTTATTGTTATGAGAGAGTGTTGGTTATGAAAGCAATGCATAATAGCTTTCTTTCCTTACCTGAATCTCAACTGCTTCACAGTTATCATCATCTATCAAATTCACATTAGTGTTGGCTAAATAATTATCATCTTCCTCAATTGATGTCTTTTTAACTGAATGGTCAGTAGGTTTCATTGAACTTCTCAACTTCATCAAATTTTTTCTTTTACCATTCACTAAATCAACACCATGGCTCTCTGAATCCTTCTGAAGGCTTGGGAGCACACACAGCTCCTTAATAAACATAAATCATCATAATCAACACCAAGATGTTTGATAAGTAAATATAAAGTTCACCTAAAAATAAGCCCTATACAGGCATTACTTAAAATTATAATATTCATAGGCATATCATAGAGAGAAAAGATAATATACTTTCCCTAGGTTACATATTATTTCTGAATGAGAAATGTTATGCATCATTAATGTTTGCAGAGAAATAGCAAATTTTGAATGCTACTCGGAAATATTTGCTAGGCCATCAAAACCAGGAAATACGGCCGTTTGACCGGAAGGCCATTTGTCAAATTATCTTAAAGGTTTTTAATTAATGTATAACATTAATGGGAAGGGAATATAAGCAAAAATTGGATATTCAAAATGATTATATACATATACGAATTTTTTCCAACATGATTTATCAATAATATAACTTTCAGGTTGAGATATTCACATCTAGGGTAAAGTCACTGTTTTCCTTCCATCCTAATTTGTCAAGGCATGGAACTCATTTCTATGTGCAAAATATTAGTGAGCAGCTGAATTCTGAACCAACAGAAACTGGTCAATTGACGGCGGTTTATGTTGGTTGGCAATATGACAGTGCACACAATTATTAAAAAAATTTACTCACACCAAAGACTGAAATAGTTTTCCTGGAATATTTTAAAGGTTAACATAAACAGAGTATGGTCTGCAGCTATGGCCTTCTGCAACATTTAAAAGAGCAGAACAGTTAAGAATGCTATTGAAAAACATGAAAATTAAGTGAAATAATTAAATATTCCTCATAATTAAAAAGATTTCCATCAGGTAATTTTAGAGTGAAAGAAGTGCCTGTCATTTTATTTTATGCTTAGGACGTGGTCAATCAGAACTTTATACCTGAGGAAGGGACCGCATTTTATATTTTTTGACCTAAGTGCTGAATGGGCTAAGAAAATGTGTCAATAAGGCTATTACAACCAAAAGAAAATGCATAATTAAATATTCCTCCTAATTAAAAAGATGACTTTTGTACTGAATGGTTAATAGCTTTCATTGAACTTCTCAACACCATCATATTTCTTCTTTTACCATTCACCAAATCAACACCATGACTCTCTGAATCCTTTTGAAGGCTTGGGAGCACACACAGCTCCTTAATAAACATAAATAATCATAATCAACACCAAGATGTTTGATAAGTAAATATAAAGTTCACCTAACAATAAGCCCTATATTGGCATTACTTAAAATTATAATATTCATAGGCATATCATAGAGAGAAAAGATAATATACTTTCCCTAGGTTACATATTGTTTCTGAATGAGAAATTTTGTGCATCATTCATGTTTGCACAGAAATAGCAAATTTTGAATGGTACTTAGAAATATTTGCTAGGCCATCAAAACCAGGAAATATGGCCGTTTCAACTATATGGCCATTTGTCAAATTATCTTAAAGGTTTTATATTAATCTATAACATTAATGTGAAGGGAATATATGAAAAGTATAATATTATTAAATATTCTTCTTAATTAAAAAGATTTCTATCTGGCAATTTAAGAGTGAAAGAAGTGCCTAACATTTTATTTTATGCCTAGGACGTGGTCAATCAGAACTTTGTACCTGAGGAAGGAACTGCATTTTATATTTTTTTACGTAAGTGCTGACTGGGCTAAGAAAAAGAGTCAACAATGTTATCATAACAAACAGAAAGTACATGAATCTATATAAAAAAAGTTTATGACCTTTATGACACCTCTAATTAGCCTTACCATGTCATCTATTACTTTTCCTTTGAATTGAAAACTCTTAAAAAGACATTTTAATAGGGTTCCTCAATGCCAAACAAATGTCAGTTCTTTTTTGGGATATTCACGAGTTGTAAAAAGAAGCATTTATAATAACAGCACATATATCACCAAAAAAATTTGGTTATATTGGTGCCATTATGGTTTAATTGTTTTTTAAATACCTCAGAGGTCCCTTTTTCATTCTCCACGTTGTTGTCCATTTCCCTATGCCTAGCTGGAATTTCAACAGTCTCCTGCTGTTCAACTTCCATTTTATCCATGTCTACAATCGTCTGGAAAGTTATTTAAATGGTGAGAAAACAGTAAAAATATATGATTTTAGGTATAATTTACGTATTTATGAATTTTCTTAGCATAAATGGAATTCAAATTTGATTAAAATTGCATTTGGTATTAAATTTTCAATATTTACCTTGAGGAATTATTTTTTATGTATAATATCACTAGGTATCAAAACAAAACCAATAAATGATGGAAACATATTTAAAATGAAAAATAAACTCTCATTTGATAATTGAAACATTATAAATGAGAACTACAGATGAGATTAGATAAATTATATCAGGCCTTTAGTTGACATGCATGAAAGAATCAGATAAATGTCGGACTCTACAGAATCATTGAAGAATTATTCTATATTATGAATTTAATCAGAAGTACAATCAAAATTCCATCAAATGATTCCCAAAGATCAAGTTATTTATTTTAGAATTTAAATGAGTAATTACATCACTTATATTATGAATGCCATTTTCTTGCAATTTGCCTGCATTTCTTATGATGACTTGAAGATTGGTAATGTCCTAATCACTATCATTTGAGCAAATTTCAATTCTCTTTACCCTAAACTTCCACCACTATGGTCTGATAACTTTTATACAAAACCTTCTTAATACCATGTCATACTACAGTAATCGTTTCATTTATTATTATACTTCTATATTTATTACTAGATAAACTTTTTTGCATTGCAAGATACTTACAAATCACATGCAATACAGAACATCCTCTATATAATAAGCAATAATATAACATTATTGTCTTTTTGATTTGCAAGTAATTATACAACTATTTGGTCATGATAATCATTCAAGAAATAAAAAATTAGTGGTTTTCAGAAATGCCTATCCGTGCATCAAAGATTTAGTATAAAGTATTGTATTTTATAAGATGACATACAGAAAACTTTTCTACAGTAAGTATTCATGAGTTGAAAAAAGAAACATGAGCCATAACGGCACTAATATCACAGATTAAGTTTATTAATTACCTTTAAAGAAGTTCCTTTCGGATTATTAACATTTTGGTCCGCATCTCCCTGGCTAGATGTAATTTCATTGGCCTCTTGGTCAACACCCACTTCCTCTGCCTTCACTATGATCTCCTAAGTTAATTGAGTAATGACAAAAAAGTGAAAATATGGAACTTCAGATATTGTTTCAAAATTATATGCTATGAAACCTTTTAAATTAAGTAAAAATCAGTGACTAGAGTATTTTAAAATAAAGATGAATATGTTTTATCTAAATTACCAAAGCTTTGGCCGAGCAAGGTTTTTTGTTGATATCTTAAACTTATAGCTCAAAAAATTGAAATGTCACTATAGTGCCCTGTCACTATAGTGCCTTCAGTCATTGATAGAAAATTATATGCAAACAAATTTCTTATATAAGTAAAAATCAGTGCCACTAAAGTCTTTTCAAATGCAAATGAATAAGTATTTGCTAAATAACAAAAGCTTTGGATGAACTTTGAAAATGTCAACCTGTTCCAATGCCTTCCTTACCTGAAGAGAATCTTCTTCATGATTATCCATAATGTGGTCTCCTATTTTTAGCCTAGCTGTCATTTCAACAGTTTCCTGATCTTCATCATCTGAAGTTTCTCTTTTAATTGTGATCTGATTCAAAATATAAATATTGAAAAAGATTTTGAAAAGCAGATGAACATCGAAATTGTATTTAAAATTCTTGATAAACATTTTCCATTTCATTTTTATGCATATACATTTCCTATGCATGAATGCAATTCAAAATTACACACCAGTGCTTTTCTCTTAATATTTTATGGATATGATTTGAGAGTATCAAGGTTTCCCTGAGGGGGCATAAATTATACCTGAAGCATTACTATATATAACAGCAACAGCAATTATTGAAAGATACCATTCGAAAATGCAAAACCAAACCACCTGATAGTTGATTTCAGCATTAAAAATGAAAATTATAAGAGATTAGATAAATAATATCAGACCATTATTGATATGTATGAAGAATTCAGATAAATCTCAGTTTCTCATTATTTGCTGAATATTAATTCTTTGATTGAATGGATTTATTCCAAATTGTTTTCAAAACTCTTTTATTAAGAGTCCAGAAGATGAAGGTACCAATTTTAGAATTTCAATTAGTACTTACATTGTTTACACTGGGAATGCATCTTTCTCCTAATATGCTGGATGCTCTAGTGAGCACCCGCAAATTGGCAATTCCCCCATCACTATCATTGGAGGCATCATTTGACTCCCTCTCTACCTTTACATACCTCTACAAACAATCAATGGAGAAATTTATTTAAATTAACAAAACATTAGTATTATTAGGAAATATATATTTTCCTGTGGATATACCAGTGTTAACATCATGGAAAAAATGATAAGCAAAATGCTGTAAAATGAAATGGAGCACTATACAGCCTTTAGTATATATTTATAACTATTTAAATAGGGTCATGTCTACTAAAGTTAATAGAAGCCTTAGTTTTTGAGCTTTAAAAATATCAAATAACTCTTCACAAAAAATGCCAGAAAAAATTTCTTAATTACATGTTTTTTATTAAATAGAAGATATCAATTGAAAAATGTTTATTTATATGAATTAATAAAATATATCAAAAGGACCAATCTATTTCAACCATTCAAATCAACACTAGCTGGCCAAGTGCATCATATTAAAGTATTTTAATCTTTTTATAACTATGATGACTAGATGGTTAGGCTTCACAAAATAATTCCTACATATTCTTTTTACATCACTAAATGATTGCTATCAACGAGTATAATGTGTTTATCACTGCATTGAGATACACATATTAAAGTCAATTTCCTTAAAATTGAATGACCTAATAAAATTACGATTCAAAAGAATATTCAAGGGAGTACTCCAACATCATATTTTAATAGGGGATGTCACAGGGACATTCGTATATTATCATCCTTTTCGGTTTACTCATAATTTATGAAAACTGATTGCATAAATGCATTCAATATTTTCACACTTTTAGTGAAATTAACTCTAAGTACACTGTTACTTGATATTACGAATTAAATATAGAATAAAATTGCTTTATGTGTAACCAGGAGCATAGTTAATTCCAAATTTCTATATAAACGCCAGTATTAATCATTTTGTAATAAGTCCTTAAGACTTACGTACAATAGCGAGGACACTTATTAAAAATAAATATGTTCATTATTCAATTTAAGTAACTTCCGTTTACGCATAACGTTATCCAAAACATTGTCCATAACATTACAAAATACCAACCATAATTGGCCTCGACTCACCGTTGCGCGGCGGTTTTTTCTCTCCGCGTGTTTCTTTGTCCTTTGACTGTTCAATAGATGGTGGTTTTCATGGCACTGCTGCTTAAACATGTAGAAATCCGTCAGTAATTTAAAACATTTGTAGCACAGCAACCACGGGTTGTTCCTTTCCCTGACTACCTATAATAACAAGATTATCAAAGTATTAAACCTTAAACTTTCGCTCTTAATGGGGCTCAAATCATTATCCGAATAACATGAAGGTTTTTTCAGCTAAAATAGGGCACTATCGAACATTTCGTGGTAAATTTACTATAAAAGCATCAATATCAATAATACGTAAACATATAACGGATATCTTACTTTCAATTCCAACAACTCTTCTATCGCTTCCCGCACCAATTTCTCAGCATCGTTGTTTTCATAAAAAATATTTTTGTACCGTTCACCAAGGCTAAGACATAATCTACACTTTAAACTTTCGTGACGAGGCATCTTTGGAGCACTTCAATCTGTAAACATTTACTACACCAAAACAGTGACTTTCAAAATGGCCGACAACATATCGATGGGTTGTTCGTTCTGAATCGATTACTAGGTGCGAGTTCGAGAATCGATCTCCGTTTTGTTTCGGCGCTAGGTTATCACCATATTCAAATAATTTTCCAATATTTTTAAATTATTTAAACTCTCACTTAATAGATTGTGGCCATTCCTGTATACTTACAATACTTTTGTACTACCGAGAAATTAAAAAAATACTTGTGTTTTTAAATAAGAGACGTTAAATCGAACATTACCTAACCCGAGTATATTTTATTTTGTATTTAAACTGAAAACTTCAATCTTGTTAAAGTGATGTTTTGTGTAGATAAATAGGTTCCCGGCATAACAATTTCTAAGAAGAATAATAGCAAACTGGAAATAATTTTCATTAATTTTTTCGTCCAAAAACTCTGAAGTGAACTTATATGTGGTGATAAAAAAACGTATTTACCTAATTTAGCTGATTTAATTAGAAAATGATAATTATGTGGGTAATCTGAGAGGAGGAGGAGGAAAAGATACGTACGTCTCAAGCTCAATATTGTGAGCCCGGGCCTTGACCACGGGCCCTAAAAAATCATCATATAAATAAGTATGCATGTACACATGAAAAAAACGGATCTAACTAAATTGATATAACTACGTCTAAATAAAACAGCACCGTCGAAGCTCACGCAAAACACGTATACTCTGTGAAGGCTGAGGAAATAATATATGCAATCACAGAGGACGTATAATCAATCCTTAATCTCCTTCATTCGTCGCAAATATTTTTTTCCCTATTTTTTCAATCAATCAATTTTCAAAGGGCTCAAAAAAGCACCTTTAATACGTATCAACATCACAAGCGAAATTGCAATACCCCCCACGCAAGATTCTTCTCTCCACGCGTACCTGAAAGGAATCTAAGACAAGTAATTTTTGCGCATTAGCCTCATGATTCCCCAATTTCTTAATTTGTTCTCTATTTTAATTGCTAGTTTTTCAAAATATGTTACAAAATCCACTTTAAGACATTTACTGAACAGGAAAATATATCCTCATTGTATTATATTTGTTCCTTAATTAAAACTGAACATGAGTTAAGAGTTATTCTTTTGACATTGCCCTCCAACCTCTGGTAGATACACTTGAGTATCTTGTTATCTGCGTTTATCTTCCTATACTTCTGTATTTGTTATAAATTGTAGAATCACCATTTCTAGGAAGAGGAATTCAGAGTAATATCAGAATACTCTCAGATGAGTTACTCCCTCATATCTATACAATGATAGAATCCTTATGTACTCTTTCTCTCCCATATTCATGTACCCAAAATCAGTTTATTATAATTATTATGATATGATGATTCAATATTTCAGATTCTTTTCACAAATATAACATTATGATTGGGAAGTTGGATGTGTGTCTAAATTAGCATATATGTACATATCCAAATCATAGTTTACAAATGAGTAATAAAATGATTAATGTTTACTTCCAACCATTCAAATGTATATTTTATGTTACATTACAATTTTAGATTGTTTAAAATAGCAGGGCCACCCTAACATCAGAGGAAGTTTATAGAGGGACGTCAAATGAAGCATGTCACAGTAGATTATAGTAGTATAGTAGTAAATTGTAAAATTTTTACATTACCAGAACTGTTCAGAATAGATTTATGGCTAATTTTTAATGCTGCCATTGTAAATAATACAGCATTGAATCATTTGACCCAAATCTTATAAATGATTAAATGGCACATAAGCAAACTGAATCTTGTCCTTTCTGATTTCCCTTTACTATTAAACGATTCCGGTGCTAATATGTCAGCTGAAAAAGTTTAGATATGAAGAGAACAGATACAGAGCAAAATGTCAGTTGCCACACATTAAATGGTATATATTGTGTATCATGGGGGTTTCAATATTTTTTATTATTATGTCCAGTAAATTGTGGAAGATACCATTATAAATTCAACATTATTATATCCAGTAAATCATCTTAAGTACATTAAAATGATTAGAATGTGCAATGAAGCGGAATATGAAGTGTTATGTTTTTGAAGTAAAAGGTTTGGAGTGTAAAAATGTTTTTTGGCAAAAATAGAAAATTACAATTCACTTTCGGAAAATACTGTAGAGGATGTGGTAAATGTTACAGTAAATTTAGTTGTAGTGTTGACATTTTTTTGAAAAATTATTTTTAATATATCCTGAGTTATATGAATCAAATTTTGCTATATATATTCAGTACAATGTTGTTAGATTGTATTTTTGGATTTTGGTAATGGGACTTTTGTGCATTATGTGGTTAAACAGTTGTAAATAAAACATTGTAATAGATTGTGAAGGATGAAAATCTTCTGTGGTTATTGTGTTCTAACTGCATGGTGAATCAAACTGAATTGCTGCTTTTTAAGCATTGATGTGACAAATGTTTGCCTGTTTTCAATGATTGCATCTAAAAGGGGTTTAATCCTGCAACAAAAGGGAGGATAAATAATCCAAATGAGGTCAGTTGCAACATTAATTTAGATTAATGTCAACAGTGAAGACATCTTTAGGATATATGGAGCTTTTTTCACATATTCTGTGATCAGTAAGCCATTATTTTTGCATACCAAATTGAACAATGGAAACCATTGACATAATGAGCTTTTTGAATGAATAACAAGATCAGCCCTTTTATCCTCTTACTGACTAACAAGATTTTACCTATTTATTTATATTTTTAAACTAGTACAGTAGCTAGCCAAAGACATTGAAAAAACGACACTCAGTCTGCTTTCCTGAATTGTGCACTGATTTAATGCTAACACAATAGACGTTACACATCCTCAGAATTCACTTTCAAAATGATTCTTATTTCACTAATCTCTTAATATAGTTTATTATTTAAATTTCAATACAAAATTCTACCAAACTCTCATTATTGATAATCTGACTGATACTTTTTTGAGTCACCTGGCATTTTCCATGCATCCTTTTTCCATGTATGACTAATAGAAATTAACAATTTATGTTTAGAAAATACCATAGAGGATATTATAAATGTTAAAGTAAATTTTGCTGTCCTGTTGATATTTTTTTTTTATTATTTGAAATATATTTGGAGTTACATGAATCAATTTTTCGTTCATATATTCAGTACAATGTTTTCAAGGTGTATTTTTGTAATTTGGAAATAGGACTTTTGGGTATTATGTGGTTACACAGTTGTAATTAAAACATTGTAATAGATTGTGAAGGATGGAAATCATCTGAAGTTGGTATGTTCTAACTGTATGGTGAATCAAACTGAATTCTTGCTTTTTAAGCATTGATGTGATAAATGTTTGTCTATTTTCGATGATCGCCACTAAAAAAAAGGTTTATTCACCTCTAAGAAGGTTGAACCCTGCAGCAAAAGGGAGGATAAATAATCCAAATGAGGTCAGTTGCATCATTGTTTTGGATTATGTCAACAGTGAAGACACCTTTAGGAAATGAGGAGTTTTCATCTCTTTTCATTTTCTGTGATCAGTAAGCCATTTTTTTTGCATACCAAAATGAATGGCAAAAACCAATGACACAATGAGAAAACTATTTGCTCTTTGATTGAATAACATAAACAGCTCTTGTATCCTATTGCTTTCTAACAAGATTTTACCTACTTATTTATATTTTTGAACTAGTGCAATAGCTAGCAAAAGACATTGAAAAAACGACACTCAGTCTGCTTTCCTGAATTTTGCATTGATTTTATGCTAACTTGATAGACATTTAACATCCTCAGAATGCACTATCAAAATGAATCTTCTTTCACTAACCTATTATTACAGTTTATTATTTTTACACTTCAATATAATATTCTACCAAACTCTCATTTTTGATAATCTGACTAATACTTTATGAGTCACCTGGCATTTTCCATGCATCCATATGCCTTTTGCATTGTGAAAGCCAAGTTATGTTGATGACTTGTCTCATTCCCTAGTCTGAAAACTCAATTTTTTTCTCCCTATGGACATTCCTTGTGCTTAGATGGTACTCGCCCACCCTATCATAAACTCTTCCTTTGTTTTTTTGCTTTCAATTCCAAATTATTATCAAATGTTTCTCCCAGGAACGCATGCCTTACATACACATGTGAAATTTTATATAACTGATAGTATATTATTTCAATTTGTTTCTCCTTATGCTTGCTTAGTATAATGTAGACCAGTACAATAAGGAAGGGTATCAGTTCTGTGTGCACTTCCACTGAAAGGGTTTTCTCAGTTAAAAGGTCTATCTTAACTATGGTTTAATCACCGTTTTCATTCAATATATTTGCTCACCTGATATTAAGTGTAGAGAATGTCCAGGGGTTTTTGGTTAAGTATTTTGTATTTCCAGTGCTCATCTAAGACATAGCATCATAGCAAAGGATTTTCCAATAAATTATTAGGAGTTTAATGAAATGCTATTTATGTGTAATTTTCTTTACTTAATCCATGTGGTAAAGAGGAAGAATAAATAACAAAGGCTGACCTAGTACTCATATTTGGAAGTGTAAAATGAGATTTCTTTCTCAGAATCCTATGTTTGATTCATATACACTTCTCTGGTCCCCTTTACTATTAATAAGAGTTGCGTGATTCTTACCAGGATACAAGATGTTCTGAGAAATTATAGTAAGGCACTGGAAGAATACCATACTCATCATAAAAGAATATCCTGCAAAAGGTAAATATCATATAATGCTGGTCTTAGTTATATGGTATTGGTATGCTGGTATATAGGTGTATGGTATTGGTATGCTGGTATTAGTTCAACTCTAACATTAGCTATTCACTTATCTCTTCGTTTCTCACTGAATCTATTGTTTGTAAGGCGAAGAGTGGTTTCCTGGGCCAATACAAGGTGCAGAAGGGCAAAGAAGGCATATGGTTGAAGGTAAGCCATGCATGGTTTAGGCATTCAGTAATTCCATGGCATCTGATAATCATGTATATAGACTAGCACAATTTGAGGGGGATGAATAATTTACCACCATTTTTTTTAAGGATAAGATAGTGGCTAATAATTCTTACAAGTAAAAGTATAAGGGAAAGAACCTGAAACTTATGAATCCATGTCAAAACAAATGCTGGTTCCTAAAATTTTACCATACTGTCTTTAAATGCTAATACTTTTGAAAGTGCATCAGTTCGATTTATAGAATTTCTAAGTGTTTAGGTTTTGAATTAATTTCCTAGTGAGATCAGGAAACATTTGATCAGTACAGACTTTCCTATGGCATTATTGGCATCAGTGCTGGAGATGCTGATCGTGGTCAAAGAGGAGATTGACCCTGCTAGTGCTGCTCTGATGCACCAGAAGAGCATGTATATTTTCCAATGGTCAAATCAATGCAAGAAGGTGAAAGTAAATGGTCCCTCTGTTCTTTGAAACCAGTGTTACACAAAGTCAAACTATGGTCTTGCAATTATCTTCTCCCTAAACATGACTATTATATAAAACAATTTATCCCTAAATGTGAGCACAGATCTTCACTTTTAACTTCCTCATTGTGATTTTTATCCTGCTGTTTAGAGCCTCAATTTCATTTTTCCTTTACACATTTTCACAGCAGTTCACTCTGACTCTGTTATTATCACTTCCTCATTTGATTTTCTTTCCGTCAACTTCTTTTTCTCTAAATCCCAATTTTAAAAGCAACCAATTACTGTCTGTCATCTTGTTTCAATTGTCATGTTTCTGAACTGCACGAAACAAAACATATAAGATGAAATTGCTAAGACCGGATCAGGTACCAAGCAGAATAATTGATCAATTCCAAAACAGCTATTCTCTATCTTCGAAAACATGTGTCACAAGAATACTTTTTCCGAAATGCTTCTAAATTACCTTTAAATTATCAGACCTAAATCAGCCATCCCTTTCTAAAACTTTACCATTGTAAGCCACTACTACTCTCTGGCCTTTTTCAGGGGCAATATGCATTGGAATATGATAAGGAGATGAAAGTATAGAGGAGCAGATATGGGAATAAGAGGCTATAACGGCTGATCCATTGTATCTGTTTGCAAGAAATCTGGCTGGAAGACTTAATAAGATCAATTTGAGGCATGTCCAGGTTGCCGATTAGCTTCCTTTCCTTCTAATTAATTCTTCTTGGCTGCAATTTGGTCAATATTTTTTTCCTTTTTCATAGTATCTAATGACTTTTATAAATATTCCAAACTCGCAAATATAACTTGGTTCTATTCTATATTCTCTTTACTTTCTTATCCGATTGCTTCTATGGCACCTATGCCTCTCTCCTTCCTACTGTTCTGTACAACTTATATGATATACCTTTTACATTTTTCAGAATAAGAACTAAGGCTGATTTCACAGTCTTCACATAAGATTCCTTCCTCTTTAAATCTATAAATAAGTTTCTTTCTTATCATTCTTCAATAATATTTTAGTGGTTTTGCAGTTTTACTGTCTACACCAATGACCTTATTTGGTTTTATCTCCTTTAATACCAAAATTATCTTACTGTATAGTATGCCTTAACCTAACTTTAGCTTTCTCCAACATGTCATGTTCCCTTTTTCCCTTTTACATTTTTGCAAATATACATTACCAATGAGTTCTTCTAATCCCTTCCAACACTCTTGAATCTTTTCTATGCCAACTATAAACTGAAATTACTTTTCCCTACCTGTCAGCACAGATCTTCCCTTCTTTCTTCCTCATTGTGATTTTTATCCTGCTATTTAGTGCCTCAATTTCATCCTTCCTTGACACATTTTCCATATCTTTGAAACCATGCTTCTTCAGCTATGTTAGTGGCACATTTTAATTTATTTTTCAACTCATTGTGCTTCTTTTTGTGTAAGTCCATATTAATGTTCTTCCATTATTTTATATAATCTATATTTCCTATCATTTCATCTGTGAATGATGGTTTCTCCTGTCCTTTTCCCATTAACCATTCCAATAAATTCATGGAAAGCTGTTAATATCTATATTTTGATACATTCCCAATTTTTCCATAATACTCACCTCTTTATTATCTTATATGTTTCTTGCCTGCCAGTACTCCTACCTTGTCAATCTATTAAATACTTCTAGAATCCATTTCCTAAATCTTTGTCCTAAAATTGACTACGTTTTTCATAACAGCCAAATGGTGGCCTGATTCTTCATTGGCTTCTGGGATGATGTGCACATTGAACATAATGTTCCTCAAACTGTGAATAAAAAAATATTATCGAAATGTTTTTATTCTTAGTCATCTAGCGTTTTCCATCTATACCTATGCCTTTTATGGTCTGGAAACCATGATTTGACAATGACTAAATTTTGACTCCTTTGGAACTCAAAGGACTCATAAATGTGATGTGTATTTTAAAAAATTTAATAATCCCTGAAACTTTTTATGTTTATCTATACTGAGGAAAAGTCTCATAAATGTGAGTTATGTTTGAAGGAGGGTTTCTCACTGATAAAACAGCTTACCAAGCACAGTTTGACATACAGTGCCACAAGGCCTCACAACTCTAACTTATGTTCTCCAATGTTAACTAATGTTCCCATAAAAAAGAACTTTTAAAAACCTCATAAAATCATACATGGATATCAAACTGAAGCCTACAAATAACCATGTGGCCACTGGTGCACATCAACTTCCTCCTGGGCACTAAGAATTTCTAGATAGAATATCAATGTTGGACACAAGAATGCTGAGAAGCTTATGAAACCCTAATTCATATATGTTTAAGGAATCATATATATTTGGCAAATATAGTGAAATCATTTTTTTTATCTTCTCTAACATGTCTATTCGAATTTTTAAAAATGTTTTACAAATCAACACATATAAGGCACCCTGAAACTTCTTTCCCCACAAATGTCTATCTACTTGTTTAACCAACACTGATTATTCCTTATTTTTTATTAACATTTGACCTGCAAAATCTTGTGGATGATATTGAGCATAATGTTAGCAGCATGCACAATCAAACTTCCTTTAGTTCTTTTAATTCCTGAAAAAATGAATCTTTCATCATTTTTAGAATAGGAACTCATGTTAACCTGAGCAACATTTTTGGCCAAATTACTCCTGAATTTCAATACTATAACTGCAGTTTGATACTTTTTCTCCCTCATTTTCCCATTAGCTGTGTGCATTAACAAACTTCCTTATCCCTCGGATGGTAGAGCATTTATCTTTGTGAGTGAAAACGTCATCCCTTTACCTGTCTTTTCATCAGGGGGAAAAGTTAGAAGTCTGGTGGTGCCAGATCAAGAGAATAGGGTGGGTGCGGTAACATGGCAATGCCATATTTTCCCAGGAGCTGTCTGATGATGAGCGTGCCATGACAGAATTTTTGTCACCATCCTGGCGCACACCTTGCACATGGCCAAATCCTGTGAAATAATGCTTTGGAAATTGGATGCAGACAGACCCAACTGGTCTGCAATTTCTTCACTGGTTAAGCATTGGTCTGTGTTCAGCAGTGTCCTCACTCTGTCCACAATCATGTTGGTTCTTGCCATCGACGGCCATCCTGAGCGATGGTCATCTTCAACGAGCTCCCAACCTTCTTTAAACAACTTGTGCCCCTTAAATACTGTGGAATGGCTTAAGGCAGTGTCCCCATAAGCCTGCTTCATCATATCGAGGTTCTCAATTGCCGTCTTCCCAAGTTTCACCCAAATCTTCATGGAATAATGTTGCTCTAAATTCAGATTCATTTTGTTTTTCGACACGGACAAAAAACTTGCTTCTTTAAAAATGGTGTCCTAACTCAGCAACAGCCCTCATGCCACTGAAGGTGGTGTCGGTCTGTTGTTAAGAGTCCCCTTGACCTTAACCTGTCAGTCAGACCACCCTTCACTGCTCTGTTAATGCAAGAGAAAATCAGACCTACCACTTTTTGGCATGACCCTGTATACAAGAGAATGAATGCTGGCCCTCAAACATGCATTCATAAAGAAAATGCAATCAGGATGTATTTTCCTGTTCTGTCAATATATTAACTTGGATATTTTTTTGTTTATATTTTGAAAACATAATATTTTGAAAAAAGACCAAATTATAAAATTGGGGAAGCATGTGGCTAAAAAAAAGGTTAATGTCTCAGACTGCTTACAGGTGTGAACAATGAAAATATGGCAGTATATGGCAATGTGTATTGCAATTTTGCCTGTTATACCAACACATATAACAGGCATTGTGTGAAGGGCTTTGATAATTGAGTTTGCTGATGGATGGAGAAGAATTAGAGGACAAAAAGGAAAATGAAAAATTTGCGATGAGAAAAGTAGATTGAGGATTGTTTATTCATTAATTGTGTTTAAACTTTTATTTTCTCTGCCTTCACAGGGCATACCTCTATTGCATGAGCTTCGAGGCTGTCTTTTTATTTAGATATCACAGGCGTTTTTTGCTGTAAACATGCATACTCATTTTTGTGATGCAACTTTTAGAGCCCAAATCACATTGTGGAAGGTTTTATTTTGGGATGTCATCTCAAAAATAAGCACTGAAGGTGAAAATACTTAAATTCTAAATAAATCTGCCAAATTTAGTTAATGCATATAGATGATCAAAACATATAAGTTCGTTTTCAGAGTTAATGCCTCATATAATTACACAATTTCCATTTCCAGTCATTATTCTACCTAGAAATATTTACACCAGGAAATTAGCTATTTAACATAACATCACTTTAACAAGATTAAAGAATCAGCTATTTCAATTATGTTATCCCATTTAAGTACATCAATATGATGTATTATATCACTTACAATATCAGCTCTTTTATCCTCAGAATGATAAATAATTAAGCTGCAAAATCTAAATGTTTCTAAGTTCCATTTGGAATAGTAAAAAAATATGTATCTTTTAGTTTAATTCTGACCTGATCCCATCATTTACCTGATTCATCTTGGACCACTCCATCCTCATTTTGTGAGCTGTTATTGCCAGGCGATTCTCCCTCCTCATTATGCATTCCATTCTGCTGAGACATTTCCACCTATTCCACATGACACAATCTATTATCCTTCTCCTCCATGATGGATTACGTCAATCAGTAAAACCAAAATGTGACCCAAAACCCACCCGCCCCACATCAATACGCTGTGATATTATCACTTGAAAATGAGAAGTGTTTGGGGAAGATACCCTATAGCTGTTGCTAAGTAGCACGAGATAAAATTCATTCAAATCTTACAAATTGGGGAGGCTCAAACCCAAGAGATGAAGTAGCAGTGGGTCTCCAACTTAGGCAAATATTTGAGATGTTGACTACTCCTTATTCTTCAATATCTTCTTGATAACGTCGTCCATATTGCGAAAAATACTAACCTGGAATAATACAGCACAAATAAGGCCCTAGATATTCTCCCCACTCATATCTTGCAACATACAAGTTGGTATAGGTCTGGATCTACACAAGTGACATAAGAATTTCCTTTTTTTAATTTAATATGCTACTTTTTGCAAATGGGAACTGTTCTTCACTACTTCACCTCATGTGATGGCTGATTTGAATATTTGAAACATTTAACGAATTTAACGTTTTTCTCCTGCTACCAAGTGTAAATGCCTTTTTTACTCATGTCATTAAGTTTGCTACACAATTTGAAATTAACCCTATTATTATAAGTTTGAATTAATTTGCAGATATAATCAACATAGTTCTTGTTCAGTATTTTATTTAATTTTAGCATTTAAGGATACTCATTGTATGTTGGTTTAAATATAAGTGTTTTTTTTATTATCTATCAGTAAGAAATGTCCTGAATTTGCTATTTAAAAATCCACCACCCATAAGTATTTGAATTTTCAATGGTTGATGCACACAAAAAATAATTTTAAATGCTTTAGTTACCTCCTCTGGCCACTTCTGTACTGTAAATTTCTGGCTAAAGCAAACCTCCAAAATAAATTAATAGCCATTCATATGCAAGCATTACCATAATTGAATTCTCTCAAACTGTACATATCTTTCAAGCTGCACTGCCAGCCATCATCAATGTTAGACCTTTCTCAGCTATTTCTCTGAAATTGTCTTCTCAAAGTTTTGTGAGGTATATATGCCTCTTGACCTTCAAACTATCCCTACATATTTGAAATTTCCATTCCCACAGCTTCCCAAAACTTACCTTTTAGGGTTACAGAGTTTAAACAAGGCCATGGAAGCCTTATGGTTGATTCATTGTTAAGTACACCAAAAACATGAAAATTTACTTCTCAGAGACAATGATATTAAATTGAAAGAATGCTAAATTGATGATTATGAAATTTAAATTTAAACATATGAAAGAGTTTTGTAATAAATTGATGTAATCATAAAGGAAAAGTATAAAGTGATATTTTATATCATATTTTATTGAGAAAATCACAACACAACATAATAGTATGTACACAATAACATTTTTATTGTGATATAAGAGATTATAATGGCAACTAGTTAATGTGAGGGAATTGATGCAAGAACCTTTTTAAATTTTCTATAGTACTCAGTGTTGTTCTGCACTTCAAATATTAGTTCTCATTTTGGTTCTCTTTAAGTGATAGAATTGAGTGTGATATTAGGGCACTTTAGTCGGTGTTTCCTTTTCCATGCAACTTCATATGCCTCCTAAGGTTACTTTTATTATTAAATAATTTCAAACATATTGCACACTTATAAGGCTTTTCAGCAGCATGAGTCAGAAGATGGTTATCCAGGTAATCTTTGCGATTGAATGATTTCAGACAAAACTCACACTTGTAAGATCTCTCGTCAGAATGTGTCAACAAGTGCTTCTTCAGATTACTGTTTAGAGCAAATGATTTAGAGCACATATTACACTTGTATTTCCTCTCGCCAGTGTGTGTCAACATGTGTCTCCTTAGATCTCTACTTTCAGGAAATGCCTTTGAGCAAATTTTGCATGTGTGGAGCCTTTCATCAGTATGTCTCAACATGTTATGCATATGCATAGGTATACATATGCATAGGCATATGCATATGCATGGTATACATATGACTCTTTAGATTTCTAAGGTGAGTAAATTCCTTTGAGCATATATCACACTTGTGTGGTCTTAAACTGGCGTGTATCTTCATATGTGCCTTCAGATTACCCTTGAGAAAAAATTCTTTGAAACATATATTACATTTGTGCCTCATATCAGCAGCATGTGTCAGTATGTGTTGTCTTAGGCTTCTTTTCATTGAGAATACTCTTGAACATATATCACACTTATGCTGCCTTTCAGCTGAATGTGTCAGCAAATGATTCCCAAGGAGACGTTTATCCTTAAAAGATTTCGCACAGACCTTACATTTGTGAGGACTCTCCTTAGAATGTGTGAACAGGTGTCTCTTTAAGATCCACCTCCAAGAAAAACTTTTCCAACATATTCCACATTTAAATGGCCTTTCTTCAGCATGTGTTAACATGTGGCTTTTGAGTTGACTCAATCGTTCGAAGTTTCTGGTGCACTGTTGGCATTGATGATATTTCTCAAGAGTGTGCATCACTTTGATATGTCTTGCAATGTCATTTTTACACTTAAATACTTCCAAGCAAATATCACATATGAATTCTATCCTTTTCTTAAGGTGCTCACCAAATTGACAAGTGTTCAGAAGGTTACCTACAGCATCTTTCCCTGTACATTCTTGCTTCTGGACATTCTCTAAATATTTGAAGAAAAATAAGATAATCAATAACTAGTTATAAACAAGTTTTTCATCACAAGTGCGGATATACACATTTCTTTACATTAATAATATGCAAACACATTCATACAGATTCTTATTGTATTAACGCATGTAGGTTTATAATGAAATGCTTAAGCCTTCCTTTATACACATTTATCAGGCTGTCTGTGTATCCTATCAACTGCAAGAATGCTAAAATCTCAGGAAAAAAGCAGGTATCATAATATAATGTTCCACTTAATAGTTACTTCAACGAGTTTTTCTAAGATTGTCTGCTGAAATTAGTTGGACTCACAACAAATTGAATACTTCTTAGCCTCCATATATACCTTTTTAAGTAGTTAATGGTCAGGAAATGACACACAGTATGTGACAATTTATGTGAGCTGTTACTTTTTGCCCAATTCAATGGTTTTATAAAATTTTATCAAAGAATAATTTTGAAATACTTTTGAAATTATTTTTACTACCAATGCATGAAAACTATGACCATTGTGCAAATTTTCACCTAATTGTTGACTATGTCATTGAACTATTTAACCCAACATACACATTTCAATAACACCTTACTATTGACTTAAAATAAGTAAGTGTTCAAAGTTAAGAAGTGATTAGGTTGATAAAAGTTGAGAAGGGTTAATAATATTCTCTATAGTTCAACAGCAAATCATACAGGAGAAGAAAAATATCATAAAAGAAGGAATTTTTTTCAATAGGGAACACAAAGTTGAATGAAAAAAGTTACATGCTACTGGTTTTTACCAAAAGCACAAAGTAAAACCATAGACATTGAAAAGGCCCATCTAAAAAAAGTAAAATGGGATCTAGGAAAATGAAAATATATAGGGATGATTAAAATGATTAATTAAATCATGACCAATTAGTTGATAAAAAAATTGTGAACTTATTTAGTGTTGGTATAATGCACCTAAAACTAATACTTATATTTAATTATGTGAACCCAACTATTAGCACAGTATTAATAAGGGGGACATATCCTTATCTAAAAAAGAGGTTCCATGCTATCTTGCATATTTTTTTCACAAGTGTTCATTTAGGATATTTACTTTTCAAAACAAATATATTTTTGACAGGAACTTTGAGAAGGAAAAAAAGAATCATCCCTTTGACGACAAGTAGAACAACAAAAAAATATGCCATTTAGGAAAGAAATTCTTTAAAAGGTCAAAATAAAACTTTCATGTTCCTGCTATTAATCAAAAGCAAGAAAAACAATAACAATTAATATGGCCACAATAAAAAATGTGAGATAATGATTTAGAAAATGGCAATATGCATCAGTAAACCTTAAGTTATGCCATTCACTAGTTTTGGCAATGGCATATCATATTTAGCATACAGATTGTTTTTTCTATTAAATAACTGTAATTTTGCTCTGGCTTGCAGAGTCTTTTCTCTGGAATGGGGAAAGGGACAGGATGCCTTGCCCTGATATGAGAATTCTATCTTCAAGTTGATTACAGTTAACAGATTAACCTTGTGACCACCTATCTGCATATTTATATTTACTATATATATTTATGTGTATGGAATATATATATATATATATATATATATATGTATGTATTTAGTGCTTAGTCACATATATATTCATACATATTTCCCTCATGTATGAGGGTGGTTCAATAAGTACTAATGTTTTATAACAAAGGGCATTCCTGAGGGAAGTTTATAATTTCATTGTGTGCTGCCATCTATCAAATGACCAGGAAACAAATTTCAGTCTGCTTTAATGGTTAGTTTGGACTTGGCAGCATTTGAAATAGACGTGCTTTGTGATTTTTGCTAAGATTGAAAAAGAGTGGTATAATTTGGTAATTCATCTTTGTTTTTGGATGAGAAGAAATATGAGGAGATAAAAGCAAAGTTCAATGCTGTTCATTGGGACACTTCACCATCTACGATTACAGTTGGATATTGGTTCAGCGAATTTAAATGTGGGCAAACATGTTTCTGATGAGGAGTGATCAGGACACCCAACAGATGTGGCTCCAAGGAAATAATTAAAAAAGCCCATACCTTGTTCTTGATGATCAACAAATGAAAGTTCACAAAGTAGCTGAGACCGTGGATGTGTCCACCAGAATGGCAATTAGTATTTTACATGATAAATTGGCAATGAAAAAATTGTCGGCCTGATGGGTGCTGTAATTGCCCATGGAAGACAAGCTGATCTGGATTTCTCGCCACCAAACTGCATGAACTACATTATGAATTTCTTCTGAACCTCCTTTATTCACCTAATCTGGCTCCCAAATACTTTTTAGTATTTCATAACATGAAGAAATTACTGGCAGAAATAAAATTAGCTCAAACAAGGAAGTTATTGCCGAGACAGGTGTATTTTGGAGTTTGACAAATCCTATTTCTTGGGGTTTAAAAAAATGGCCGCAACATTGGGAGAAGTGTATCTTTCTGAAAGGGGACTATGTTGAAAAAGAAAAAAAAGGTTTTTGAAAAATGGTTTCTTCATTTCTAAAATGGGTACTTATTGAACTGCTAAATAGGTAGGGAGAGGGATGCAAAAGGAAGAATTGGGTGGTGGATTTCTAGAAGGGTCGGGATAACATGTAATGTGGTGGGTTTCGAGGGGATTACCATATGTGAAGAATCTGCTATATTGAAAACCACCATCATTAAATATTTGTCTCCAGAAGTAATGTTTATATATGGAAAATTTATTATTATTTTTAAATCTTAAGATTTGGTGGAAGGGGTCCTTTTGAAAAGGACATAATGTAGCTTTGAAAGGAACCTATCCAGGTAATCAGGATCATTGCAGAATCTGCATTGTTTTATGGACAGGTAATAAGGAATGGAGCATTTGGTTTAATGTTGGCGGCAACGGTTACAATGTTAGTATTCTTCTTTGTTGGTAAGTTATATATGTACAGAAAAGTAAAATCTTGTTTTGGAAACATCCCAATCAATGTAAGTACCTAACATGAGGCATAAAGTGATTATTGGCCCTCATATTGAGGGGTGGGACACAACATCTAACTTGAAAGGGAATGGCAGTCAGCGATTCAGAAAATAAATTACATTACTGTGTGCATGGAGGTGCATGAGTAAGGAAATGGTATGAGAGAGGTAAAAACTGTAAGGGATAAGGTTTAGATTCTGGTTTTTAAACCAATTATTTTGCATATAGTTTTACTGCAAGGCATGGGAGTGGTAATGGGAAGAGGTTGAGATTTAAGTATGGGTTGTTTGACTTGAGGTGATGTGATAAGTTGGTAGGGCATTTGATTGTTAACAAAGGTTATTTTGGAAAAAGGTTAGTTGGAGGACCTATCATGTTTGAGGATAGGCTAGAGATCTTTGAGGATTGATCTCTCCCTGATCTCATGAAATCCCTTGGTACCAAACTAGGGTATGTGTTTGGGAATTTTTTCCTAACCTTTTAAAGTGCTATTATTTGAGTGAGAAAGTGGACTGCTAGGATAAACACAATGGAAGCAGGACTGATGGATTCAGGGTCCTCCTAATCCAATGGCATTAGTCCATAGCACGTGCAAATTGGCAAACATGCAGACTACACCTTGATAAATAAACTGCTCTTAGATCAAAATAAATGTTAAATAAGTGAATAAACAGTTATTAAAGGCATTGCTATGGCTTTTACAAATAAGCAACATGAAAAAGTTCCTTGCAATTGGTGCACTGTGTATACAGTTCTACCTCACTGAATAGGAAACACTGAGGGTAGTGAAAGGGATTTGCCTGAAGTAAAGTGAAAAACGAATAGTCATGAGACCATACCTTGTTCCTGCAACATCTGTTGCAGGAACAAGGTATGGTCTCATGACTACTGTTCCCATGCATTTGTCCTCCTGAGGAATGTCAAGGTGACAGTCATCCTAAACATCCACTTCCTCATTAAAGGATAAGGAAACACCTCCATCTTCCAATGGGTCCTGAAAGACAAACATTACAGATGCAGACATGTCAATGTATTTTCAAATAATAATAATGACTAATAGACAAAGTGCAACTGTCATTATAAAAAGGGGGATTGCTTAAAATAAACAGGAAAGTTTTACTTTAAAAGAGACTGGATTTAATGTGATGATGGTTAATTGTGTACACATTATTATACATTCACATACCATATTTTATATACACACTCACCAAATTCTTTGCTTCCACATTGCTGCACCAATGACTTTCATATTCCTGAATTGATGCAACCATTGGCAGTTCTACATTTTTTTCTGGAGCGACAGAGCATCTACTAGAAGTGTCAGTCTCTTCTTTTACAATAATAAAGTCATCTCGGACATTCACGGCACTACTGCCAACCGTGTCAAAGGCAAATGCATCCTTATCAATGTCTTTCTAGTTCTCAGTGGGCAACAAATGGAAAGCATACACAGGTTATAATGTTATTATGGCAGATGATAAACATTTACAAATAAGAGCATCAGGACAATACATCTTTCCAGCCAAGCAAATACTAGAACAGCAGTAAAAGACTCAATCACTTTAAGCTAATTTGGTAATTAACTTTGTGAAACAACATTTGTTTTTACTGCATTGTTAGTATAATAGCTCAACTCTATAGCCTAGATCAATACCTTGTTGAATTTATTAGTGGTAATCCAATTCTTCCAAGTGCCCACTGTATAATTGACATCACTATCAATAATTTCTGTTGAAGCCAAATTATATGAATACTGAATGCCCACAATTCGCATTCCATACCACAACCCATATCCTCTCCTAGGCTCTATGCAACTTTGTGGTCATTGCTCAGGACACACTCTTCTCGTTATAAACCATTACCACAGCAATCAATGGGAACATCCAATGTTATAGTTCACCCAATGTTAACCCCTACATGTCATTATGTGACAATTCACCCATTAGCAGTGAATTAATATTTGGGAGTAGATAAATTCTTTCCCTGTGCCACCAATGGTTTTTCAGGATTATATCTGGTATGGAAATAAGATTGAGAATGCTCAAGTCTATGGTAGAGAGTGACCAAAAAGGCATATAAAAATCCAATTCAAGTCTCCTAGTTAGGAATTTATTATCTACCACCTGCCTGCCATATCTCAATCAACTACTTATAGCTCCTCTTAATCCTATTCAAAAAGAGAAGAAACATTCTGCCTTGATAACATTTAATTAAACCCTTTTCAATTAATTGGAAAAACATTTGGTAGGTCCTTGATGGAGAGTGGCACTACCAAATACAAAAACTAAATATCAACGTGGCAATAATATTAAATGAAAAAGTCAACATAAACCTAATAATCATTAACCTAGCAATAGAAGTACACAAAACTGACAGACTTGATTATTGATCAGGTTTTAATGCCTCTGAGCAATCCTAAGGAGGAATAAGTTGACATAATATGCCATCACATTGAAGACATAATAGGGTGTGTTTTACTGCAGGGAAACCCTTGAAAGTGACTGCAGAGAGAGATGCAATAAAGGGCAATGGAAGAGATGGTGATGAGGAGGGAGACTACGGTTTATGTGCAACTAATGCCTGTAGGGAGAAAGAAATTGAGTTCTGCTGAAGAAGAACAGGGGAAAGTGATCACCAAACTTGACGATGACTAACGAAAAACAAAAAAAGCATTTGAATACATGGAAAAATTATTCCAAGTGACTCAGAAGGTTATCGATAAGATTACTTATCATACTCAAGAAAAATTCGAA
This sequence comes from Hetaerina americana, assembly GCF_022747635.1. NCBI lineage: Eukaryota > Metazoa > Arthropoda > Insecta > Odonata > Calopterygidae > Hetaerina > Hetaerina americana. The sequence continues at coordinate 263,219 of NW_027286481.1, read as the reverse complement.
ATCCATATCAGAGGAGATGCAACGAAAGATTCCTTCCAGCCAAAAGACGTATTCGTTTTTGACATAGTTCAATGTAATGAATTAGTTTTTTGGAATGCATTTCCATTTTTTTAACTTTTTTAAACATGGAAAATTATGTCTCGTGACAAAATTTCCTAGAATATAAAATTTAAAAACTTTCATTTTGCATCTTTCAAGGATTGGGTATTTTCGCAACACTTAAAAATAACTGGCATGGATCATAATGACCTTTGTGACAACAAAATTCTTTTTCCGAAGATTCGTTTTCGCGGAAGGAATATAGCATTCGTTTTTGACATTGTACAATTTAATGAATACAACTGACCTCATGTCGATTGGTTATCAAGTCCTTCGTCGTAACATTGCACCCCTTTTGCATGCGATCATAGAAAACAGACAAACAATCGCCACATCGACGCTTAAATAGCCGGTATTCAGTCAGTAACTCCATGCAGGAAGAACACACCAACCAGGGATGATTTGCATCCTGCACAACCTAATATTTCATAAACAGATATTGACCAAATAACGCACTAAATCTTCTGGTCTTAATATAACCATTCTTTTACACATCAGTTTACGGGACATATAAACCACTTTCTAACTCATATTAAATTTTTTACACACACTTATTCAAAAACACTTAAGACAAACAACTAAACTTACTTTGAAATCTATTAAATCTTCTATGGTCTTTTCCAGCAACATTTGTAATTTAATATTGTCGCCGAAAACATTGATCAACAGTCCACGACTGTTTAAACACAATCTGCACACTTCAAATTCGGCTGTATCGCACATTATGAAAGTTTTATACTATTCCGAATGATTTACTGCACAATCTCACCCAAAATAATTATGCAATATGTCACAGTTTACTTGATAGGGAACTAAAATTTAATAAAACAGCCGAAACCTCAAGGTAAAGAACTCAACAGCTAGACACTTGCATTCCATTCTTCATCTGTCACACTCCTTTGAGAAGTTCACTTGAATTACAATGGTATCAATTGATATGGAAATAAAAGATCTTAATTCGAACATTAATAATACGGGGTTTTTCAATGTAATCTAGTAATTGAGGGGAGGAAAAAAATTCCGTTTTATATTATTTTATTAGTTGATGAGGGATGATGGGTATTATTTGTTATTAAATACAAATCGAAAAAGTAAATAGGTCTAATTTGTTCCATTCATTCATTTTAAAGAGCCGGATCAAAAGATTCAGATACGTTTGACTTACGATTCCTACATGTAAGAATAACCGAGTATTTATACAAGCGATAGTTATTCTGCGTTATAGACATACAGTGTTTTCAAAATATTACAAGTTCCTTGTAACCGTTTTTTCATTCAGTTCCTTCCTGAATAAACATCAAAATAATTCTTCGACCCGTAGGAACGGGACTTTGACGAACTGAATCTTTTTCTGACGATGTGAATTGATGTCAAGGAAAATAGAAAACGTTGTTTGCTATGGTTAATCAGATAATTAAGATCCCAAAATAAGCTTATTTAATTTTCACTCTCATTGTTACGTGATGCGTCTAATTATTCCCAAAATATGTTTCTATTTCTGACCCAGATTCCGATCGACTCCTCTCGTATCAATCCATTGATTTGCAAGAAACACTTCAAAAATAATAGGAACAGATGAGGAACGAAACGCAAGTGCCAAGCTGGGAAGTTATGTTGTTTACTAGTGTTGTTTTAGTAATTTTGTAGGCTAATTCAAGTAAATTGTGAACCTTGTTATCATATATTAGCGTTATGTTCATCAGTAAATCATTGGTAGTACTTGCAAGCAATAAAGCCGAATTTAAACTCTGCAAATTATGATTAAAAAATCGCGGTCTGGTGATTAATGTAAAAAATCGAAGTACTCCATTAACTAAGAGTTTAAATAATTTTAAGATGCGGAAACTTATTTGAATTTGGTGATCACTTGGAGCCAATATATAACCAGATCGTCTCTCCACCTCGCGCTTAGTAATCGATTCAGAACGAACGACCCATCGATATGTAGTCGGCCATTAGGGAATCTATTGCTTACGAGTTTTTAATATTGACAGTTGTAAGTTCTCCGAAGATGTCTCGACAAGAAAGTTTAAAGTGTAGATTATGTCTTGGCCGTGGTGGTCGGTTGACAAATATTTTTTGTGAAAACGACGATGCTGAGCAGTTGGTGCGGGAAGCGATAGAAGAGTTATTGGAATTGAAAGTAAGCTATGCAATGCATGTTTACGTTTTCACTATGACGCTTTTATCGTAATTTTACCACAAAGTATTTGGTTGTTCCCGGATTTATGTCAAAAAAAAGCTTTTGCATTACAATGTTAATAATTAGAACCCTTTTGAGAGAAGATGTGTGGGGTTTATTAGCTTGATAATCTTGTTTTCGTAGGTAGTGAGGGATGGAAGCCACCCGTGGTTTATATGTTATCAGTGCTTTAAAATACTGACCGATTTCTATATGTTTAAGCAGCAATGCTACGAAAACAGTCTTATATTGGAGAGGCAAGCGGAAAACAAACAGGGAGATAGAAATATTAGTCGTTCAAAGGTGAGTTGTGTTCAACGTATGTTTTTATTGTATAACATTCTGAGCAATGTCCGTTAAGTAAGGAAAGTAAGGTATATTGATTAATAAACGTGTTTATATGAAATGAATTTCCTCCCTAGTGTGTAAATGCCTAAATTTCTAATGACCAAATAACAAATACGGGAAATGACTTAAAAATTGCGAATATTGTATGCATTAGATATGCAAAAGGAAAAAAACTGAATACGTTTATTATTAGAGCATGCGTAAGAGTACTTAGACTGGTTTACTTTGACGCGTTTTATTCTAATTACAATTATGGTGTTTATAATCATTGTATCTTAACATTTATTTTGCATGCTTTGTAAACATAATTAGTGTTAGATACAGTAATTTCCAATGCATTGCCAAAGTTATTCCTCTGTTTTTTGGTATGTTTACCACTCTGTCAGCTTCATTAATGTATTAGTTTTTAATAGATGTACGTGTATACAGAAATATTTCATTCTTGTAAACATTGATTAAATGGTAGTTTTTCTTTCAACCTTGGAAACGTACAATTTTCCAAGAAAATGACTAACAACTTTTCTTAAAACGTTAAAGTGATCGGATCATATGTTCTAAACATACAATTTTGAATGCTTCCTGAAAAAAGAAGAATTTGCATTTAGTCATTGTGGAATGTCTTAGATTTACATTTTCACTTCATGTTTGTCTGATGATAACCTAATATAATTCATTGTTATTATTGAATATCTTTAAAAAATTCTCATCCTTAAATATTAAAATTGGCAAGCAGGTAATTTATTTTTGGATTTTATAATTATTTATCTTATTAATTGGTTTTGCTGTGATATCTAACTCTGCTAGCTATATGTATGTATGTATCTGCCCACACGTTTAAATGGAAATCTGCTATGCCATAAGCATAATGTTTTAGCATGAAAGCCTTGCTGTTTAATTTAAAATTGCATTCATCGCAATCATTTTCATTTGATAGAAAAATTTTGATCATGTACTCAATTTCAATTTTGAGGTTGCTAGTCTACTTTGTTCGATATTGTTCAACCTTTTTAACAATTATGTACAGATCACAGTGAAAAATGAGAAGATGGATGTTGAAGAGCCAGAGATTATTGAAATTCCAGCTAGCAAAGAGGAAGTGGACCACAATATTCAAATTCAGGAAGGGACTTCTCTCGAGGTAGGGGAAAAATTGTAGCATTTATGCCATATTGACTAATGCTTAATTTTTCAAATCATGAATACCATGAGAAGAACAGATGTTTATTGATCATGCCATAAATGTAACGGTATTTATCCTAGTAAATGGTATAGGTCTTTGTGAGGAAGACATATTTTTAGCCTTATAGCATTTTTGCGGTGGTCTGTATATATGTAATTCCTTTAAAAGAAAAAGGGAAAACCATGGATTTTCTGCTCATGATATGAGACATATATTCAAATGAGTGAAAATAGAGATTTATTTCTTAGGATAAGATAAGGTGTGCCCAGGATTATAAAGCAAAGTAAACTGTTAGGATAGGTAATGGCTATTGTGTTGCACGGCAAGTATAAGATTTGTGAAAAAATTGTTGGGATAAATTGTGTAAAGTTAAATTTTTGTAATGCACGATAACATGCCTTGAAATAGATTTATATCCATTTTGGATGAAAAAAACTTCTTAGCAGATATTCTACGGTTCGAAGGTGCCCTGGTAGGTGGATTAGGGGAGGTCATTAGGAATTTGAATGAGCAATTCTTTGATAAAACTTAAAGAGCCCTATAATGGTGTCCTTTTAAGCAGGATTTAATTTCAAGAACTGAAAATAAATAGCTTTTGCGAAGTAAGGACTTAAATGAGATGTCAGGATCATGGAGATTAATCAAATAAGGTGGGGTGTATTCAAAAAGGTTAATGTAGTGTTTTGTCAGTTTTTTAAGAGGAGATAAGGTATGCCCAGGATTCTATAGCAAATTAAAGTGTTAAGATAGATAATGGCTATTATGTAGCATGACAAGTATTAGAATTGAGCAAAAGGCAGGATTTCATTTTAAGAGCAGGAAATGGACAGTTTGTGCCATGTAAAGACTAAAAGGGTGAATCAGAATTGTGGAGATGCTGTTTTTAATATGATGTTCTGTTACTCTGCAGCTGATTGGCCTGGATGAAATGTCTGATACAATTTCCAATTCTGGGTTTTTTCTGGGATGACTAAGTTGTCTCTTCTCTTTATTCTGTTTAGCATCTCTGTGTACAAATCATATTATTTATTCTTTTTCTTACACACAAATGTATTATTTGTAGTCACCTATTTGCATATTTTATTTGCTACATACATTCTGTGGGCTTTGTGAGGCTTGGATGCTTTTAATGACTGGAGCACTAAGATATGCATCATCTCTCAGTGTCCTATCTGCTCTAGTTTTTGGCCTCCTGTTCTAAGGTTATCCTTAGCCTTTTTTTTCTAGAAAATTACATAATCTTTATTTTATTAATATTGATTCTAATCCCATACCTGTCACACTGAATTTCCAATTCACTCAGCAATACTTAAAACCCCTTGGCTCACTGACAAACCAAAGCTTTGTCATCAGCAAATCGAACTGATTTCAGGAATTCCCTGCCCATCTTCATTCCTACCTCCAGTTCTTCCCATGCCTTTTTAATCATTTTCTCTGCATACAGATTGAACAACAATGTTGATAATGGGCAAACCCTTACACCTCTTTCTAACACTGCCAACTGGATTCCCTGTTCCCCACTTGGTCCTGAGCAGTCTGAGACATGTACAGGTTGCGGATTAGCCTCCTTTCCCTCGAATCTATTCCTATTTTCTGCAATATACTCATTAGTTTTTCCCAATTCACTCTATCAAATGCTTTTTGAAATCTACAAAACAGGCAAATACCTCCTGGTTGTGTTCTATATTCATCTCGATTAATAATCTCATTACTGCAATGGCATCATGCGTACCTCTACCCTTCCTAACCCTAAACTGATCATCCCCTAAGTATTAATGCTCCCTACTCTCTATCCTTTTGTTTATGATCCTAAGAACAACTCTAGCTGTGTGGGATATCAAACTTATTGTCCTGTAGTCCTGTAACCTAAAAGTAAAACTGTATGTTACTGATGTAACTAAAACTGATCTCAAAAGTCTTCCAGCCAGATTCCTTCCTCATAAATACTACAGCCCATATAGCCTCTTCCTCTCACATTTCCCTAAGCATTTTAAAAGTTCTGCAGGAATGTTTTCAATCCACTTGGATTTATTTAGTTTTACCTCCCCTAATGTCCTTTCTATCTCCTTGTCTAGTATGCTTGGACCTAGGCTTCTTCCTCTACCTCATGTTCCTTTCCTATGTCTAACTTTGTTGGTTTAAGCTCTTTACTATACAGTTCTTCTATATATTCCTTCCATCTCTCTTGGATCTTTGCTGCATCAACTATTACCTTACCTGCCTTATATCCAACTGCTATCGTTGATCTCCCTTTTTTACTTCCCGATAAAGATTTAACTTTGCTGTACAGCCCACTGATTTCACCCTTCTTCTGCAGACTTTCCATATCCTTGCACATCTTCCACCATGCTTCCTTTGCTTTAATTGTTGCCTGCCTCAAAATATTGTTTTTTTCTTTGTGCTTGATTTTGCCTAATTCTGTATTTACATTCTTTCATATTTGCCACTCCTGCATCTCTGCAATCATCTCATCCATGATCCACGATTTCCTAGTCCTTTTAGCATTAACCGTTCCAATAGTGTCTTTTGTGGCTTTCGACAGCCCTTTCTTGAAACTCTCCCACTTTTCTTCGATAGAACTTAGCTCTTTACCATCCTCCATGATTTCCCCCACTGCATGATTGTATTCCTTCCTTTTCAAACCATTTAATGCTTCTACATTCCATTTTCTAACTCGCCATCCCTGTCTAATCTTTTTGAAATGTATGCTACATTTCATGACAACTAAATTGTGATCTGAGTCCACGTCCGCTCCCGGGAAGCTGTGGGAATTTATCACACTTCCTAAACCTGCATTTAACCAGGATATAATCTAGCTGATACCTTTCTGAGTCACCTGGCATTTTCCATGTATACCTATGTCTTTTGTGGTGTCTAAACCAAGTGTTGGTGATGACTAGCCCCTGTCTCCTGCAGAACTCAACTGCTTTCTCTCTGCGCTCATTCCTCAAGCCTAAACCGTAGTCCCCGACTTTGTCATCATGTCTTCCTTTGCCTAACATCGCATTCCAATCTCCCATCACTATCAAATGTTTTCCTGCAAGAACACATGCAATTATGTCCTCTAACTGGTCATATATATCCTCTTCTTCTTTATGGGTGCTTGGTGGCATGTATACCAGAATAATAACTAAGTTTATTAGTTCTGCTTTAATATCTACTAGTAGTATTCTATCCATTAAAAAGTTAATACATAGAAAACTAAGATTACTGTGAAGAAGATAGCTTAGGTCCAGGCAAACTTGATGATGACATAGACAGGGCTGTAAAGCAGATAAAGTATATAAGGTGGTAATCCTAGACAACATGTTTTCAGAATTACCAAAAGGTTTTGGGAAATTTTGAAATAAAAGTAAATGGACTGATTTGTAGGAGCGTAGAGAAAAGAATCTGGCCAGAAAACTTTATATGATAAGTTTTAATTCCTTTCCAAACAAGGTAAAGGTTATATCAGGACTACGGAACAAAAAATTTGAAATAATACACATCTAAAGTGGTTCTTTGGATTTGTCGATAAAAGGATAGTCAAGCAAAAAATATATAGAGGATTTTTATTCTTGTTTAGTAGCAATTATTGAGAACATTATTTGAAAGGAATTTAGATTACAATCAGTATGTACTCATCTGTTTTGTTTATTTCAAAAGAGGATCAAGAAGGTGTGGGGGCTAACCTACTAGCCTCACACCGAGAGGGCCTGGTTTCAAATCCTGGTAATGTTGAATATTTTTCAGATGTATCTCAATCCATACTTAAGGTGCTTTGTAAAGGGCACTTTGAGTGGGTACGCTATCCGTCAGATGGGATATTAAGCTGCAGATCCCTTGGGGCCTTTTGTAAAGAGTAGGCTAATGCTGACACCAGGTTTTTTCTTCGCCCTTCAACCTTTCCTGTCCATCCTCAATGGTGCAAATGACCTCAGCTGTCGTTCATCTCCCCTGAGTACTACTACTTGATTTCAAATGTGCATTTGATAAAGTGAATTGCAATGAACTAATGAGTTAAATGCAGGAAATAAGAATAGATAGGATAAACTGAAGGCTAAACATTAATCTGTACATATCTTAGACCGGGAAGGTGGGATTGAAGAACAGATGGTCTGGTTGGGCAGTGCTAAGAAAGGATATAAGTCAGGGTTGTCCATTATTTGATAGATATTTAATGAGATTCAACGTTAATGAAACAAAGATTGTAGAATTTTGAAGAAAAGGCTAGATTAAAAAGCATTGCAAAAGGAAGGCAAAAATTATAAGGTTTACGTATCTAGGAAGTGTTTTGTCACAATGCTGCCAATGCAGCATTGAGATGAGCAGATTCCCTGCACTGGGAAATGTAGCATTTAAAATGTGGGATTTGATGACAGGGACATGGAGTGTAGATGTAAAGAAAAGATTTGTTGAAATTTGATATGGGACATTAACAGAAGAGTATTGTAGGCTTTTGAAATGTTTGCATCTATAAGGATAAAGAAAAGGCAATTTACCTAAAAGAAAACAAATCAGGAATTGCTCGGCATTTTGGGTTTGTCCAAGAAATCCAATGATGGCAGAAAAAATTGGAGGAAAGCCATATTGACTAGCAGTGAGAGGCTAAAAACTAATAGAAGGAAGAATATTAGTCAAACAAGGAAAGGGCAGGAACAAGATAACAATTTTGGATTAGGTGAAGGGAAGAAGTACTCAGAGATGAAGGAGTACTTAATGTGAAGCTTGTCCCTGGATTTTGTGTTGTAAGCAGTCCCAAAATGTTTTATTTGGTACTTATGTCCATCCATAATTTACCTTAACTGGTAATTACCTAAATCAAATTATAATGCATATGAAGTTAGCACTAGTTGGCAAAGTGTACAGCCTTAGTTCATGGGTTCCTAATATCTGTTCAATAAGGCTAAGGCCAAATCTCAAGAGGCGTTTCTGTTCATCACTTCATATTTTTTTAACCCTCTTGGTGCAGTGAGGATTTCAGGGGTACTAGTGAGAAGTGTGAAGGGTAATTTAAGAAAATGTGTCACCTTAGGAAAAAAAACATTATGAAGTTATTTGTTTAGAAATCCATATGCAGTTTTTTTATTTTAAAATATAATATTGTAGTTAATAATGATGTAATACATTTACGTCATCAGAAAAATAAATGTAATTATTACTGTATCATAAATTTGAAGAATATTATTTGAGCAATAATATTTCGATTTTTAGACACAAAACAAATATTTTTTTAAAAACATTTTTCAATTAAACTACGATATTTAAGTATAATAAAGAATCAAGAAAACTTGTAGATAATATTATGAATAAATAAAGAAAATCCAGTGAATTGCAAATGTTTTTGTCAGCCTCTGCATAGTTCGATTCTGTTGAAAAGGCTGATATCACTGAGTCAAATTGGGACTTTTCCCCTTTCCTCGAGACTGCGGCAATGTGCTTACAATCTAAAGGCAGGAAAAAAGGAAGTTCTAACTCACAGAGAACTGCTGACAATGTAATCTATTACACAGGGCGCAATTGATTAGATAGGATGGATGGCAAGAGAAACCAAAATGATTACAAAGCAGTGCTCTCATTTCCATCGTCTCAACAAAGTCTGAATAAGCAGCTATATATCAACACCACCACACCACAACACATTCAAGAGATTACAGATGAAAACAGATTAGTAGCCTTTCAGTGGCTTTTCATAGAGGAAAGACCACTCAGAAAAAAAACGAGCAAACAATTAGGCAGAGCTTCCAGACATGTACAAAACTGAACGAAAAATTAAAGTAAGAATTATACTTTTTGAAAAGCATTTAAAATTGCTAATAAAAAATTAAAAAAATATTAACATAATTCTATTAAATTCAACTTATCGATAGCACAAAAACCATTAATTATTAAAGAAAAAACCATAAGTTACAATGATTTAAACAATGGCCTACGCAAGAGCCAATATATTGGCCTGCCGCACTTTTTGCCAGGGATACGAAAGCCGATATATATCGGCCCGCCATACTAAGATGGTTAAAGGAAAGGTTTAAAGTGTTTTTCACTGTGTAGTCATATGCAGTTACTTCTCTTGTATTTCTCAACAAAACAGGCTGACATAAAACTATAGTAATATAATGCATTCAAGTTAACAACTTTTTTATCTTAATTTTCAAAATAATGTTTTTAAAACATATTTCGCATGGATATCCTGAAAATCTGTAATGTTTTTTCTTTGATCTTGCAGGATCATTTGGAAGATGCAGAAATAAATATGCCCTCTGAGGAGGAAGTAAACATTAAGGAAGAATGTGATACTGAAATTCCTCAGATAGAAGTAAGACTGGAAGGGGAGGTTTTGCAGGAACAAGGTAAGGAGAGCTAAGGACTGCTGTCACTTCACTTTTGCTACTTTCTGGTGCAATACAACTATTGTTGATTAACCCTTGCAGTACTTTTAATGTATTTTGGAGAAACTGGGTTAACTTCATAGAATTTTTTAAAAAATAAGTGAAGGGCCATTTTATATTATTATGATAAATGGCAAAAAGATGATAATTTTATCATATTATTTGCAAATATTTATTTACCTGCTCAGACTAGATCTTATATTCTTCTTGCTTTTTTTTTGTCCAGTCTCTTCTTTTGTTTTACTTGATTATGGTGATTTTAATCAGTTAAGAAAAATAAATGAAATAATCCAAAACAACCCTTTTCCCTTTCAATATCTCATGTTTTACCCCAAGTAAGATGTCAGCATCATGTGAAAGGTGTCAATGCCATTCATTTGTTCTTTTTACATGCCTCTATTTACAGTTAGACTATATTCTTTGATTTTTCATGTGTATTATTTCTTAGTAATGTGTTTTCTGCTTTTGTTTGAAGCAACAAGATAGGATTTATTTTTTTTTCTAATTGTTGCATACTTTCATTCCTAATCTTAGTTTCCTGCTGTACTAATTCATTCAGTTTCCATGGGAATAAACCTCCAATTTCTTACCAAAGAACTTGTTAAAAGTATATAGCTTTTTGAAAAATTAGAATGTCAAATATAATGCCCTAATTGTGATGTCTGCGCAATGGATTTCATGACCCATTAAGATCAGAGTTAGGCTATCCATTCTCAGGATGTCCTCACATAGATTGTTTTTCTGACAACAGTTTTGCCTGTGTGTCAACAAGCATCTTCAGGTCAAAGTGACCTGATCTGTTTTACTTCAACGTGAAATTGCTCGTTGAAACATGGGCAAAACTGTTCTCAGAACAACAACTTACATGGTGATATCCTGAGAATGGGGAGTCTTTCATCTGAATGCCACAAAAACCTACAAACCGAAGATGAGAGTTGGTTCAGTGCTTTCTAATTTTACATTTACCCTAAGGGCCCCATGGGATATTGATATGGCAGGATAGATTATTGGCTTGGTTAACTTGCTTAAATAGTTGCAAAAATTGTATTTTTTTTATTTTCAATTGATAAAGATGTAAAAAAGTGATTTTATAAAACCATATCAAAAGTAAGAAAAATTGATTTTTTAGAATAATTGAATTTAATAATTTCATTACACAGCATTGCCTCACAATTGATCTTGTATGTAAGTTTTCAAGATAAGCTAAGACATATGCAGGACACCTTTTTATGCTGCAAAAATATGGTATTAAAATTTGATACTTTTTCTTAACACTAAAAAGAATTCTCATTAAATATCTTCTGAAAAATGCTTATAGGGTTACTTATATTACATTAAATGAAGTTGCAAAAATAATTTGCTACAAAATAATTCAGTAATTCATATAATTTAGCCAATCAAGACGTACAATTAATGTTACCGACACAATTATTAGATTAATAAAATCATCTAGAAACCCTAAAAAGTGTACCATAATTAAAATATAATTAATTGCACAACTTAAGGTTTATTGCTGTATACTCTCATTTTCCCAGTCCTAATCTCACATTTTTCTTAGTTATGTCATGCCAATTGTTATTGATTAATTTTCTGCATTATGTTAAAAGCAACAGTATGAATTTTCCCTGGTCTTTAAAAATCTTTTCACAGAGAAAGATATATCATTCTTTAAATGATATATTTCCTTTCCTGTGTGCTATTAAATACTTTAGAAATATTCTTCTTGATCTTTTTTGAAGTCCTTGTATAAAAAAATAATGGTTTTGGTATCAGGGTAACACTAAGTAAACCCATGTGGAACAGTGATGTGAGACAATTATGACCCCTTTTATTAGCCATTTTCCTTTATTGGTTGTTTATTTGCAATGAAAAACCTGAGTTCATTTTACTTCAAGGCTATGTTATATTCCTTTTTTCGCTCAGCAATATCAGTTTAAATCTTATCAATGAAATATTACCAAGCAAAATAACCTAGTTTGTATCTCTCATTTATTGGGCAGATATTGAAGATATTGTGAGTGACTCATAGTACATACTTTATGTACTTACAAAGGATAAGGTGCTTCTTGATTAAGCATGATGGATGAAGTAAGCAATTGACGTAACAACAGAAACGGTAAAATTTTGAGATACACAAACGAGGACCCAAAGGTAACAGAAATTGGGATGCAGTAGTCAATAAGAGCTGTTTCAGTGGAACAATTTTTTTTCATTTTGGCAGAAAACATGATGGTGGACTATTCAGAGTAAAATACTGCAGTATAATTTTTTTTCGTGTTGGATGAAATACCAGTGCAACCATTAGTAATGCTCAAGACTTGTTATGCCAATCTCTTCTAAGGAAACCCAGAGTCTATAAATGATTTATACTTTTGAGAACCAATTCAATTCAAAAGGCCAACCCAATTCAGGCTACCCTTCAACATCAGTAGCTGATGAAAATATTGACAAAATCAATGCACTCATTGGTGAAGATCATCACAGAACCATTGATCAACTCTGTCAAATGTCTGGAATTTCCTTGCGTTTCTTTTTGGTGGATTTTTTCTGAAGATTTGCATATGAAAAGAAAGATTTTCATACCTTATTGCAGCAAAATTGGGCTCATACCCTTCTCTTTGTGATTCAGTTTTTGAAAAATAATAGCATGACATCATTTCTCCACTCCCCCTACCCTGAGAAAAACATATTGACTCTGACGAAGGTGAAACAAAATGTGGCAGAAGGCATAATTCAAAATGATCTGAGGCTTTCCTGGCAAATAATGTGGATGAAGGCTTCTCAGGTTTGGCACCAGGTCAGGTTGGGTAGCACCAACGTTTCGGCAGCTAACTTTGCCATCGTCTTTAGGGTGAATTGACATTGCCAGGAATGTGCCCAGTATTTATGTTTGCTGTTGAGTCTACCGACTCACCATTGCTTAAGATGCTTGTTCTCTTGATTCCATGATCTTTTTGAGTACAGGTTTCCATGCATTACTAATCTGGAATCTGTTGTCTCAATTTACCAGGTTCTTGTTCAATCTTATGTGGACTCCTTCTTTGACAATCTGGTCCCAGTATCCATTGGCCGGACAAAGGACCTTTATCTTGGAGAATTCTATTCCAAGTTCCAATTCAATGCAATGTTCTTCCACCGCCAATTTCTTGGGGTAGCAGAGTTGGATATTTCTCTTGTGTTCAATGAGTTGCTTTTCCACTGTTCTCCTGGTTTCCCCAATGTATGATTTCCCACGCTCGCAGAGGATTTCGTAAACTCCAGCTCTTTTTAGATTCCGGTTGTCCTTCACGTTGGATAAAAAGAATTTCAACTTGCTCTGAGGTTTATGTATTGTCTCCACCTTATGTTTCTTAAGGATCCTGCCAATCTTTTTAATATGGTGCACACAAACAGGATGCAGACTCTGGCAATCACAAGATAGCGGACTCCACGCTAAACATATAAATACTGGGCACAATCCCGGCAATGTCACTTCACCCTGAAGACAATGGTGGAATTAGCTGTCAAAATGTTGGTGCTACCCAACCTGACCTGGTGCGAAACCAGAGAAGCCCTTATGCACAGGCATAATGACATATAACATAATAACAGATGCTTTGTTCCTGGGATTTCAACATTGCTAACATACATACATAGACAAATGACTTTTTACAGGAAAAGATGTGTACATGCATACCTATAATAATTTATTTAAAATATCCCAACTGGTTTAAACAATTTTTTTCATTGCAGGAATATATTATAAAATGAATATCAACCTTACCTTATCCTTCAAATGTTTCAGATGATTACCAAAAACAAGATAATGCTGGACAAAATGCTTCAGCCACTCAACCGAATGTGTATAAAATTTGCAACAAGGTATTTGAACAAAGGGACCTTCTCAAAGATGATGTAATGCATTTGCAACGTAACAAGGTGATGCAATTCAAATGTGATGTTTGTTTGGAGGTATTTAAGAGAAAAGAACACCTTGCAAGTCATATAAAATCGCTGCATGCTATTAAGAAGAAGCACCAATGTGAATTCTGCTCTAAAAACTTTCTATATTTAAGTAAACTCAAAAGGCACATGTTGACACATACTCAGAAAAAGCCATTTCAATGTGCATTATGTTTAAAAGGTTTTGCTAAAGATATAAATGTACAGATGCACATGTTGACACACACTGGAGAAGGGCCCCACAGGTGTGAAATATGTAGCAAAGGATTTGCTCTTAATAGTAGCTTAAAGAGGCACATGTTGACACATACTGACGGAAAGAGGTACAAATGTGATGTGTGTTTAAAATCATTTGCTTATAAATGTTACCTAAAGGTTCACATATTGACACATACTGGTCAAAGGCCACACAAGTGCAAAATCTGTTCAAAAGCATTCACTCAGAGAATTTATCTGAAGTCACACATGATTATACATACCGGTGAAACACCACACAAGTGTCATATTTGTTCTAAACCATTTGCAACAAAAGGTTCTCTAAGGGGCCACATGTTGACACACACTCGTGAAAAGCCGCACAAGTGTGACATTTGTTCAAAGGCATTTGCTATGAGAAGTAATTTAAAGACACACATAATGACACACACTGGCGAAAGGCCACACAAGTGTGACATTTGTTCAAAAGCTTTTACCCAGAGCAATAAACTAAAGTCACACCTGCTGACACACTCTGGAGAAAAGCCACACAAGTGTGTCATTTGTTTGAAAGCTTTCGCTCTGACTAATAATCTCAAGACACACATGAAGACACACACCGGTGAAAGGCCTCACAAGTGCAATGTCTGTTCAAAAGCATTCATTCAGCGTTGTCATCTAATCTCGCACATGATGACACACTCTGCAAAATGATCATAAAAATGTAAGATCCTAGAGCTTATTTCACTCTAAGGAAAGGATTGTAAAACTTTAATTTCAACTTTGTAACAAAGTGACATTATAATCCTTTTTTATGTAATTTCTGCAATTAAAAAATTATTGATAAAGTGACATATCTCAGCATAATTATGTATATCATGATAACAATAATTAACCGTCTTAGTGCGGCGGGGATCTCAGGGGTACTACTGAGGAGTGCAAAGGGTAATTTGAGAAAATGTATCACCTTAGAAAAAAAACCATTATGAAGTTATTTGTTAAGATATCCATATGCAGTTTTTTTATTTTTAAATATAATATTGTATTTAATAATGATGTAATATATTTACATCATCTGAAAAATTAATGTAATTACGACAGCATCAAGAATTTGAAGAATATTTTTTTAGCAATTATATTATGATTTGTAGACACAAAACGAATGTTTTTTTAAAACATTTTTCATTTACAGTACGATATTAAAACAATAAAAAGAATCAAAAAGACATGCAGAAAATATTATAAATAAATAAAGAAAAAACCAGTGAATTTCGAATTTTTTTGTCAGCCTCTGCATAGTTCGATTTTGTTGAAAAGAATGATATCACTGAGTCAAATTGGGACTTTTCCCCTTTCCATCCATCATGTATATCCAAACTCCGAAGTTCACCCTCCACTCAGCCGCACAGAATGTAGAGGCAATTCCCATCAATATCCAATTGATTAAATTGGATATAAAAGATGCCTTTTGGCAGATACCCAGCACACCGCCATTTTTAGGGGGTTTATCAGCAGGGAATCCGTTACATTTGGATGAGACTCCCAATGGGTCTTACATTTGCACCCGCCATTTTGCAATGGAAGGTGCAGGCAATTAGAAGTGAACTGTAGGAGAAACTCCAGGTAGTCATGATAGCATATCTGGATGATTGGCTAATCCTGTTGCGTAGTGACCAAACAACATTGGTGAAACAAATACTTCAGTTCATAAAGTGGACCTGGGAATATTGCTTGATCTTGAAAAGACCTCGTTAAAGCCATCAGTGAGAATAAAATATCAGGAGGTTCATATAGACACTACATTAATGTTGCCCAGCTTGACAAAGAACGTGTTAAAGTGGATCAGATACATTATTGATGTGGTCCAGAGAATCTAACAAAAGGATAAACCCAAGGCGGCGGCATATATTGCCTGGATAACCTACAATTTGAAACTCCACCCTATTCTTAGTCCAGGACACGGTAAGGGGTGACATCACGTGGCTGGAGTGCCTATGGGATGACAATTAATGGCAAGGATCCAGAGTGTATTCCAATTATAAATACATTTTAGATGTGTTCAGTGACGCCACCCCATTCCAGGTGGCATGGATGATCCCGATGTTTTAAACTACCGAAATATGGGCCATAGAGCATGAGAGACCAATTATGGAGACAGAGACATTATTGGCCTTATTTGCAGCCCATAATAAAATCAGCATTGCGGACCCCGATACAAATGTAATAATTTATTACAATAATCAAGCTGTAATTGCATCCCTGACTAAGGGAAAAGGTTGTTATACTTATGTGTCATGATATGTTTTATCTATTTAAGAGCTTAATGAAAGAATGCTCACAGAATATGACCTGGAGGCACATTCCCTTGGTACAAAATCCAGGCGATCATCCTTCTCTAACTCTCCTGCCTCCCTATGCTCACTTTGCCTCAGATTAGGGAGTCAGGTGGATATATAGATGGGACAAGGCCTGAGTTGGTTGGTTGGTCAATAAGGGTCAGAGAGGAAGAGTGCCTCGAGATCACATCCAGTCATGTATACCTCTGGTCATCCTCTGCCATTCACCTGCCCTGTCTTATCCTTAAAAGGTACCAGATGTCCCCCTTGAAAACTATTTTTGGAATGAGAAGAAAATTTGACTCTCTTCCCTTTTTCATACCTTGCTAATAGGTGAATTTCACATAATTCAGGGTATGGCTTAATATTTGTTAACTCTCATTGACTACAAAATCAACCTTTCCTGTTGGTGGTTTGTAAGGAGCAGAGTTATATCCTCAGCCAATGCAACAAAGGTTTGGAAGGGCCAGGAGGGGACATGGTTTATTTTGCTTCATGCAAAATATGGATGTTGAGTAGTGCCACGGTATTTATTAATCATATGCATCAAATAACAGCATTTGAGATAAATGACAGTTATACAGTAGCCACATGAAGATATGGCATGGTCACTATTAATGACAACAAAGTGAAGATTTAGTTGAAAGAATACAACAATTATGTATTGCAGTCTTAACAAATATTATTTCCCAAAGTTAATTATTTATGTCTGTGATATTAATTAGGTTTTCTACTGCTGCTCATTTTTCAATTATCTCAAAAGGTTTGTCCGTGTGATATTCTTTTTTTGAAATTTTTACCATCTGCCATTTTTAAATTACCATTTTTGTCTGCCATTTTTATATTGACTTAGTTTACTGGTAAGGTTTAAAAAAGATTGCTGAAAATGCAACTGCCAGTGATGCTGAAGAGAATAAGGCTGTGAATGTCCGGAATGATATGATCCTTGTCAATAAGGAGGTTGATATTTGTAGCAGTTGCTCTGCTGCTCCAGAAAAGGATGTAGAATTGCCAATCAAATCAATGCAAGGTGACAGGTCCAGCAATGATAAAGCAGAGAATTTGGTGAGTGTTTATATTCATGTTGCTTGCATAGATAGCAATCTGTGCTTTGAAATCAGTATTGTTCAGTTGAACCGCTATTTGAATTTTAATTATTTTCCCTCTTAATATGAATTTTCACTTTCTATTTTGTTATCCTATCACCTCACTTGAGTTATTGTGACCATTGATGACTGCATTTTATGTACCTCTGTTTGCCATAGTGGTTAGGAGAATGTAAACTATTCTATCAGTCATTATAACTATGGAAGTATGAAAACATCTTTGCAGCTGTAATGCTTTTCTGTGATCTTGCAGAACCCTTTAAATAATGGATAAATCTGCTTGTCTTTAAATTAAGAATTGGAAATTAAGCATGAGTGTGTAATTAAGATTCCTTGGGATGAAGGATGCCTGGGAAAGGATCAGTTGCTGGAACTAGTTAAGATGGTCTCACCTTGTGTTATGGGTAAACTTTTCAGCATGAAAAGCCTTTTCACTGCCCTCAGTGTTTCCTTTTTAGTTACTACGAACCATCACTTGAGACGTATCAAGTATATGTAAAATCAAAATGCAAATAACTTTTTTCAGTTGGAAATTTATAAATGCCATTTCATTATCTTTGGCTAACATTTTATTCTTTTTTTTTTTGTTAATTTTGGTAAAAAGGCAGTTTCTTTGTTAGAGTTTAGTCTGCAAACCATGACATTTTGTTGGTGCTTTGGGCTGAAACCATCGGATTGACCTGAACTCTGACTTTATCATTTCTTCCTCCTTAAATGTTTTGCAGCATTTCCCTCTCAATCTACCAATAGCAATTACTCGTTTGTATTCCTTTCTGTCCGCTTTACCTTCTAAAAACCCACACTTCAAAAGTATTTCAATGATTGTGTTTCTGAGCGACATGAAATCAAAGTTGAATTATCCAGTAACTAAAATTATTAAAGGCTTGTTATGTCATGAGGTTCACTGCTTGAAGTGCCAGCAATGCCCTGCTATCTATATTGTACAATGTACCACAACCCTTAATATTAGAATCAATAATTACATCTTGACTCAGTCTAGAATTTTTCTCATTGAGATACTTTCAATCCCAAAAAAGGCTCCAGAACACTCTAATTCCTTTGATGAATGCTATAAAAAACCATAAACACAGTAATCAACCCTAAGGTTCGTTTAGTAGGTGACGAGGTATAGAGATCACAAAGAACAGCCATATACAGCATGTGAAGATTCACACATCAGGGTGGGGAGGCCAGTTGCTTCCCCTTTGCAAGTTATGGTTTCCTAGGAAGAACTGGTACCCAAACAATCATTTTAGCTTGAGTGGAGCTGCAGATGCCCAGAGTGCCTTGCCTGGAAATCGAACCTGGGACCCACTGGTCAGCAGTCCAATGCCCTACCAACTGGACTTTCACAATCCAGAATAAATATTTTAATATCTCCATTTTAATATCCCTCACATCCTTAGACCCTAAATTTAAACTTAAAATAACAGAGCTGACTCCTTGATTTTTCAAATAGCCAGCTGTTAATGTTAGTTATTAATTATCTCAATCTTAACTTGTGATCAACTTCTATCTGCAGAATGAATTAATGCAACTTTGGAAGGGACATGTAATTGTAAATAGATATTAAGTAAATACCAATTCCTGAGCATATGGCCACCATTGAACATTCCATTCCTTCTGGGACATATAGTGCCTTGGCAGAATACTTATGGAAAACATTAGAATGCAGATAATTGACTGATACCTGGGCTCATGTCTGTTTGAATAACTTTGCCTTATCTACTGTTGAAATCATTAAATTTATATTAAAAATGTATTCATTTATTTTAATTACCTGTCATTTTTAATGAATAGTTCTCTTTGATTTTGTGAAATAATGTCTTTACTGTGTAATTATTTTACACAACAGCAAACTTATATATGGTTATTCATTGAATAAATATTTGATGGAGAATAAGTCTATTTTTATTAAAATATTCTAGAAGTCCTGTTATATTGATTTTTGAGTATTAGTATATTAAACTGTACTGTTTGCTTCCATAGCAAGTGCTTTCAACTTGCTTCCAAAGTCGTCGTTGATGGGTCGTTAAACTTGTTTTTAGAGAGGAACTGTTGAACTCTAAATGGTCAGTAAGAAAAATGTGTCATTTGAGTATGATTTCATTTTAAATTATTTTAAATATTCGTATCTCAGCATCTTTCTTTGATAAATGTATTTCTTTGAAAAAGGGAAATGTCCTTCATTTTCCATTTTTCCAATATTTAGATTGCATCCTCAATCATTTATCAGAAATGAAGGGTGAAATTGCATGACCACTGGAAGAAAATGGTAGAATATTGACAGAAATCGGAGACTTTGAACAGTGCCCTTGCACACAATACAGCTTTGCAAGCCCAAGTCGTGGGCCTGGAGGCTCAACTCCACAGAAAGGAAACTAGAAGAGAGAGTGAAGTATTTGTCTGAGGATTTGGAAAGGGAATGCCATTAGAATGAGTAGCTTGTCCTGGAAAATGAAGTGTTGAATTGGAAGGCTAATAAGAGCAGTAAGGTAATTGCATTCTACTCTGGGCAGTTGGACATGTCATCTCCTATGACTGGCTCTATGATGCCATCCTCCAGTCCCGGCAGTGATCCTCATGATATTTCCACCATGGTAATTGTGCTTGGAAGTGCTGGTTAACCACCCAACTTCATGTTTCTAAGGTTTTCACCTAAATAATCACCAAACTCCTCTTTTTCTGACATGAGGACGATGAAGAAGAGGAGACAAAGGTGAGGAGAGGTAAGGAAGACAAAGATGATGACGATGACAGCAAACTGAGCATCGAACTGAACCCCCATCACTCCAAAGGTCCATACCCTGATGAAGAAGCATGAGTCTATTTCGTGGCTTGTAAGGAAGGAAGAGGTCATCCTTGCCTTCAGCCTCTCATTGTAAATACAGGCTGAGGCCATCCACCTTCCCCTGCACTCCACCTACCCCCTAAACCTCCTCCCCGAACTGACTTCCCTAGCCAACTCTTCCTCCTCTGCCTTACCCACATCTTCCAACCCCAGCAGCAGCATGTTCAACAAAGGGATCTTACCTTTATCCCCGACAGAAGCCACCCCAAGATGGGCCTCCAACACCGTCCTCCTTGCCAAGAAGACTCAACCCAAGAGGGATAAGCTGGTTGGTCATGGGATGGTCTACACCTGGACCCATTTCACCGGACACTGCCACCTGGTGACCATGTCAGGTGGGTCGTATCACAACTAACTTCCATCAGCACCAGTTGAGGTCAATCCCCTGCCCATCCAACTAATCCATCTGCTCTGCCAGGTACACCCTCCGTGTCCACCTACTGAGTTGCTTGATGCAGAAGAGGCCTCTGCTGCACCTGGTGCCTGCCTGGCCAAGCTAAAGGCCTGGAGGGGTACCAGGGTGCCAGTTCCCCCAAGGTGCCTGCCCAGGAGGAAGTGCCCCAGCCAAGGTAAATGGCTGACAGGGGTTAAGTGGGACAGATGGAGGAAGGTTAGGATAGGGACATGGGCTGCTTTCACCTCTCTGAGGAGGATCCAGTGGCCCTGCTGTCCAAAGCACCCATGTGCTCACAGAACAGGAGCTGTTTGCCCTTCTGTGAGTTCAGTGATGACTTTTCCGACCAATTGCCTTCCACTGCCAGTTCCAGATGAACAGAATGAGCCTCAACTGCTATAGCATGGAGAACTTGCTGGAGATACTGAAAAAGACCCCAGGGTCACCGCTCCCAACCAGCAAGGGCCCATCCAAGGGTAGGCCATGGGATGGAATGGCCAGCACCGCTGAGATGATTCACTATGAGCTGAGGCGTGTGCTTTCCTCCCTGTGCACCCACCTGCACCTCTCCATCAAGGAGTCAGCTGCAGATTCAATGATCTCGGAGGAGATCTCTGATGACACACAAGGCAAGTCAGAGGAAGAGAAGGAGAAAAAGAGGGGAAATGGGAAGTTGCTAGAGGTCAGTGAGGACAGTGCGGAGGTGGTGGGAATTGTCTCATCAACTCAATACCAGTAGTGCCGGCAGGATCCCCAGCAGTGAAACAGCATTATCTTCTGAGGCAGCAGTCAGGTTGGAGGTCATTCATGTGGAGGAGCCAAGGTATAATGGGAATAATGAGAGGGCACCCCAGGACAAACTGATCCCTGGCAGTAACTTGCTCAAGTTGGGTCAGGAGCAGCTCCTGTCTTCTTCCACACTGGACTCTAGCCACTTGGCCCACACAGACTCTTCCGTAATGGAACTCAGCTGGTCTGAGGAGCTTGAACTAATGATTTCAGAGTCAGACGTGTGGCGGAGACAGGCAGGTCTGCCCTGCCCTTTGCAGGTGGATTGGATTCTTAAGATGATAGGGCTGAAATCAAAGAGAAGACGAAACGAACTACGATTCATTCAAGGAAGTTGTATTTCAAAAGTGTGTGTGGGAGAGAAGGTGAGAGAGAGGGATGGAGGGACTGATTTTCCTTCCCAAGGTATATCCCAGCATCTTCTCACATCCCTGCCTCTACTTTCCTCAAACCCAGGCTTTCCAGCAAGAAATTGCACGGAATCGACACCATTGATCATCATTCTGGTCTACATACCAAGCAATCATAAGCAGAAAGAAATTGATAGGATTTACTACCTTTACAGGACATAATAAACCATGAGTTCATGCAGGAAAATAGGGCAGCATTTGTAACATATAATGGTGATTAAAGATGGGAATGAGATAAAAGGCAAAGAAGATGGTGATTAGGTTGTAGACTAGAGTTTACGTACAAGGAATCACCACATGGAGAAAGGAATTGTGTTCCGCAGGTTAAAGATGGGGATTAGCTATTACTTACTGCTTGTTTTGACACTAAGAGACATAGGTATGCATGAAAAATGCCAGGTGACTTGGAAAGGCATTAGTTAGATAATTATTATTGAGATTTAATTAGAGCAAAGCATTTAGAATTAAATAATAAATTAACAAAAATGAAACTAGTATAAAAAGAATTGTGGGAAAGCTGTCTGAGGCTATGGTTAGTCTGCAGAGTAAGGGTGGAAATGGTATACTATACAGTGATGCAGACTGATTGTCATTTGTCTAACGTCTTTGGTTTGCTGCT
Organism: Hetaerina americana; assembly: GCF_022747635.1. Classification (NCBI taxonomy): domain Eukaryota; kingdom Metazoa; phylum Arthropoda; class Insecta; order Odonata; family Calopterygidae; genus Hetaerina; species Hetaerina americana. Next base: position 240,400 of record NW_027286481.1, on the reverse strand, counting down.
CATATTATACTTTTAGGGAGAGAGTACTAGGAAGGAAGAGGGGATGAAGAATTGAATAAATTTGTACAAGTGATTTAAATAATAAATTTAATTTCCCCAAGAATGTACATTATTTTAATGCTGGAATATGTATAATCAGTTACCATATTATCTGCCTCTTCATTGTCTGACCAATGACTGCTACCTTCCTGTATTGATGCAACAATTGATGAATGAATATCACCTTCTGGAGAAGTAGATCATCTAATGGCAATGTCAACCTCTTCTTTGACAATGATCATGTCATCTGGGATGCCACAGCCCTCTTGTCAATAGAATCACTGCCAATCAAGCTGTCAGAATACTCCTTCTCAGTTTCACCAGGAATGTATCGCAAAGCATTAAAATGCCATAATTCATTAACATCCTTACTTCACAATTTCATAATAAGAATATCAAGTAAACAAATCCTTATGTCAAAACTCTTTCATATATTTCTAATTAGAATCATGGGGGACTCATTCGTTTCGCAAAAAAGTAACAATTGTACCCAAAGGCAATTAGATTGCTGACATCAACTATTCATAAAAAGATTACATATTATTGCATGGTGGACTACAATTTAAATGTGTTTTGGTAAAGACACCAACATATCAATTTATTGTATTTTATTTATCATGCCAAAGAATGACAACAGCCAAATATGTAATTAGTTAAATAATAAACAGAGGTAAATCATTTTTAGAAAAAAGGGAACCACTGCCAAGATTTAGTGCGAGGATATGGAATGTCTAAAGAGTTAGGGTGACATTGTTGCAGTACACAGGGAAGCAGATTGATTTTTATTTGCCCAAAGTCATCGGCTTGACCCTATTATTGGACTAAATAAATATATTATGAAAACTCCATCAAAGAGTAAGAAGGGGTGACTATATTATTCACTCAAAAAGCCAATTTTTTGCTCAATGTGGAAAGGTTTTTTTGACATTAAAGTTGCAAAGTGATTGAAAGAAACATTGAATTTTCAACACATTTGAAAAAAAGGCGCATATCTTGAAAAATTATCCATAAAATTAAATTCCAATTTCAATGTTAACCCCATTCCATCCTCAAAAAGTAGTATTTTCGATAACATGTAAATGACTGTGTTTGATCGCAGGGACGATAAAATGTTTTTTCTACATTTTAATCAAGGAATGTGTCAGGCATTATTAACTTTTGGCCAAATTTGCCTTCATTATTGAAAGAGTTCATTATTAGATACAACTGACCTTTTCTCGATTGGTTATTACGAAATTCCTTGAATGATAGCTTCCCTCTTTGATGCAATTATATAAAACAAACGAAACACTGGGCTCATCACTGGGCATTATTAATTTTTGGCCAAATTTGCCTTCATTATTGAAAGAGTTCATTATTAGATACAACTGACCTTTTCTCGATTGGTTATTACGTATTTCCTTGAATGATAGCTTCCCTCTTTGATGCAATTATATAAAACAAACGAAACACTGGGCTCATCGATGATTAAGCAGCCAGAATTCCGTAAGCTTTTCCATGTAGGTATAACACACTAACCAGGGATGATTTGTATCCTCCACAACCTAATTGAATATGCTATAACCATGTATTTACAATATAATCCACGTACCTCCTCTCGCCTAAACTTCAATATACATTTAAACAGTGGACGGAATATATAAACTAAATATCAATTCATTTCAGATATCTCGCCAAAAAATTTTTTGAAACATCTAAAGCAAACAACTGAACTTACTTCGGCATCAATTATATCCTTTATCGTATGTTCCATCATTTTATTGTCGCCGAAAACATTGATCAACAGATCGCGACTGTTTATGCACAATAGGCAGATTTCATATTCGTGTTTATTGCACATTATCAAGGTTTTAGAGTGCGCCGAATGATTTGCTGGACAATCTAATATTGGAGAAATAATGGAATGTGTCAGCATTTATTGAACTAGTATTTATAGTTATTAAAACAGCCAAACAAACAAGGTAAACAAAGGTGTAGCCGGGGATTTGCATTTCGTTCTTCATTTGTTACACTCATTTGCGAAATGACGTACTCAGTTGAAATGGAAATTCTATAACCTAGATCAATACCTTATTATATTTATTATTGGTAATCTTATTCTTCCAAGAATAAGATTACCAATAATAAATATAATAAGGTATTACAAAAATTATTGCTCACCAAATAATTGACATCTCTATCAATCATTTCTGTTCAAGCTGAATGATATCAGATGCTGCAGCACTACTAAATGCCCACAATTTGCATTACGTATCACAAACCATATCCTCTCCTAGCCTCTTTGCACCTTTGTTGTCATTGCTCAGGACATTACCTTCCTCATTATAAACCATTAACACAGCAATCAATGGGAACCTCCATTTGGCAGTTAATGTTATACTTCACCAAATGTTAACCCCTACATGTCATTATATGAAATTCAGCCATTAGCAGTGTATTAATAATTGGGAGTCAAAAAATTCTTTCCCTGTGCTACCAATGGTTTTCCAGCATAATATCTGGTAATGAAATAAGATTGAAAATGCTCAAGTCCATGGTATAGTGACCATAGCGGTGTGTATACAAATCAAATTCAAGTCTCCTAGTTGGGAATTCAGTGATGACAAAATTCTTTTCCCGCACATTCGTTTTCGCAGAGGAATATAGCATTCGTTGTTGATATAGTTCAATTTAGAAATACAACTAACCTCTTTTCGAATGGTTATCAAGTCCTTCGTCGTAAAAATGCACCCCTTTTTCATGCGATCATAGAAAACAGACAAACACCCGCGACTTCGACGCTTAAATAGCCGGTATTCAGTCAGTAAGACCATGCAGGAAGAACACACCAACCAGGGATGATTTACATCCTGCACAACCTAATAAAATATTGTATAAACAGACATTCACCAAACAACGCACTCAATGCTTTGGCATTATGAAGGTTTTAGAGTGCGCCGAATGATTTATTCGACAATCTTACGCTAGAAAAATAATGCAATATGTCAACATTTATTGAACTAGTATTAAAATTTATTAAAACAACCGATGAAACGAAGTAAACAACGTTATAGCAGGGAATTGGCATTTCGTTGGTCAACTGTTAAACGAATTTGAGAAGTCAGGTTATGCATTGCTATGGAAATAAAATATCTTAATCCAATCCCAAATACTTTGGGCTATTTCAATGTAATCAAGTAATTGGGTAAATGAAAAAAATCAACCCTTTTATACATGTTTATTAGGCGATGAAGCATGACAGGCATTCTTTGATGTAAAGTTGAAAACAAAAAAGTAATTACGTCGTAAATTTTCCCGTCATTCATTCGACAGATCTGGGAAATTTCTTAAACACATAATTTAAAGCAAAAGCTAGAGAAATAGACTTATGAACTTACTTTAACATCCATTAAATCCTCTATTTTATTTTCCAGCATGAATTGTAAATTAGTCTTCTCGCCGAAACATTAATGAACACTTCACGACTGTTCAAACACTCTCTGCATAGTTAAAATTCGGCTTTATCGGAAATGCTGATCGTTTTCATATATGCAGAAAAATCGACCTAAAAACAAACTATAGAAGTACAAAGCCGTTTTTCAAACATTACTTCACACAGCATTTTAAGTCTTCAACATAGCAATAACACAAAATACGTATCTCGTCTGCTGGCCACTGGCATTTCGTACGTCATTTGTAACAAAGTTGTTTTGAATGGAAAGGTAATTGGTTGGTGTTAGAAGAGAGGATCTTATTCCAGATCACACATATGAAAACCTTTCTCGCGAATTCACAGATTTAATACAAAATTGTGTCATGGAAAATCGGGATCCGCCTTTCTTAAGATATTTATGAGCTTTTGTAGTATCCATGAAATATCCATTTGAATAGACATAGAGATAAATGAAGGGAAACATTTCTGTTCCGTTCTTTCATTTCAAAGATCCGTGTCAAATGATTTAAAATAAGCATTGTTTATGATGCAAACATTTAAGATTAACCAATAATAATACAGGCATCTAACAGCCGTCGTAAGCCTAGAGTAAAGAAATTATATTATAAGTTCTACTGTCCCGTATTTTTCATTAGGTTTCTTTAAGAATACTCGTCAAAATATATAATTCGATAGTTGGCGTCCCCGTTTCTGATATTCGAAAAATGTTATGACCTATATTCCAATATAGATGAATGACTTCATGCAAATATTATTTATGCAGTCATTAACCTGAGGTATATGTTTTTTTAATTCATTCGGATATGATCATACATACTTGTCTAAAATATGTATGTTTTTAGGTGAATATCATATTGTCATACTCATGAAATCAGTCTCACTTCATGAACTGCTGTATTAGTTATAAACTAGTAATGGGCATAGGAAAATCTGGGAGGTAGAGTATCTTAATATTACATCATAGAGCCATTATACTATTATCTTGAGATTATGGAAAAATCTGATCGTATGAAATGCATAATAACGAACACCTACCTTTGATTATAGGAAAGTGGGTGGGAATAGTATCTAAGGGATACATCACAGATAGGAAAGGAAGCTATTCCACATACTGTCCATGTCTGAGACTACTATCAGGTGTGCATGGGGATAGAAGAGTCAGTATGAGCAGCTTAAGGAGTATGACTATGGCATGCCGTCTCTTCTATTGTCACCTGTCCTGCTAAATGTATAATAGGCGTTCATTGGAGCCTTTTGTAATATGAGTATGGAGGAGGAAAATGCAGGAGGTTAGGCAGACAGGATTGAAAACGGACAGAAATGGGAGGAGTTTAAGAATTGTTTGGGTGAAATCCAAAGGATGCATCAGAAATACTTTTTTATGATGGATGAAATCATTAATTCAGTAATATTCCAATGAAAATACATATATACGAATTTATTATTCATTATTACATTAACACAGAACTGCCATTAAAACCTGGATATTTAGCAGTACTAATGTAAACAGGTTAGGAAACATCTTAATATTAATTTTTATCCTTTACTAAAAAGGTATAATTATAAAATCACACATGACTTTGGATAAGCCTCTTTATAGTTAACGAAAACCCGGAATTAATTAATTCACATTACTAACGTAATATATTTTGCATACTACTGGACACAGGGAAAATACCAAATTCTTTGTTTTCAGGAAAAGAACTATCAATTTAAATGGTCTGATTAAAATCATTAAAAACAGATCAATTGAAACTTCCCTTTTTTAATTGTATCAAATCCTTTGACTTTTGGCTAACCGTCGTTGCATGTTTAAGAATCCATGCCATGGTTTTGTTTCAACTTTATATGTTAAAATTTATTAACTCCAACTAAATATGCCATATTAAGTAATTCGTGCTTGGTTCTTCAACACATTAAAAGTAAATGCCATATGCCATAAATGAGTTCATGAATAATTTTTTCACTCTGAATAGGGACGCTTTTAGGAAAATGTTTTATCCGAAAACTCAGCAGTGTTATTAAAGCATCACTTTAATAGGATTGAACTTGTTGGTCAACGTATGAATAATAAATAAAGTATACTCTGATGCTTCGAACAATGTAATATTGTTTTTAATTTGTAATTTTTAGTTAACCAAATACTATTTTATTCTCTTGCTATTTCGATAGTTTTATTTGCTGATAAGAATGATTACACTCAATTAAGTGAGAGATGAAATAATTTTAAGGAGTGGAAATGTATTTGAACTTGTTGATCAATTAGGGCAAAACAAAACCAGATCGATTCTCAAACTCCCACTTCGGAATCGATTCAGAACGAACGACTCATCGATACTTAGTCGGCCATTTAGGAATCTATTGCTTACGTGTTTTTAATGTTGACAATTTTAAGTGCTACGAAGATGCCACGACAAGAAAGTTTAAAGTGTAGATTATGTCTTGGCCGTGGTGGTCGGTTGACAAATATTTTTAGTGAAAACGACGATGCTGAGCAGTTGGTGCGGGAAGCAATAGAAGAGTTATTGGAATTGAAAGTAGGCCAATCAATTACATGTTTACGTTTTCACCATGACGATTAAATCGTAATTTTACCACGAAAGTTTCCCGGTTTTGGGTCAGAGTAGAGTAATAGTACATAAATAGAGTTCCGTTGAGGGATAATGTGTGGGGTATATTACCTTTATAATCTTCTTTTCGTAGGTAGTAATGGATAGAATCAACCCGTGGTTTATTTGCTATCAGTGCTTTAAAATTCTGACCGATTTCTATATGTTCAAGCAGCAATGCTACGAAAACAATCTTTTATTGGAGAGGCAAACGGAAAAGAAGCTGGAAGATAGAAATATCAGTCTCGCAAAGGTGAGTTTTGTGTTTTTATTTCATAATGTTCATAGTGAGTAATGTCCTTGATAACAGTATGGGATAGGGAAAGTAAGGTAAATTGATTGATTGAAAAGTGTTCATATTAAATGTATTTCCTCCCTAATGTAGAAATGCCTAAAGTTCTAATGACCAAATGGCAAATACGGAAATGACTTAAAAATTGCGATTATTGTATACATAAGATATGTACGTAGGAAAAAATTGAATACTGAATTGTTTATTAAAGAGCATGCGTAAGATTACTGGCTTTCTTTGATGGGTTTTATTCTAATTACAATTATGGTGTATTTCATCATTATATCATAGCATTCATTTTTTATGCTTTGTATACATAATTAGATATAAATTCAATCATTTCCAATGCATTGCCAAAGTAATTCCTCTGTATTTGGGTATTTTTATCCCTCTCTCAGATTCATTAATGTATTAGTTTTTAAAAGGTGAATTTTTATACGGAAATATTTCATTTACGTAAACATTGTCCCAATGGTAGTTTTTTTATTTAATCTTGGGTAAACATACAAATTGCCAAGAAAATTACTAGCATATAATCCTTATAAAGTTATAGGGTCATATGTTCAAAACATATTATTTTGAATGATTCCTGATAAAAGAAGAATTTGCATTTAGTCATTGTGGAATGTCTGAGATTTACATTTTCACTTCATATATGACCAATGATAACCTAATATAAATTATCTTTGTTACTTAATATCTTTCCAAAATTCTCATACCTAATTGCTGAAAGTAGCAACAGTCTAGTCATATTTTTTTGTTACTGTTCAACTTTTTTAACAAATATTTGTAGATCACAGTGAAAAAGGAGGAAATGGATGTTGAAGAGTCGGAGGTTATTGAAATTCCAGCTAGCAAGGAGGAAGTGGACCACAATATTGAAATTCAGGAAGGGACTTCTCTTGAGGTGAGAGAAAAATTAGAGCGTTTCTGCTATAATGACTTATGCTTAATTTTTCAAATCATGATAACCATGAGAGGAACAAATGTTTATTTTTAATGCTGTAAATTTAACGCTATATATTTAATCAAACTATATTAGTGTCTCTGAACAAGACTTATGTTTTTGGTTATATAGCTTTATTGTAATTCCTCACCAATGAAAAAGACAATTGCATTGAATTACTGCTCATGATATAGGTGGTGCATTCAAACAGGTGAATGTAGTGATTAGTCTGTTTTAAAGAGGATATAAGGTACGTCCAGGATTTATTAATTAATTTATTATTTGCAGTCGGCTATTTGCATATAATATTTGCTATATTCATTCAGTGGGCTTTGTGAGGCTTGGATGCCTTCTCATTGATTACCTGTCTGCTATGTGCTTTTTAAAAGGTTTTGAAAGGTTTTCAATCACTTTAACAGAGAAGTGGTCTCATCAAAAGATTGGTATTGGGAAGCAGGGTGATTAAGGATGGGATAGTTAAGGATTGAGAATGGTTTTGGTAGAATAGTATTGGTTATGATGAAGAAGGAAAGGGTGATGTTTCATTGACTGATGTACTAGGCAGGCCATAAATTACAGTAAGGGCTCAGTTAATGTTTTTGTGGTGCAGGTGGTGTCAAGTTGTAGCATTTTTGTGATGGTCCATATATGTAATTCCTTTCCGATGAAAAAGGCAAAAGCTTTGAATCGTTGCTCATGATATGAGTCATGTATTCAAATGAGTGAAAATAGAGATTTATTTCTTAGGATGAGATAAGGCATGCCCAGGATTATAAAGCAAAGTAAACTGTTAGAATAGGTAATGGCTATTGTATAGCATGGCAGGTAGAGGTTTTGCGAAAAAATTGTTGGGATTAATTTTGTAAAATTAAATTTTTGTAATGCATGATAAAATGCCTTGAAATAGATTGATATCCATTTTGGATGAAAAAACTACTAAGCAGATGTTCTACGGTTCGAAGGTGCCCTGGTAGATTGATTTAAGAAGGTCATTAGGAATTTGAATGAAAAATACTTTTATGAAACTTAAAGAGCCCTATAATGGTGTCCATTTAAGCCGGATTTAAATTCAAGAACAGGAAATACATAGCTTTTGCCAAGTAAGGACTTAAATGAGATGTCAGAATCATGGAGATTATTCAAATAAGGTGGGGTGTATTCAAATAGATTACTGTAGTGATTAGTCAGTTTTTTAAGATGAGATAAGGTATGCCCAGGATTCTATAGCAAATTCAAGTGTTAGGGTAGATAATGGCTATTGTGTGGCATGACATGTATTAGAATTGAACAAAAGGCAGGATTTCATTTTAAGAACAAGAAATGCACAGTTTGTGCCATGCAAAGACTAAAAGGGTGAATCAGAATTGTGGAGATGCTGTTTTTAATAAGATGTTCTGTTACTCTGCAGCTGATAGGCCTGGATTAAATGTTCTGACACAATTTCCAATTCTGGGTTTTTTCTGGGATGATTAAGTTTTCTCTTCTCTTTACTCTGTTTAGCATCTCTGTGTACAAATCATATTATTTATTCTTTTTCTTACACACAAATGTATTATTTGTAGTCACCTATTTGCATATTATATTTGCTATATACATTCAGTGGGCTTAGTGAGGCTTGGATGCCTTTAATGACTGGAGCACTAAGATATGCACCATCTCTCAGTTCTTACCTGTCTTGTACCTGCTGGTTTTAAAAGGTTTTCAATCACTTTTATGGAGAAGTGGTCATCAAAAGATTGGTTGTGTGATGCAGGTTGATTAAGGATGAGATATTTAAGGATTGTAATGGTTTTGGTAGAATAGTATTGGTTATAATGAAAGGGAAAGGGTGGTGTTTCATTGAGTGATGTACTAGGGTAGACAGAAGTTACAGAAGAGTCAAATTTAATGTTTTTATGCTGCAGGTGATGTCTGGTTGCAATTTGGTAGTAATGAAGTCAAAGGGTTTGAAAAAGTGGCAGCATTTGCAGCATCTGTTATTAGATTTGCCAACAGGGGCTTGGGAGAAACTGTTTGTGGGTAGACTTGAAGATGCAAATGTCCAGCAAATATCATGGGCATTTAAAATAGAAGGAAAATGTGGTAATAAAACATATGTGCACTGAATAATATTTATAATGGAGAAAAGTTCGTACATTGCTTCATTTTATGGTTTTTGGATAAAGAAACTATGATAAGGTTAGGGCTTTTCAGGCAGTTTGGTTTAGGAAGAGGAATGTGTAAGGTTGAAGGTTTGAAATTTTACTACTCAGCAGTTTTTCAGGTTGCCCACTTTTTCTGAGACAATCACGTAACTGGTGGTGTATTTTTACTACGGGGGAGTGTTCTTGTAGAAACAGAAGCCACAGAGTGAGAAGGGGAAGAAGGATTTTGTGTGGCATACGTGGCTGCAGTTGAAGTAAATTTATTGTTTATAGTAAGTTTCATTCAGACTGTTAAAATTATTTTTCTAGGTGTAGATGTGGATAGCTTGGAAAGTTATATTTGAGTCAGATGTAGATTAATTGAAAGATAATGTGGAAAGGATAAAGAAAAAGACATGTCAGTACCGTTTGAGTGTTTCTTTGATGAGAGAACTTATTTTCAAGTTTATCCATTAATAGATTGGCATATGCAGAAGCTATAGTCATGCGCATTAACTGCATTTTACATAGTCCCTTCAAAAAGTAAGAACTTTCATTATTTTTAATGGAAAAGCAAATTTATTCTCAACTTTGTGAAAACCTTAGGAAAGCCTGAGGATTTCAAGTTGCCTTGACAATCAATCATGTTTTTTATCCTTGTAAGCACCTTTATAATACCGGAGTCATGCCGCATCATAAAGCCAACTGGCTACTGCATCTTGCACTTCCTTATCTGACTTGAATATCTGTCCCCCAAGGTCTTACTATGCAAGAACTTCTGGGCACTCCCCTTACCCTTCCACAAATTACGAGTCACAGGTCTAACATCAGAAGAGATTCCATGGTAGACCTGTGAGTGAGTTTTGCAAGGATTAAGGCAGCTTTGCATGCCCAAGCAAGTGAGTATTTGGCGGGCTACTGGCGCGGGTAGAAACCTTTTGTAAGCCCTGATAAAGTATGAGTGTATGCCTCTAGCAGGGATCATTGCTGCTTAGTACATTCAAGCTAGAGCGTGTGTGATTACTTTGCTTTTATTATTATATTATGTGGGACTGATAAGCCACTGGCGTAGAGGGAACCTCTCGTAAGCCACGATTGAATGTTAGTGCTTGAGACCAGCAAGGATCAAGGTTAGATAGTACATCCAAACTAGAGGGTGCATGAATATTTTTCATTTATAATAATTTTATTTCATTATGTAAGATTGGTTGGCACCTGACGCAGAAGGAAACCTCTTATAAGCCCTGATAGCATGGGAGTGCATGTGACTAGCAAGGATCGATGCTGCTGAGTATATCCAAGCTAGAGAGTTTATACTTATTCTGTTTTTACTTTTTTATTATGTGTGACTGATGGGCCACTGGCACAGAGGGAATCTCTCGTAGGCCCTGATATAATGTGATTGGTTGAGAATAGCAAGGATGCTTTCTATATAGTACATCCGAGGCATGATTATTTTTCATTTTTTATAATTTTAAATTTTATTTCACTATGTGTGATTAGTTGGCCCCTGACGCAGTAGGAAACCTCTCATAAGCCCTGGGAGAGTGGGAGTGCAAGCGACAAGGATAGATTAATTCCGGATAGTACATCCAAGCTAGAGAGTGCATGATTAATTTTCATTTATTGTTATAATAATTTTTATTTTATTACTTGTGTTTGAGTGCTTGAGACCAGCAAGGATCAATGCTATATAGTCCAAGCTAGATGGTACATTATTTTTTTGCAGTCTTCCATGTTATTGTTCTAACCGTTTGGTGTATCTAATTATTTCAATTATTATTGGTTTTTTTATTATATTAATTATTGGTTTTATTGTCAGGTATTTATTTATTTTTATAATTTTTATTGATTTACTGCTACTTCTAATTTCCCTCACCCATCCTTTGCCCATTCATAAGAGTACGGCTGGGGTTGACTCTTCTCATTATATTTGAAGGTAATTGGTGCTCTGAATTATTGGTAGCATATGAAATGAGGGTTCTCAGGATTATGCAAGAATATGGTAAGTCCGCAGAAGGAAGGCCAAGTTAGAGTACTATTTAAGAAGGTTAAATCATTATCAGAAAGTAAGAAGGAAAGATCTATTCTAGCAATTAAAGATAAGTTTTGTGAGATTACAGCTGACATAGAAAAGATCCAAGAAAATTGAAAGGAATAATGTGAAAAACTGTCTGTTAAAGAACTTAGGCCAACATGGTAACACAGTGTTAGACCTTGACTCAGATAAAAAAAGCTAAGACAAAGAATATATCCAAGAAATTTGGAAAGAATATACAAAGAACTGAATGGTTAAGAACTAAGGTCACCAAGCTTAAGCATAGAAAAGTAAGATGACAGTGAAGAAGATGGCTTAGGTCCAGGCATATCCAATGATGACATAAAAAGGGCTTAATAGCAGATTAAGTTATATAAGGTATTAAGGGTAGACAATATGTTTGCAGAATTACCAAAATATTTTGGTAGATATGAGAATAATGGACTGATTTATACTGGCTGAGAGACTTTGTGATAAGTTTTAATTCCTTTCCAAACAATTTAAAGGTCACATCATATGAAGATTACAGAACAATAAGTTTGAAATACTTCCTATCTAAAGTAGTTCTTTGTATTGTCGATAAAAAGATAGATTCGGGCAAATAATTACTTAGGGGATTCTTAGTCTGAGTTCAGGAAAGGGAGAGGCATGCTGAATACTTTTGAAGCAATGAGAAAACTAATCAGGAAAAATTTAGATTACAATCGGTGTGTACCTATCTTTTTTGATTTCAAAAGCTCATATGATAGATTGAATTGGGATGAACTAATGAGTAAATGTGGAAAATAAGAAAAGATAGAATGAACAGGAGGCTAATCATTAACCTGCATATATCTCAGACTTGGAAGTTGTAAGTGAAGAACAGATGGTCGTGTTGGCCAGTGCTAGGAAGGGATGTGGGGCAGGGTTGTCAATTATATCATAGCTATGGTATAAGAATCAAAATTAATGAAAAAGTATTGTAGAATTTTGATGAAAAGAAAAAAAGGAGGGCGAAAACTAGTGTTTACAGATCTATATTGTGTTCAGTACCAATACTATCAATGCAGGAGTGAGGTAAGGAGAAAACCTGCACTAGGAAATGAGGAAATAACGAGGATGGAGTTAATGTCAGGGATGTGGAGTAAAGATGTAAAGAAAAGAATTGTTCAAATTTGGTATGGGACATTTAGAGAAGAAGATTGAAGGCTTTTGAAATGAGGGTATGTAAAAAGATAGAGAAAATGTAATTGACCAAAAAGAAAACAAATCAGGAAGTGCTAGACATTGTGGGCAAAGGTATAGGTTTTTCCAAAAATCCTATGAAGGCAGGAAAAATTGAAGTAAAGCCATATTGACTGGCAATAGGAGGCTAAAAACTGTAATAAAAGGGAGAATGCTAGTCAAGTGAGGAAAGGGCAGGAACAAGATAAGAATTTTGGATTGGGTAAAGGGAAAAAGTACTCAGAGATGAAGACTGAGATAATGTAAAGTTTTTCACTTGATTTTGTTTTGTTAGCAGTTGCAAAAATATCTATTTGGTAGTTATGTCCATCCATAACCTAACTTAACTGCTGACTACCTAAACAAAATAATAATGCATATGAAGTTAGCACTAGTTGGCAAAGTGCACAGCCTCAGTTGATGGGTTCTTAATATCTGTTCAATAGGGCTGAGGCCAAGTCTCAAGAGGCATTTCTGTTCCTCCCATTTTATTTTTTTAAGGAAGAGGTTTGAAGTTTTTTACTGTGTAGAGTTGTAAGCGGTTACTTCTTTTGTATTTCTTAACAGAACAGACTGACACAACTTCCCAGCAAGTCTTTCATAATCTCTGCATATATCAATGGTATCATCCTAACCAATGAAGGTCAATTGTTTGAAGAAAAATTTTTTTTGAAGAGGTTTCAGCTAAAATACTATTTTATTATATTAATATGATGTGTACAAGTTAACAATTTTTTAATTTTTAAAATAACATGTTTTTAAAACATATTGTTCATGCATATCCTGAAAATCTGTAATATTTTTTCCTTGATCTTGCAGGATCATTTGGCAGATGCAGAAGTAAATATGCCCTCTGAGAAGGAAGTGGAGATTAAGGATGATTGTGATGCTGATATACCTCAGATGAAAGTAAGACTGGGAGGGGAGTTGTTGCAGGAACAAGGTAAGGAGAGCTAAGGACTGTGCTATTACTTCATCTTAGCTTATTTCTGGTGTAATACAACCATTGGTGATAAACCCTTGCAGTACTTATAATGTACTGTGAAAAACTGCATTACCTTTTAAAAATTGTTTTAAAAATAACTGAAAGGCCATTTAAAATATTATAATAAACTGCAAAAAAGATGATAATATTATCATCATTTATGCAATTATTTATTAATATATTTATTATTATTTATATAGCTACTCAGACTAGATCTTTAATTAATCTTGCTGTGTTTTCAAGCCATTTCTAAATTTTGCTTGATTATTCTGATTTTAGATGTTATCAGTTAAGAATCATAAATGATATAACCAAACACAACCATTTTCCCTTTTAATATCTTATGTTTCATCCTAAGTAAGATCTAAATATCATGTGAAAGGTGTCAATGACATTCATTTGTTGTTTTTACATGTCCATTATTTACAGTTAATCTATTTTCTTTGATTTTCAATGTCTATTATTTCTTAGTAAAGTATTTGTTGCTTTTGTTTGAAACAACAGGATAGGAATAATTTAATTTTTTCTAGTTGCCCCATAGTTTCATTCTTAATATTAGTTTCCTGCTGTTCTAATTCATTCAGTTTCCATCAGAATTGGAGAAACCTTCAATTTCTTATGAAAGCACTTGATAGAAGTATGTACCTTTTTGAAAATTAACATGCCAAGAATTATACTGTAATTTTGATGTCTGCGCAATGGTTTTAATGAAACATTAAGATGAGAGTTAAATTCCATACTCGGGATGTCGCCATATAGGTTGTTTTTCTGACAACAGTTTTGCCTGTTTCAATGAGCATCTTCAGGTCAAAGTGATCTGACCTGGTTTACTTCAGCCTGAAGATGCTCATTGAAACAGGCAAAACTATTGTCAGAAAAACAACCTACATGGTGTCATCCTGAGAATGGGGAATCTTTCATATGAATGCCGTGAAAATCTACAAACCCCAGATAAGAGTTAGTTTTGTGCCTTTTAATATTTTAAATTTACCCCAAGGTCCTCATGAGATATGTTGATATGGCAAATAGACAATCGTCTTGGTCAACTTGATACAACTTTGGCAAAATTTGGTATTTTTTAATTTTCAGTCGGCAAAAGTTAGTAAAAAAAATCATTAAATGAAATCATATCAAAAGTAGAGAAAATTGATTTTTTGGAATAATTGAATTTAAGAAGGTCATTACACAGCACTGCCTCAATTGATCTTGTCAATATGTTATCAAGATAAGCTCAGACATATGCAGGACACCTTTTTATTCAGCAAAAATTTGGTTTTAAAGTTTGACCTATTACTTTTTTGCAGAAATTAAAATAAAGTTTCATTAAATTTCTTCTGAAAAATGAATAAAGAGTTAATTATATGATGTTAAAATAAATTACAAAAATAATTTGCTACTAAATAATTCAGTGATTCATATAATTTAGCCAAGAAAAATGAAGACTTTATGTTACAAAATAAGCAAAAAAACATAATTAAGCAAAAGACATATTTTTTATCTCTCATTTATTGGTCAGAATTTGAAGATGCTGTGGGTGACTTTTAATACATACTTTATGTACTTATAAAGGATTAGGTGCTCATTGGATAAGCATACTAGGTGAATTAAGCAATTGACATATTAACAAAAAGGGTAAAATTTTGCAGATACCCAAAGAGGAGGAAAGTATTAGAAAAAAAATGGCTTCAGTAGTCAAAACCAGCCGTGTCAATGGAACAATTTTTTTTTGATTTTGGCAAATTTCCAGAGCAAAACACAACAATAAATTTTATTTCCTGTTGGGTAAATTGGCAGCCGAAACATTTGTATTGCTCAAGACATGATATGCAAAGTTATGGATTTCTTCTGAAGATTTGCATATGAAAAAAAAAGATTTGCATACCTGGTCACTGCCAAATTGTCATACTGCCCTCTTTGTGATGCAGTTTTTGAAAAATAAGAGCATGACATCATATGTTCACTCCATCTTCACTCACTGGATCTAGCTTCCTGTAACTTCTTTACGTTTCCCAGGCTCAAAAAAGAAGCACTTTGACACTGATAAAGGTAAAACAAAAAGTGCTAAAAGGCCTTAATCAGGTCAGCAGTAGGTGATGACAGATGCTTTGTTCCTGAGATTTTATTGCAACTGACATTGCTAACATACATATTTAGACTGATGAGTATGTACAGGCAAGAGTAGATGTATGATTGTTTAAACGTATGCACCTTTTTAGTGAATATCTACTTATACTTCAAATCTTTCAGATAAACACCAAAAACTGGACGATGCCGGAGAAGATGCTTCATCCACTCAACTGCATGTGTGTGAAAAATGCTCCAAGGTATTTGAACAAAGGGACCTTCTCAGAGATCATGTAATGCATGTGCACCTTAACAAGGTGATGCAATTCAAGTGTGATGTTTGTTTGGAGGTATTTAAGAGAAAAGATGACCTTGCAAGTCATATCAAATTAGTGCATGCTCTTAAGAAGCACCAATGTGATTTCTGCTCCAAAAACTTTCTAAGTTTCACTAAACTCAAAATTCACATGTCAACGCACACTGGGGAAAGGCCATTCCAATGTTCATTGTGTTTAAAAGTGTTAGCTGGAAAGATACTTTTACAGAGGCACATGTTGACACATGCTGTGGAAAGGCCACACAGATGTGAGATCTGTTCCAAAACATTTATTGCCAATAGTCACTTAAAAAGGCACATGCTTACACACACTGGTGAAAAACCACACAAGTGTAATATATGTTCTAAACCATTTGCTACGAGTAGTTGTCTAAAGCATCATATGTTGACACATACTGGTGAAAAGCCACACACTTGCGACATCTGTCTAAAATCATTCGCTCTGAGAAGTAATCTAATATCACACAAGATGACACACACTGCCGAAAAACCACACAAGTGTCATATTTGTTCTAAAGCATTTGCAGCAAGAAGTTCTCTAAAGGGCCACATGATGACACACACTGGCGAAGAGCCGCACAAGTGCCGGGTGTGTTTAAAATCATTCAAAAGGCATAGTCATTTAATTTCACACATGATAATACACACTGGTGAAAAGCCACACAAGTGCAAAGTCTGTTCAAAAGCATTCACTTACAGAGGTAATCTAAAGTCACACATAAAAACACACACTGGTGAAAAGCCACACACATGCAGCCTGTGTTCAAAAGCATTCATTCAGAGTAGTCAACTAAAGAGGCACATGTTGACACACACTGGGGAAAAGCCACACAAGTGCAACATCTGTTCAAAGGCATTCACCCGGAGTGGCGAACTGAAGGCACACATAATGACACACTGGAGAAAAGCCTATCAAGTGCTCAATGTGTTCAAAAGCATTCATTCTTAGTAATCATCTAAAGAGGCACATGTTCACACACACTGGAGAAAAGCCTCACAAGTGCAACATGTGTTCAAAGGCATTCGTTCAGCGTAGTCATCTAATATCACACATGATGACACACTCTGCAAAATGATCATAAAAATGTAAGATATGTCAATAATCATTCATTACCTGGAGCATTGTGAACAGAAGAGTGCTTAGGCTACATAAAATTGAAGTGCATTACACTGCTGAGGATTATTTGTTATTCCTTAACTCTTCCCAAATATTCCCTTGCACTCTGAAAAAACCAATTGTAAAACATAAATTATAACTTAAAGCTGAAAATCTCTGCATAATTATAGACATCTTGATAACATTAATCTAAACAGAAACATTTTCAACCTGTAAGAATAAAAATTTCATAATTTTTTACGTGTTAATCTTCTAATTCATCATTAACTCAAACATACCTATCATTTTTTCAATTTTTGGATCCTCTAAGCGTTAAATCAATTTTAAGGCTTTTGTCCATCAATCATGCTAGGATTGTTATTAATAAGTTCATTTCTGTACTATCTACTAAGTTCAGTTTGTACAAGGCAAAATACTTGCGTCTTGCCTTTTTGCTTGGAAATATACCTGCTTTTAATTTCCTTGAGGATAAAGATAATGCAAAGTTGGTTGTGCAAGAGAAAAAAGAAATTATATTGTTCACAGGACATTGGAGTGTATGTTTTCTCTTTAGAGTAAGTGTGGAAAGCCTAAGGTGAGCAGGGTTTACATGTTTAGACTGTTGCTGAAGAAAAAATATGTAAAGTTGGGCATGGTTTGTTGACGAATATTTATTGGTGAAGAATGAATTGTTCCATGATGCCTGTGAAAGTAAGATGAAACAAGGCATGTCTTTATCACACAGCATTTGGTTAGGAAGAAGTAAAGGTATATTTACATAGATGCCACTATGTTAATACTGGAATGCTGTGAAGGTATTCCCTGGTTCTTGGTGGATGATTTTGGGGATTGCATTGCAGACATCATCTTTAGGATTTTAAGAGTTTGGAGTACCTGGTTATGCACAAAAAAGTGATTAGAAGTTGAGGTATTACAGTCCGGAACACCCTGTATTTATGGAAGAGCTGGAAATAGGGGAGGTCTATGGGAAATTTTACCTATCTAGACATTTTGAGCTAGATTACCTCATATTTCTCCTGAAACTGCTGCTGCTTAATGGAGAAAAGTGGTCCATGGAGAATATTATAGAAATTATTCATTATAAGTGTTTGAATAACTGGGTTTGGATATAAATTCCCTTTGCCAAACTAGAAGCATTTGACTTTGGTTTCTTTACTGCTAAACCACAGACTTCCAAAACCTGCTTTATCTGCTGTTTTGATGCATTTTGTGCTGGACCAATACCTCATTAATGGCATTAAATTGTAGCACAAAATAGATTTGCTTCCTCTTGAATCAGTTGAAATTTTGCAACAAAAATGTTTTGCACTTAGCTGATATCCATCTTTAGTCACACAGCATTTAGTTGGGAAGAAATTAAGGTGTATTAAGGCTACGTAAGTTCTATTGTATGTCAAGAATAGAACACTGCAATTGCATTCCCCAGTTTTCTGTGCAACTCTGGGTATTGTACAACTGACTTCATCATAATGAAAGTGGGTTGGGATGTTAGGACTTTAAAGGTTCTGGCTCAGCACAAAAATAGGCATTGGAACACTGTTACCTTCTGTGGAATTTGCCTTCAGGATAAAGTGACATTGTAGTATTTCTGTCATGAGTACCATCTCTTGATGGAAGAAGGGGAAAAAGGAGGAATACCTAGAAGGTTCACTTATCTAGACATTCAGAATTTTGGGTTCCGGATGGGTTTGGATATAAAGGCGCTTTGCCAAACCTGATTTTTCTACTTGGTATCTTTGGCACTAAAACTCTGGCTTTCATCCAATGCTTTGATGGATGTTTTGTTTCTTGTTTGTAATGTTGCTAGCCATTTCTCATATATTGTGATAATTCATAGGAAAAAATGGGTCAGTTTCCTCTTTAATTGATTGAAGCATTCTGCTAAATATGTTTGAACATTTTCTTGTTTATGGCTTTCCACAAATGCCGCACTCACCTTGCCCAGAGATTTTCCATCCCTCATTCTTAGCAGAATATATTTTGCACCTTTTCTTACAATACACTCATGGCCATTCAATGTGCAATGAGTTGCTTCACCTTATGGCCATCCTTCAGGTGGATCATTTCCAAGGGATATAAGATCATGTTTTAATTGTGCTTCCTACTTTTTAATGGTTTATATTGAAGGAGTAGAGTCCTTGTACATTTAGTTAACTTTGGATAAATTTCCTCAGTGAAAAATGAATCCATATTGAGGAATTCTAGGGCTGCAAGAAATTTTAGTTTATTTATTTCAACAGGAAACATATAAGCAATATACTCCAACAATAGGTCTAGACAAACTAATTTTAAAGATTAAGTTGAAACTGGTCTAAGGACTAATCCAGACAAAAATCCTAAATTTTTCTCATTTATGAATATGAACTATGGGCCTGGTACAGAGCATTTAACCTTACCCACTTGTATCATTCCATTTCATACTATTAGAAGTTTCTTTATCTTAATGTGGTTTTGCCTCATTAAAGCAGCTGTATTCTTACAACCTCATGTGAAGTAACAGCTCATCCCCAATTAAGAAATTATATGCATCACTTAAATTCCATAGCAGCACCCTGTTTAACTTCTATTTCTAAAGCACTAATACAGGTCTAAATATTTGCATTTCTTAAAATATATTGAACAAATGAAATGACCTCAAACCTACAAATGAGAGATGAGGAGGTATGTCACCAGGAGTGTTTCTGAAGTTTATTCTCTCCGTTCTACAAGGATATATTTGCATTAGTTATCAGCCTACCCTTTTTATATCTAATTACACATACATTTCAACAGATTTAATTAGCTTTCTAGAGACAAGTGATGAGCAGAAAAGCTCTTACAAATGTGACCTAATAAATAGTTTTAAATTTGGCAAACTTATGATACAACAAATCTCTATAGGAATAGTGGGTACTGGAAATCTATCATAAATATTTTTAGAATGTTCAAATTATATACTTGAGGACCATCTCATTCAATACGCATTGCTATCTTCATAGATTAATGACATTGATTCGAGTTGACAGTTGTAACCAGCTTTAAATGAAATTTCTTTTGAAAACAATACGACTGATAAAATTTATATGATAGGGGTCTCCAATTACCATTATAATGCTTATTAAGAAAGAGGTCTTGATCAAACATGGCAACCGGGATTTAGGAGCCCTATACAGAGTATGCATACAACTTTGATGTTATATAAATAGGAATTAAAGAGTTTTGTGCAAAATGTCTCCCTCAAAAAATGGCAATTCTGATTTTATATGCTCATCTGACTTGAGTTGTATTACTTTTATGTTATGTCAACACCAACAGTCATTAAAATATGGACTTAAGTTTGTATCGGCAAGCAATTGTTTCAGACCATCTGTAATACTAGCCAGGCATGTATTTAGTGTACTTATTCTCATTAACAGTAAAGCCTTGATTAAATGAGGTAAGTGTAAAAGAGGATCCGTAAAAAAAAGTCTACATAGAATTTTAAATTTAATAAATAGCAATTGAAAAGTTCAGTGCAAAATTGCCCTCTTCAAAAATGGCTGGTGGGATTTGATATCCTGATATTACTTGAATTGTATTACTTATTGTAATATTTAAACAGAACCAGGCATTAAACTATGTACTACAGTTTATTTCAGCCATTTCATGGTTACAATATAGCCGTAATATAAGGCAATGTAATCAGCATTTTCTCTCAAATCTCTTAACTATCAGAGTTAACAACATTGTCAAGAGAATAAAATGCTTAAAAATTTTAGGGTAGATAGGAAATACTAAAATATACAAAAATAAGTATCAAAAATACAGTGACAGATGAGATTATATGCATATATATGCACAACAAAACTTTACTGAAAACAGACCTCTATGTGGCTAAAAGCACATACTAACAGTAATACTAGCACACACACTCAATACATACAATAATGCACACTCATGAAGACGTACTAACTCATGCATAAACTTACACGCATGAGATGGCACATATCTGGGTGCTCCAGTCATTTAAACCTCCAAGATTGAATCATGTCCAATTTCAGTCACCACTTAGCAATCCCCTCTCACCACCTTGGCAATTTCCTATTGGACAAACAGATCTTCTCCCCTCACAATTCCCATACCAAAACTGTCTTCATTTTTCCCCAAATGACTACTTTCTGATGGCTACCATCAAAATTACTCATGTAAGTATCCTTTCTTTGTTCTTGTAATATCTTGTTCCATACTTTTTATACATTTATGCATGGTCATGGAGCATTGTGTTCCAAAGATAATTATATGAGTATGTATATATATCTATGAAAATACACATAAATATATACATATATATATATATATATATATATATATATATATATATATATATATATATATATATATATATAAGTGGGTTGCTGAAGTCCAGTGGGTAAAGCATTGGACTGCTGAATAGAGGGTCCTGGGTTTCAATCCCAGGCCAGGTACTCAGGGCACCTGCTTTTCAACTAAAGCTATAGTCATTTTTGGTTAACAGGTCTTCCAGGGAAAGCATAACTGGAACAGAAAAAGGAACTGGCTTCCATACCCTGATAAGGCCTGAAATTGCGTCTGCAGGGAATTGAGTCCATGTGGGTGGCTCCTGCTCCCTAATGCTCACTGGTTATGATGGGGGCTCCCAAATCCAGTCTGCTTAGCCTCAGATTTGGAGACCAAGCGGATATATAGGTGAGACAAGGCCTGAGTTGGTAAGTTGGTCGAAAAGGTTCAGAGAGACAGTGCCTCCAGATCTCTCCATTGTTAGTGGTGGGTACCCCATCGCGCACATGTCAAACCAATTGACCTCACAGGTCTTCAGTCCGAGACATCTGGCGACAAGCAAAATATTCCAGAAGTTGGACACACATCCCATTCACAGCCAAGCATGTCTCCATTATCTCCTGAACCAAGGAACAAGTCACCAAAGCTGAGCATGGGGGAGCAGGATCTAACCGCATTGGCTTTAGCCCTGCAGACACAATTTCAGGCCTTATCTCAAGAGATGCAGACCACTAGGCAATTGCAAATCCAGCCCTGTAAGTCAGCAAGACTGATAACACTGCTACCGCCAGTACAAATAATGGCACTGGAGAAGACATTTGTGGCACTACACTCAGCAAGCCTGGCCACATGGATCACCCTACCAGAGGACAATGATGAGGTCCTCACCTTGTGCCATCAAGTTAAGGATGGCAGGAATTCATCTAAGCTGACCCGGCATGACCTCCACAAGTTTGATGTAATGGTAGCCACTTTGGCCAATTGAATGATAATCCTGGACCTGGTAAAACATGTAGTATAAAATAGAATCCGGGTACTTGCTGTCATCCAGGCACATTGCTGGGAAACAGCCACCATCAGAAAATGCCCTGCTGTGACTGCCCTTGAATACTATCCAGCAACAGCTCACCATTATAGTACAAGCACCACCACGACCACAATACCAGCCAGAAGGACCACCCAGCAGACAGGCAGGAGGCAAGCATGCCTTTACTCAGTAATCTGGGCAGCCCTTTCGGGGCAAAAGATGCTGCTGGGACATGTGTTCCTACTTTGCCAGGTTTGACAACTGAGCAAATGCCTGTGCCCATGCCATCACTCTCTGTGGTGCCAAGCCATCTTAACTAGATGGCTAATGAACCTGGGGTCCTTGTTGATTTCCTCAAAGGTTCCACAGACCCTAGACCCCAAGGAGTGGGAGACAGACTCCTCATCTCTAGGAGAATCAATGGTAATTGAAAAAGATAAACAGGAAATAGTGACAAGTATGTCAAACACCGTGGGAGATAGTGGACTTGATATGGACCCATACAAAGAGATGAGCATGTAGCAATTGCCACTGCAACTTGCTACACATGACATGCATGACAATTACAAGGGCCAGAATGATAACTCGGAGCCAGACAAGGAACAGGTGCCAAGGAAGAAGCCACTGTTACCAGGACAGCAAGAATAAGAAGGGAAAAGCACTCCCTACCTCAGGCAGTAACCCATATAGATGCGCATCCTTCAGGCAGACCATCCGTTGGGGTGCCAGTGTACCAGGACCAGAAGGAACTTGGACTAGACTCCCAAAGGGTCTTTAACTGGCACCCACCATTATGCAACAGTGGGTGCAGGCAGTTAGTAGTGAACTGTACAAGAAATTCCAGGTAGTCATGATAGCATATCTGGACAATTGGCTAATCCTGTTGAATAGTGACCAAACAACGTTGGTGCAACAAATAGTCCAGTTCATACAAGTAGAGCTAGGAATAATGGTCAATCTTGAAGAGAGCTCGTTAATTCCGTCAATGAGTATAAAATATCTGGGGTTACATATAGACACCGCTTTAATGTAGCTCAGCTTGACAAAGTACACATTAAAGCAGATCAGATACATGATTGGTGTGGTCCAGAGAATTTAACAAAAGGATATACCCAAAGCTGTGTGATATATTGCCTGGATAACCCACATTTTGACATTCCCCCTATTCTTAGTCCAGGACACGGCAAGGGGCGACATCACGTGGCTGGAGTGCCTATGGGATGACAGTTAATGGCAGGATCCCAGAATGTTTTCCAATTAAAGGCATGCTCTGCCTTTCATCTTAGCTTAGAATAAATATCTGAAAAAAAGATATCGAAAGCTGCAAGAGATAATAAACAGGATCTGTTAGTATGGAAAATGACAAGGAATCAATGAATTGCTGATGAGACGACTAGAAAAATAAATCATAGACAAAAATGGCAGAATGTAAATTTGTATAGTTTGCCAGACGGAAGTAAAAAGGGAGATATATAATAAACTTAGATGAGCTATAAATATAGCAAAATGAGAATGGTGGATGACAGGCTATTATTTAGGTGAAACAAATCACAGTTGGGAGAAAACAATGGAATTTCACAGAAAATGGGAGTTATTGATCACCATTACTTGGTATAGCCTCAGCAAAAGACAAAAGTATGCACGGAATCTGCCAGGTGACCCAGAAATGTATCATTAAAATAATATCCTGGTTAGGTACAACTTTAGGAACAGTGTCATTAATGCACATAGCTTCATGGGAGCTGATGGGACTCAGACTACAATTAAGTTTGAAATGCAGCATCCATTTCAAAAAGATATGGTAGGGAGGGTAGGTTAGAAAATGGATTCTAAAAGCATTAAATGGATTTACAAGCAGGAGTGATGGCAGGCTGTAGAGAAAAATCATGGAATACAGTAATGACCTGAATACTATCAAAGAAAAATGGCAATGTATCATGAAAGGGATATCAAAAGGAGCAAAAGATACTATAGGAACCATTAGTGGGAAAAATACATGAAAACAATGGACCAGAGATGAGATGTTTGCAAAGATGAATAAGAAAATAAAATGCAAGAATGTAAACACAGAGTTAGGCAAAATGAAGAAGAAAGAGTTAAATAATCAATTGAGAAGGGCAACAAAAAAAGCAAAAGAAGCATTGTGAAACATACAGTGATAGGATATGGAAAGTTTGCAGAGAAAGGGTGAAAAAGGTACACTGTACAGTAAGGTAAAAACCCTATAAGGAAGTGAGAAGGGATGATCTGAATAAACGGTTAGATATAAGTTGGGAGAGGCAACATAACTGTTGCAACAGAAAAAATCAAAGGGAGATGGAAGTAATGTATAGAGGCACTGTTTGATGAAGGACTAATGCCAAACATGGTTAGGTCCAAATATAAGTACAATGGCATAGAAATGTAATTAAGGAAGAAGAAATCTGAAAATTAGGGGTAGACTTGGCAGAATTATTTACCTATTATTTCCTTTATTAGGAATGGAGGATGAAATTGCATGACCACTGGAAGAAAACAGGAATATCGAAAGAAATGGGAGGCTTTGAACACCGCCCTTGTATGCAACGCAGCTTTGCAAGCCGGAGTGGAAGACCTGGAGGCTCAATTTCAGAGGAAGCTGGCCACACATAGGAAACTACAAGAGTCAGTGAAGTAGGTATTTGTCTGAGAATTTAGAAAGGGAATGCTGTCATAATAAGCAGCTTGTCATGGAGAATGAATCATTGAAGTAGAAAATTAATTAGAGCAGTGCCCTAGCTAACAGCATCCTACTCTGGGCAGTCAGACATGTTATCACCTATGACTGGGTAATATTTCCACCATGGCACTTTTGCTTGGAAGCCTTGATTCACCAGCCAACTTTTTGTTTCCAAGGTTTTCACCTCAACTATTACCAAAATCCTCATTTTCTGACATGAGTGAGACAATTGATCTCGAGGAAGATATGGAGGATGATAAAAGGGAGGAGGAGGAGACAAAGGTGAGGAGAGGAAAGGAAGACCAAATTGATGAAGATGACAGCAACTTGAGCATCAAACTGACACCCATCACTCCAAAGGTCCGTACCCTGGTGGAGAAGGATGAGTCTATGCCATGACTCATGGAGATGGAGGAGGTCATCCCCACCTCCAGCATCTTGTTGCAAATGTAGGCTGGGGCAATCCAGCATTCCCTGCACTTCACCTCCCCCCTCAACCACCTCCTGGAATTGACCTTGCTGGCAAAATATCCCTCCTCCACCTCACCTACGTCCTCCAAGCCCAGCAGCAGCATGTTCTGCAAGGGGATCCTGCCTTCATCCCCATCAGGAGCCACCCCCAGACAGACCCAGACCACGCCCCCCCTGCCAAAAAGACTCACCTTAAAAGGCGTAAGCTGGCTGGTCACAGGATGGTCTACACCTCGACCTCTTTCACCAGACACCACCACCTGGTGACCTCATCAGGGGGGGATCGCATCACCATGGCCGTTACCACCATCCAAGGTCCATGACTCACCAATCTGACTCACCCATCAGGCAACGCTCCATGTCCACAGACTCTGAGTTACTCAATGTGGAAGAGGCATCTGCTGCTGGTGCCTATCTGGCCAAGCTAAAGGCCTGGAGGGGTACCAGGATGCCAGTTCTCCCTGAGGTGCCTTCCCAGGAGGGAGTCTCCCATCCAAGGAAGCAGCTGCTCTCATCTCTCCAGGGAGGATCCACCATCCCCATGGTCCAAGCCACCCACACCCTCAAAGAATGGGAGCCATTCACCCTTCTGCGAGTTCAGTGATGACTTCTCTGACCAATTGCCCTTCCACGGCTAGTTCGAGATGAATGGAATGACCCTCAACCTGATGGAGGAATGCAGCTCTAGCATGGAGATCTTGCTGGAGATACTCAAGAAGACCCCAGGGTCACCGCCCCAACCAACAGGGCCTGTTCATGGGTGGGCCAGGGGATGGAATGGCCATTACTGCTTAGATGCACCTCTACCAGCCGAGGCACGTGCTGTCCTCACTATATGCCCACCCACACCTCTCCATCAAGGTGTCAGCTTGAGAGGCGATGATCTCCATGGAGATCTCTGACGACACACAGGGCAAGTCACAGGAGGAGAAGGAGAGGGAAAATGGGAAGTTGCTGAAGGACAGCAAGGAAAGCGTGGAGGTGGTGCAAATCATCTTGGCGACTCCATATCAGATCGATGCCTGCGGGATTCCCAGCAGTGCCGTGGCAGTTGGGTCGGAGGTCATTTAAGCTGAGGAGTCAAGGTGCAACAGAAATAATGAGATTGCAACCTGGGACAAACCGACCTCCTGCACCAACTCGCTCAAGTTGGGTCAGCAGCAGCTCCTGTGTTCATCCACAACAGACTCCAGCCACTTGGCCCACACGGACTCCTCCATGATGGAACTCAGCTGGTCCAAGGAGGTTGAACTCATGCAGTCCGAGTCAGATGTGTGAAGGAGACAGGCAGCAGTCTGCCCTGCCCTTTGCTGGTGGAGTGGATTCTTAAAACCATAGAGCTGAAATCAAAAAGAAGAGGAAATGAAATGCGATCCATTCAAAGAAGTTGTATTTCAAAAGTATGTGTGGAAGAGAAGGGGGGAAGAGAGATGGAGGGGGTGATATTCCTCCCCACAGTATATCCTAGCATCTTCCCACACCGCTAACTCTACCTTCCTCAAACCCAGGCTTTCCAGTAAAAATTCTTATTTTCTAGGTCAATATTTGCTACATTTTCTTCCTTTGAATCACATGCATAAGTTTAATAAATATTCCATATAAATATCATGTCATTAATCTTCTAATCATTTATTTCAAAACCGGTGTGGCTATGTCTTAGATGGACCCTGGCATTACAAAATATTGAGCCCTGAAACCCTGATATCCGTGATATTATATTTAAGGATGGACAACATAGTGAATGAAAATGTTGATAAAAGCATAGTTATCATAGACCTATTAACTGATAAATTATCATTGGTAGAAGTGCACATGGAATCGACACCCTTGATCATCATTCTGGTCTACATACGAAGCAATCATAAGCAGAAGGAAATTGAAAGGATTTACCACCATCACAGGACATAATAAATAATGAGTTCATGCAGGAAGTAGGGCATTTGTAACATAAGATAGGGATTTAAGATGGAAATTAGATAAAAGGAAAGAAGAGATGGTGATTAGGTTGGAGACTACAGTAAATGGACAAGAAATCACCACATGAAGAAAGGAATCGACTTCCGCAGGTTAAAGATGGAGATCAGCCATTACTTATTCCTTGTTTTGACACTAAAAGACTTAATAGAGAAGAAAGAATTAAAACTGAGGTTTAAGAAGAATTAGGCATTAAAAATAAATAATAAATTAACACAAATGAAAATAGTGTCAAAAGAATTGTAAAAATGCTGTCTGAGGCTATGAAAAGTCTAAAAAGTAAGTGAAAAATTGGTGCATTATACAGTAATGCAGGCTGATTGTCATTTGCCTAATGTCATTGGCTTTGTGCTCCTATTATACTTTCAGGGGGAGAGTACTTGGAAGGGAGAGGGGGTGAAGAATTGAATCAATTTGTGCAAGTGCATTTAATAATAAATTTATTTCCACAAGAGTGTGCATTTTTTTATGCTGGAATATGTATGATCAGTTACCATATTATCTGCCTCTTCATGGTCTGACCAATGACTGCTACCTTCCTGTATTGATGCAACAATGGATGAATGAATATCCACTACTGGAGAAGTAGGTCATCCAATGGCAATGTCAACCTCCTCTTTGACAATGATCATGTCATCTGGGATGCCACAGCCCTCTTGTCAATAGCATCACTGTCAATCAAGTCGTCAGAATAATCTTTCTCGAATTCACCAGGAATGTATTGCAAAGCATTAAAATGCCATAATTCATTAACATCCTACAGTCAAAATTTATAAATTAAACTATCAGTTCAATAAATCCGTATGTCAAATCTCTTTCATATATTTCTAATGAGAATCATGTGGGACTCACTCATTTAGGAAAAAACTAACAATTTTACCCAAAGGCAATTAAATTGCTGACATCAACTATTCATAAAAGAGATTACATATAACTGCATGGTGGACTACAATTTAAATGTAAGTTTTGGTAAGGACACCAAAATAGAAATCTGATGCATTTTATTAATCTTGCCAAAGAAATACAACAGCAGACTATGTAATTGGTTAAATAATAAACAGAGGTAAATCATTTTTAGAAAAAAAGGAACCATTGTGGAGATATGTTGTGAGGATATGGACACAACCTAATAGACTATGCCATTAACATGTATTAACACCAGAATGCACGTAACTCCTCTCGCCTATACTTATATATACATTTAGACAACAGTGATTACGGAATATATAAACCAAATACCAATTCATTTAAGATATCTAACGAACAAAATTTTTAAACCACTTAGCAAGACAACTTAACTTACTTTGGCATCTATTTAATCCTCTATCGTATTTTCCAAATTTATTTGGAATTTAGTATTCTAAACCGAAAACATTGACCAACAGACCGCGACTGTTGATCAATGATGCGCCGAATGATTTACTGGACAATCTAACGTCAGAGAAATAATACAATTTGTCAAAATGTATTGAACGTGTATTAAAAGTTATTAACACAGCCGAAAGAATTAGGTAAACAACGTTAAAGCATGGCATTTGGATTTCGATTTTCTTTTGTTAGACTCAATTGAGTTGTGATGCTATGGATTGAAATGGAAATAAATGATCTTAATCCAATCCTAATATTTGGGGCTATTTCAATGTAATCTACTAATTAGGTAAATTAAAAAATCTACCCTTTAATACATGTTTATTATGCGATGAAGTATGATAGGCATTCTTCAATATAAAGTGGAAAACGAAAAAAATAATTACTTGGTGAATGTTCTGTTCATTCTTTCGACAGATCTGGGAAATATCTTAAACACATAATTTAAAGAGCTAGGAAAATATTCTTTTGAACTTACTTTAACATCTATTAAATCCTCTATTTTCTTTTCCAGCATGCAGTGTAAATTAGTCTTCTCGCCGAAACATCGATAAAAACTTCACGACTGTTTAAACACCATCTGCAGAGTTAAAATACGGCTTTAGCGGATATTCTGATCGTTTTCAAGTCTACAGAAGAATTGAACTAAAAACCAACTATAGAAGTACACGGCCGTTTTTCACACATTACTTCACGCAGCATTTAAAGTTTTAAATATTGCAATAACATATAAAATACGTAGCTCGTCTGCTGGCCACTTGCATTTCGTTCTTCATTTGTTAGGAAGTTGTTTGAATGCAAAAGGATGGGCTGGTGTAAAAAGAGAGAATCTTATTCCAGATCACACATATGAAAACCTTTCTCGCGATTACTCAGATTTCATTCAATGCGGAGTCTTGGAAAATCGGAATCCGCCTTTCCTAAGATATTTTTGATCTTTTGTAGTATCAATGAAATCATAGAATTGGCAAATAAATAAATGAATGAAAACATTGCTGTTCCGTTCTTTCATTTCAATATCCGTGTCAAAAGGTTTACAATAACCATTGTTTACGAGGCAAACATTCAAGATTAACCAAAAATAAAGGCATCTATCAGCCGTCGTAATTCTAGAGTAATGAAATTAAATTATAAGTTCTACTGTACCATTTTTTCACTGGGCTTCTTTAAGAATACTCGTCAAAAAAATTATTCGATAGAATTTGATGAACTGCTCTAATAGTTATAAATGGGCCTAGGAAAATCTGGGAGGCAGAGTATCTTAGGGATTATATCATAGAGCCATAATACTATTATTATCTAATGGAAAAGTCTGATCGTTTGAACTACCATAATAACGAACAACTAGCTTTGATTATACAAATATGGGTGGGAATAGTATCTAAGGGATACATCACAGATAGGAAAGGAAGCTATTCCACATACTGTCCATGTCTGAAACTGCTATCAGGGGCGCATGGGGAAAGAAGAGTCAGTATGAGCAGCTTTAGGAGTATGACTATGGCATGCCGTCTCTTCTATTGTCACCTGTCCTGCTGAATGTATAATAGGCGTTCATTGGAGCCTTATGTATTATGTGTGTGGAGAAAAATGTTGAAGGTTAAGCAGACATGACTGAAAACGGATAAAAATGGGCAAATAAGGTAGGAGTTTGGGGATTGTTTGGGAGAAATCCAAAGGATGGATCATTATTGAATTTTAATGATGCATGAAATCGTTAATTCACTATTCATTCAAAATAAACGGAATTTCATTTTAATATTAACACAGAACTGCCATTAAAACTTTGATTTATAGCAAGTTTTTTTCTGGAGTAAACAGGTCAAGAAAAATCTAAATATTAATATTGTAGCTTTTGCTAAAAAGGTATGACTAGTAATTAACACATGACTTTGGACTTGCCTCTTTATAATAAACGAAAACCCGGATTTAATCATTTCACATTACAAACGTCATTTATTTTGAAAATTACTGAGCAGAAGAATATCAGCAAATACTTAGGAAAATAACTATCAATTTAAATGGTCTAATTAAAAACAAATAACAGAGCAATTCAAACTTTACTTTTATAATTATTTCAAATCATTTGTCTTTTGTCTAACAGTCGTTGTATGTTTAAGAATCCATGCCATGGTTTTGTTTCAACTTCCGATGTTAAAATTTATTAACTCCAAAAAAATGACGTATTAAGTAATTTGTGCTTGGTTCATTAACACATTAAAAAGGTAACTTATGCCAGAAATGATTTCATGAATATTTTTTTCACTCTGAATAGTGACGCTTTCTGAAAAATGTTTTATCCGAAAACTCAGCTTATCACAACATCACTTTAAAAGGATAAACCTTGGGGGTTAACGTATAAATAATAAATAAGGTTAACTCTAATACTACGGAATTGTAATATTATTTTTAAATTGTCCTTTTTAGGTAACCATATACTATTTTAAACTCTTGCTATTTGAAGAGTTTTATTTGTTGATAAGAATGATTACACTCAATTAAGTGAGAGATTAAATAATTATAAGATGCGGAAATTTATTTGAATTTCGTGATCACTTGGAGCCAAAATATAACCAGATCGACTCTACACCTCGCACTTAGTAATCGATTCAGAACGAACGACCCATCGATATGTAGTCGGCCATCTTGGAATATATTGTTTACGAGTTTTTAATGTTGCCGTTTTTAAGTGCTACGAAGATGTCTCGACAAGAAAGTTTAAAGTGTAGATTATGTCTTGGCCGTGGTGGTCGGTTGACAAATATTTTTAGTGAAAACGACGATGCTGAGCAGTTGGTACGGGAAGCAATAGAAGAGTTATTGGAATTGAAAGTAAGCTAGCCATGAATGTTTACGTTTTCACCATGACGCTTCTATGGTAATTTTACCACAAATTTTTCGGCATTTCCCTGTTTTTGGTCAATAAAAAGCCTTTGCATCACTATGTTAATAATAAGAGTCCTTTTCAGAGAGAAGATGTGTGGGGTTTATTAGCTTGATAATCTTGTTTTCGTAGGTAGTGGAGGATATAAGCCACCCGTGGTTTATTTGCTATCAGTGCTTTAAAATACTGACCGATTTCTATATGTTTAAGCAGCAATGCTACGAAAACAATCTTACGTTGGAGAGGCAAACGGAATACAAACAGGAAGAGGGAAATATTTGCCGCGAAAAGGTGAGTTGTGTCCAAGTTATGTTTTTATTTTATAATGTCTTTGGTAACAATATCCGTTACGAATTTAGTCATTTTGTTTAATAAATGTGTTCATATTAAATAGATTTCATCCCAAGTGTACCAATGCTTAAATGGCTAATAACCAAATGGCAAATACGGGAATTTACTTAAAAATTGCGAATATTGTTCGCATTAACGATGTTCGTGAGAAAAAATTGAATACTTGATTAATTAGAAGAGCATGTATGAGAGTACTTAGACTGCCTTTTTTTCAAAAATTCGTGAAAGTAGTTCATAAAAAAGTTAATTAGGCGTCATAAATTAAAAAAAGCGAAAAAGATTTTTAATTTACGTATGGACCTATGTGAAATATAATCCCGTGTGAAAATAGTATATTGTAGTAATGACTTCTTGTTCAAAAGCCAGTAGAACTGTATTTTTTTGAAGAAATTTCCTCCTCATGAAGAAACTCCAAGAATTATTAAGTAAAATGTGCAATTGTGTAATTTTTAATCAGCGCTATCAACATAATTTGTAATTTGAATCGGAGTTACATCTATAATTACTTTTTAGCAATTGTGCAGCTTAATTGTATATAGGCATCATAGTTGCGCAAGGATTAAAAATTAATGCAGGTGCCAAAAAGGTGTAAAGTGGACGTTGGAAAATTGATAAATCCTTTTTTTATGTTTTATTTATTCATATTGAATAAAGTATTTTTCC
Source organism: Hetaerina americana (assembly GCF_022747635.1). Lineage (NCBI taxonomy): Eukaryota > Metazoa > Arthropoda > Insecta > Odonata > Calopterygidae > Hetaerina > Hetaerina americana. Next base: position 207,503 of record NW_027286481.1, on the reverse strand, counting down.
ATTGAGATCTTCTCTAATAACTAATGGCATAGTCGGAAACACTTGTTTTTAATTTTTTAAACGTTATTAATATTTTTGTTACAACGTAATTTAAGCTTCTTATTACATTTTATAATAATTTTCCAAAGATAAGAATGTTATCCACCCATGCTAATATATAAGCTGGACATTTTATATTACAAAACAGGCAATTTATGAGGTATATGCTCATAATTTATTCATCAAATGTGGCATTGGTGCATCAAGGAGGGCTTATATTTTCCCAATTTATCTTGTTTTATAATTAAATTAAATAATTGACTTTCCAATTCGACATACTTTTGTCGACCTTTGACTTGGAAGAGTGGTAGGCCTAGGAGTGGGGAGTGAGAGGGATACAAAATTTCATTGGCAAGGATATCTTTGCAACAGATGCATTTCAAAATCTGCAACTGCTCAAAGCATCAAGCCCTTGACATTTATATGCAAAATAAATAATTTAAGTCAAAGTAATATCAGTGGACACTTTTGATGAGTTTCTTTGCAAAGAGGAATGTTAAGCTCTTATTTTTTACACATTTGGTTTTCTTTAATTCTTTCCTTAAATTTTTCATCCTGTAGTTTTTCAGTTCATTTTGGAAACAAATTTATCTAGAGAATGACTAGCATATTTTCTTATTTATATAAATTATTGGTTTCAATTGTTTAACACTTATAGTTTTGAATGATTCCACAATTTAGAATAATTCTCATTCAGTCATTGGAGAATGTCTGAGATTTATATTTTTACTTTATATATATCAAATGATAACCTAATACAATTCATTTTTTAAGATAGTATCTGTTCAAAATTTCTAATCCTTAAATGTTGAAATTAGCAAACATAATGTCTTTCTGTATTTTAGAATTTTTTAGATTATTAATTGGTTTTGCTGTGATACCTAGCCCCACTATATGTAAATACAAATAATCTTCTCTCGGATTAAAATGAAAATATGTTATGCCATAAGCATAAGATATTAGGACAAAAGCCCTGCTGTTTAATTAAAAATTGCAATTATCACAATCATTTTCATTCAATAAAAATTGTTGATTTTGCACTCTACATTAATTTATATGTTGCTAGTCATATTTTTTTATTATTTTCAACATTTTTAACAATTATGTACAGATCACAATGAAAAGAGAGATGATGGATGTTGGAAAGCCGGAGGGTATTGAAATTCCAGCAAGCCAGGATGAAGTAAACCATTATATTCAAATTCAGGAAGAGACTTCGGTTGAGGTAAGGGAAAATTAAGGGTAATTAAGAGTATTTCATCCCTAATTTAGAAATGCCTAAAGGTCTAAGGACCAAATGGAAAATACAGGAAATGACTTAAAAATTGTGAATATTTTATACATAAGATGTGTACATAGGAAAAAATTGAATAATGATTTGTTTATTAAAGAGCATGCGTAAGAGTACTTAGCCCGGCTTTCTTTGACGTGCTTTATTCTGATTACAATTATGGTGTTTTTCATCATTATATCTTAGCATTCATTTTTTATGATTTGTATACATAAATAGTTATGGAAACAATTATTTCCATAGCATTGCCAAAGTAATTCCTCTGTATTTTGGTATGTTTACTACTCTGTTAGATTAATTAATGTATTCATTTTTAATAGATGGACTTTTATGTAGAAATATTTCAATTGTGTAAACATTGGACCAATGGTAGTTTTTCATTTAATCTTGGGTAAACATACAAATTGCCAAGAAAATGACTAGCATCTAATCCTTATATAGTTAAAGTTATAGGGTCATATGTTCAAAACATACAATTTTGAATGATTCCTGTTAAAAGAAGAATTCTCAATTTGTCATTGTGTAATGTCTGAGATTTACATTTCACTTCATATATGACCAATGATAACCTAACATAAATCATTTTTGTTACACAATATCTTTCCAAAATTCTCGTACTTAAATGGTAAAACTGGCAAAGCTAGTCATATTTTTTTATTATTGTTCATCATTTTTAACAAATATATGCAGATCACTGTGAAAAGGGAGAAGGTGGATATTGAAGAGTCGGAGGTTATTGAAATTCCAGCTAGCAAGGAGGAAGTGGACTACAATATTCAAATTCAGGAAAGGACTTCTCTTGAGGTAAGGGAAAAATAAGAGCGTTTGTGTCATAATGACAAATGCTTAATTTTTCAAGTCATGATAACCATGAGAGGAACAGATGTTTACTTTTTATGCTGTAAATGTTATGCTATTTATTTAATTATACTATATTAGTCTTTCTGACTCATGTTTTTGGCCATATAGTTTTATTGTAGTTCCTCTCCAATGAAAAAGGCAAAAGCATTGAATTACTGCTCATGATATAGGTGGTGTATAGGTGAATATAGTGATTTGTCAGTGTTTTAAGAGGAGATAAGGTATGCCCAGGATTCCATAGCAAATTAAAGTGTTAAGATAGATAATGGCTATTATGTAGCATGACATGTATTAGATTTGTGTGAAAATTGTGGTAGGATTTTATTTTAAGAACAGGAAATAGACAGCTAGTGCCAAGTAAGGAGATATGTCAGAATTGTAAAGATGCTGTTTTTAATAAGGTGTTCTGTTACTCTTCAGCTGATAGGGCTGGATAAAATGTTCTGATACAACTTCAAATTCCTGTTTTTTACTGGGATGACTTAGTTTATCCTTCTCTTTATTCATTTTAGCACCCCTACGAACAAATCATATTATTTGTTCTTTCCCTGACACAAGAATTTATTATTCGTAGCCAGGTTGTATTCGTTGGGCTTGGTTAGGCTGGAATGCCTTCAATGACAGGAGCACTCAGATATGCGCCATCTCTCATTTCTTACCTATCTGCTACTTGCAGGTTTTGAAAGGTTTTCAATCACCTAAACAGAGAAGTGGTCATCAAAGATTGGTATTGGGAGGCAGGGTGATTAAGGATGGGATAGTTAAAGATCATGATGGTTTTGGTAGAATAGTATTGGTAATGATGAAGAGGGAAATGGTGGTGTTTAATTGACTGATGTACTAGGCAAGGCAGAAGTTACAGTAAAGGCTAAGTTCACAGATTGTTTAATTTTATGGCATTTGGATAGAGAAGTGATGATAAGGTAATGGCTTTTCAGGCAGTTTGGTTCAAAAAGAGGAGTGTATTGGGATGAAGGTTTGAGAATTTTACTATTCAGCAGTTTTTCAGGTTTCCCACTTTTTCTGACACGGTGAAGTAGCTGGTCGGTGTATTTTTATTGGGTGGGGGTGTTCTTGTAGAAACAAAAGCCACTGACAAAGTAAGAAGGGGATGAAGGATTTTGTATGTCATGGTTGGCCAATTGAAATAAATTTATTGTTGATAGTGGTAAGTTTTGTTCAGACGGTTAAAATTATTTTTCTAGATGTGAATGTGGATAGCTTGGAAAGTTATATTTGAGTCAGATGTAGATTAATTGAAAGATACTGTGAAAACGAAGAAGAAAAAGACATGTCAGTATGGTTTGAGTATTACTTTGATGAGAGAACTTATGTTCAAGTTTATCCATTATTAGATTGTCATATGCATGAGCTATAGTCATTCACATTCACTGCATTTTTCAAAGACCCTTCAAAAAGTAAGGTCTTGCATTATTTTAATGGAAAAACAAATTTATTCTCAACTTTGTATAAACCTTAAGAAAACCTGAAGTTTTAAAGTTGCCTTGACAATCATTCAATCATGTTTTATATCCTTGTAAACAGCTTTATGATACTTGAGTCATACCTTTCTCCTGCCGCATCATAAAGCCAACTGACTCCTGCTTTTTGCACTTCCTTGTCTGACTTGAATATGTCCTCCAAGGTGTTGTTATGCAAGAGCCTCTGGGCACTCCCCTTACCTTTTCACTAAGTACCAGTCACAGTATAAATGTCACAAGAGATTCCACGGTCGACCTGTGAGTGAGTTTTGGAAGGATTAAGGCATCTTCACATATCCAAGCAAGTGAGTGATTGGCAGGCCTCTGGTGCAGAGAGAAACCTCTCGTAAGCCCTGATAGTGGGAGTGCATGCGATAAGCAGGGATCAATGCTGCTTAGTATATCCAAGCTAGAGAGTGTGTGATTATTTTGCTTTTATTATTATTATACTATGTGTGACTGATAGGCCAGTGGTGCAGAGGGAACCTCTTATAAGCCCTGATTGAATGCTATATATTACATCAAAGCTAGAGGGTAGGTGATTATATTTTATTTGTTATAATTTTTGATTTTATTCCACTACGTGTGATTGGTGAGCCCCTGACGCAGAGGGAAACCTCTTGTAAGCCCTGCTATTATGTAAGTGCAAGCAACAAGTAAGGATGAATGCTGCATAGTACATCCAAGCTAGATAGTTTGTAATCATTTTGGTGGGTGATGGGCAACTGTTTCAGGGAAAATCTCTTGTAAGCTCTGATTGAATGTGATTCTTGAGACTATCGGGCATTAAGGCTATATAGCACATCCAAGCTAGAGGGTGGGTGATTACTTTTTATTTATTTTAATTTTAAATTTTATTTCACTAATAATAGTGTAATTAGTGGGCCCTCTATGGAGAGGGAAACCTCTTGTAAGCCCTGATAGATTGTGAGTTCATGCTACTATCAAGGATCGATGCTGTATAGTACATCAAATCCATACACTTTGTAATTTTTTATAATAATTATATTCCTTATGACTAACGGGCCAGTGGTGCAGAGGGCGTTTCTCCTAAGCCCTGATTGAATGTAAGTGCTTGATACTAGCAGGGATCAATTCTATATAATACATCCAAGCAAGAGAATATGTAATTATTTTCCATTTGTAATAATTTTTAATTGTATTTCCCTTGGTTTGATTAGTGTGCCCCTGATGCAGAGAGAAATGTCTCATAACACCTTATAGAGCGTGAGTGCATGTGACCAGCAAGTATCAATGCTATATAGTCCAAGATAGATAGTGTGTGATTTATTTACAGTCTTCCATTTCATCATTCTAACTGTTTACTGTTTCTAATAATTTCAATTATTTTTAGTTTTTTTATTGTATTTCTTATTGGTTTATATTCAGTTATTTATTTTTATAATATTTATTGATTTACTACTACTTCTAATTTCCCTCACCTATCCTTTGCCCATTCATAAGAGTACGGCTGGGGTTGACTCTACTCATTATATTTGGAGGTAATTGGTGCTCTGAATTATTGGTAGCATATGAAATGAGGGTTCTCAGGATTATACAAGAATATGATAAGTCCGCAGAAGGAAGAATAAATTAAAGTACTGTTTAAGAAGGTTAAATCATTATCAGAAAGTAAGAAGGAAAGATCTATTCTAGCAGTTAAAGATAAGTTGAGTGAGATTATAGCCGACATAGAAAAGATCCAAGAGAATTGAAAGGAATAATGTGAAAAACTGTCTGTTAAAGAACTTAGGCCAACATGGTAACACAGTGTTAGAACTTGACTCAGATAAAGAAAGCTAGGACAAAGAAAATATCCAAGAAACTTGGAAAGAATATACAAAGAACTGAATGGTTAAGAACTAAGGTCACCAAGCTTAAGCATAGAAAAGTAAGATGACAGTGAAGAAGATGGCTTAGGTCCAGGCATATCCAATGATGACATAAAAAGGGCTTAATAGCAGATTAAGTTAAATAAGGCGTTAAGGGTAGACAATGTTTGCAGAATTACAAAAATGTTTTGGTAAATATGAGTATATGGACTGATTCATAGTAGCTCTGAGGAAGGAATCTGTCAGGAAAACATTATGTGATAAGTTTTAGTTCTTTTCCAAGTAAGGTAAAGGTCACATCATGTGAAAACCACAGAACAATAAGTTTGAAATACGGCACATCTAAAGTGGCACTTTGTATTGTCGATAAAAAGATAGATTCGGGCAAATAATTACTAAGGGGATTTTTAGTCTAGGTTCAAGGATAGGAAAGGCATGCTGAATGCTTTTGAAGCAATGAGAACACTAATCAAGGAAAATTTACATTACAATCAGTGTGTACCGGTCAGTGTGTAGAGTGAATTGGGATGAACTAATGAGTAAATGTGGAAAATAAGAAAAGATAGAATGAACAGGAGGCTAATCATTAACCTGCATATATCTCAGACTTGGAAGATGTAAGTGAAGAACAGATGGTCATGTTGGCCAGTGCTAGGAAGAGATGTAATGCAGGGTTGTCAATTATATGATAGCTATTGAATAACAATCAACATTAATGAAAAAAGATTTTAGAATTTTTAAGAAAAGAAAAAAAGGAGGGCAAAAACTAGATTTTACAGATCTAGATTGTGTTCAGTACCAATACTGTCAATGCAGCAGTGAGATAAGGAGAAAACCTGCACTAGGAAATGAGGCAATAACAAGGAAGGAGTTAATGACAGGGATGTGGAGTAAGGATGTAAAGTAAAGACTTGTTCAAATTTGGTATGGGACATTTAGAGAAGTAGATTGAACGCTTTTGAAATGAGGGTATGTAAATGGATAGAGAAAATGTAATTGACCAAAAAGAAAACAAATCAGGAAGTGCTAGACATTGTGGACAAGGGTATAAGTTTGTCCAAAAAATCATATGAAGGCAGGAGAAATTGAGGAAAGCCATATTGACTGGCAATAGGAAGCTAAAAACTGTAATAGAAGGGAGAATGTTTGTCAAATGAGGAAAGGGCAGGAACAATATAAGAATTTTGGATTGGGTGAAGGGAAGAAGTACTCAGAGATAAAGACTGAGATAATGTAGTTTGTCAGTGGATTTCTTTTTGTTAGCATTTGAAAAAATATCTATATGGTAGCTATGTCCATCCATAATCTAACTGAACCGCTGATTACCTAAACAAAATTATAATGCATATGAAGTTAGCACTAGTTGGCTAAGTGCACAGCCTCAGTTGATGGGTTCTTCATATCTGTTCAATAGGGCTGAGGCCAAGTCTCAGGAGGCATTTCTGTTCCTCCCATTTTATTTTTTTAAAGGAAGAGGTTTGAAGTTTTTTACTGTGTAGAGTTGTAAACAGTTACTTATTTTGTATTTCTTAACAAAACAGGCTGACAAAACTTCCCAGCAAGTCTTTCCTAATCTCTGCATATATCAATCGTCTCATCCTAACCAATGCAAGTCAATAGTTTGAAGAAAAAATTTTTTTCAAAGAGGTTTCAGCTAAAATACTATTTTATTATACTAATATAATGTATACAAGTTAACAATTTTTTAATCTTAATTTTTAAAATAACATGTTTTTAAAACATATTGTTCATGCATATCCTGAAAATCTGTAATATTTTTTCCTTGATCTTGCAGGATCATTTGGCAGATGCAGAAGTAAATATGCCCTCTGAGGAGGAAGTGGAGATTAAGGATGATTGTGATGCCGATATACCTCAGATGAAAGTAAGACTGGGAGGGGAGGTGTTGCAGGAACAAGGTAAGGAAAGCTAAGGACTGTGCTATCACTTCATCTTAGCTTATTTTTGGTGTATTACAACCATTGGTGATAAACCCTTGCAGTACTTCTAATGTAATGTGTAAAAACTGCATTACCTTTTAAAAATTGTTTCAAAAATAACTTAAGCACCATTTTTAAAATATTATAATAAACTGCAAAAAAGATGATAATATTATCATCATTTTTGCAATTATTTATTAATATATTCATTATTATTTATAAAGCTACTCAGACTAGATGTTTAATTAATCTTGCTATGTTTTCAAGCCATTTCTCAATTTTGCTTGATTAATCTGATTTTAGATTTTATCAGTTAAGAATTATAAATGATATAACCAAACACAACCGTTTTCCCTTTCAACATCTTATGTTTCATCCTAAGTAAGATCTAAATATGTGAAAAGTGTCAATACCATTCATTTGTTGTTTTCTTTTGTCCATTAATTGTTTAATTATGTCCAACATAATTAAGCAAAATGACATAATTTTTATCTCTCATTTATTGGTCAGAGTTTGAAGATGCTGTGAGTGACTTTTAATACATACTACCTTGATCAAAAAGTTCCCGGAATTTATTCAGAAAATTAAAAATACAAGTTTATTCATCTAAATCTATATTGTCCCCTTCAAAGTAATCCCCATCGACTGCAACACACTTATGCCAGCGCTTGATCCAATCCTCGAAACATTTTTTATATTCGGTTTTCGGTATGTCCATCAGTGCTTCCTGCGATTTTTCCATTACTTCCTCTCGGCTGCTAAAACGCGTTCCCCGTAATGGTTTTTTAACTCGATTGAACAGAAAGAATTCACAGGGAGCCAAATCAGGTGAATTCGGTGGCTGTTGGATGGTATTTGTTGCATTTTTTGTCAAAAAATTACGAATAATGATAGCACTGTGCGACGGTGCGTTATCATGGTGCAAAATCCACGAGTTTTCTGCCCACATTTCTGGTCTCTTTCGGCGAATTGCTTCACGCAAACGTCTCATAATGCCCAAATAATACTCTTTGTTTACTGTCTGGCCTTCTGGCAAAAATTCATGATGCACTACACCGTTGTAATCCATGAAAACCGTCAGCATTGCCTTCTTTTTTGACTGAAAACGACGTGGTTTTTTTGGTCTCGGCTCATTTGGTGAACGCCATTCACTTGCCTGATGTCTGGATTGCGTGTCATACTCATAAACCCAGGTCTCGTCTCCAGTAATGATCCTTTTGATGAATGTGGGATCGGATTCAGCCTCGCAAATCATGTCTTTTGCGACGTCAACACGGTCTCTTTTTTGCATGAAATTGAGGTCTTTTGACTGCTACACGACGGAAACCCAAATCATTAACCACAATGTCTTGGGCGGATCCATAGGCAATTTCTTTTACTTTATCAATTTTTTCACCGACTTTCGATGTCGATGGTCTGCCACTGCGTTCATCATCTTCGATTGACTCACGACCACTTCTGAACCGCTCGTGCCACTGGTAAACGACCGTTTTTTTTAGAGAATCGTTGCCGAAACACTTTTCCAACATTTCCAACGTCCGTGCGCCACTAAATCCGTTTTTTACGCAAAATTTAATACAAGTTCGTTGTTGCAAATTTAAATCCATTTCTGCAATTGTAAAAAATCGCCAACACACACAGAGATAGATGTACTCTTGGCTACGTAACTTTTGCAAATGTCAAGTTATGACACTAAGATTTAAAGGGAATATCAACAACAGATGTACCAATTTAAAAAAAAAACAGAACTCAAATCGGAACGATGGGAGCGGCACACGGTGGTTATTCCGGGAACTTTTTGATCAAGGTAGTACTTTATATACTTATAAAGGATTAAATGCTCATTGGTTAAGCATGCTTGGTGAAATAAGCAATTGACATATAAACAAAAAGGGTAAAGTTTTGCAGGTACCCAAAGGAGGACGAAAGTAACAGAAAAAAAATGGCTGCAGTAGTTCATACCAGCCGTGTCAATGGAACAATTTTTTATTCATTTTGGCAATGAAACATGATGGTAAAATTTCCAGAGCAAAACACTACAATACATTTTTATTTCCTGTTGGGTAAATTGGCAGCCAAAACATTTATATTGCTCAAGACATGATATGCAAAGTTATGGATTTCTTCAGAAGATTTGCATATGAAAAAAAAGATTTGCATACCTGATCACTGCCAAATTTTCATACTGCCCTCTTTGTGATGCAGTTTTTGAAAAATAAGAGCATGACATCATATGTTCACTCCATCTTCACTCACAGGATTTAGCTTCCTGTAACTTCTTTACGTTTCCCAGGCTTAAAAGAGAAGCACTTTGACACTGTCGAAGGTAAAACAAAAAGTGCTACAAGGCCTAATTCAGGTCAGCAGTAGGTGATGACAGATGCTTTGTTCCTGAGATTTTATTGCAACTGACATTGCTAACATACATATTTAGACTGATTAGTATGTACAGGCAAGAGTAGATGTATGATTGTATAAATGTATGCACCTTCTTAATGAATATCTACTTATACTTCAAATCTTTCAGATAAACACCAAAAACAGGATGATGCAGGAGAAGATGCTTCATCTACTCAACTGCATGTGTGTGATGTTTGCTCCAAGGTATTTGAACAAAGGGACCTTCTCAAAGATCATGTAATGCATATGCACCTTAGCAAGGTGATGCTATTCAGATGTGATGTTTGTGTGGAAGTATTTAAGAGAAAAGATGACCTTGCAAGTCATATCAAATTAGTGCATGCTCTTAAGAAGAAGCACCAATGTGACTTCTGTTCCAAAAACTTTCTGAATTTCAGTAAACTCAAAATTCACATGTCAACGCACACTGGGGAAAGGCCATTCCAATGTGCATTGTGTTTAAAAGTTTTAGCTGGAAAGATACTTTTACAGAGGCACATCCTGACACATACTGTAGAAAGGCCACACAGATGTGAGATCTGTTCTAAAACATTTATTGCCAAGAGTCACATAAAAAGGCACATGCTAACACACACTGGTGAAAAACCACACAAGTGTAATATATGTTCTAAACCATTTGCTACGAGTAATTGTCTAAAGCAACATATGTTGACACATACTGGTGAAAAACCACACAAATGCAACATCTGTCTAAAATCATTCACTCTGAGAAGTAATCTAAAGTCACACATGATGACACACACTGGCGAAAAACCACACGAGTGTCATATTTGTAGTAAAGCATTTGCAGCAAGAATTTCTCTAAAGGGCCACATGATGACACACACTGGCGAAGAGCCACACAAGTGCCGGGTGTGTTCAAAATCATTCAAAAGGCATAGTTATCTAATTTCCCACATGATGATACACACTGGTGAAAAGCCACACAAGTGCATAGTCTGTTCAAAAGCATTCACTTCCAGAGGTAATCTTAACTTACACATGATTACACACACTGGTAAAAAGCCACACAAGTGTCATATTTGTTCTAAAGCCTTTGCTTCTAGAAGCAATCTTAAGTCACACACGATGACACACACTGGTGAAAAGCCACACAAGTGCAACATGTGTTCAAAAGCATTCATTAAGAGTAATCATCTAAAGAGGCACACGTTGACACACACTGGTGAAAGGCCACACAAGTGCAACATCTGTCCGAAAGCGTTCACCCGGAGTGGCGAACTAAAGGCACACATAATGGCACACACTGATGAAAGCCTCACAAGTGCAGAATGTGTTTATAAGCCTCCATTCAGAGTAGTCAACTAAAGAGGCACGTGTTGACACACACTTGAGAAAAGACATACACGTGCAACATGTGCTCAAAGGCATTCGTTCAGCGTAGTCATCTTATATCGCACATGATGACACACTCAAATCGCAATGATCGCATCGCAAAATGATCATAAAAATGTAAGTTATGTCAATAATCATTCACTACCTGGAGCATTGTGAACAGAAAAGTGCTTAGGCTACATAAAATTGAAGTGCATTAGACTGCTGAGGGTTATTTGTTATTTCTTAACTCTTCCCAAATATTCCCTTACACTCTGAAAAAACCAATTGTAAAACATAAACTCTTTAACAGTGACATTGTCCTGTTTTATGTTATTTTTTAAATAAAAAATAATTTCAGATTAAGCTGAAAATCTGAATGATTATGTACATCTTGATAACAAATTTAAACAGAAAAATTTTCAACCTGTAAGAATTAAAATTTCATAATTTTTTATATGTTAATCTTCTAATTCATCATTAACTCAAACAATGATTCCTATCAATTTTTTGATCTGCTAAACATGAATCAATTATAAGGCTTCCATGGACATCTGTAAACTATTTCACCCATTTGTCCATCAATCATGCTACAATTATTGTTAATAAGTTCATTTCTGTGCAATCTAATCTGTTGTTTGGCAAAACACTTGCCTTTTTCCTTGGAAATATACCTGCTTTCAATTTTCTTGAAGAATAAGATGATGAGATGAATATAATGCAAAGTTGGTTGTGCAAGAGAAAAAAGAAATTGTATTGTTCACAGGACATTGGAGTGTATGTTTTCTCTTTGGCTTTATCAGTAAATGTGATAAGCCTAAGGTGGGCAGGGTTTAGATGTTTAGACTGTTGCTGAAGAAAAAAAAAGCAAAGTTGGGCATGGTTTGTTGACAAATGTTTATTGGTGAAGAATGAATTGTTCCATGATGCCTATGAAAGTAAGATAAAACAAGGCATCTGTCTATATCACACAGCATTTGGTTAGGAAGAAGTAAAGGTATATTTACATAAATGCCCCTATGTTAATACTGGAATGCTGTGAAGGTATACCCTGGTTCTTGGTGGATAATCTTGGGGATTGCATTGCAGACGTCATCTTTGGGATATTAAGAGTTTGGAGTACCTGGTTATGCACAAAAATAGTGATTAGAACCCAGTTACACATCTGCTGAAGTTTCATTCAGAGTAATGAGAAGTTGACGTATTTCAGTCTGGAACACCCTGTATTTATGGAAGAGCTAGAAATAGCGGGGATCTATGGGAAATTTCACCTATCCAGAAATTTTGAGCTAGATTACCCTATATTTCTCGTCTTCCCTAGTCTTTAAATTAAGAATTATAAATTAAGGATGAGTGTGTAATTAAGATTCCTTGGGATGAAGGATGCCTGGGAAAGGATCAGTTGCTGAAAAAAGATAAGATGGTCTCACTACTGTTATGGGTACACTTTTTCATCAGGAACAGCCTTTTCACTGCCCTCAGTGTCTCCTTTTTAGTTCATATCAGTTGAGATGTACCAAGTAAATGAAAAATCAAAATGCAAACGTTTTGTTTCTGTTAGGAATTTATAAATGCCATTTCAATAACCTTGGCTAACATTTTATTCACTTTTTTGAGCGTTCATTTTGGTAAAAAGGCAGTTTCTTTGTTAGAGTTTAGTCTGCAAACCATGACATTTTGTTGGTGGTTTGGGCTGAACCATTGGATTGACAAGAACTCTGACGTCATCATTTTTTCCTTCTGAAGATATTTTGCAGCATTTCCCTCTCAATCTACCAATAGCAATTACTCGTTTGTTTTCGTTTCTGTCCACTTGACCTTCTCAAAACCCACATTTCAAAAGTATTTCAATGATCATGTTTCTGAGCGACATGAAATCAAAGCTAAATTATCCAGTCCCTAAAATTATTAAAGGCTTGTTATGTCAAAAGGTTCACTGCCTGAAGTGCCAACAATGCCCGGCCTTCTATATTGTACAATGTACCGAAGGTCGGTTTAGTAGGTGACGGTAGAGATCACACAGTACTAAGCCCTATACAGCATGTGAAGATTCACACATCAGGGTAGGGGGGCCAGTTGCTTCCCATTTGCCAGTTATGGTTTCCCAGGAAGACCTGGTCCACATACAATCATTTTAGCTTGGGTGAAGCTGCAGGTGCCCAGACTGCCTTGCCCGGAAATCGAACCCGGGACCCTCCAATCAGCAGTCCAATGCCCTAACCACTGGACTACCGCAACCCACAATAAGTATTATATTATCTCCATTTGAATATTCTTCTCATCCTTTGACCCTAAATTTAAACTTAAAATAACACAGCTGACTCCTTGATTCTTCAAATACCCAGGTGTAAATGTTAATAATTAATATTTCCCAATCTCAACTTCTGTTCAACTTCTCTCTGCAGAATGAATTAATGCAACTTTGGAAGGCACATGTAATTGTAAAAAGATATTAAGTTAATACCTATTCATGAGCATATGGCCACCATTAAACATTCAATTCCTCCTGAGACACAGTGCCTTGGGAGAAGACTTATGGAAGACATTAGAATGCAGATAATTGACTGATACCTGGGCTCATGTCTGTTTGCATAACTTTGCCTTATCTACTGTTGAAATCATTAAATTGATATTAAAATGTATTCATTTATTTTTATTTACCTGTCATTTTTATTGAAAAGCTCTCTTTGATTTTGGGAAATAATTTATTTACTGTGTAATTATTTTACACAACAGCAAACTAATATATGGTTATTCATTGAATAAATATTTGAAAGAGAATAAGTCTATTTTTTGTAATATATTCTAAGAGAAGTCATGTTACATTGATTTGTGAGGATAAGTGTATTAAACTGTACTGTTTGCTTCCATAGCAAGTGTTTCCAATTTGCTTCCAAAGTCGTAGTTGATGGGTCATTAAGCTTGTTTTTCGATAGGAACTGTTGGAACCTAAATGATCAGTAAGAGAAATGTGTCATTTGAGTTTGATTTCATTATGGATTATTTTAAATATTCTTATCTATCTTTTTTTTTCTTCGATAAATGATTTTTGTTTGGAAATGGGAATCGTCCTCCCATTTCCTTTTTCCTGTTTTTAGATGGCATCTTCCATAATTTATTAAAAATGGAGGATGCAATTGTATGACCACTGGAAGAAAATTGACAGAAATTGGAGGCTTTGAACAGTGCCCTTGCACACATTGCAGATTTTCAAGCCGGAGTGGAGGACCTGGAGGCTCAACTCCAGAGGAAGCTGGCCACAAAAAGGAAACTACCAGAGAGAGTTAAGTTTTTGTCTGAGAATTAGGAAAGGGAATGCCATTAGAATGAGCAGCTTTTCCTGAAGAATGAAGTGTTGAAGTATAAGGTTATTGAGAACAGTTAGCTAATGGCATCATCCTCTGGGCAGTTGGACATGTCATCCCCTATGACTGACTCTATGTTGCCATCCTCCAGTCCCAGCAGTATTTCCACCATGGCTATTTTGCTTGAAAGCCCTGATTAACCACCCAAGTTCACGTTTTCAAGATTTCCCTTCAACTATCACCAAAATCCTCATTTTCTAATGTAAGCGTGACAATTCAGCTCTAGGAAGAAGAGGAATATATGGATGATGGTGAAGAGGAGGAGGAAGAGACAGAGGTGAGGGGAGGTGAGGAAGAAAAAGATGATGAAGACAACAGCAAACTGAGCATCAAACTGACACCCATCACTCCAAAGGTCCGTACCCTGGTGGAGAAGAATGTGTCTATTTCCTGGTTCATGGAGATGGAAGAAGCCATCCCTGCCTCCAGCCTTTCATTGCAAATGCAGGCTGGGGCCAACTGCCATCCCCTACACTCCACATCCTCCCTCTATCTCCTCCCGTATCCGACTTCCCTAGCCAACTCTTCTTACTCTACCTTGTTTACATCCTCTGACCCCAGTAGTGGCATGTTCTACAAAGGGATCTTACCTTTATCCCCGACAGAAGCCATTTTAAAATGGGCCTCCAGTGTTGTCCCCCTTGCCAGGAAGACTTGCCCTGAGAGGGATAAGCTGGCCAGTCATGGGATAGTCTACACCTTGACCCCTTTCACCGGACACTGCCACCTGGTTAACTTGTCAGGGACGTTGCATCACCACTTCCATAATCACCAGCTGAGGTCCATGACTTACCCAACCGACTTACCCATCTGCTCTATCAGGTATATGCTCCGTTACCACAGACTGAGTTCCTTGATGTGGAAGAGGTATCTGCTGAAGCTGGTGCCTGTCAGGCCAAGCTTAAGGCCTGTAGAGGTACCAGGGTGCTGGTTGTCCCAAGGTGCATGCCCAGGAGGGAGATATATTATATTTAAGGATGGAGAAAATAGTAAATGAAATGTCAATTAAAGCATAGTTATCATAGAGCTATCAACTGATAAATTCTTATTGGTAGAAAGCTCATGGGATCAACACCCTTGATCATCATTCTGGTCTACATATGAAAGAAATACAAGCAGAAAGAAATTAATAGGATTTGCCACCTTTAAAGGACATAGTATATCATGAGGTCATGCAGGAAGAAAGGGCAGCAGTTAACGGTAACATACAATAGTGATTTAAGGTAAGAAAAAGATGAAAGGCAAGAAAAGATGGAGATTAGGTCAGAGAGGACAGTTAATGCACAAGAAATCACTGCATGAAAAAGGAATTGAGTTCTGCAGTTTAAAGATGGAGATCAGCCATTACATTCTTTTTTTGACACTAAAGCACATATGTATACATGCAAAATGCCAGGTGACTCAGATAGACATTAGTTAAATAATTAATACTGAGATTTAAGTAGAGCTAAGCATTGGGAATTAAATAATAAATTAACAAAAATGAAACTAGTATAAAATGAATTGTAGAAAAGCTGTATGAGGCTATTGTAAGTCTACAGAGTAAGGGTGAAATTGGTATACCATTTGGTAATGCAGATTAATTGTCATTTGTATATTGTCATTGGCCTTCTGCTCCTATTATATTTCAGGGAGAGAGTACTCGGAAGGGAGAGGGGGTGAAGAATTGAATCAATTTGTACAAGTGAATTAAACAATAAATTTATTTTCCACAAAAATGTGCATTATTTTATGCTGGAACATGTATGATTAGTCACCATATTACCTGCCTCTTCATTGTCTGACCAATGACTGTTACCTTCCTGTGTTGATGCAACAATTGATGAATGAATATCACCTGCTGGAGAAATAGAGCATCTAAACGGCCTCCTCTTTGAAAATGATCATGTCATCTGGGATGCCACAGCCCTTTTGTCAATAGCGTCACTGTCAATTCGATACAACTGACCTCTTTTCGATAGGTTATTACGTATTTCCTTGAAGGATAGCTTCCCTTCTATATTATTATGGAAAACAAACAAATCACTCGGCACATTGACGTTATAGCAGCCGGAATTCCGTTAGCTTCTCCACCCAAGGAGAACACACCAACCAGGGATAATTGGCATCCTCCACAACCTAATAGAATATGCCATAACCATGTATTAACAAAAGAATGCACGTAACTCCTCTCGCCTATCCTTCAATTCACATTTAGACAACAGTGTTCGGAGTATATTAACCTAATACCAATTAATTTAGATATCTCGCAAACAAAATTTTTGAAACACCTAAAGCAGACAATTGAACTTACTTTGGCCTCTATTAGATCCTTTATCGTATGTTCTAACAATTTTTGCAATTTATTATTGACGCCGAAAACATTGATCAACAGACCGCGACTGTTAAAACATAATCTGCAGACTTCATATGCGTGTTTATCGCACATTAAGAATGTTTTAGAGTAAGCCGTATGATTTACTGGACAATCTAACGTTAGAGAAATAATGCAATATGTCAACATTTATTGAACTAGAATAAATAGTCGAAAATAGCCGAAAAAACTAAGTAAACAACGTTATACCAGGGCATTCGCATCTCGTATGTCATCTGGTACACTCATTTGGGAAGTAATGCTATTGATATGGAAATAAATGATCTTAATCGGATCCCAAATATTTTCGGATATTTCAATGTAATCTGGTAATTAGGTAAATGAAAAATAAATCGACCCTTTTATACATGTTTATTAGGCAATGAAGTATGACAGGCATTCTTTGATATAAAGTGGAAAACAAAAAAAAATAATTACATTAAAATATCTAGCGAAATAGACTTCTGAACTTACCTTAACATCTACTAAATCCTTTATTTTCTTTTCAAGCATGAATTGTAAATTAGTCTTCTGGCCAAAACATCGATGACTACGTCACGACTGTTACAACACAAACTGCAGACTTAAAATACCGCTTTCTCGGAAAGTCTGATCTTTTTCAAGTATACAGAAGAATGAAATTAAAAAACCAACTATAGAAGTAAAAAGTCGTTTTTCACACATTACGTCACGAATCATTTAAAATTTTCAATGTAGCAATAACACACAAAATACGTAACTGGCCTGATGGCCACTTGCATTTCGTTCTTCATTTGTTATGAAGTTGTTTTGAATGCAAAAGAAATGGGCTGATGTGGGAAGAGATTATCTTATTCCAAATCACACATATGAAAACCTTTCTTGCGATTACTCAGATTTAATTCAAGGGTGAGTCATGGAAAATCGGAATCCGCCTTTTCTAAAATATTTTTGACCTTTTGTGGTATCAATGAAATCATAGAATTGGCAAAGAAATAAACGAATGAAAATATTGCTGTACCGTCCTTTCATTTCAAAGATCCTTGTCAAAAGGTTAACAATAAGTATTCTTTACGTTGCAAATATTCTAGATTAATCAGTTATATAGGTATCTATCGCCGGTTGTAATCCTGGAGCAATGCAAATAAGTTTTAGTGACCCGTTTTTTCATTAGGTTTCTTTAGGAATACACGTCAAAATAATTATTTGATAGGTGACGTCCACGTTTCTGAAATTCGAAAAATGTTATGAACTGTATTCCAATAGAGATGAATGACTTCATGCTAATATTATTCATTTCATTAACCTGAGGTAAATTTATTAAAATATATTCGGTTATGATCATGCATATTTATCTAATATACGTGCGTTCGTAGGCGAATATCATTTTGTCATATTCATGAAATCAGTCTCACTTGATTAACTGCTGTAATAGTTATAAACTAGTAATTGGCATAGGACAATCTGGGAGGTGGAATATCTTAAGATTATTACGTAGGGCCATTATATTATCTTCATCATATGGAAATATCTAATCGAACTGCCATAATAACGAACACCTAGCTTTCTTTATACGAAGGTGGGTGGGAATCGTTTCTAAGGAATATATCACAGATGGCAAATCAATAAAATTTCATAAACAGATATTCAACAAATAACGTAATAAATCCTCTGGGCTTAATGTCACCATTCTTTTACATAACAGTGTACGGGACATACAAACGACCTTCTAGCTCACATAAGATTTTTTACACACATAATAATCTAAGCACTGAACACCGACAACTAAACTTACTTTGAAAACTATTAAATCTTCTATAGTCTTTTGCAGCATGATTTGTAATTTACTATTCTCGCTGAAAACATTGATCAACAGTCCACGACTGTTTAAACATAATCGGCACACTTCAAATTCGGCTTTATCGCACATTATGAAAGATTTACACTACTTTGAATAATTTACTGGACAATCTCACTTTAAATAATAATGCAATATGTCACAGTTTACTTGAAATGGAACTAAAATTTATTAAAACAGCCGAAACCTAATGTAAACAACTAAACAGTTGGACACTTGCATTCCGTTCTTCATCTGGCAAACTGTTTTTAGAATTTCTCTTGAAATTCAATGGAAATGAGTGATATGGAAAAACAGATCTTCATCCAATCACATATATGTCGGCGTATTTCAATGTAATCTAGTAATTAAGCTAAACTAAAATAATTTCGTTTTATATGATTTTATTAGTTAGAGAAGAATGACGGGCATTCTTTGGTATTATATACAAATCGTAAAAACTAAAAAGGTCTAATATGTTCCGATCATTTAAATGAAAGACCTGGATCAAAAGATTCAGATACGTTTTGCTAATGATTGCTAAATGTAAGAATAACCCAGTATTTATACAAGCGAAAGTTATTGTGCGTTGTAGACATATAGTGTATGAAAAATATTACAAGTTCAATGTTACCGGCTTTTCTTTCTGTTCCTATCTGAATAAACATCAAATTAATTCTTCGACCCGTGGGAACGGGACTTTGACGAACTGAATCTTTTTCTGACGATATGAATCGATGTCAAGTTAACATTAAACATAGTTTGTTATGGTTAATCAAATAATTAAGACCAAAAAATAAGCTTCAGTTAATTTTAACTATCAATGTTACGTGATACGTGTAATAAATCCTAAAATTTGTTCATATGTTCTATTTAAGATCGACTCTTCCTGTATCATTCCATTGTTAACAAGAAATACTTCGGAAATAACAGGAGTAGATGAAGAACGTAACGCAAGTGCCCAACTGGGAAGATATTTTGTTTACTAAGGTTGTTTATATCAATTTTGAACATTAATTCAAGTAAATTGTGAACGATGTTAACATACATTTAGCGCTAGGTTCTTCAGAAAATACCTGTGACACTCCATCCTGCTCAAATATATTTAGAAAAACATTTATTCCGCCTTTTATTCACTCTCTTACTGGATTAGACGTGATTCACCGGGTGGGATTCGTCTACTTGTGTAATGTGCGGAATTGCCATCATCTCCCTCCAAAGAGTCGGTCATATTTATCGACCCTTTGGCTCTTGCGCATGAACTGATGTGTTGAGGAGAAAAATAAGAAGAATGAAATGCCAATCGCAAGTTGTCGTAGCACTTGTGATGTTGTATTGTGTGAATAATCGAACTATTTCACGTAATTTTTGACAGATGTTTATATATTTAACGTTATATTCTCCGGTCAATCATCCGGCGTAATCTTAAACGTTCATAATGTGCGATAAAATTGATTTTGTAGTATGCAGATTGTGTTTAAACAGTAGTGGGCTTCTGATAAACATTTTCGATAAGAATAATAAATCGGAATTTATGTTGGAAAAGACTATAGAGGATTTGATAAATGTAAAAGTAAGTGAGTTGTATGTGTGATGTCCTTTCTAAAATATGTTTTCAAGATGTTCGGTGTAATTTATAAGCAATTCATAAAATGCGTAAGGTATTGGGGAAAGTGTAGTGATAAGTAGACGAGGAGATTAGCACATTCTGATGTTAATATCTGTTTTTGATATATTTAATTAGGTTGTGGAGGATGCAAATTATCCCTGGTTGGTTTGTTCGACCTGCATGGAGAAGCTTACGGAATTCCGGCTATTTAAGCATCGATGTGCAGAGTGTCTGTTTGTTTTCTACAATCGTATCCAAAAGGGGTTCAATCCTGTGACGGAAGGCTGGTTAACTAATCGACAAGAGGTTAGTTGCATCCGTTAATTTGAACGATGTGTAACAAAATCATATCTTGCCCAAAAAGAATATATTACGTTGCATCTGTGTTGATTTATATGCTGTACAATTCATTCCCGTGTTTCATAACTTTGTTATCAATCATAGGTATCATGCTTTGTGACAAAAATGTGAACTGTTTGAGTATGTTAGCTTGGTAAAGTAATTTTATTTACATTACTGTTCATTTCTTCTTTCCCAAAATGCTTTCAATCATCTTGCGCATTCAATTACAATGTTTCCGTGCCATACATAACTGCGCTCCACATCAGAGAAAAGGCGGGCAGTTTCTAGACATCCTTTCTTTACGTCCGTGTCATATCTATTGATAAATTATTTCCAATCATTCAAGATCTATTCTTATTTGATATTTTCACCCTACTGAACAGTAGGGTTGGATTCCCTTGTGCTTCTTTATGGGGTCCACCGTAATGGGCGAATTTAACATAATGCCATAAAGGACTTAGTATTGGGTGAATGCTACCATCACCTACCAAACTGACTGAGTTTGATTGCTGTTTTTATTGTTTATAAGGAGGTGAGTGATGTCCTGACCCAAGACAATAAGAGTCCTGGAGAGAATATGGTTGATGGTACATCAGACAAAGTGTGGGCATCGAGTATTACCAGTGAATCCGTTGTACATTCGGTGGGAACAGCATCAGTTGAGATGAAGAACCCATATTCACCAGTCCATGGAATGAATTTTATGGCCATTAATGATTGCAATGAAGTGAATATTCAGGTGAGTGAATTGAGCTGTTACCCATTGCAATCATAACCAATTCTATTTTACAATTAATATTATAGTGTCTTGAAAGTTTAATTTTTTTTCTTAAGCATGTGGAAGAAGTGCAATAGGTTTCAATGGCTCTGGCCTTTCAAAAACCTATACTGAAATGGTGAACCATCATTTGATGATGTTTATTCCATTGAATTAATGGTAGATGCATGCAATTTAAGCACCTGAAGTCATAATCTTTGATTGTTTTGCAAAATAATGGATACCAAAATTGTTTTCAAGCGATAATTACATGACCAAGTTTGGCCAAAAAGATTTTTTGCCCTGAATCACTTATTTTGAAATGGTTATCATATGCATTCATAAAATCATATTGTTTATTCGCTTTGAATTAGTTTCCTGGTGAGATCAAGAAAGAGATTGAAGACGAGACCATCGCCAGTGATGCTGTCGACGGCAGTGAGGTGGATATGCAAGATGACATGATCATTATCAAAGAAGAATTTGACACTACCAGTGGATGCCCTGTTCCTCTGAAAATTGACACTGGCTCATCAATACAGGAAGGTGATAATCATTGGTTGGACAATGAAGATTCAAGCCATTTGGTGAGTGCATCTATTCATTTCAGGAGCATAATTATCAATCTACACTTTAGATCAAATTTTCTCTTCCGGGTCAAAGTAGTGTTATCATCGACAGATGTAATGAACACTTCAATTTTCTCCTACTGATTGGGCAAAGATCACTTAATATAAACCTTGTCTCCTAGATTTTGTATATGGGGTCAAATTTATGACAATAATGCCCTCGGTCGATAAGACGCAGGATGAGTCTGCTTTAAATGTTCTCCCATATATATACAGGGTGTATTCCAAAAGTAATGTAATAATCACATTTCCCATGCCACTCCTATTGAATGGAGTGAAATCGAGTCTTTGTTGGTAAGTAAGAGTGACTAAGCTATGCTACAAACCAGTTTCAGTGTTCTCTAAGTTGTGGAAAAAGCAGGACATCAGTTATTGTGCGCCAACCAGCAATCTGTATTTACTGTATATTTGCTGTAAAATCTTGCTATTTACTTAATGGTATTAGTGTTTATAAACAAGACTACTGCTTTTTGTTGTATAAGATGATTGCAATGGTCTGCATATGCAATTCCATTCAAATGAAAATGAGAAAAGCATTGAATTACTGCTCATGATAAAGGTGGTGTATTCAAATAGGTAAATGTAGTGATTTGTCAGTTTTTTAAGTGGAGATAAGATATGCCCAGGATTCTATTGCATATTAAAGTGTCAGGATAGATAATGGCTATTATGTAGCATGACATGTATTAGGTTTATGTGAAAATTAGGGCAGGATTTAATTTTCAGAACAGGAAATAGACAGCTTGGGCCAAGTAATGACTGTTCAGGTAAGTCAGAGTTGTGGTGATGCTAGGTGTTTGCTGGAATGACTTAGTTGTTCCCTTCTTTATTCTCTTTAGTAACTCTACATAGAAATCATATTATTTGTTCTTTCCCTGAAACACGAATTTATTATTTGAAGCCAGGTATTCGATGCATTGGTTAGGCTGAAAGGCCTTTAATGACAGGAGCACTCTATCTGTCTGTTGCTTGACAGTTTTTTAAGGTTTTTAATCACCTTAACAGAGAAGTGGTCTTCAAAAATTGGTATTGGGAAGCAGGTTGATTAAGGATGGGATAGATAAGAATCATGATGGTTTTGGTAAAATTGTATTATTTATGTAGAAGAGGGAAAGGGTGATGTTTAATTGACTGACATACTGAGCAGGGAAGAAGTTACAGTAATGGCTAAGTTCAAAGATTGTTTAATTATTTGGTATTTGGACAAAGAAGTGATGATAAGGTGAGGGCTTTTCAGGCAGTTTGGTTCAAAGAGAGAAGTGTATTGGGTTGAAGGTTTGAGAATTTTAGTGTTCAGCAGTTTTTCAGGGTAATCACTTTTTCTGAGACAGTAAAGTAGCTGGTTGGTGTATTTTTATTGGAGGGGAGTGTTCCTGTAAAAACAGAGGCCACAGACAGAGTCAGAAGGAGATGAAGGACTTTGCATGTGAACAGAGGCCACAGTTGAGATAAAGTTATTGTTGATAGTTGGTAAGTTTCATTCAGACTGAGTTGAAATTATTTATTATTTATTTCTTTACGTGTGAATGTTGATAGCTTGGAAAGTTATATTAGAGTCAGATATAGATGAATTGAAAGATTCTGGAAAAGAAGAAGAAGAAAAAGACATGACAGTACAGTGGAGATCAAGATGGTGCGGGGGCTAATATACTGGCTTCCCACCCTGAGGGCGCGGGTTCAAATCCCGGCGGTGTTGAATATTTTTCAGAGGTATCTCGATCCCTATTTAAGGTGCTTCGTGGAGGGCACTTTGAGTGAGTATGCTGTCCGTCGGATGGGACGTTAAACTGCGGACCCCTTGGCGCCTTTCGTAAAGAGTAGGCTAATGCTGACGTCGGGTTTCTGTCCACCCTTCATCCTTTCCTGCCTATCCCCTATGGCGCAAATGACCTTACCTGTTGGTCGCCTCCCCTCAAAACTACTACTACTACGACAGTACAGTTTGAGTGTTTCTTTGATGAGAAAACTTATGTTAATGTTAACCCATAAATAGATTGGCATATACATTCACTGCATTTTACAAAGTCCCTTCAAAAATTGAGGTCTTGCAACATTTTTCTATGCTTAATGGTTATGGTATTACTCTGCAAGAGCTTCCCGGCACTTTTCTTACCCTTTCACAAAGGTCAAGTCACATTACGTTACATCAGAAGAGATTCCACTATAGACCTGTGGGTGATTGAGTAAGTTTTGCTAGGGTTAAGGCATTTTCGCATACCCAAGCAAGTGAGTGATTGGTGGGCCACTGGTGCAGAGGGAAACCTCTTGTAAGCCCTGATCTAATGTGAGTGCTTGAGACAAGCAAGGATCACTGCAATATAGTACATCCAAGCTAGAGGGGAGGTAATAATTTTTCATTTTTTATAATTTTTAATTTCATTTCATTTTATGTGATTAGTGAGTACATGTGACAAGCAACGATCAATGCTGATTAATACATTCATGCTATAGAGTTTGTAATTATTTTGCCTTTATAATTATATTACGTATGACTGATTAGCCACTGGTGCAGAGGGAACCTCTTTTAAGCCCTGATTGAATGTGAGTGCTTAAGACTAGCAAGGATCAATGTGATATAGTACATCCAAGTTACAGAGTGCATGATTATTTTTCATTTATTGTTTTTTAATTTTATTTGAAGATGAGTGACTAGTATGCCCCAGATGCATAGGAAAACCTCTTGTAAGCCCTGATAGTATAAGTATATGTGGCAAGCAAGGATCAATGCTGCTAAGTACATCCAAGCTAGGCAGTTTGTATTTTTTTTTGTTTTTATTATTTGATTATAAATGACTTATAGGTCACTGGTGTAGAGGGAACTTCTTGAAAGCCCTGATTGAATGTGATTGCTTGGGAGTAGCAAGGATCAATGCTATATAGTCTAAGCTAGATGGTACGTGATTAATTTGCAGTATGCCATTTAATTGTACTAAAAAATTATGGTATCGATTTATTTCAATTATTTTTAGTTTTTTATTTTATTTATTATTGGTTATATTCAGTTATTTGTATATTTTTAAAGATTTACTGCTTATATCTTCTTTAATTTCCCTCATCCCTCCTTTGGCCATTTATAAGAGTACGGCTGGTGTTGACTCTTCACATTATTTTCAGAGATTATTGGTTTTCTGAATTTTTGGTAGCTTATAAAATAAGGGTTCTCAGGATTATGCAAGTATATGGTAAGTTTACAGCAGATGAGAAATATTTAAGTACTATTCAGCAAGTTAAATCATTATCAGAAAGTAAGAATGAAAGATCTATTCAAACAATCAGAGATAAATTGAGTATGAAAATAGCTGAAATAGAATAGATCCAAGAGAATTAAAAGGAATTATGTGACAAACTGTTTGTTAAAGAACTTAGGCCAACATGGTAACACAGTAAGGAAACTTGACTTAGATAGAGAACGCTAAGACGGAAAATATCCAAGAAATTTGGAAAGAATATAAAAAGAACTGAATGGATAAGACCTAAGGTAACCAAGTTTATGCATGAAAAAGTAAGTATACAGGGAGGAAGATAGCTTAGGTCCAGGCATATCCGATGTTGGCATAGAAGGGGCTTTAAAACCGATTAAGTTGAATAAGGTGGTAGGGGTAGACAATGTTTGCAGAATTACCAAAAGGTTTTGGAAAATATGAGAGAAAGAGTATATGGACTGATTAATAATTGTAAGGATGGAATCTGGCCAGAAAAAGTTTTGTGATAAGTTTTGGTTCCTTTCCAAATAAGGTATAGTTCACATTCACATGTGAATGCTACGGAACAATAAGTGTGAAATACTGTACATCTACAGTGGTCTTCTTGGGATTATCAACAAAAGGATAGAATCGAGCAAATAATTACTTATGGGATTTTTTTCATGAGCTATCAGCTAAAATATTTATTATTTTGCAAACAAGTGAACAATTTTTTTCTTCATTTAAAAAAACCATGTTTAGCAAAAATATTTTTCATGATATCCTGAAAATCTTGGATATTTCATCTTTTATCTTGCAGGATCCTTTGGAAAATGCAGAAATGAATATACCCCCTGAAGAAGAAGTTGATATTAAGGATGATTTTGATGCTGATATTCCTCGGATGGAAGTAAGACTGGGAGGGGAGGTGTTGCAGGAACAAGGTAAGGAGAGCTAAGGACTTTGCTGACACTTCACTTTTTCTACTTTCTGGTGTAATATAACCATTGGAGATTAACTCTTGCAGTACTACTAAGGTTTTTTGGAAAAACTGGGTTAATTTTTCAAAAATTGTTTTTAAAATAACAGAAAGGCCATTTAAAATGGTTTGATAATTTGCAAAAAAATATGGTAATTATATCATGGTTTTTAGAATTTTTTATTAATATATTTAATATTATTTATTTAGTGACTCAGACTAGATCTTTTATTATTCTTGCTGTGTTTTAAGCCTTTTTTTTGGTTTAAATTGAATATTCTTATTTTAGATTTTATCAGTTAAGAATGATAACTGGAATAACCCAAAACAGCCATTCCTCATTTCAATATCTGGTTTTCACCTTTCACCAAAGCATTTTTGAGAAATATTAAGCTTGTTAAAATATTAACATGAATAATTTCATTATGTATTTGTAATGTCTGCACAATGGATTTAATGAAACATTAAGATTGGATGAAGACTCTCCATCTCAGGAAGTCCTCCTACAGGTTTTTTTTTTCTGACAACATTTTTGCCTGTGTTTCAATGAGCATCTTCATGGCAAAGTTACCTGATCTGGTTTACTTAAACCTGAAGTTGCTCATTGAAACACAGGCTAAACTGTTGTCATAGAAATAACCTGCATGGTGATATCCTGAGAATGAGAAGTCTTTCATCTGAATGCCGCAAAAATCTATGATCCTAAGATGTGAGTTAGTTTAGTGACTTTTAATTTAACCCTATGGTCCTCATGGGATATTTTGGTATGGCAAAATAGACAATTTGCTTTAGTAACTTGATTAAATTTTGCCAAAAGTTGATATTTTTATTTTAGCCAATAAAAGTATATACAAGTCATTCAATGAAATCAAATCAAAAGTAAAAATTATTGTAAAAATTTGATTAATTAGTTTTTTCATGATACTAAAAATAATTTTAATTAAATACCTTAGGCAGATATTGAAGATGTTGTGAGTGAATTTTAGTACAAACTTTATGTACTTACAAAGGATAAGGTTCTTATTGATTAAGCATGATGGGTGAAATGAGCAATTGACATAACAACAGAAAGAGTAAAATTTTGCAGATAAACAAAGGAGGACCCAAAGTTTACAGAAATTGGGATGCAGTATTCAATTAGAGCTGTTTCAGTGGAACATTTTTTTTGTTTTGGCAAATAACATGATGGTATACTATCCAGAGTAAAACACTGCAGTATAATTTTATTTCCCATTGGGTGAATTGGCCTTGGAAGCATTTTTAATGCTCAAGACTTGTTATACAAAACTCTTTTAAGGAAACCCAGAGTCTATGAATGATTTATCCTTTTGACAACCAATTCAATTCGAAAGACCAATCCCATTCAGGCTACCCTTCAATATCAGCAGCTGATGACAGTAACAATGCACTCATTGGTGAAGATCATCACAGAATCATTGATTAACTTGGGTAAATTTTTGGAGGATTTTTCTGAATTTTCGCATATAAAAAAAAAGTTTGCATACTTTATTGCAGCCAAATTGGGCTCATAACCTTCTCTTTTGAAAAATTTGCAAAAAAATTTTGAAAAATAATAGCATTGATATCAATTCTCCACTCCCACTGCCCTGAAAAAAGCACATTGACACTGATGAAGGTAAAACAAAATGTGCTCGAAGGCATAATTCAAATCAGCATTAGGTATGGACAAATATTTTATTCCTTAGATTTCAGGCTAGCTGAAGTTGATAACATACACACATAGATGTCTTTCTACAGGAAAAGACTACACATTTGGTTGTATAAATTCATGCACACATATGTGAGCAGGCATACCTATAACAATTTATTTACATTTATGTTTATCCAAACCGGTTTAATCAATTTTTATTATTGCAGGAATATATTATTAAATGAATATCTACTTTGCCTTATCCTTCAAATGTTTCAGATGATTACCAAAAACAAGATAATACAGGAGAAAATGCATCAGCCACTGAACTGAATGTGTATGACATTTGCACAAAGGTATTTGAAAAAAGGGACCTTCCTCAAGATCATGTAAAAAATTTGCACCTTAACAAGGTGATGCAATTCAGATGTGATGTTTGTTTTGAGGTATTTAAGGAAAGAAATGACCTTGAAAGTCATATGAAATTGTTGCATGCTCTTAAGAAGAAGCACCAATGTGAATTCTGCTCAAAGAACTTTCTAAATTTAAGTAAACTCAAAAGGCACATGTCAACACATACTGTGGAAAGGCCATTTCAATGTGCATTATGTTTCAAAGGTTTTGCTAAAAATATCAATTTACAGACGCACATGTTAACACACACTGGAGAAAGACCACACAGGTGTGAAATATGTAGCAAAGGATTTTCTCTTAATAGTAGCTTAAAGAGGCACATGTTGACACATACTGACGGAAAGAGATACAAATGTGATGTGTGTTTAAAAGCATTTCCTTATAAATGTTTTCTAAAGGATCACATGTTGACACATACTGGTCAAAGGCCACACAAGTGCAACATCTGTTCAAAAGCATTTGCTCAGAGAAGTCATCTGAAGTCACACATGATTACACACACTGGTGAAACACCACACAAGTGTCATATTTGTTCTAGACCATTTGCAACAAACGCTTCTTTAATAGGCCACATTCTGACACACACTGGTGAAAAACCGCACAAGTGTGACACTTGTGCAAAGACATTTGCTTTGAGAAGTCATTTAAAGACACACATAATGACACACACTGGCGAAAGGCCACACAAGTGCAACATCTGTCCAAAAGCTTATATCCAGAGCTGTGAACTAAAGACACATATGCTGACCCACACTGGTGAAAAGCCACACAAGTGTGGCATTTGTTTGAAAGCTTTTGCTACGGGTAATCTTCTAAAGAGACACATGAAGACACATACTGGTGAAAGGCCATAAAAGTGCAATGTCTGTTCAAAAGCATTCATACAGCGTACCTTATCACACACATGATGACACACTCTGCAAAATGATCATAAAAATGTAAGATCCTAGAGCCTATTTCACTCTATAGAAAGGATTGTAAAACTTTAATTACAACTTTGTAACAAAGTTGCATTATTATCCTGTTTTATGTAATTTCTTCAAATAAAAAAGAATTGATAAAATGACAAATCTCAGCATTATTATGTTTATCACAATAACAATATTTAACCCTCTTAGTGCAGCGGGGATCTCAGGGGTACTAGTGAGAAGTGTGAAGGGTAATTTAAGAAAATGTATCACCTTAGAAAAAAAACATTATGAAGTTATTAGTTTTGATATCCATATGCAGTTTTTTTATTTTAAAATATAATATTATAGTTAATAATGATGTAATATATTTACATCATCTGAAAAATTAATGTAATTACTACAGTATCATTAATTTGAAGAATATTTTTTAGCAATTATATTTCGATTTTTAGACACAAAACTTATGTTTTTTTAAAAACAGTTTTCAATTAAACAACGATATTTAATCATAATAAAGAAGCGAGAAGACATGCAGAAAATATTATAAATAAATAAAGAAAAACCAGTGAATTGCAAATTTTTTTGTCAGCCTCTGCATAGTTTGATTTTGTTGAAAAGGCTGATCTCACTGTTTCAAATTGGGACTTTTCCCCTTCCTTGAGGCTGCGGCAATGTGCTTACAATAAAAGGCAGAAAAAAACCAATTTCTAACTCACAGAGAACTGCTGACAATGTAATCCATTACACAGGGTGTAATTGATTAGATAGGATGGACGGCAAGAGAAACAAAAATGATTACAAAGCAGTGTTCTCATTTTCATTGTCTCAACAAAGTCTGTACAACTCTGGGAATTTGGATTGTATTGCTTCATCTTAAAGAATGTGGGTTGGGATGTTTGGAGTTTGAAGTATCAGCCTCTGCAGTAAAATAGGTTTTGATTGCTGTTACCTCTTGTGGAAGCAGCCTTCAGGATAAATTAGCATTCAAGTAATTCATTCATGAGGACCATCTCTTAATGGAAGAAAGGGAAATAGGGGAGACTGCCTAGAAGATTCACTTATCTAGACATTTAGAACTTTGGGTTCCGGATGGGTTTGCATATCAAGGCACTTTGCCAAAATAGATGTTTCTACTTGGGTATTTTTAGCACTAAGATTCTGGCTGTCAAGGAAGGCTATGACGGATATTTTGTTTCTTGCGGGTAGTGATAGAAGCCATGTCTCATTAATTCTGATAATTAGTAAAAAATAGTAAAAAATGGATCAGCTTCCTCTTGACTTGTTTGAAACATTGCTAAAAATTTGTTTGGACATTTGTTGGTAAATGGCTTTCAGCATATGCGGGATTTACCTTGCCCAGATATTTCCTATCCCTAATTCCTTGTAAAAGTAATTTTGCTCCTTATTCTTGTAATAAACTTGTGGCCATTCGATGTTTAATGTGTTGCTTCAAATTATGGCCATTCTTCAGGTGGATCATTTCCAAGGGATGTAAGATCATGTTTTCATTAATCGCCTTAGTTTTTAATGGTTGAAATTGAAGAACTAGAGTCCCTGTACATTTAGTTAACTGTACATTAATTTCCTCAGAGAATAATGCATCCATAATGAAGAATTCTGAGGCTGCAAGAAATTCAATTTAAATTATTTCAACAGAAGCAATATAAGGAGCCACCAGCATGGGCTTCAGCCCTGCAGATACAATTTGAGTCCTTTTTCCAAGAGATGCAGACCTTCAAGCAATCGCAAATCTAGCCTGGTCAGTCAGCAAGACCTATAATGCTGTTACCAACAGCACCAAGGATGGCACTGGAGAAGATGTTTGTGGCACTATGCTCCGCAAGCCCAGCCACATGGATCACCCCACCAGAGGACAATAATGAGGTCTTCACCATGTGCCATCAAGTTAAGGATGGCAGTAATTCATCTAAGCTGGCCTGGCATGACCTCCACGAGTTTCATGTAATGGTAGCCAATTGGCCAATTCATTGCAATGGTAGCCAAATTGTGGCCAATTGAATGATGCTCCTGGGCCTGGTAAAACATGTAGTATAAAAAGAATCCGGGTACTTGCTATCCTCCAGGCACATGGCTGGGAAACAGCCACGCGATTGCAAGAAACAATGGGTAACACCCTGAAGGGGCTGCCTTGGAATACTATCCAGCTGCAGCTCACTGTTATAGTACAAGCTCCAGCACAACAACTATACCAGCCAGCAAGATAGCCCAGCAGACAAGCAGGAGCCAAGAATGCCTATACTCAGCGATCCAGGCAGCCTTTTCAGGGCAGAGGACGGTTTAGGGACATGCATTCCTGTGCCAAATGCCTATGCCCATGCCATTATACCCTGTGGCACCAAGCATTCCGAACAAGATGGCTAATCAACCTGGGTCCTTGTTGAGTTCTTCAAATTCCAGAGCCCCAAGACCCCAAGGAGTGGTAGGCAAACTCCTTATCTTCAGGAGAATCAATGGTAAATGAACGTGAGAAACAGGAAATAGTGACAAGCACATAAAATACAGTGGGAGATAGTGGACTTGATATGGACCCATACCAAGAGATGAGTGTATAGCAATAGCCACTGCAACTCCCTATGCATGAAATGCATGACAATGACAAAGGCTTTGTTTCTCAGAGCCAGACGAGGAATGGGAACCAAAGGAGCAGCCACTGTCACCAGGACCAGAAGAAGAGGGAGGCTCTTCTTCATTACCACGGGCATATACCCATATAGATTTGGATCCCCCAGTGAGACCATTGGTTGGGGCATCAACGTACTAACACCAGAAAGGAGGGCCATTTATCTTCCTGCCGACATGTTCAACACTGGTGATCAATGCATATATGACAATGGTGGTAAACAGTGGGATCCTGACAATGGAAAAGACGATGTGCAACTTTGCCTTTGTAGCAATGTTGAAAGCGGGAGATGGCAAGAGGATCATTCAAGACCTGTAACCATCATATCAAGTAAATCGGAACTCCGAAGTTCACCCTCCACTCAGCTGCACAGAATCTAGAGGAAATTCCCATCAATATCAATTTGATTAAGTTGGATATAAAAGATGCCTTTTGGCAGATACCTAGCAGCACGGCCATTTTCATAGGGTTTATCACCAGGGAACCCATTACATTTGGATGAGACTCCCAATGGGTCTTACATTTGCACCCACCATTTTGCAATGGAAGGTGCAGGCAATTAGAAGTGAACTGTATGAGAAACTCCAGGTATTCATGATAGAATATCTGGATGATTGGTTAATCCTGTTGAGTAGTGACCAAACAACATTAGTGAAACAAATAATTCAGTTCATAAAGTGGACCTAGGAATATTGCAAGATCTTGAAAAGAGCTCATAAATTCCATCAGTGAGAATAAAATATCTGGCGTTACATATAGACACCGCTTTAATGTAGCTAAGCTTGACAAAGTACACATTAAAGCAGATCAGACACATTATTGATGTGGTCCAGAGAATCTAACAAAAGGATATATCCAAGGCAGCAGCATATATTGCCTGGATAACATACATTTTGAAACTCCCCATATTCTTAGTCCAGGACACGGCAAGGGGCGACATCATGTGGCTGGAGTGCCTATGGGATGTAAATTTATGCCAGGGATCGAGAGTGTATTCCAATTATAAGTACATTTTAGACATGTTTAATGACATCACCCCATCCAGGCTGCATGGTGATCCCCATGTTTAATTGTCAATTAGGGTCAGAGAGTCAATTAATGGTCAATAAGGGTCAGAGAGGAAGTGCCTTGAGATCACATCCAGTCATGTACACCTATAGTCATCCTCTGCCATTCACCTTCCCTGTCTTATCCTTAAAAGGTACCAGATGTCCCCCTTGAAAACTATTTTGGGAATGAGAAGAAAATTAGACTCTCTTCCCTTTTTAATACCTTTTTTAATACCCTGAATTTCACATAATTCAGGGTATGGCTTAATATTTGGTTAACTCTCATTGACTACAAAATCAACCTTTCCTTTTGGTGATTTATAAGGAGCAGAGTTATATCCTCAGCCATTGCAACAAAGGTTTGGAAGGGCCAGGAGGGGACATGGTTTATTTTGCTTCATGCAAAATATGGATGTTGAGTAATGCCATGGCATTTGTTAATCATATGCATCAAAGAACAGCATTTGAGACAAATGACAAGTATACAGTAGCCACATGAAGAAATTGCATGGTCACTATTAATGACAACAAAGTGAAGATTTAGTGGAAAGAATTCAACAACAATGCATTGCAGTCTTAACAAATATTATTTCCCAAAGTTAATGATTTAAGTCTCTGATATTAATTAGGTTTTCTACTGCTGCTCATTTTTCAATTAGCTCAAAAGGTTTGTTGGTGTGATACACTTTTTTTGAAATTTTTATCATCTGCCATTTTTAAATTACCATTTTTGTCTGCCATTTTTATATTGACTTAGTTTTCTGGTGAGATTGGAGAAAGATTGCTGATTATGCAATTGCCAGTGATGCTGAAGAGAGTAAGGCTGTGAATGTCTGGAATGATATGATCCTTGTGAATGAGGAGGTTCACACTTCTAGTGGTAGCTCTGCTGCTCCAGAAAATGATGTAGAATTGCCAATCAAATCAATGCAAGGTGACAGGTCCAGCAATGATAAAGCATAGAATTTTGTGAGTGTTTATATTCATGTTGCTTGCATAGTAAGCAATCTGTGCTTTGAAATCAGTATTGTTCACAGTTGAACTTTGCCATTTGAATTTTTATTATCTTCTTAACATGAATTTGCACTTTCAGCAGCAGTAATGCTTTTCTTTGATGTTGCAGAACTCTTAATATAATAATGGAGAATTCTGCTTGTCTTTAAATTAAGAACTAGAAATTAAGGATGAGTGTGTAATTAAGATTCCGTGGGATGAAGAATGCCTGGGAAAGGATCAGCAGCTGGAAATAGATAAAATGGTCTTGCCATTGTTGTAGATATACTTTTGAATCAGGAACAGCCTTTTGACTGCCCTCAGTATCTCCTTTTTAGTTCATTTGAACCATCAGTTGAGATGTATCAAGCATATGTTAAATCAAAATGCAAATAACTTTTTCCAGTTAGAAATTTATAAATGCCATTTCAATATCTTTGGCTAACATTTTATTCACTTTTTTGAGTGTTAATTTTGGTAAAAAGGCAGTTTCTTTGTTAAAGTTTAGTCTGCAAACCATGACATTTTGTTGGGGCTTTGGGCTGAACCATTGGATTTACAAGAACTCTGACGTCATCATTTTTTCCTTCTTAAGATGTTTTGCTGCGTTTTCTTCTTCATCTACCAACAGCAATTACTCGTTTGTTTTCTTTCTGTCCACTTTACCTTTTAAAAACCAACATTTGAAATGTATTTCAATGATCATGTTTCTGAGTGACATGAAATCAAAGCTAAATGATCCAGTCACTAAAATTATTAAATGCTTGTTATTGCAAAAGGTTCACTGCCTGAAGTGCCAGCAATGCCCTGCTATCTATATTGTACAATATACCACAATCCTAAATATTAGAATCAATAATTACATCTTGACTCAGTCTAGAATTCTTCTCATTGGGATAATTCCAATCCTAAAAAAAGCTCCAGAACACTTATTCCTTTGATGAATGCTATAAAAAACCATAAAAACCGTAATCAACCCAAAGGTCGGTTTAGTAGGTGACGGTAGAGATCACACAGTACTAAGCCCTATACAGCATGTTAAGATTCACACATCAGGGTAGGGGGGCCAGTTGCTTCCCATTTGCCAGTTATGGTTTCCCAGGAAGACCTACTACACAAACAATCATTTTTGCTTGGGTGAAGCTGCAGGTGCCCAGACTGCCTTGCCCGGAAATCGAACCCGGGACCCTCCAATCAGCAGTCCAATGCCCTAACCACTGGACTACCGCAACCCATAATAAATATTATATTATCTCCATTTAAATATCCTTCTCATCCTTTGACCCTAAATTTAAACTTAAAATAACACAGCTGACTCCTCGATTCTTCAAATACCCAGGTGTTAATGTTAGTTATTAATATTTCCCAATCTTAACTTCTGTTCAACTTCTCTCTGCAGAAGGAATTAATGCAACTTTGGAAGGCACATGTATTTGTAAATAGATATTAAGTAAATACCTATTCATGAGCACATGGCCAGCATTGAACATTCAATTCTTTCTGGGACATATAGTGCCTTGGGAGAAGACTTATGGAAAACATTAGAATGCAGATAATTGATCGATACCTGGGCTCATGTCTGTTTGCATAACTTTGCCTTATCTACTGTTGAAATCATTAAATTGATATTAAAATGTATTCATTTATTTTAATTTACCTGTCATTTTTAATGAAAAGTTCTCTTTGATTTCTTGAAATAATGTCTTTACTGTGTAATTATTTTACACAACAGCAAACTAATATATGGTTATTAATTGAATAAATATTTGACAGAGAATAAGTCTATTTTTATTAATATATTCTAGGAGAAGTCATGTTAAGTTGATTTGTGAGGATAAGTGTATTAAACTGTACGTATTCCTTCCATAGCAAGTGTTTTGAACTTGCTTTCCAAGTTGTAGTTAATGTGTCATTAAGCTTGTTTTTAGAGAGGAACTGTTAGAACCTTAATGATCTGTAAGAAAAATGTGTCATTTGAGTTTGATTTCAGTATGGATTATTTTAAACATTCTTATCTCACTATCTTTTTTTTCTTCGATAAATGATTTTTGTTTGGAAATGGGAATCGTCCTCCCTTTTCCTTTTTCCTGTTTTTAGATGGCAACCTCCATCATTTATTAAAAATGGAAGGTGAAATTGCATGACCACTGGAAGAAAATGGAAGAAAGTAGACAGAAATTGGAGGCTTTGTACAGCGCCTTTGCACGCAATGCAGCTTTGCAAGCCCGAGTGAAGGACCTGGAGTCGCAGTTCCAGAAGTAGGTGGCCACAAAAAGAAAACTACAAGAGAAAGTGAAATATTTGTCTGAGAATTTAGAAAGGGAATGCCATCAGAATGAGTAGCTTGCCCTGGAGAACAAAGTGTTGAAGTGGAAAAATAATGAGAACAGTAAGCTAATGGCATCCTACTCTGGGCAGTTGGACAAGTCATCATCTATGACTTGCTCTATGATGACATCCTCCAGTCCCAGCAGCAGACGTCGTGGTATACCCACCATGGCAATTGCGCTTGGAAGCCCTGATTAACCATCTAACTTCATGTCTCTAAGGTTTTCACCGTGACTATCACCAAAATCCTCTTTTTCTGACATAAGCTGGACAATTGAGCTAGAGAAAGAGGAGAAAGATAAGGAGGACGATGAAGAGGAGGAGAAAGAGACAAAGGTAGGGAGAGGTAGGGAAGACAAAGATGATTAGGATGACTGCAAAGTGAGCATCGAACTGACACCCATCACTCCAAGGTCCATAACCTGGTGGAGAAGAATGAGTCTATTTCATGGCTAGTGGAGATGGACGAGGTCATCCCCACCTCTCATCACAAATGCAGGCAGGCTGGGGCCATCTGCCATCCCCGGCACTGCACCTCCTCCCTCAATCTCCTCCTGGAGCTGACTTCCCTAGCCAACTCTCCCTCTTCTACCTTTTCCACATCCTCCAACCCCAGCAACAGCATGTTCCACAAAAGGGATCCTGCCTTTATCCCTGTCAGAAGCCACCTCCAGATGGGCCTCCAGCCAGAAGACTTGACCCAAGTAGGGTAAGCTGGCTGGTCATGAGATAGTCTACACCATCTTCCCTTTCACCAGACGCTGCCACCTGGTGGCCTCGTCAGGGAGGTTGCATCACCACTTCCATAAGCACTAGCTGAGGTCCATGACTTGCCCATCCAACTCACCCATATTCTCTGCCAAGTACATGCTCCATGTCCACAGACTGAGTCACTTGATGCAGAATAGACAGCTGGTGCCTGTCTGGCCAAGCTGAAGGCCTGTAGGGGTACCAGGGTGCTGGTACCCTCCAAGATGCCTGCCCAGGAGGGAGTGCCCCAGCCAAGGAAGGTGGCCAACAGGGGTCAAGTGGGAGAGATGGAGGAAGGTCAGGATAGGGACAGAGGCTGCTCTCACCTCTCTGAGGATCCACCGGCCCTGCTGTCCATGCCACCCATGCCCTTGAAGAACAGGAGCGGTTTGCCCTTCTGTGAGTTCAGTGATGACTTTTCCGACCAATTGCCTTCCACCGCCAGTTCCAGATGAACAGAATGAGTTTTAACTGCTCTAGCATGGAGATCTTCCTGGAGGTACTGAAAAAGACCCCAGGGTCAGCGCCCTCAATCAGCCAGAGCTTATCCAAGGGTGGGCCAGGGGATGGAATGGCCAGCACCGCTGAGAGGCATCACTACAAGCTGAGGCATGTGCTGTCCTCCCTGTGCACCCACCAGCACCTCTCCATCAAGGAGTCAGCCGGAGAGGCAATGACCTCCGAGGAGATCTCTGATGACACACAGGGAGGGTCAGAGGAAGAGGAGGAGGAAAAGAGGGGAAATTGCTAGAGGTCAGTGAGGATAGTTTGGAGGTGATGGGAACTGTTTCATGAATTCCATACCAGTAGTGGCAGCAGGATCCCCAGCAGTGAAAAGGCATCATCTACTGAGGCAGCAGTCAGGTAGGAGGTTATTCATGTTGAGGAGCCAAGAAACAATGGGAATAATGAGATGGCACCCCAGGATGAACTGATCCCTGGCACCAACTTGCTCAAGTTGGGTCAGAAACAGCTCCTGTCTTCTTTCATGCTGAACTCTAGCCACATGGCTTACACGGACTCCTCCGTAACGGAGCTCAGCTGGTTTGAGGAGCATGAACTCATGCCTTTAGAGTCAGAGGTGTGAAAGAGAAAGGCAGAAGTGTGCCCTGGCATTTGCAGATGGAGTGGATTCTTAAAACAATAGGGTTGAAATCAAAGAGAAAACAAATGAAATATGATCCATTCGAAGAAGTTGTATTTCAAAATTTTGTTTGGGGGTGAAGGGGGGGAGGTAGATGGACGGGGTGATTTTCCTCCCTAAAGTAAATCCAAGCATCTTCCCACACCCCTGCCTATACCTTCCTCAAACCGAGGCTTTCCAGTAATTAATCTTATTTTCTAAGTGAATATTTGCTACACTTTCTTCCTTTGAATCACATGCATAAGGTGAATAAATATTCCATATAAATAACATGTCGTTAAACTTGTAATCATTTATTTCAAAACCTGTGTGGCTGTCTTAGATGGACCCTGGCATTACAAAATAATGAGCCCTGAAGCCCTGATATTCATATAATATTTAAAGATGATTAAAATTGTGAAATAAAAATGTTAATAAAAGCATAGTTATCATAGACCTATCAACTGATAAATTATTATTGGTAGACGTGCACATATGATGGACACCCTTGGTCATCATTCTGGTCTACAGACAAAGCAATCATACAGGATTTTTTTTAAAATTGTTGTTATGTTTGCCTTTTTCCAGTCATTAGGCAAGGCATTATTATTTAAAGTTACATTGAATAGATGACTCTGGTATAGAGTTATTAGGGTATCTCCTAGTTTAAGAATTTCAATTAATATACCTGTAAGCAGAAAGTAATGGATAGGATTTAACACCTTTACAGGACAAAATAATAATGAGTTCATGCCGGAAAATAGGGCAGCAATTGTAACGTATGATAGTGATTTAAGATTGGAATAAGATGTAAGGAAATAGGAATAGATGGTGATTAGTTCAGAGAATCCCTGCATGAAGAAAGGAATTGAGTTCTGCAAGTTAAAGATGAGGATTAGCCATTACTTTCTCCATGTTTTGACACTAAAAGAAATAGGTATGCATGAAAAATACCAGGTGAATCAGATAGGCATTAGTTTGATAATTAATATTGAGATTTAAGTAGAGCTAAGCATTAAGAATTAAATAATAAATTAACACAAATAAAAATAGTGTAAAAAGAATTGTAAAATGGCTGTCAGAGGCTATTAAAAGTCTACAAAGTAAGTGAGAAATTGGTACACTGTACGGTAATGCAGACTGATTGTCATTTGACCAATGCAATAGGTTTGCTGCTCCTATTATATTTCAGGGAAAGAGTACTTGGAAGGGAGAGGGGGTGAATAATTGAATCAATTTGTGCAAGTGCATTTAATAATAAATTTTTTTTCCACAAGAGTGTGCATTTTTTTATGCTGGAATATGTATGATCAGTTACCATATTACCTGCCTCTTCATTGTCTGACCAATGACTGCTACCTTCCTGTATTGATGCAACAATTGATGAATGAATATCACCTACTGGAGAAGTAGGTCATCCAATGGCAGTGTCAACCTCTTCTTTGACAATGATCATGTCATCTGGGATGCCACAGCCCTCTTGTCAATAGCATCACTGTCAATCAAGTTGTCAGAATACTATTTCTCGATTTCACCAGGAATGTATTGCAAAGCATTAAAATGCCATAATTCATTAACATCCTATTGTCAAAATTTATAAATTAGACTATCAGTTCAATAAATCCGTATGGCAAAACTCTTTCATATATTTCTAATGAGAATATTGTGGGACTCACTCATTTAGGAAAAAACTTACAATTTTACCAAAAGGCAATTAAATTGCTGACATTAACTAATCATAAAAAAGAATACATATTACTGCATGGTGGACTACAATTTAAATGTAAGTTTTGGTAAGGAAACCAAAATAGAAATCTGATGCATTTTTTTAATCTTGCCTAAGAAATTTCAACAGCAGACTATGTAATTAGTTAAATAATAAACAGAGGTTCATCATTTTTAGAAAAAAAGGAACCATTGTGGAGATATGTTGTGAGGATATGGACCCCACCTAATAGACTATGCCATTAACATGTATTAACACCAGAATGCACGTAACTCCTCTCGCCTATACTTATATATACATTTGGATAACAGTGTACGGAATATATAAACCAAATACCAATTCATTTAAGATATCTAACGAACAAAATTTTTAAAACACTTAGCAAGACAACTTTACTTACTTTGGCATCTATTAAATCCTCTATCGTATTTTCCAAATTTATTTGGAATTTAGTATTCTAGCCGAAAACATTGATCAACAGACCGCAACTGTTGATCAATGATACGCCGAATGATTTACTGGACAATCTAACGTCAGAGAAATAATGCAATTTGTCAAAATGTATTGAACGTGTATTAAAACTTATTAACACAGCCGAAAGAACTAAGTAAACAACGTTATAGCAGGGCATTTGCATTTCGTTTTTCTTTTGTTACACTCAATTGAGTTGTGATGCTATGGATTGAAATGGAAATAAATGATCTTAATCCGATCCTAATATTTGGGGCTATTTCAATGTAATCTACTAGTTAGGTAAATTAAAAAATCTACCCTTTAATACATGTTTATTATGCGATGAAGTATGATAGGCATTCTTTAATATAAAGTGGAAAACGAAAAAACTAATTACTTGGTGAATGTTCTGTTCATTCTTTCGACAGATCTGGGAAATATCTTAAACACATAATTTAAAGAGCTAGGAAAATATTCTTTTGAACTTACTTTAACATCTATTAAATCCTCTATTTTCTTTTCCAGCATGCAGTGTAAATTAGTCTTCTCGCCGAAACATCGATAAAAACTTCACGACTGTTTAAACACCATCTGCAGAGTTAAAATACGGCTTTAGCGGATATTCTGATCGTTTTCAAGTCTACAGAAGAATTGAACTAAAAACCAACTATAGAAGTACACGGCCGTTTTTCACACATTACTTCACGCAGCATTTAAAGTTTTAAATATTGCAATAACATATAAAATACGTAGCTCGTCTGCTGGCCACTTGCATTTCGTTCTTCATTTGCTAGGAAGTTGTTTAAATGCAAAAGGGATGGGCTGGTGTAAAAAGAGAGGATCTTATTCCAGATCACATATATGAAAACCTTTCTCGCGATTACGCAGATTTCATTCAATGCGGAGTCTTGGAAAACCGGAATCCGCCTTTCCTAAGATATTTTTGATCTTTTGTAGTATCAATGAAATCATAGAAATTGCAAATAAATAAATGAATGAAAACATTGCTGTTCCGTTCTTTCGTTTCAAAGATCCGTGTCAAAAGGTTTACAATAACCATTGTTTACGAGGCAAACATTCAAGATTAACCAAAAATAAAGGCATCTATCAGCCGTCGTAATTCTAGAGTAAAGAAATTAAATTATAAGTTCTACTGTACCATTTTTTCGCTAGGCTTCTTTAAGAATACTCGTCAAAATAATTATTCGATAGAATTTGATGAAATGCTCTAATAGTTATAAACTAGTAATGGGCCTAGAAAAATCTGGGAGGCAGAGTATCTTAGGGATTATATCATAGAGCCATAATACTATTATTATCTTGAGCTAATGGAAAAGTCTGATCGTTTTACTACCATAATAACGAACAACTAGCTTTGATTATACAAATATGGGTGGGAATAGTATCTAAGGGATACATCACAGATAGGAAAGGAAGCTATTCCACATACTGTCCATATCTGAAACTGCTATCAGGGGCGCATGGGGAAAGAAGAGTCAGTATGAGCAGCTTTAGGAGTATGACTATGGCATGCCGTCTCTTCTATTGTCACCTGTCCTGCTAAATGTATAATAGGCGTTCATTGGAGCCTTATGTATTATGTGTGTGGAGAAAAATGCAGGGGAATAAGCACACGGGAATGAAAACGAATAAAAATGGGCAAATAAGGGAGGAGTTTGGGGATTGTTCGGGAGAAATCCAAAGGATGGATCATAAATGAATTTTAATGATGCATGAAATCGTTCATTCACTTATTATTCAAAATAAACGTAATTTCATTTTAATATTAACACAGAACTGCCATTAAAACGTTGATTTACAGCAAGTTTTTGCTGGAGTAAACAGGTCAAGAAAAATCTAAATATTAATATTGTAGCTTTTGCTAAAAAGGTATGACTAGTAATTAACACATGACTTTGGACTTGCCTCTTTATAATTAACGAAAACCCGGATTGAATCATTTCATATTACAAACGTCATTTATTTTGAAATTTACTGAGCAGAAGAATATCAGCAAATACTTAGGAAAATAACTATCAATTTAAATGGTCTAATTAAAAACAAATAACAGAGCAATTCAAACTTTACTTTTATAATTATTTCAAATCATTCGTCTTTTGTCTAACAGTCGTTGTATGTTTAAGACTCCATGCCATGGTTTTGTTTCAACTTCCGATGTTAAAATTTATTAACTCCAAAAAAATGACGTATTAAGTAATTTGTGCTTGGTTCATTAACAGATTAAAAAGGTAACTTATGCCAGAAATGATTTCATGAATATTTTTTTCACTCTGAATAGTGACGCTTTCTGAAAAATTTTTTATCCCAAAACTCAGCTTATCACAACATCACTTTAAAAGGATTAAACTTGGGGGTTAACATATAAATAATAAATAAGGTTAACTCTAATACTACGGAATTGTAATATTACTTTTAAATTGTCGTTTTTAGGTAACCATATACTATTTTAAACTCTTGCTATTTGAAGAGTTTTATTTGTTGATAAGAATGATTACACTCAATTAAGTGAGAGATTAAATAATTATAAGATGCGGAAATTTATTTGAATTTCGTGATCACTTGGAGCCAAAATATAACCAGATCGACTCTACACCTCGCACTTAGTAATCGATTCAGAACGAACGACCCATCGATATGTAGTCGGCCATCTTGGAATATATTGAGGTGAGTTGTCTCCAAGTTATGTTTTTATTTTGTAATGTCCGTGGTAACAATATCCGTTACGAATTTAGTCATATTGTTTAATAAACGTGTTTATATTAAATAGATTTCATCCCAAGTGTACAAATGCTTATAACCAAATGGCAAATACGGGCATCGACTTAAAAGTTGTGAATATTGTTCGCATTAACGATGTTCGTGAGAAATAATTGAATACTTGATTAATTAGAAGAGCATGTGTGAGAGTACTTAGACTGCCTTCTTTTCAAAAATTCGTGAAAATAGTTCATAAAAAAGGTAATTAGGCTTCATAAATTGTAAAAAAAACCAAAAAAGATAATCAATTTACGTATGTACCAATGTGAAATATAATCTCGTGTGAAAATAATATATTGTAGTAATGACTTCTTGTTCAAAAGCCAGTAGAACCCAATTTTCTTGAAGAAATTTCCTCCTTGTGAAGAAACTCCAAGAATTATTAATTAAAATGTGCAAGTGTGTAGTTTTTAATCAGTGCTATCAACATAATTTGTAATTTGAATCGGAGTTACATCTATAATTACTTTTTAGCAATTGTGCAGCTTAATTGTATATAGGCATCATAGTTGCGCAAGGATTAAAAATTAATGCAGGTGCCAAAAAGGTGTAAAGTGGACGTTGGAAAATTGATAAATCCTTTCTTAATGTTTTATTAATTCATATTGATCAGTATTTTCCCATTGAGATCTTCTCTAATAATTAATGGCATAGTCGGAAAGCAGTTGTTTTTAATTTTTTAAACGGTTTTTAATATTTTTTTTACAACACAATTTAAGCTTCTTACATTTTATAATAATTTTCCAAAGATATGAATGTTATCTACCCATGCTAATATATAGGCTAAACATTTTATAGAACAAAACAGGCAATTTATGATGTATATGCTCATAATTTATTCATCAAATGTGGCATTGGTGCACCAAGGAGAGCTTATGTTTTCCCAATTTATCTTGTTTAATAATAAAATTAAATAATTGACTTTCCAATTCGACATACTTTTGTCGACCTTTGACTTGGAAGAGTGGTAGGCCTAGGAGTGGGGAGTGAGAGGGATACAAAATTTCATTGGCAAGGATATCTTTGCAACAGATGCATTTCAAAATCTGCAACTGCTCAAAGCATCAAGCCCTTGACATTTATATGCAAAATAAATAATTTAAGTCAAAGTAATATCAGTGGACACTTTTGATGAGTTTCTTTGCAAAGAGGAATGTTAAGCTCTTATTTTTTACACATTTGGTTTTCTTTAATTCTTTCCTTAAATTTTCCATCCTGTAGTTTTTCAGTTCATTTTGGAAACAAATTTATCCAGAGAATGACTAGCATATTTTCTTATTTATATAAATTATTGGTTTCAATTGTTTAACACTTATAGTTTTGAATGATTCCACAA
This sequence comes from Hetaerina americana, assembly GCF_022747635.1. Taxonomy (NCBI): domain Eukaryota; kingdom Metazoa; phylum Arthropoda; class Insecta; order Odonata; family Calopterygidae; genus Hetaerina; species Hetaerina americana. The sequence goes on along the minus strand of NW_027286481.1, from coordinate 163,139 downwards.
TTTAGAATAATTCTCATTCAGGCATTGGAGAATGTCTGAGATTTATATTTTTACTTTACATATATCAAATGATAACCTAATACAATTCATTTTTTAAGATAATATCTGTTCAAAATTTCTAATCCTTAAATGTTGAAATTAGCAACCACCATGTCTTTCTGTATTTTAGAATTTTTTAGATTTTTAATTGGTTTTGCTGTGATACCTAGCCCCACTATATGTAAATACAAATTATCTTCTCTCGGACTAAAATGAAAATATGTTATGCCATAAGCATAAGATATTAGGACAAAAGCCCTGCTGTTTAATTTCAAATTGCAACTATCACAATCATTTTCATTCAATAAAAAATGTTCATTTTGCACTCTACATTAATTTATATGTTGCTAGTCATATTTTTTTATTATTTTCAACATTTTTAACAATTATGTACAGATCACAATGAAAAGAGAGATGATGGATGTTGGAAAGCCGGAGGATATTGTAATTCCAGCAAGCCAGGGTGAAGTGAACCATTATATTCAAATTCAGGACGAGACTTCTGTTGAGGTAAGGGAAAATTAAGAATAATTAAGAGTATTTCATCCTTAATGTAGAAATGCCTAAAGGTTTAATGACCAAATGGTAAATACGGTAAATGACTTAAAAATTGTGAATATTTTATACATAAGATGTGTACATAGGAAAAAATTGAATAATGATTTGTTTATTAAAGAGCATGCGTAAGAGTACTTAGCCTGGCTTTCTTTGACGTGTTTTATTCTGATTACAATTATGGTGTTTTTCATCATTATATCTTAGCATTAAACTTTTATGCTTTGTATACATAAATAGTTATGGAAACAATTATTTCCATAGCATTGCCAAAGTAATTCCTCTGTATTTTGGTATGTTTACTACTCTGTTAGATTCATTAATATATTAGATTTTAAAAGGTGTATTTTTATACGGAAATATTTCATTTATGTAAACATTGGCCCAATGGTAGTTTTTATTTAATCTTGGGTAAACATACAAATTGCCAAGAAAATGACTAGCATCTAATCCTTATATAGTTAAAGTTATAGGGTCATATGTTCAGAACATACAATTTTGAATGATTCCTGATAAAAGAAGAATTCTCAATTTGTCATTGTGTAATGTCTGAGATTTACATTTCACTTCATATATGACCAATGATAACCTAACATAAATCATTTTTGTTACACAATATCTTTCCTAAATTCTCATACTTAAATGGTAAAACTGGCAAAGCTAGTCATATTTTTTTATTATTATTCATCATTTTTAACAAATATATGCAGATAACTGTGAAAAGGGAAAAGGTGGATATTGAAGAGTCGGAGGTTATTGAAATTCCAGCTAGCAAGGAGGAAGTGGACTACAACATTCAAATTCAGGAAAGGACTTCTCTTAAGGTAAGGGAAAAGTAAGAGCGTTTGTGTCATAATGACAAATGCTTAATTTTTCAAGTCATGATAACCATGAGAGGAACAGATATTTACTTTTTATGCTGTAAATGTTATGCTATTTATTTAATTATACTATATTAGTCTTTCTGACTTATGTTTTTGGCCATATAGTTTTATTGTAGTTCCTCTCCAATGAAAAAGGCAAAAGCATTGAATTACTGCTCATGATATAGGTGGTGTATTCATATAGGTGAATATAGTGATTTGTCAGTTTTTTAAGAGGGGATAAGGTATGCCCAGGATTCCAGAGCAAATTAAAGTATTAAGATAGATAATGGCTATTATGTAGCATGGCATGTATTAGATTTGTGTGAAAATTGTGGCAGGATTTAATTTTAAGAACAGGAAATAGACAGCTTGTGCCAAGTAAGGAGATATGTCAGAATTGTGAAGATGCTGTTTTAAATAAGGTGTTCTGTTACTCTGCAGATGAGAGGGCTTGGTAAAATGTTCTGATACAACTTCTAATTCTTGCTGTTTACTGGGATGACTTAGTTTATCCTTCTCTTTATTCATTTTAGCACCCCTACGAACAAATCATATTATTTGTTCTTTCCCTGACACAAGAATTTATTATTCGTAGCCAGGTTGCATTCAGTGGGCTTGGTTAGGCTGGAATGCCTTTAATGACAGGAGCACTCAGATATGCGCCATCTCTCATTTCTTACCTATCTGCTACTTGCAGGTTGTAAAAGGTTTTCAATCACCTAAACAGAGAAGTGGTCATCAAAAGATTGGTATTGGGAGGCAGGGTGATTAAGGATGGGATAGTTAAAGATCATGATGGTTTTGGTAGGATAGTATTGGTTATGATGAAGAGGGAAATGGTGGTGTTTAATTGACTGATGTACTAGGCAAGGCAGAAGTTACAGTAAAGGCTAAGTTCACAGATTGTTAAATTTTATGGCATTTGGATAGAGAAGTGATGATAAGGTAACGGCTTTTCAGGCAGTTTGGTTCAAAAAGAGGAGTGTATTGGGATGAAGGTTTGAGAATGTTACTATTCAGCAGTTTTTCAGGTTTCCCACTTTTTCTGACACGGTGAAGTAGCTGGTCGGTGTATTTTTATTGGGTGGGGGTGTTCTTGTAGAAACAAAAGCCACTGACAAAGTGAGAAGGGGATGAAGGATTTTGTATGTCATGGTTGGCCAGTTGAAATAAATTTATTGTTGATAGTGGTAAGTTTTGTTCAGACTGTTAAAATTATTTTTCTAGATGTGAATGTGGATAGCTTGGAAAGTTATATTCGAGTCAGATGTAGATTAATTGAAAGATACTGTGAAAACGAAGAAGAAAAAGACATGTCAGTATGGTTTGAGTATTACTTTGATGAGAGAACTTATGTTCAAGTTTATCCATTATTAGATTGTCATATGCATGAGCTATAGTCATTCACATTCACTGCATTTTTCAAAGACCCTTCAAAAAGTAAGGTCTTGCATTATTTTTAATGGAAAAACAAATTTATTCTCACCTTTGTATAAACCTTAAGAAAACCTGAAGATTTAAAGTTGCCTTGACAATCAATCAATCATGTTTTATATCCTTGTAAACAGCTTTATAATACTTGAGTCATACCTTTCTCATGCCACATCATAAAGCCAACTGACTCCTGCTTTTTGCACTTCCTTGTCTGACTTGAATATGTCCTCCAAGGTGTTATTATGCAAGAGCCTCTGGGCACTCCCCTTACCTTTTCACTAAGTACCAGTCACAGTATAAATGTCACAAGAGATTCCACGGTCGACCTGTGAGTGAGTTTTGGAAGGATTAAGGCATCTTCACATAACCAAGCAAGTGAATGATTGGCAGGCCTCTGGTGCAGAGAGAAACCCCTCGTAAGCCCTGATATTGGGAGTGCATGCGATAAGCAGGGATCAATGCTGCTTAGTATATCCAAGCTAGAGAGTGTGTGATTATTTTGCTTTTATTATTGTAATACTATGTGTGACTGATAGGCCAGTGGTGCAGAGGGAACCTCTTATAAGCCCTGATTGAATGCTATATATTACATCAAAGCTAGAGGGTAGGTGATTATATTTTATTTGTTATAATTTTTGATTTTATTCCACTACGTGTGATTGGTGAGCCCCTGACGCAGAGGGAAACCTCTTGTTAGCCCTGCTATAGTGTAAGTGCAAGCAACAAGTAAGGATGAATGCTGCTTAGTACATCCAAGCTAGATAGTTTGTAATCATTTTGGTGGGTGATGGGCAACTGTTTCAGGGAAAATCTCTTGTAAGCTCTGATTGAATGTGATTCTTGAGACTATCGGGCATTAAGGCTATATAGCACATCCAAGCTAGAGGGTGGGTGATTATTTTTTATTTATTTTAATTTTAAATTTTATTTCACTAATAATAGTGTAATTTATGGGCCCTCTATGGAGAGGGAAACCTCTTATAAGCCCTGATAGATTGTGAGTTCATGCTACTATCAAGGATCGATGCTGTATAGTACATCAAATCCATACACTTTGTAATTTTTTATAATAATTATATTCCTTATGACTAACGGGCCAGTGGTGCAGAGGGCGTTTCTCCTAAGCCCTGATTAAATGTAAGTGCTTGATACTAGCCAGGGATCAATTCTATATAATACATCCAAGCAAGAGAGTATGTAATTATTTTCCATTTGTAATAATTTTTAATTGTATTTCCCTTTGTGTGATTAGTGAGCCCCTGATGCAGAGAGAAAAGTCTCATAACACCTTATAAAGCGTGAGTGCATGTGACCAGCACGTATCAATGCTATATAGTCCAAGATAGATAGTGCGTGATTTATTTACAGTCTTCCATTTCATCGTTTTAACTGTTTACTGTTTCCAATAATTTCAATTATTTTTAGTTTTTTATTGTATTTCTTATTGGTTTATATTCTGTTATTTATTTTTATAATATTTATTACTTTACTACTACTTCTAATTTCCCTCACCTATCCTTTGCCCATTCATAAGAGTACGGCTGGGGTTGACTCTACTCATTATATTTGGAGGTAATTGGTGCTCTGAATTATTGGTAGCATATGAAATGAGGGTTCTCAGGATTATACAAGAATATGATAAGTCCGTAGAAGGAAGAATAAATTAAAGTACTGTTTAAGAAGGTTAAATCATTATCAGAAAGTAAGAAGGAAAGATCTATTCTAGGAGTTAAAGATAAGTTGAGTGAGATTATAGCCGACATAGAAAAGATCCAAGAGAATTGAAAGGAATAATGTGAAAAACTGTCTGTTAAAGAACTTAGGCCAGCATGGTAACACAGTGTTAGAACTTGACTCAGATAAAAAAAGCTAAGACAAAGAAAATATCCAAGAAACTTGGAAAGAATATACAAAGACCTGAATGGTTAAGAACTAAGGTCACCAAGCTTAAGCATAGAGAAGTCTTTCTGTTCAATCGAGTTAAAAAACCATTACGGGGAACGCGTTTTAGCAGCCGAGAGGAAGTAATAGAAAAATCGCAGGAAGCACTGATGGACATACTGAAAACCGAATATAAAAAATGTTTCGAGGATTGGATCAAGCACTGGCATAAGTGTGTTGCAGTCGATGGGGATTACATTGAAGGGGGCAATATAGATTTAGATGAATAAACTTGTATTTTTAATTTTCTGAATAAATTCCGGGAAATTTTTGATCAAGGTAGTATATCAATCATATCTTCCTAATCAATGCAAGGCAATGGTTTGACGAAAAAAACTTTTTTGAAGAGGTATCAGCTAAAATACTATTTTATTATATTAATTTAATGTATACAAGTTAACAATTTTTTAATCTTAATTTTTAAAATAACATGTTTTTAAAACATTGTTCATGCATATCCTGAAAATCTGTAATATTTTTTCCTTGATCTTGCAGGATCATTTGGCAGATGCAGAAGTAAATATGCCCTCTGAGGAGGAAGTGGAGATTAAGGATGATTTTGATTCTGATATACCTCAGATGAAAGTAAGACTGGGAGGGGAGGTGTTGCAGGAACAAGGTAAGGAAAGCTAAGGACTGTGTTATCAGCAAAATGTTTTAAAAATAACTGAAAGGCCACTTAAAATATTATAATAAATTGCACAAAAGATGATAATCTTATCATCATTTTTGCAATTATTTATTAATATATTTAGTATTATTTATATAGCTAAGCAGACTAGATCTTTAATTAATCTTGCTATGTTTTCAAGCCATTTTTTAATTTTGCTTGATTATTCTGATTTTAGATATTATCTGTTTAGAATTTTAAATAATATAACCAAAAACAACCATATTACCTTTCAATATCTTATGTTTTATCCTAAGTAAGATATAAATATCATGTGAAATTTGTCAATGCCATTCATTTGTTGTGTTTACATGTCCATTGTTTACAATTAAACTGTTTTCTTTGATTTTCCATGTCTATTATTTCTTAGTTACATATTTGTTGCTTTTGTTTGAAACAATAGCAACTTGGACACTGATGAAGGTAAAAGAAAAAGTGCTAAAAGGTCTAATTCAGGTCAGCAGTAGGTGATGACAGATGCTTTTTTCCTGGGATTTTATTGCAACTGACATTGCTAACATACATATTTAGACTGATGAGTATGTACAGGCAAGAGAAGATGTATGATTGTATAAATGTATGCACCTTTTTAATGAATATCTACTTATACTTCAAATCTTTCAGATAAACACCAAAAACAGGATAATGCAGAAGATGCTTCATCCACTCAACTGCATGTGTGTGAAATTTGCTCCAAGGTATTTGAACAAAGGGACCTTCTCAGAGATCATGTAATGCATGTGCACCTTAACAAGGTGATGCAATTCAAGTGTGATGTTTGTTTGGAGGTATTTAAGAGAAAAGATGACCTTGCAAGTCATATCAAATTAGTGCATGCTCTTAAGAAGCACCAATGTGATTTCTGCTCCAAAAACTTTCTAAGTTTCACTAAACTCAAAATTCACATGTCAACGCACACTGGGGAAAAGCCATTCCAATGTTCATTGTGTTTAAAAGTGTTAGCTGGAAAGATACTTTTACAGAGGCACATGCTGACACATACTGTAGAAAGGCCACACAGATGTGAGATCTGTTCCAAAATATTTATTACCAAGAGTCACTTAAAAAGGCACATGCTAACACACACTGGTGAAAAACACCACAAGTGTAATATCTGTTCCAAACCATTTGCTAGGAGTAGTTGTCTAAAGCATCATATGTTGACGCATACTGGTGAAAAGCCACACAAATGCACCATCTGTCTAAAACCATTCACTCTGAGAAGTAATCTAAAGACACACATGATAACACACACTGGTGAAAAACCACACCAGTGTCATATTTGTTCTACAGCATTTGCAGCAAAAAGTTCTCTAAAGTCACACATGATGACACACACTGGCGAAAAGCCACACAAGTGCCGGGTATGTTCAAAATCATTCAAAAGGCATAGTTATCTAATTTCCCACATGATGATACACACTGGTGAAAAGGCACACAAGTGCAAAGTCTGTTCAAAAGCATTCACTTCCAGAGGTAATCTAAAGTTACACATGATGACACACACTGGTGAAAAACCACACCAGTGTCATATTTGTTCTACAGCATTTGCAGCAAAAAGTTCTCTAAAGTCACACATGATGACACACACTGACGAAAAGCCACACAAGTGCCGGGTATGTTCAAAATCATTCAAAAGGCATAGTTATCTAATTTCCCACATGATGATACACACTGGTGAAAAGGCACACAAGTGCAAAGTCTGTTCAAAAGCATTCACTTCCAGAGGTAATCTAAAGTTACACATGATTACACACACTGGTGAAAAACCATACAAGTGTCGTATTTGTTCTAAAGCCTTTGCTTCTAGAAGTAACCGAATTAAGCAAACACTGACACACACTGGTGAAAAGCCACACACGTGCAACCTGTGTTCAAAAGCATTCATTCAGAGTAATCACCTAAAAAGGCACATGAAGACACATGCTGGTGAAAAGCCACACAAGTGTGACATCTGTCCGAAAGCATTCACCCGGAGTGGCGAACTAAAGGCACACATGATGACGCACACTGGTGAAAGCCTCACAAGTGCAGATGTGTTTAAAAGCCTTCATTCTTAGTAGTCATCTAAAGAGGCACGTGTTGACACACACTGGGGAAAAGACACAAAGGTGCAACATGTGTTCAAAGGCATTCGTTCAGCGTAGTCATCTAATATCGCACATGATGACACACTCTACAAAATGATCATAAAAATGTAAGATATGTCAATAATCATTCATTATCTAGAGCATTGTGAACAGAAGAGTGCTTAGGCTACATAAAATTGAAGTGCATTACACTGCTGAGGATTATTTGTTATTCCTTAACTCTTCCCAAATATTCCCTTCCAATCTGAAGAAACCAATTGTAAAACATAAACTCTTTAACAGTGACATTGTCCTGTTTTATATAATTTTTTAAATAAAAAATAATTGATAAAGCTGAAAATCTCTGCATGATTATGTACACCATGATAGCATTAATCTAAACAGAAATATTTTCAACCTGTAAGAATAAAAATTTCATAATTTTTTACATGTTAATCTTCTAATTCATCATTAACTCAAACACACCTATCATTTTTTCAATTTTTGGATCTTCTTAACGTTAAATCAATTTTAAGGCTTTTGTCCATCAATCATGCTAGGATTGTTATTAATAAGTTCATTTCTCTACTATCTACTAAGTTCAGTTTATACAAGGCAAAACACTTGCCTCATGCCTTTTTGCCTGGAAATATACCTGCTTTTAATTTCCTTGAGGAATAAAATGATGAGATAAAGATAATGCAAAGTTGCTTGTGCAAGAGAAAAAAGAAATTGTATTGTTCACAGGACATTGGAGTGTATATGTTCTCTCTTTAGAGTAAGTGTGGAAAGTCTAAGATGGACAGGGTTTAGATGTTAAGACTGTTGCTGAAGAAAAAATATGCAAAGTTGGGCATGGTTTGTTGACGAATGTTTATTGGTGGAGAATGAATTGTTCCATGATGCCTATGAAAGTAAGATGAAACAAGGCATCTTTCTTTATCACAATTTCTTTTATTATTGGTTAGGAAGAAGTAAAGGTATATTTACATAGATGCCACTATGTTAATACTGGATTGCTGTGAAGGTTCCCTGGTTCTTGGTGGATGAATTTGGGGATTGCATTGCAGATGTCATCTTTAGGATTTTAAGAGTTAGGAGTACCTGGTTATGCACAAAAATAGTGATTAAAACCCAGTTACATTCTGCTGAAGCTTCATTCAGAGTAATGAGAAGTTGATGTATTTCAGTCCGGAACACCCTGTATTTATTGAAGAGCTGGGGAGGTGTATGAAAAAATTTCACCTATCCAGACATTTTGAGCTAGATTACCTCATATTTCTCCTGAAACTTCTTTTGCTTAATGGAGAAAAGTGTTCCATGGAGAATATTGTTATGTCCCGGGTTAATTTCCCCGATGTGGCTCATTCCTCTTTCGCGAGGAGGTCTATTCGTGTGCTGCGCAATTCGCATATTGGAATTTTTCCAATGCTTACCTGTCACTCATATGCTTGCGTCGCCCTCGAGGGAGGAGGGGGCAAGCATGCGAATATGACTGAATATGGGAATAAAGCGCAGTAAAATGCTGAATCCGGGGCGCGACCGGATGCCGCAATCAAATAAAAACCCCGCGGAGCCTTCGTTCCATGTCTTTCGTCGAGGGGCTGTGTACGTGTCGGGAGGGGGAGCCGAGAGCCGTGGGAGCGGAGACTCGCCGATTGACCCGGGGTTCGCCGCAGGACGAGATACTCGCGCCGGAGTCAGTCTTGTTTAAATACAAACTCCTAGCGAAAGACCCCGTCTCTTTTATTTCACCGTACCAACTCGCCAATTGGACCACCTTCGTCGTCCGGAAATTCCTCAGCGTTAGTCAAGATCCTTTTCTGAGACGTCCCTTGTCGCGCTGTCCTCGAGGGGACACGACAATATTATAGAAATTATTCATAATAAGGGTTTGAATAACTGGGTTTTGATATAAATTCCCTTTGCCAAACTAGAAGCATTTGACTTTGGTTTCTTTACTGCTAAACCACAGGCTTCCAAAACCTGCTTTATCTGCTGTTTTGATGCATGTTGTCCTGGACCAATACCTCATTAATGGCATTAAATTGTAGCACAAAATAGATTTGCTTCCTCTTGAATCAGTTGAAATTTTGCAACAAAAATGTTTTGCACTTAACTGATATCCATCTTTAGTCACACAGCATTTAGTTGGGAAGAAATTAAGGTGTATTAAGGCTACGTAAGTTCTATTGTATGTCAAGAATAGAACACTGCAATTGCATTCCCCAGTTTTCTGTGCAACTCTGGGTATTGTACAACTGACTTCATCATAAAGAAAGTGGGTTGGGATGTTAGGACTAAAGGATATGGTTCTGCACCAAAATGGGCATTGGAACACTGTTACCTTCTGTGGAAGTTGCCTTCAGGATAAAGTGACATTGTAGTATTTCTGTCATGAGTACCATCTCTTGATGGAGGAAGGGGAAATAGGGGGGACTACCTAGAAGGTTCACTTATCTAGACATTCAGAATTTTGGGTTCCGGATGGGTTTGCATATAAAGGCGCTTTGCCAAACCTGATTTTTCTACTTGGGTATCTTTGGCACTAAAACTCTGGCTTTCATCCAATGCTTTGATGGATGTTTTGTTTCTTGTTTGTAATGTTGCTAGCCATTTCTCATATATTGTGATAATTCATAGGGAAAAATGGGTCAGTTTTCTCTTGAATTGATTGAAGCATTCTGCTAAATATGTTTGAACATTTTCTTGTATATGGCTTTCGGCAAATGCCGTACTCACCTTGCCCAGAGATTTCTCATCCCTAATTCCTTGCAGAATTTTTTTGCAACTTTTCTTTTAATATACTCATGGCCATTCAATGTGTTGCTTCGCATTATAGCCATCCTTCAGGTGGATCATTTCCAAGGGATATAAGATCATATTTTAGTTCTGCTTCCTACTTTAAAATGGTTTATATTGAAGGAGTAGAGTCCTTGTACATTTAGTTAACTTTGGATAAATTTCCTCAGTGAAAAATGAATCCATATTGAGGAATTCTAGGGATGCAAGAAATTTTAGTTTATTTATTTCAACAGGAAACATATAAGCAATGTACTGCAACTATAGGTCTAAGCAAACTACTTTTAAAGATTAAGTTGAAACTGGTCTGAGGACATATCCAGACAGAAATCCTAAATTTTTCTCATTTAGGAATATGAACTATGGGCCTGGCACAGTGCATTTACCTTACCCACTTGTATCATTCCATTTCATACTGTTAGAAGTTTCTTTATCTTAATGAGGTTTTTCCTCATTAAAGCAGCCATATTCCTACAACCTCAGTGAAGTAACAGCTCATACCTAATTAAGAAATTATATGCATCACTTAAATTCCATAGCAGAACCCTGTTTAACTTCTATTGCTAAAGCACTAATACAGGTCCAAATATTTGCATTTCTTAAAATATACTGAACAAATGAAATCACCTCAAACCTACAAATGAGAGATGAGGAGGTATGTCACCAGGACTGTTTCTGAAGTTTATTCCCTCTGTTCCACAAGGATATATTTGCATTAGTTATCAGCCTACCCTTTTTATATCTAATTACACATACATTTCAACAGATTTAATTAGCTTCCTAGAGACAAGTGATGAGCAGAAAAGCTCTTAAAAATGTGACCCAATAAATAGTTTTAAATTTGGCAAACTTATATACAAAAAATCTTTATAGGAATAATGGGTACTGGAAATCTATCATAAATATTTTTAGAATGTTCAAATTATATACTTGAGGACCATCTCATTCAAGATGCATTGCTATCTTCATAGATTAATGACATCGATTCGAGTTGACAGTTGAAATCAGCTTTAAATAAAATTTCTTTTGAAAACAATACGACTGATAAAATTTATATGATAGGGGTCTCCAATTACCATTATAATGCTTATTAAGAAAGAGGTCTTGATCAAACATGGCAACCGGGATTTAGGAACCCAATAGAGAGTATGCATACAACTTTGATGTTATATAAATAGGAATTGAAGAGTTTTGTGCAAAATTTCTCCCTCAAAAAATGGCAATTCTGATTTTATATACTCATTTGACTTGAGTTGTATTACTTTTATGTTATGTCAACAGTCATTAAAATATGGACTTAAGTTTGTTTCGGCAAGCAATTGTTTCAGACAGCTGTAATACCAGCCAGGCATGTACTTAGGGTACTTATTCTCATTAACAGTAAAGCCTTGATTAAATGAGGTAAGTGTAAAAGAGGATCCATAAAAAAAAGTCTACATAGAATTTTAAATTGAATAAATAGCAATTGAAAAGTTCTGTGCAAAATTGCCCTCTTCAAAAATGGCTGGTGGAATTTTATATCCTGATATTTTTTGAATTGTATTACTTATTATAATATTTACACATAACCAGGCATTAAAGTATGGACTACAGTTTATTTCAGAAATTTCATGGTTACAATATAGCTGTAATATAAGGCAATGTTTTCCCAAGGCAATATAATCAGCATTTTCTCTCAAATCTCTTAACTATCAAAGAGATAACAACATTGTCTTTAGAATAAAATGATTAAAAATTTTAGGGTAGATGGGAAATACTAAAATTTACAAAAATTAGTATCAAAAATATAGTAACAGATGAGATTATATACATATATATGCACAACAAAACTACCGAAAACATACCTCTATGTGGCTGAAAGCACATAATAACATGCATAAACTTACACGCATAAGATGGCACATATCTGGGTGCTCCAGTCATTTAAACCTCCAGGATTGAATCATGTCAAATTTCAGTCACCACTTAGAAATCCCCTCTGACCACTTTGTCAATTTCCTATTGGACACACAGATCTTCTCCACTCACAATTCCCCTACCAAAGCTGTCTTCATTATCCCCCAATGACTACTTTCTGATGGCTACCATCAAAATTACACACGTAAATATCCTTTCTTTTATCTTGTAATATCTTGATCCATATTTTTATACATTTATGCATGGTCATGGAGCATTGTGTTCCAAAGATAATTATATAAGTATGTATATAGATGTATATATATGAAAATACACATAAATATAAACATATATATATGTATGTATATAAGTGGGTTGCTGTAGTCCAGTGGGTAAAGCATTGGACTGCTGAATGGAGAGTCCTGGGTTTCAATGCCAGGCAAGGCATTCACGGCACCTACAGCTCCACTAAAGCTGAAGTCATTTTTGGTCACCAGGTCTTCCAGGGAAACCATAACTGGAACAGAGAAAGGAACTGGCATCCATATCCTGATAATTCCCTGATAAGGCCTGAAATTGTGTCTGCAGGGCTAGAGCCCATGTGGGTGGCTCCTGCTCCCTAATGCTCAAGGTTTATGATAGAGGCTACTGAATCTGATTAGCCTCAGATTTGGGAGCCAGTGGATATATAGGTGAGACAAGGCCTGAGTTGGTCAAAAAGGTTCAGAGAGACAGAGTGCCTACAGATCTCTTCATTGTTAGTGATGGGTACCCCATCGCGCACATGTCAAATCAATTGACCCCACTGGTCTTCAGTCTGAGACATATCTGGCGACAAGCAAAACATCCAGAAGTTGGGCATACATCCCATTCACAGCCAAGCATGTCTTGCCCATCTCCTGACCCAAGGAATGTTACCAATGCTGAGCGTGGGGCAGCAGGATCTACCGCATGGGCTCCAGCCCTGCAGACACAATTTCAGGCCTTATCTGAAGAGATGAGGACCACTAGGCAATTGCAAATCCAGCCCGGTAAGTCAGAAAGACTGATAATACTGCTATCACCAGCACCAATTATTGCACTGGAGAGGATGTTTGTGACACTACGCTCTGCATGCCTGGCCACATGGACCACCCTACTAGAGGACAATGATGAGGTCCTCACCTTGTGCCATCAAGTTAAGGATGGCAGGAATTCATCTAAGCTGACCTGGCATGACCTCCACAAGTTTGATGTAACGGTAGCCACTTTGGCCGATTGAATGGTATTCCTGGACCTGGTAAAACATGTAGTATACAAAAGAATCTGGGTACATGCTATCGTCCAGGCACATGGCTGGGAAACAGCCAGGTGATTTCAAGAACCATTGGGAAATGCCCTGCTGCGGCTGCCCTCAAATACTATCCAGCTGCAGCCCACCATTATAGAACAAGCATCACAACATCAATGATATCAGCCATCAGGACAGCCTAGCAGAAAAGCAGGAGCCAAGAATGCCTATACTCAGTAACCCAGGCAGCTCTTTTGGGGCAAAAGACGGTGCTGAAACACCGTGTTCCCTCACTGCCAGGTTTGACAACTGAGCAAATGCCTGTGCCCAAGCCATCACTCCCTGTGGTGCCAAGCCATCTTAACAAGATGGCTAATGAGCCTGGGGTCCTTGTTGAGTTCCTCAGAGGTTCCAGAGACTCCAGACACCAAGTAGTGGGAGACAGACTTCTCATCTTCAGGAGAATCAATGGTAAGTGAAAGTGATAAACAGGAAATAGTGACAAGTATGTCAAACACATTGGGAAATAGTGGACTTGATATGGACCCATACAAAGAGACAAGTGTGTAGCAATTGCCACCGCAACTTGCTACGCATGAAACGCATGACAATAACAAAGGCCAGAATTATAACTCGGAGCCAGACAAGGAACGGGAGCCAAGGGAGCAGCCACTGTTACCAGGAAAGCAAGAATAAGAAGGAAAAAGTACTCCCTACCTCAGGCAGATACCAATATAGATGCGCATCCTTCAGGCAGACCATCAGTTGGGATGCCAATGTACCAGGACCAGAAGGAATTTAGACAAGACTCCCAATGGATCTTCAATTGGTACCCAGCCTTATGCAAGAGTGGGTGCAGGCAGTTAGTAGTGAACTGTGCAAGAAATTCCAGGTAGTCCTGAAAGCATATCTGGACAATTGGCTAATCCTGTTGAATACAGACCAAACAACGTTGGTGCAACAAATAGTCCAGTTCATACAAGTAGAGCTAGGATTAATGGTCAATCTTGAAAAGAGCTTGTTAATTCCATCAGTGAGAATAAAATATCTGGGGATACATGTAGACACCGCTTTAATGTAGCTCAGCTTGACAAAGTACACATTAAAGCAGATCAGATACATCATTGATGTGGTCCAGAGAATTCAACAAAAGGATATACCCAAGGCAGCGGCATATATTGCCTGGATATCCTACATTTTGAAACTCCCCATATTCTTAGTCCAGGACACGGCAAGTTGCAACATCACGTGGCTGGAGTGCCTATGGGATGACAATAAATGGCAGGGACCCAGAGTGTATTCCAATGATAAGTACATTTTAGATGTGTTCAGTTACAACACCCTATTCCAGGTAGCTTGGGTGATCCTGATGCTTTCAACTACTGAAATATGGGCCATAGAGCATTAGAGACCAATTATGGAGGCTTTGGTGGCCTAAATGGAGGCCCATCATGCATTCAGCATTGCACACCCCGATACGAATGTAATAATTTATCCTGATGATCAAGCTGTAATTTAATCCCTGACTAAGGGAACATGTGTTATATTTATGTGTCATGATATCTTGTATCTATTTATGAGCTTAATTAAAGAATGGTCACAGAATGTGACCTGGGGGTACATTCCCTCAGAATAGAATCTGGCTGACCATCCTTCTTGGACTGTCCTGCCTCCCTATGCCTACTTAGCCTCAGATTTGGGAGTCAGGTGGATATATAGGTGAGTTTAGGCCTGTGTTGGTCAGTTGGTCAAAGAGGGTCAGAGAGGGAGTGCCTTCAGATCACATCCAGTCCTGTATACCTCTGATCATCCTCTGCCATTCACCCGACCTGACTTATCCTTAAAAGGTAACAGATATCACCCTTGAAAACTATTTTCCCGCCCTTTCCATCAAGGAGTCAGCTGGAGAGACATTCATCTCGGAGGAGATCTCTGAAGACCTGCAGGGCGAGTTGGAGGAAGAGGAGGAGAGGAGAAATGGGAAGTTGCTGGAGAACAGTATGGTGGTGGTGGGAATCATCTCAGTGACACCATACCGGATCAATGCCGGCTGGATCCCCAACAGTGCTGCAGCACCATCTGCTGAGGAAGCAGTCAGGTAGGATGTCATTGATGTTAAGGAGCCAAGGTGCAATGGAAATAATGAGATGGCATCCTGGGATGAATTGACCCTTGGCACCAACTCGCTCAAGTTGGGTCAGCAGCTGATCCTGTCTTAATCCACGCCGCTTACTTAGTGACTTAAGCCACTTGGCTAACAGGTAGTCCTCCATGATGGAACCCAGCCATCCTGAGGAGCATGAACTCATGCCTTCAGAGTCAGAGGTGTGATGGACAAGGGCAGAAGTGTGCCCTGACCTTTGCGGTTGGAGTGGATTCTTGAAACAATAGGGCAAAAATCAAAGAAAAGAAGAAATGAAATACAATCCATTTAAAGAAGTTGTATTTCCAAATTGTTTGTGTAGAAGAAGGGGGAAGGAGCTGGATTTCCTCCCAAAAGTATTTTCCCACATCTTCCCACCCCCTTGCCTCTACCTTCTTCAAACCCGGGCTTTCCAGTAAATAATCTTATTTTCTAGGTCAATATTTCTTAAATAATCTTATTTTCTTCCTTTGCATCAATAAATATTCTATATAAATAACATGTCATTAAACTTGCAATCATTTATTTCAAAACCTTTATGGCTATGTCTTAGGTGAACCCTGGCATTATATAATAATGAGCCCTGAAACCCTGATATTCATGATATTATATTTAAGGATGGACAAAATAGTGAATGAAAATGTTGATAAAAGCAAAGTATTCATAAACCTATCAAATGATAATTTATTATTGGTAGAAGTGCACATGGAATCTACGCCCTTGATCATCATCTACATACCAAGCAATCATAAGCAGAAATTAATTGATAGGATTTATCAAATTTACAGGACATAATAAATAATGAGTTCATGCAGGTAAATAAGGCAGCATTTGTAGCATACAATAGTGATATAAGATTGGAATAAGATGTAAGGCAAATTAGAGATGGGAATTAGGTCCGAGACTACAGTTTGTGCACACAAATTCACCACATAGAGAAAGACATTGAGTTCTGCAGGTTAAAATGAGGATAAGCCATTACTTAATCCTTGTTTGGACACTAAAAGACATAGGTATGCATGAAAAACGCAAGGTAACTCAGATAGGCATTAGTTAGATAATTAATACTAAGATTTAGGTACAAATAAGCATTAGGATAAATAATAAATTAACCTAAATTATACTAGTATAAAAAGAATTGTATAAATGCTGTCTGAGGCTATGGAAAGTTTACAGAGTAAGGGTGGAATTTGTGCACTATACAGTAATGAAGACTAATTGTCATTTGTTCAATGCCATTGGCTTGCTGCTTGTATTATAATTTCAGGGAGAGAGTACTAGGAAGGGAGAGATTGTGAAGAATTGGATGAATTTGTAAAAGTGCATTAAATAATAAATAATGCAAGTAAGCAATAATGCAATACAAAGAATTCATCTTGTCTTAATGCTGGAATGTGTATGATCAGTTACCATATTACTTGCCTCATCATTGTCTGACCACTTCCCATTCGACAAACATCTCCCCTCACAATTTCCCTAACAAAACTGTCTTTATTCTTCCCACAATGACTACTTTCTGATGACTACCATCAAAATTACTCATGAAAGTATCCTTTCTTTGTTCTTGAAATATCTTTATCCGTATTTTTGTATATATATGCATGGTCAAAAAGCATTGTTTCAATAATAATCATAAGTATGTGTGTATTTATAAATATAAACACATATATATTAATATATATATATATATATATATATATATATATATATATATATATATATATATATATATATATATATATATATATATATATATATATATATATATATATATATATATATATATATATATATATATATATATATATATATATATATATATATATATATATATATATATATATATATACATATGCATGAAAATACACATAAATATATACATATATATATAAGTGTATATATATATGTATGTATATGTGGGTTGCTGTAATCCAGTAGGTAGAGCATTGGACTGCTGACCGGAGGGTCCCTGGCCCAATTCCCAGGCAAAGCACTCTGGGCACCTGCAGCTCCACTAAATCTAAAGTGATTTTTAGGTACCAGGTTTTCCTGATAAAGCTTAACCAGAACAGAAAGGAACTGGCCCCCAATACCCTGATGAGGCCTGATATTGAATCTCCAGGGCTAGGGCCCTTACGGGTGGCTCCTGCTCCCTAATGCTCAGCAGTAATGATGACGGCTCCCAAATCCGGTCCGCTCAGCTTCAGATTCAGGAGTTGGGTGGATAGATAGGTGGGACAAGGCCTTAGTTGGTCAGTTGGTCGAAAAGGTTCAGAGAGGGAGAGTGCCTAGGAATCTCTCCATTGTTCATGATGGTTACCCCATCATGTACATGTCAAACCAGTTGACCTCACCCATCTTCAGTCTGAGACACACCCAACAACAAACAAAGCATCCAAAAGTTGGACACCCATCTCGACCACAGCCAAGTCTCTCTCTGCCATGTCCTGGAACAAGGAGCATGTAGATAATGCTGAGCATGAGGGAGCAGGAGCCACGCGCATGGGCTGCAGCCCTGGAGACATAATTTGAGTCCTTATCCCAAGAGATGCAGACCATTAGGACATTGCAAATCTATCCCAGTTAGTCAGCAAGACCAGTAACACTTCTATCACCAGCACCAAGGCCGACACTGGGGAAGATGTTCGTGGCACTATGCTCTGCAAGCCTGGCCACGTGGATCATCCCACCAGAGGACAATGATGAGGTCCTCACCCTGGGCCATCAAGATAAGTTTGGCAGGAATTCATCTAAGCTGGCCCGGCATGACCTGCACGAGTTTGACTTAATGGTAGCCATTATGGCCAATTGAATGATACCCCCAGGCCCAGTAAAACATGTAGTATACAATAGAATCTGGGTACTTGCTTTCATCCAAGCACATGGCTGTGAAGTAGCCATGCAATTTCAAGAAATATTGGGTAACATCCTGCTGCGGCTGCCTTCAAATACTATCCAGCTGCAGCCCACCATTATAGTACAAGCACCACCGCAATAGCTATATAAGCCAGTAGGACAGCCCAGCAGACAAGCAAGAGCATAGAATGCTTATACCCAGAATACTGCAGATTCTGGGATAGCCCTTTCAGGGTTGACAACTGAGCAAATGCCTGTGCCTGCACCATTACTCAGTGTGGTGCTAAACCATCTGAACAAGTTGGCTAATGAACCTGGGGTCCTTGTTTAGTTTCTCAAATTTCAGATCCCCTAGACCCCAAGGAGTAGGAAACAGACTCGTGGTCTTCAAGAGAATCAATGGTAAGTGAAAGTGGGAAACAGGTAATAGTGACAAGTGCATAAAAAACAGGAGGAGATACAGGACTTGATAGAGACCCGTATGAAGAGAAGAAAAGCAGGAGCCAAAAACAGAGTGAGAAGGAGATTACCGATTTTGATTGTGATGGGTGACTACAGTTGAAATTAATTTACTGTTGATAGTTGACAAGTTTCATTCAGACTTTGTTCAAGTTATTTTTCTAGGTGTGAATGTTGATAGCTAGGAAAGTTATATTTAAGTCAGATGTAGATGAATTGTAAGATACTGTGGAAAGGAAGAAGAAAAATATATGACAGTACAGTTTGAGTGTCTCTTTCATGAAAGAACTTATGTTTAATTTTACCCATCAATAGTTTGGCATATGCAGGAGCTATAGGAATGCACGTTTACTGCATTTTACAAAGACCCTTCAAAAACTAAGATATTGCATTGTTCTTCATGGAAAAACTAATTTATTCTCAACTTTGTATAAACCTTAAGAAAGCCTGAGAATTTAAAGTTGCCTTGACTATTATTGTATCATGTTTTTATCCTTGTAAACAGCTTCATAATACTTGAGCCATACCTTTCTCATGCCGTGTCATAAAGCCAACTGGCTACTGCTCCTTGCACTTCCTCTTCTGACTGGAATATCTGTCCTCCAAGGTATTATTATGCAAGAGCTTCTGAACCCTCCCCTTACCCTTCCACAAAGTGAAAGTCACTGTACTAATGTCAGAAGATATTCCACAACAAATCTGTGAAAGAATATTGTAAGGGCTATGGCATCTTTGCATATCAAGGCATGTGAGTGATTTGTAGGCCACTGGCACAGAGAGAAACTAGTAAGCCTTAAGAGAGTATGAGTGTATGTGACTAGCAAGGATCAATGCTGCTTTGTACATCCAAGCTAGAGAGTTTGTTATTATTTTGCTTTTATACTTATATGACGTGTGACTGATGTGTAACTGGTGCAAAGGGAACCTCTTTTAAGCCCTAATTGAATATGAGTGCTTGAGACTATCAAGGATCATTGCAATATAGTACATCCAAGCTAGATAGTAGGTGATAATTTTTCATTTATTTTAATTTTAAATAACTATGTATAATAAGTGAGCCCCTGGTGCAGAGTGAAACCTCTTGTAAGCCCTGAAAGAGTGGGAGAGCATACAACTAAAAATAATCAATTCTGTATTGTACATCAAAGCTAAGGAGTGTGAATAATTTTCATTTATTATTATACCACTTTTAATTTTATTAATTGTGTTTGAGTGCCTGAGACTAGCAAGGATCTATGCTATATTACTGAAGCTAGATAGTAAATTATTTATTTTCTATCTTCCATTTCATTTTTCTAACCATTTGTGGTATCTAATTATTTCATTTATTTGTAATTTTATTTATTATTATTGGCTTTATTTTCTGTTATTTATTTATTTTTATAATTTTAATAGATTTACTGCTTATATCTTCTCTAATATCTCTCTTTGCATATTTAAAAGAGTATGGCATAACCAATTCAATATCAACAGCTGAAAAAATGTTGACAAAATAAATGTGAAGATCATCAGAGAAACATTGATCACCTTTATGAGATGTCTGGAGAGTCCTTGATTTTCTTTTCAGACAATTTTTCCTAATGGTATAAAGCCAGCATTCAGCTAATTTGTTTAAATACAATACATATAAAATTGACAATATTATAGTGTATAGGACAAGCTTTACCGGGAAAATTGCAACGTTTTTTTAAAGAAAATTAGTAAAATTTAGATTTTTATGCAATTGATGTATTTGCATCTCCAGATAGATACCATTAATACTTTAATAAGCAAATAATTCCCAAACCTGAAAACACTATTAGGTTTAATATATGACCAAAAGAGGGATATATAACCATATTGTATGAACAAATATGCATGATAATAGTGTAAAAAATAGAAATTTTGCTCCTTTCAAGCCTTAATAAATACTTCTAGAGAATTGAGAGAATTTTTGGAGGGCCATTTGAAAAATAAGGATGCATAATGGGCAAATTTCCCAATTACTTACTGAACTTTAGTTTGTAACTCAGTGACTGGTGTTGAGAAAATAACATAAAAGGTAATAAAATTCAATTAATATCAGAGTAGAAAAGTTCTGCCATTTTTGGAGAAAGCAACTTTGGACCAAACATTTTAACATCTATATATATAAGTTCAAAATTGTGTATATGCTCTTTGTAAGGCTCCTATTGCATGGATACCCAATAAAAAAAGGAATTTTTAAAAATGAGAATGAGTATTGTAATATCTTACCGCTAGCATTAGAATTTCCTCAATTGCTCTGTTTGAATTTTAAAACCTTTCATGTTATTTGCTCAACCCCAGTAACTGAATAACTGATTAAAGTTCAGCAAGTAATTAGAAAATTTGCCCATTATGCATCTCTGTTTTTCAAATGGCACTCCATAAATTCCCTCATAACCTCAAATTAAGGTGCATTTTTAATTAGATACATGCGAATAGTTTATAAACTAATGCATACATGTTTGTAGACCATATTCAAAATGACCTTTGAGGACCATTCCTTGGGCCATATCTGGAGGTAACCTATTCTCTTATTATGTATGCAAAATTTTTTAGTCATTATATTCATACAGTATATTTCCAGGAGTATCTTTTACAAAAACATTCAATTATTATAGCAAGATAATCTAAAACTTTTATTATCAAGTTTCAGTGAACTAGAGAGTTAATGAATTGGGGATTAAGTTTTTTCAATGATGGTAACATAATCCAGTTGCTTTCCTAAGGAAAATCCTCATTAAGTAGAGAATTCTCCTGAGAGTATGAAAAGGCGTGATAATAAGGGATAAGTATAAAAGTTCTCAACTTGACACAGGAATGCAATTTTAATCAGAGATATATTTATGATTCCTTCCTGAATGCATGTCTGTTTAGTTTGAAAGGCAAGTTCCAAATTTTTCTCTCAAATAGTTTTTTAAACATATTGTAAGAGTACTAGTCTTTTGTGTTTCTGATTAAAATTGAAAAACTTGAATTTCTTGCAGACGTGAAATTCTACTTTTTAAATGAATTAATTCCTTAGGAAATTCACTTGGAGTTTATGAAAGTATAGGGGGACTAATTCAATTTCAGCTGATAAAAACTGAGATGCTGAAATTTAACAGGATTCTAATATCCCTTTGAGATGACCCACAAGATGGAGAGCCATCAAGTGCTACAGTACAGAAAAATATCAAAATATATACAAAATAGTACGACATTAGACGATTAAAGGGGCATGAGATACGTAAGACCTTAAGGATAGCAAAGGAAAAGTTGCAAAATAACTTGCCTAAGAAATTTGGATGGGTAAGCTCAAGGCAAGGTGAGTGCTGCATTTGTTAAAAGCCCTTTAAAAGCAATTTCCCAAACAATGTTTTGGCAGATTCCAGACGTTACCAATACATTATCAGGTGGCTTAGTGCCAAAGAAACCAATGGTGAACACATATGGTTTAATAGCAGGAGTATTTGGGTAAATAAATTTTTAAATGTTTCGATGATAAAAACTTCCTTCATTAACCCCATGTGGTTTGGACTGAAATATATCAAAGCCTCTTTATCAAGAAAGCAAAGCCCACAGAAATACCTGCATTATAATCTATTTTCATATAGAAACATATATTCACAAATCCTAACATCCTGACCCACTTGCCCAAAGACAACATATGATTAGGCAAAGTGGAAATACAACTAAAAAATACATTTGAAACCCAAGGTATAAAAAACTTCATTCATATTCCCAATTGAGTCATATTTCTTCAATAGCAGTGGGAGTATTAAGGATAATCAAGTTGGAAATGTTTGGATGAGAAAAGCTTTCACTATTGATCCCTTAATTGACCTAAATAGATAAAAATAAGGTACTTTGGACTGATTTACCTCAACACCTCCTTATCCTGAAGGATCATTCCACAGAAAGTAGTAAACTTCTTATCTCTATTTTTGTGTAGAAAGAGATACTCTTAACTCCTAATTTACTCTCCCCACCAGACAATGTCAGCAATACAATCCTCATAATGTTCAGCAAGAGCTGGGGAATACCCTTGCAGCATTTCAGCATTGATATATAAAGGCACGTCTATAGATGTCTACTTAATACTAATTAAATGCTGTGCATTTGAAGATGGATCTCTTTAGTATCTTCTTACTTTAAATGAAGTCATGCAACAATACGTTTTGCATCACATCAGGGTTGTTGATGAACTGCCAAACTTAACAGCACTCTTAATGAAAAATCCACCTTCACTGAAAAGCGTAAGTAAAAAATATATTCTCATAATGTCCTACACTATTCCTCTTTCATATCAACAACCTATCTAAATATTTACACGCAGTTGATTCATGCATAGGTCATCAACTGATTGGAACATTAAGTCATTGTAGCTACACTTAATTATATTCAAATGAATGATAGTCAAACGAAATTTTTCATAACTGTTAATTTTTATTCAAAGAAGTTTCACAAAACAGAAGAATGATGTCATAGTTTTACAAACTTAAAATTTATGTATTATAATGATCTTTGGTAGTGATAAAATTATTTGGAAGTTTTTTATCATTAAATAAACGTCATTATCTAAATTATGCATGTCATTCATACATTGCCTCTGTACTTCTTGGGAGAAGGATTTTTTTAATTCGAGCACTTTAGTTTTTTCCTTGTTTCTAAGCCTGCCTTTATTCAATGATAAAGGTTGTTTTTAAAATTCTCACGAACATATCAACTTCATTTCTGCTTTCAAATGTATGTGGCCTTCAATAAGGCTCCGGTTATGAGCATGAGTGAATGAAATTGAATATAATTTACATTGCTCCCTGATCATTTTGCAGTGTGTGACTTCATGTGTGACTTGAGATTTCTTTTCCGAATGAATGCTTTAGAACAGATGTGGCACCTATGTGGTCTTTCTCCAGTGTGTGTCATCATATGCCTTTTAAGATCTCTTTTCCAAGCAAATGCTCTTGAGCATATCTCACACTTGAGACTTTTTTCTCCGGTGTGCACCAACAAATGCCTTTTAACATCATTATTCTGAGTAAATCCTTTAGAACAGATCTTGCACTGGTATGGCTTGACACCAGTATGTCTCAACAAGTGTATCTTTAGATGACTATTCCGAGCAAATAATCTTGAGCATATCTCACACTTGTGTCTCTTTTCACCAGTATGTGTCAACACGTGCCTTTTAAGACCGCTGTTCTGAGTAAATCCTTTGGAACAGATTGTGCACTGGTATGGCTTTTCACCAGTATGAATCAACAAGTGCGACTTTAGAGTACTATTCAGTGCAAATGCTCTTGAGCATATCTCACACTTGTGCCTCTTTTCATTCGTGTGTGTCAACATGTGCCTTTTTAGATAATAATAATGAGTAAATGCTCTTGAGCATATTTCACAACTATGTAGGTTTTCTTCAGTATGTGTCAAAATGTGCCTCATTAAATACTGCTTTTGAACATAACCTTTCAAACATATAGCACATTTAAACGGTCTTTCTGCATTATGTGATGACTCTTTGAGCGCAGGTAAAGTTTTGATGAAGTTTTGGGTGCAGAATTCACGTTGGAACTTCCTTTTCCCAGCATGCACCAAGTTGATGTGCCTTGCAAGGTCATTTTTTCTGTCAAATGCCTTTGAGCAAGAGTCACAATAGAATTTTGTTGCATTCCAAACATGCACATGCAAGACATGATCTTTGAGAAGGTCCCTTTGTGCAAATTCCTTGTAGCAGATTTGACAAGCATGCAATAAAATGCCTCCTGCATCTTTCCCTGCAACATCTTGTTTCTTACAATTATCTGAAAGATTTAAAGAAAAGTAATCTTATCAATGAAAAATTTTAGCTGCAATGAACAAGTTTTTTATCTCCAGATGACATTTAAACATTTATGTACATAAATTACTCCTATAATATAATTGTACTATGGCATGTGGGCTCATTTCAGATGATTTTCATTATGCCATCTTCAATAAAGCTAAAAGGCCAGGGACAAAGCACGTCATTATCTGATGCTGACCCAATAATGTATTCAGTTTTCTTCTCAGAAAGTCTGCTGAAAATATTTGTACTCAACACAAAAAGGTTAGCAGAATACCGTTTAGCTTCTATAATACCTTTTTCAGAAGATATGGGCCAGGAAATTTTTTCCTTGAGTTTTTATCATCAAATCATCCATTGAAGTTCTATTTGAAGTAAAGAAATCTCAAATACAGATCCTTGTTACTATATTCCCTGATTTTATACAATCATGTTTAAGAATTATTTTCATGTTCTATTAAAATTATTTAATGTAAATGATGATTGAAAATTTTTAATGTCAAGAAATTAAATTATGACCCTTGCACAAGAGTTCACCAATTTACTAAACTGATGGCTTCTTTCAACCAGCTTGCACATTCCATGAGCACCTAATCGTTGACTTTAAACATACAAGTACAAAGAGATACGCAGTAAAATGAATATAGTTTTCTGGTGGTAAATTGACTTACATACATAAAAAATTATCAAGAAAAGGGTTCAATGCCATCACGCATTACATTTCCACAATTGTTTACTTGGCATGAACAAATGCCTAGAAAATTAAATTTGTAAAAGGATTTTGAGAAGAAATAAGAATATTTCCTGTTTTAAATGAATGGAATCAGAGAAAAGACTGGTGTATAAAAAAGGGAAATTCATTTCCTAGGGAATAGATAATTAATTGAAATTAACTGTGTGGCTGTTTTTTACCCAAAGCACAAAGTCCAACAATAGAAGTTAAAATACCAAAATGACAATATTTAAGATGGGGACTAGGAGAATGAAAATCTTTATTGATTAATAAAATCCTCAATTCATTCATGGACAAATTACTAATCAGGTAAAATGGTCATTTTAGTAAGTGATAAAGTCATTTTCCTCAAATAATTTATGTTTCATACTAAATTTATTTATAACATCTATTTATTATGTGAAACTACTATTAGTATGGCAATCCCTGATTTCCAACTGAGACATATGGTGCCCTTAAAATTACTTTTATACCTAATTTTGATACAATTTATCCAAAAAAGACATTTCACATTTCCTGGCATAACTTTTCATATAGTTGTCCTTTAGATTGCTAGAACTTTCTGCAGCAAATAAATTTTTCACAAGAAATTTAAGAAAGAAAATAAAACCCCCACTTTAAAGTTCTGTAAATAAAACGATTTAAAAACATATTTATCGCTTAAAAAGGAAATTTATTTTTAGGTTTATGGTCTGAAAACAAAGTTTATGGTGGTTTCTTTAAACAAAAAAAAGTATCAGTGTATAATATGTGACAATTCTGTTGGGTTTAAAAGAAAATTATAATAAAACAAGTTATTATTACAAAATGTAAGTGTCATAAAAAGTTATGCTGAGCAGCTATTGCTAGCTGCTTGCTGGATTTATCAATTGTGAGGCACTTCTGTGTCATGACTATTTTAAATGCCAGCATTCATTGTGCTTTAATAAAAAAAGAATTAAAGAGTATGACCTTGTTTCAATCATGGGCAGATAATTCTGACTCAATTACATGGGCTATTAATTTAATTCTAAAGAATAAAATACATTAACTATAATATTCTTTTTCTTGATATATTTAAAATTTCACTACCTAGCAATGAAATAAATATAGGACCAATTGGCCAAATTATAACCTCAAAGTGACCAAGATAAGTGTATATTAACCCTCTTAGTGTGGTTGGGATTTCAGGGGTATTAGTGTGAAGTGCGAAGTTTAATTTAAGAAAATGTGTTGCCTTAGAAAAAAAAACATTATGAAGTTATTTGTTTAGATATCCATATGCAGTTTTTTTAATTTAAAATATAATAATAAAGTTAATAATGATGTAGTGCATTTACATCATCTGAATAATGAATGTAATTATTAGAGTATCATAAATTTGAAGAATATTTTTTGAGCAATAATATTTTGATTTTTAGACACAAAAGAAATTTTTTTAAAGACATTTTTCAATTAAACTATGATATTTATATATAATAAAGAATCGAAAAGACGTGTAGAAAATATTATAGATAATTAAAGAGAAACCAGTGAATTACAAATTTTTTTGTCAGCCTCTGCATAGTTTGATTTTGTTGAAAAGGCTTACCTTACTGTTGTCAAAATGGGACTTTTACCCTTTCCTTGAGACTGCGGCAATGTGCTTACAATCTAAAGGCAGAAAAAAACCAAGTTCTAACTCACAGAGAACTGTTGAAATTGTAATCCATTAAACAGGGCACAATTGATTAGATAGGACGGACGGCAAGAGAAACCAAAATGAATACAAAGCAGTGGCCTCATTTCCACCGTCTCAATAAAGTCTTAATAAGCAGGTATATATCAATACGACCACCCAACAAAACATTCAAGAGATTACAGATGAAAACAGATTCGTAGCCTTTCAGTGGCTTTTCATAGTGGAAAGACCACTCAGAAAAAAAACAGGCAAACAATTAGGCAGAGCTTCCGGACATGTACAAAACTGAATGAAAAATTATAATAGGAATTATAGTATTTTAAAAGCATTTAAAATTTCTAATAAAAAATTAAAAAATTGGTTTTGTAGTTCTAGCAAATTCAACCTATTGATAGCACAAAAACGATAAATTATTAAAGAAAAAACCATAAGTTACAATTATTTAAACAAAAGCCTACACAAGATCCAATATATCGGCCTGCCACAATTTTCACCAGGGATACAAAAGCTGATATATCAGGCCACTGCACTAAGACGAGCATGGCAAAATAACTCATTAGGACCTTAGAATTAAAAATATGTTAGTAGCTACTAAACTTACTTTTAGCTGCAATAATATCTATAACAGTAGGGATTATATTTTTAATTTTTTGTGACTTCATGTTACATCATTATTTGGCGCTCTGGTTCAATTATGAAATTAGGAACTATGAAAAGATATGGCATAATTCCAGGCTAAAATATCTCTTGAGTACAGGATGTGAAATATAATATATTAAGGTGCTAACTTTTTAAAAGATAATTATTTCTCACAAGGACTTTGCTAAGGACTAAGATGTTAATTCCCAAAAAAAAACTAGAAACTAAATAAGCAAAGAGGATATATAAAATTAAGAATGTAAGCCATTTCTATAAAAGGACAATATCTGAAACTATTGTTTTATACACTTGAAAAAATTACACCATTAAGGAATTATAAACAAAGGTAAAAAAATACTGAAACCGCAAATTTTGGATCTGCACAACTAATAAATAATTGGCATTGACAACTATGGCATGATAATAAGGCTCTTCTTAAACAAAAGGATTCAGACTTCTTTATGGAAAATGGTGGATTTTTTGCGTGAATGCACTTACAGGGTCAGTAAAATAGGTATCAGGACTGCCTTGCTGTAGTCCAAATACAGCAGTGGATAGGTGTGTGACTTGTAGGCTTAGTAGAGGATATCCCCAAAAATAATAAATATTAGTTTAATTGGCTCTGTGCATGTATTGAGAAAGATGGTGGATATTAGTTATGACTGATTTTTTTTTTGTTTTCATGAAAGAAATTAGTGTATATAGGAGCAATGCTCTAGTTCCAGGTCTTAAATTTGGAGTCCTGGAACTAATTAAAGAGGCTTATGCAAATGATGTCTTAAGCCTGAGAAGTTTTTAAGTAGCAAAAAATGTATAAGAAAGCATGACAACTTAATAAAGATAAAGGCCAGGTAAGTTACCTCATGACCACTGCAACTGATTCTGAGCTGTCAAAAATGAAACTATTTCTCACTCTGCTATGCATTTAATAACCTCCCTAGTTAGTAAAGAATCCAGCCTTTTGGGTGGAACCAACATTAATAATTAATGAAGATCTTGTGTTAAGGGAGGTATGGGCAAAGGTGGTTGGTTGCAAGAGTCTTGAGCAAGGAACAAAAATGGAAAGAAACTGCTGACATAATTTGCCATTGCAATGCTCTTATAAGCCCTGAAATGGCTCTACTGTCCTATTTCTTGTATTTGAAACAAAAAGGCAGATAAAAATATAACAATTATACTCCAATCTAACAGTTCAAGTACTGATGACAAATGCTGAAACAATATTCTAGAAAATGATTTTCAGTAGACTTTTGACGAGTGGAAGATAAACCAACATGTATAGGTATATTGATGCAGGATGAACAAATTTTCAATTTTTTTAGGTACCTGTAAGGATAACATCATTGGCTTCTGATATTTAGAGGCAATGATGATACTTATTATGTATGGATCCTACTTAATTTTATACGCAAAATCCCTAAAGAGAATAATTAAAGGTTAAATATTCAAAACAAAAAAGTTGGAATAACTTTTCTACAAATTAAGACCATAATAAATAAACCTGGAGTTAAATTAATCAGTGTACTAAAACCTTGACAAGGGAAACTTCAACACTGAGGAAGAATATTCAACAATTTCATTTATAATCATGGCCAAAAGGATAAAGATCCTTAACTATTAGTATAAAATGTAAAAAAGGCAACCATGGAATATTTGTGGTTCAACATATGTATCAGATTGGTACTTAAATTATTAAAGTTGGAAAACAAGAGGGACTTAGTAAATAACAACCTGCGGCAGTGAAATGAAGTCTATTATATGCATTTTATTTTGTTTATTTTTAGGATTATTGCCCTGTCAATTCCAGAAAGAGAGCATTTTATTTTGCAAAATCTTCTGTTGCAGTTGTTCTTGGGATCATAAACAAAAGGAAAGAGAGTAAGGCAATCAATAACTTACAGGATGATCAGTTTGGGTATAGGAAAGGGGGAGGTACATGTAATGTCATTGCAGCATTGAGATTTTTTATCAAAAGGAATAAAGAACATGACCATGAGGTATAATGCCAAAAATAGGAAAAGATTGGAGGGAAATGAGGCTAATCTGCTACCTGTTCATGTCCAAGACTGCTCAGGTGCGAGTGGGAAACGGGGAGTCAGGATGGGCAGTGTTAGGAAGAGGTGTAAGGCAGGATTGCCCATTATCACCGTTGCTGTTCAACATGTATGCAGAGGAAATGAATAAAGAGGCATTATGGGAAGAACTGGAGGTAGGGAATGAAAGTGGGTGGGGAATTGATAAAATCAGTTAGGATTGCTGATGACCAAGCTTTAGTTTGTCAGTCAGCCAAGGGGTTGCAAGCATTGCTTAGTGAATTGGCAATTCAGTACAACAGGTATGGGATAAGAATAATATTGATAAAACAAAGAATATGCAATTTTCTAGGATGAAAAAGCTTAGGTTAACATTAAAATAGGAAGGCAAAAACTAGAGCTGGAAAAACAGTTTATGTATCTCAGTATTGATTGGACCAACACAGTAAAAGTAATAGGGACATAAGGATAGGAATTGCTTTAGGCAAAGGGATGTTGAGCAAGGACATTATTAAAAGACTTTAGGAAACTTTGAAATAAAGGATAGCTATGTATAGCGCGGTCATTGAAGCAGGAGGATACACATTGACTGAAGGATTTTTAAATGTAGGTGTGGAGAAGAATGGAGAAGGTAAAATGGACAGAGAAGAAAATAAATGAGGAAGTGCTTGGTATAGTGGGCAAAGAAAGAGGTTTGCTGGGAGATATCTTATGGAGGCAGGAAATGTTTCTGAAGGGGGTATTGATATGCAGCTGGATGTTGAAGACTAATGGAGGGTAGAATGTTAGGCAAATGAGGAAAGAGAAGGAACAGAATAGGGATGTTAGACTGGATTATGGGAGGAAGAAAGAATTCAGAGCTGAAGAGAGACCTGATATAGCATAGAATGTTGTGTTTTGCTAGGGGTCGAAATTATTTTATTAGTGTTTATGTCTATCCAATAACCTACATTGACCGGTAGATTACCTGATAATAATAATTTTGTTACAGGTTTATTCTGATTTAAATATTTTCCCATCAATTTTTGTAATTAGTCATAATATTGTATCTGACATTTAATGTATTTCTAAAATATTCAAAATGCAAAAGTAAGACAACAGAGTCTCCAGCTCCACTTACCTTGTGTCTTCAACTGTTCCGATGTAACTCCGCCCATCTCCTGCAAAGTATTGTTGTCACATTCTTCCTTATTGTCTTCTTCATCAGAGGATAAATGCAATTCTAAATCTTCTAAATCATCCTGAAAAATATCAACATAACCAATGTACATTGCATCCATGTAAAACATTAATTAAATGCCAAAAAAACTTCCAAACCCATTCTATAAAATTACACAAGGTTTAAAATTATACATTTCGATTTAAATTAATAATTTTACCATGCATTTATACAGAACATTTGTCTTAATTTCTTCAAAAGCATTAACATTATTCATTGAACCTTCTAACATCAAATGATATTGCCAGTGTTTCAATTCAAGTTTAGAGAAGGTAAATAATAGGAGAGCTTACTGTTAAAATATAAGTAAACCTTTGATATCCATGGATTGAAAATATAAAATGAAAATATTTAAATACTGTTAACAAGAAAATGCCTCAACATTATGAATAATAGTTTTGGCCCACCAATTAAATTAAATAACATATGAATTACAGAGAATAGGTCTGGCGGCTTATTTTTCTCAGAGCAAAAAGCTTCTTTAAATATAAGAAGTAATCACATTGTCTAATTGGAATCATGATCTTGTTCAAGAATACAACCCGGTCATTTTGAACATTGACAGCCCCAATTTATCACCAAAGAACACTATCTAAAGCTCTCCTCATCTCTCATGATACTAATGCCAAGGATACCCATTCTTATCTATTATGACAGATGGTCAAAATTTCAAAATAATTTAATCAAGAACATACATCTTGGGAGCTAATTTCTTCAAATTACTCCGGTACTTGAATAATTTTATAGTCCTTCATTTTCTTAAACACAGAACATTTGACAATGTTAATAGTTAAATTGTATGAAAGTGTTATTCAATAAAGTTATTAAAGATTTTTTTATACCAGTCCTCATTTAAAGAAGGATTTAGCCATGCAGAACCACATGGAAGGCAATTTTATCTCATAACATTACCTAAGTTTAAAAAGCAATGCACTCAGAATAAAACATAATGCATATTGTTATGAAAGAGCGTTGGTTATAAAAGAAATTCATAAAAGCTTTCTTTCCTTACCTGAACATCAACTTCTTCACAGTTATCATCATCCATCAAATTCACATTACTGTTGGCTGAATAATTATTATCTTCCTCAATTGATGACTTTTCCATTGACTGGTTAATAGCTTTCATTGAACTTCTCAACACCATCAAATTTCTTCTTTTACCATTCACCAAATCAACATCATGGCTCTCTGAATCCTTCTGAAGGCTTGGGAGCACACACAGCTCATTAATAAACATAAATAAACATAATCAATACCAAGATGTTTGATAGTTAATTATAAAGTTCATCTAAAAATAAGCCTTATATAGGCATTACTTAAAATTATAGTATTCATAGGCATGTCATAGAGAGAAAAGATAATATACTTTCCCTAGGTTACATATTGTTTCTGAATGAGAAATTTTGGGCATCATTAATGTTTTCAGAGAAAAAGCAAATTTTGAATGGTTCTTAGAAATTGTATGGCCATTTGTCAAATTATCTTAAAGGTTTTCTATTAATCTATAACATTAATAAGAAGGGAATATAAGCAAAAATTGGATATTCAAAATGATTATAGACATACGAATTTTTTTCAACATGATTTATCAATAATATAACTTTCAGCTTGAGATATTCACATCTAGGGTAAGGTCACTGTTTTCTTTCATCCTAATTTGTCAAGGCATGGAACTCATTTCCATGAGCAAAATATTAGTGATCTGCTGAATTCTGAACCAACAGAAACTGGTCAATTTGACCGTGGTTTATGTTGGTTGACAGTGCACACATTTATTTAAAAAAATTTGCTCACATTCAAGACTATAATAGTTTTATCTGGAATATTTTATAGGTTAACATAAACAGAGTAAGGTCTGCAGCTATGGCCTTCTGCAACATTTAAAAGAAGATAACAGTTAAGAATGGTATTGAAAAACATTAAAATTAAGTAAAATAATTGAATATTCTTACAAATTTAAAAGATCTCCATTAGGCAATTAAAGAGTCAAAGAAGTATATGTAATTTTATTTTATGCTTACGATGTGGTCAATTAAAACTTTGTACCTGAGGAATCAACTGCATTTTATATTTTTTTACCTAAAAGTCCAGAATGGGCTAAGAAAAAATGTCAACAAGGTTATTACAACCAACATAAATAAATGAAATTATATAAAAAAAGATTTATGACACTTTATGACACCTCCAATTAGCCTTACCATGTCACCTATTACTGTTCCTTCAACATGAAAACTCTTAAACAGACATTTTAATAGGGTTCTTTAATGCAAAACCAAAATCTGTTCTATTTTGTGATATTCACGAGTTGTAAAAAGAAGCATTTACAATAACAGCACATATATCACCAAAATAATTTGGTTATTATGGTGCCATTATGGTAAGAATGTTTCTTAAATACCTCAGAAGTCCCTTCTTGATTCTCTTCACTGTTGTCCATATCCCTATGCCTAGCTGGAGCTGTTTTCTCCTGTTCAACTGCTATTTTATCCATGTCTACAATCGTCTGCAAGTTAGTTAAATGGTGAAAAAACAGTAAAAATATATGATTTTAGGTATAATTATAAGTTATATGAATTTTCTTAGCATAAATGGAATTCAAAATTGATTAAAATTGCATTTTGTATTAAATTTTAAATATTTACCTTGAGCAATTATTTTTCATGTATAATATCACTAGGTATCAAAACAAAACCAATAAATGATGGAAACATATTTAAAATGAAAAATAAACTCTCATTAGATAATTGAAACATTATAAATGAGAATTACAGATGAGATTAGATAAATTATATCCGGCCTTTAGTTGACATGCATGAAAAAATCAGATAAATGTCGGACTCTACAGAATCATTGAACAAGAATTATTCTATATTATGAATTTAATCAGAATTACAATTAATATTCCATCAAATGGTTCCCGAAGATCAAGTTATTTATTTAAGAATTTAAATGAGTATT
Organism: Hetaerina americana; assembly: GCF_022747635.1. Lineage (NCBI taxonomy): Eukaryota > Metazoa > Arthropoda > Insecta > Odonata > Calopterygidae > Hetaerina > Hetaerina americana. Next base: position 129,088 of record NW_027286481.1, on the reverse strand, counting down.
TACATCACTTAGATTATAAATGCCTTCTTCATGCAATTTGCCTGCATTTCTTATAATGAATTGAAGATTGGCAATGTCATAACAACTATCATTTAAGCAAATTTCAACTGTCTTTACCTTAAACTTTCACCACTAGGGTCTGATAACTTTTATACAAAACCTTCTTCATGCAATGTCATACCCCAGTAATCGTTTCATTTATTATTTTACTTCTATATTTATTCCTAGATATACCTTCTTGCAATTCAAAATCCTTACAAATAACATGCAAAAAAAACACATTCTCTATATAATAAGCAATTATATAACATTATTGTCTTTTTGATTAGCAAGTTATTACACAACTGTGTGGTTATGATAATCTTTCAAGCCAAAAAAAATTAGTGGTTTTCATAAATACCTATCTGTGCATTAAAGATTTAGTATAAAGTATTGTATTTTATAAGATGACTTACAGAAAACTTTTCTACTGTAAGTATTCATGAGTTGAAAAAAGAAACATGAGCCATAATAGCACTAATATCACAGATTTAGTTTATTAATTACCTTTAGAGAAGTTCCTTCCGGATTCTTAACATTTTGGTCCGCATCTCCCTGGCTAGCTACAATTTCATTGGTCTCTTGGTCTTCAACATCCACTTCCTCTGTCTTCACTATAATGCCCTGAGTTAATTGAATAATTATTAAACAGTAAAAATATGGAACTTCAGTTATTGATAGAAAAATATAGTAAACAAATTTCTAATATTAAGTAAAAATCAGTGTCACTAAAGTCTTTTCAAATGCAAATGAATAAGTATTTGCAAAATAACAAAAGCTTTGGATGAACTTTGAAAATGTCAACCTGTTCCAATGTCTTCCTTACCTGAAGAGAATCTTCTTCATGATTATCCATAATTTGGTCTACTATTTTTAGCCTAGCTGTCATGTCAACATTTTCCTGATCTTCATAATCTGAAGTTTCTCTTTTAACTTTGTGCTGAACCTAATTGTTCAAAATATAAATATTGAAAAAGATTTTAAAAAGCAGGATTAAAATCTTCCATGTACTTATTGTTGGCCTCAGCGTAACGCTTTGTGCACTGACTGATACCTCCCCGTATTCCTTTTTCCATCATTAGAATCATATCATAGTCCGTTAGCAGCTCTAGTGTAACCCCTGTATATTTAAGCATGGCGTCAAAGGAGAGTCCTGGAAGGGTGAAATACCACGTGGGATCGAGTTCATACATCGACATGCAAACATCTCTAAAATTCTCAAACACGTCCGCCAGTATCAGTACATCGGTTTTCAAATACAAGTCTGAATAGTCACCCAACGTCTTGCACTCAAATTCGGACCACACAGTTTTAGCGAACGAATAATCATCGTCTGTAATATTACCCTCTGTTAGAGTACTATAAAAGCATTCTTTTGATGGAAGGCTGCTCTCGTTTAATTTTTCCCATGAATCTACATACTCGTATGGAAATTCTCCCTTTCGCGTGATTCTCTCAGTTTTTTCTTTAAAAATGTGTGCCGTTTGCTTGAATTTATCCTTAGGAAGAATATCGGCTAATCTAGATAGTGACGTGCTCAAAAATCTAAAACTATCAAGGAACCGATATGAGAAATTAGAATCTACGTTTTTCGCGAAAGAGATATACTTTTCCTCAGTATTTGGGATACATGTAATTTTCATAGAATCACATCCTAGGTGCGGTACAATGAGGTGTGCGTCATAATTAGACAGATTATGGATGAACACTGGTAAAAATTTTGGATTTTTACAGTTTACATTACATGCATAGTGAGCAGCCCCCCTGAACTTGCCTGACAAGTGACAATGATCTCTCACTCTATCTTCACCCAGTGAATATCCGCAAATATGACAAATAGTAGCTTTTTCAAAAGCATTAATTTCCTCATCACTCATTTTCAATAGGGGTTTACTGTTTTTGTATACTCCTTGCACAAAAAGTGACATTTCTTTAAGCTTTTCGAGAAATACTTCAACAGCGTTTTTACCCCTATAGAGAATAGGCTCAATAAATTCACCAGTGCTGCTTGAAACCATAAGCAGACAAAAGGACATAACTTCATGTTGCTGGCGCTTTTGAGTATATGAATGATCATCCTGTGGAAAACAGCTGGAAACCTTTGGTAGAACACATTCAAAGTCCGCATATGCCACGTAAGGAAGTCTGATTTTATGTGAAAAATTTTTGAATTTTAAATAAGCATCATTTCCTTCCGGTAGAATTATTCTAGAGGGGGAATTCAGCTTGCAATCAATTTTATGTCTTTCGAAGGATTCACTCGAAGTGGAATGCTTGAAACAAGCCTTGCATATCTTTACCCCATTGTTATTTTTCGTCAATTGTGAATGTACCAATTTATCAAAATTTTTAATCCAGCAATAATGAGAATTCTCACCCTCAACGATGTATAGAAGATCAAAATGATCATTTAGTTCATCTGCAACAACTTTAATGGGATACACATTATTTTTTCATCTAATCCGAATACGTTAATGGAAATCTTATTCCTTCTTTCAAATATTGGAATTTTACGAATATCTACTGGATAATCGATACAATCCCAATCGTAGCCATTTTGAAATTCTAGCGTGTTATATTTACGAACTCGTTCTGGATGATTTTCCACATATTTTGACCAAATCGCATACTTAAAGCAAAATTTGTCACTGTTCTGAACGTTAATTACACTATGCGTGCACATTATTTTATGTGGAACCTTAATGAAAGATGACCCTCTTAGAGGTTTATATCGATTTATTCTCAATTCTAACCCTAAGATTTCAGCAAGTGACCACCCAGAACCTCTCGATGAACTTTCAGATTTCTCTTTCAAAATTTTTGCGAATAATTCTTCCGAAATTTGACCAATATCATCCGCTTCAAAAACCCTAACATTTTTTGTTTTAAAACATCGCTCCTGTCGCTCTTCATCTTTCTGGAATATAGCCTTTACCATTATGTTAATTTTTAGTGCTGTGTTTTGCAAAGAGTTCCGAATTTTATCAATCAATACATTTTTTATCCGATCCAAGAAACTAACCAAGTCTGTATACACTCCCAATCCAGGACTCACCCAAAAGGTTTTCAATCGGCCACGGACAGCGGACTCCAATTGTACTATTGCTGGTCCTCCACCTCCTCCAGATTGCTGGCCACGTAGAGCATGTCTAAGATGCACTTGGGACATCTCATGGACGGCTAGGTACCGGGGTCTATAGTAAACATAACACGTTTCACACAGAACAAAATCCTCCATGATCACTCTAATTTTACTGGTATTTTTCCACGAGAGCTTTTCACTTTATACACGTCTTACTGCTTTGGAGGCTCTTGGTGTTATCACGAGAGAGTTCTCATACTCTGAGAGGGAAGTGGCGCTTCCGCTCATCCGAGAGGGATGGGGAGGGGAGGGACTCGTGTGGAGAAAGTTTTGAGGAAGGGGCGTTTCCGTTATGGATATAAGGACGTTTATGGATTGGGATCTTTAAAATAATACGTCGAGGTAAGTTTAATATTATTTTATTTTTACTAAATTATTTTTTTTAATTACAGACATTTTTTCTCCCCAAGCATTTGCATTAAACTTGACTATATCATCAAGTGTTAATTTGAAATGCTTGGGGAGATAAATCTTCCTCTGCATCCCGCCAAACATTACAGTTGCCTGTAACGTATCCCCGTACCTAGTTGTCACGATCTCTAACTTTTCTACGGGGTATTCTGTACCCTCTGCCAGATCCTCCTTCGTTAGATACTCCGCCTCCCTCTGCATATGGAGGAGCATTTCCTTCACAGAATCCATCTAGCAAAAATAGGTGAAAACTAAATAAATATTCAAGACCCAATTTCAATTAGTTATGATAAATGCATATTTCTAATTCGAAAGTGAATATACTTACTCTCACTCAGGCAGTTGTGTTCGTTCGTTTAGTAGTCTCAAGCTGGCAGTCTCAAACACGTCTCGAGTTAGTTACTGGTGTAGTTTCAGACTCGTTCTCCGTCCCTCAAGCACGTCTCCTCGCTTTTTCAATAATGACAACTTATGCCCCCTAAACGCTCCTATTTATATCAGCAAATTCAATGGTTACACAATCGCTTCCTCACAGTTCTAAACTGAAACGCAACATCCTGGGAGATAATTAAAATTCCAATGAATAATAATCTGTTTACTAAAACACAACATCCTGAGAGACAATTAAAATTCCAACGAATAATAATATGTTTACTCCATCCTACGTTAATTTAAATGGACTAATCATTTATCTACCACACAAGTCCCCACATCCGCACCATGATTGAAATTCGCTAGGCTATCTGTGTTAATTAAAATTTTAACTATGCAGTTCCCACAGATTATCATTCCAGCGTGTGCCTGAGTTAATTAAAATTTTAATTATGTAGCTCATCCATCCTCATAGCAACGTCTGAAGCATGAGATAATTACTATTGATATCACTTGACAAGTGTGGACGAAACTTTCGACACTCAACCTCACACGAGCTCATTTTTAAGTTATCGCAGAATGGCTTCACAAGCTATACTGTATGCATGCGTGAGATATACTCTGTTCAATGTTCACGGACGATTCATACGAAAAGCATTACGAATAATTACTTCTCGACTCGTGTGCGTGTGCCGTAACTGCTTCTGTAATTTGAATGCTCCATATATATCTATGGTTCATGTACATGAATTACAACGTAATAATAGCATTCGTCCTTACATTGAGTGCAAACTCTGTAAGAAGGAACCACACTTCAATGTTCAACCTGCTATAGACTGTCAGAGGTGTGTACGATCAATCCCGAGCAGTGTTAAGTTTGCTGAGCTAACAGTACTTCCTGGCTGTGACTCGAGTGACGAGGAATTTGATAGCGACAACTTATCCATCGGTTCCGTGGATACCATTGATTGCGACTCCACCTCGTCAGAGTTCGAAGCGTTTGTGTAGGTTGACAAGTGTACATCCCGGAAGATTTGTAACACCATGAATTCATCTGAACCGTTGTATTCGTGTGTAAGATATAAGCTTTATCGTGTTCATGCCAATTTCTTACGGAGAAAATTACGGGGAGTGTATCCCGGCCTCGAGGGATTGAGATTTGGAACTGTATGTAAGACTTGCTTTTCCTTTTTGAGTGTAGCCCCTCTAGCCGTTGTTTATACTCATGAGCTTATTAATTCTAACGGTGACCTCCATCATGCGCAAGTCTGTGATATATGCGCTGATTATCCACCTTTAAAATGGAGGTCTATTAATGAGTGTCGTAGGTGTCGTCTCTCTTTACCATTGAAAGATGAGTACACTGTTACAACTGGCCCACCAGGTAATGAATATAATATTTGGGATGAGGACAAGTGACTTAATTAAGTAATTGGAAATTTAACCATTTATTTGATAATATTGTGACACATGTATTTTGACAATATTGTTGAAGATGATGAGTGACTTTCTGGGATGGAAATATAACAAGCCATTTGGCCATATGTATTTATGTATAGAAATTTAACCATGTATTTGTCAATTGGATGATTTTCAATAAATTGAATATGTCATAACGCTCAGGGTTTCATTGAGTTTCACCTGATGCCTGATGCTTTTTGTTAATAACAATTAAATAACGCTATGACAGATCGTAAATATATATTGCGGGAATCTTCTCGTACTCTTAAAGAAAAATTATTTTTTTTCCAACACGGCAACATGGATAAAAAATATTTCCTCGCTGCCGGAAACCGCAATTTTTTTTTTCCAACGTGAATAAAAAATATTTCCTCGCAAACTCGCTGCCGGAAACTGCTATCACAACTTTCAAAGTGAATAAAAAATATTTCCTCGCGTATTTTTTCGTGAATATTTCCTCACGTACAACTAAAAATCAATTTCCTCGCATTTCGTGAATATTTCCTCACGTAAAACTAAAAATCACTTAAAACGTAACAATATTTCCTCGTACAACAAACCCAGATGCCCCCAATCCCCCCCGACCCCCCCAACCGAATCACAGTTCTTCTCTTGTTTAAAAATTGAAACGCCACCTGTTGCACGTTTAAATAACATATTGACAAATGACTAACCTGACGCTTCAGACCTTCTCTTGTTTAACAATTGAATTCTCACTTCGACACCAACGCCACCTTTTTGTTGTGCTTTTGTTTAAACTATTAAATAACGTTTTTATATTGTTTAAACAATTCTGGGGCAGTACTCTTACTTTACATCTACTCAAATATATTTTACATAGGAAAGTTAAGAAAGAAAATGAAACCCCTACTTTAACTTTTCTATCAAAAAAACCATTTAAAAACATGTTTATCACTAAAAAGGGAAATTTATTGTTTGGTTTATGATCAGAAAACAAATTTTATGGTGCTTCTTTTAAACAAAAGAAAATATCAGTGTATAATATGTGACAATTATTTTGGGTTTAAGAGAAAACATGTTATTGAAACAAGTTATTATTACCAAATTTAAGTGTCACAAAAAGTTATGCTGAAAATCTATTGCTAGCCACTTGCTAGCTTTTGCCAAGATCAATTGTGAGGCACCTCTGTGTCATGGCTATTTCAAATGCTAGCATTAATTATGCTTTAATAAAAAGTAAGAATAAAAGAGTATGATCTTGCTTCAATCACGGGCAGATAATTCTGACTCAATTACATGTACTAAAACAATTCTAAAGGAAAAATTACATTTACTATAATATTCTTTTTCTTGATATTTTTAATATTGCACCACCTAGCAATAAGATAAATATAGAATCAATTCTTAAAATTACAACCTCAAACTGACCAAGCTAAGTGTATAACTGAGCTTGTTAAAGCAAATTTAAGACAATGACAAAATAAATCATTATGACCTTGGAATTAATAATATGTCAGTAGCAACTAAACCTACTTTTAGCTGCAATAATATCTATTACACATACATTATCATAGTAAGGATAATATTTTTGATTTTTTGAGACTTCATGTTACATTATTATTTGGCTTTCTGATTAAATTATGAAATTAGAAACTATGGAAAGATTTGGACTAATTCCGGGCTAAAATATCTCTTGAATTCAAGAAATGAAATAAAATATATTAAGGTGCTAACTTTTTAAAAGGTTATTCTTTCTCACAAGGACTTTGATAAGGACTAAGATATAAGGGCCATTCTGGGGTGCCAAAAATAAAACTGTTTTTCACTTTGCTATACATTTAATAACCTCCCTTATTAGTAAAGATTCCAGACATTTGGGTGGAACCAACATTAGCAAATTAATCAGGATCTTGTGTTAAGGGATATATGTCAAAAGTTTATGGCAAAAGTCTTGACTAAGAAGCAAAAATAGAAAGAAGCTTCTGACATAATTTGCCATTGCAATGCTCTTATAAGCCCTGACCTGGCTCTACTGTCCCTTTTATTTTTTTTTAAATTAAAAGGCAGATAAAAATTATTTAGGTAGCTTTGAGGATAACATCATTGGCTTTTGATTTTTAGAGCCAACGATGATACTTACTGTATGGATCCTGCTTAATTTTATACCTATTTCCTCTGTCTTCACTATGATCTCCTAAGTTAATTGAATAATGAAAAAATAGTGAAAATATGGAACTTCAGATATTGTTTTAAAATTATATGCAGTTAAACCTTTTAAATTAAGTAAAAATCAGTGACCAAAGTATTTTAAAATAAAGATGAATATGCTTTGTCTAAATTACAAAAGCTTTGGATGAGCAAGGTTTTTTGTTGATATCTTAAACTTATGGCTCAAAATATTGAAATGCCACCCTGTTCTAATTTCTTCCCTACCTGAAGAGAATCTTCTTCATGATTACCCATAATATGGTCGACTTTTTTCAACCTAGCTGTATTTTCAACAGTTTCCTGATCTTCATAATCTGAAGTTTCTCTTTTAACTTTGATCTGAACCTGATTGTTCAAAATATAAGCATTGAAAAAGATTTTAAAAAGAGGATGAACATTGAAATTGAATATTAAATTCTTGATAAACATTTTCCATTTCATTTTAATGCATATATGTTTCCTTTGCAAGAATGCAATCCAAAATTACACACGTGCTTTTTTCTTAATATCTTATGGATATGATATGAGAATATCAATGTTTACCTGTGGGGGGATAATTTATATCTGAAGCACAGATAAAAGTTTTTATCAAAATTCTTTTACTAAGAGTCCAGCGGATGAAGGTGTCAAATTTAGAATTTCAATGAGTACTTACATTGTTTACACTGGGAATGCATCTTTCTCCTAATATGCTTGATGCTCTAGTGAGCACCGACCAATTGGCAATTCCCACATCACTGTCATTGGAGGCATCATTTGACTCCTGCTCTACCTTTACATTCCTCTACAAACAATCAATGGAGACATATATTAAAATCAACAAAACATTAGTATCATTAGGAAATATATACTTTACAGTGGATATACCAGTACTAATATCCAGAATGAAGTTATAAGCAAAATGCTGTAAAATGAAACGGAGCACTATACAGCCTTAAGTAGATATAAATAACTATTTAAATAGAGTCATTGCTACTAAAGTTAATAGACGCTTTAGTTTTTGAGCTTTAAAAATATTAAAGAACTCTTCACAAAAAATGAGAGAAAAAATTTCTTAATTACATGTTTTTTATTAAAATAGAAGATATCAATTGAATAATGTTTACTTATAGGAAAAAATAAAATATATCCAAAGGACCGATCTATTTCCAACATTCCACTCAACACTAGTTTGCCAGTTGTATTATTTTTTAATCTTTTTAAAATTATGATGACAAGATGGTTAGGCTTCACAAAATAATTCCTACTAATTCTTTTAACATCACTATATAATCGGTATCAACGAGTATATTGTGCTTATTACCTCATAGTTACAAATATTAGAGGCAATTTCCTTAAAATTGAACGACTTAATAAAATTACGAAAAAAATACTATTCTAGGGATTACTATAAGATCTTCTTTTAATAGGAGATGTCATTGTTTACAGGGACATTCGTATTATCATCATTATCATCCTTTTCGGTTTACTCACAATTTATGAAAAGTGATTGCATAAATGCATTCAATATTTTCACACTTTTAGTAAAATTCACTCTTAGTACACTGTTACTTGAGATTTCGAATTAAATATAGAATTAAATTGCTTTTAGTGTTACTAGGAGCGTAGTTAATTCCAAATTTTTATATAAACGCCAGTATTAGTCATTTGCTAATAAGACCTTAAGACTTGCGTACAATAGAGAGGATACATATTAAAAATAAAAATGTTCATTATTCAATTTAAGTTACTTCCGTTTACGCATAACGTTATCCACAAACATTGCTCATAACATTACAAAATACCAACCATAATTGATTGGCCTCGACTCACCGTTGCGCGGCGGTTTTTTCTCTCCGCGTGTTTCTTTGCCCTTTGCCTGTTCAATAGATGGTGGTTTTCATGGCACTGCTGCTTAAACATGTAGAAATCCGTCAGTAATTTAAAACATTTGTAGCACAGCAACCACGGGTTGTTCCTTTCCCTGACTACCTAAAACAACAAGATTATCAAAGCAATAAATCCTAAACTTTCACTCTAAATGGGGCTCAAATCATTATCCGAATAACTTAAATGCTTTTTTAAGCTAAAATAGGGCACTATCGCACATTTCGTGGTAAATTTACTATAAAAGCATCAATATCAATAATACGTAAACATCTAACGGATAGCTTACTTTCAATTCCAATAACTCTTCTATTGCTTCCCGCACCAATTTCTCAGCATCGTTGTTTTCATAAAAAATATTTGTGTACCGTTCACCAAGGCTAAGACATAATCTACACTTTAAACTTTCGTGACGAGGCATCTTTGGAGCACTTCAATCTGTCAACATTTACTACACCAAAACAGTGACTTTCAAAATGGCCGACAACATATCGATGGGTCGTTCGTTCTGAATCGATTACTAGGTGCGAGTTCGAGAATCGATCTCCGTTTTGTTTCGGCGCTAGGTTATCACCATATTCAAATATTTCTCAATATTTTTAAATTATTTAAACTCTCACTTGATAGATTGTGGCCATTCCTGTATACTTGCAATTCTTTTGTACTACCGAAAAATTAAAAAAATACTTGTGTTTTTAAATAAGAGACATTAAATCGAACATTACCTAACCCGAGTATATTTTATTTTGTATGTATACTGACTTCTTTAATCTTGTTAAAGTGATGTTTTGTGTAGATGAATAGGTTCCCGAAATAACAATCTCTAAGAAGAATAATAGCAAATTGGAAATAATGTTCATTAATTTCTTTCGTCGGAAAACTCTGAAATAAACTTATATGAGGTAATAATCTAAATGCATTACCTTAATTTAGCAGATTTATTTAGAAAATGGTAATTATGTTGGTTATCTGATAGGAGGAGGAAAAGATACGAACGTCTCAAGCTCAATATTGTTAGCCCGGGGGCACTGACCACGCGCCCTAAAGGAATCATCATATAAATAAGTATGCATCTACAAATGAAAAAAACGGATCTAACTAAACTGTTATAACTACGTCTAAATAAAACGGCATTCTCGAAGCTCACGCAAAACACGTATACTCTGTGAAGGCTGAGAAAATAACATTTGCAATCACAGAGGATGTTTAATCATTCCTTAAGCTCCTTTATTCGTGGCAAATGTTTTATTTTCCTTTTTTTCCACTTTTTTTCTCCACACCCTCTCGACAGTCAATTTTCAAAGGGCTCAAAACGGCACCTTTAATACGTATTAACATCACAGGCGAAATTGCAACACACCCAACGACAGAGTGTTCTCTCCATGCGAACCTAAAAAAAGTCTTAGAAAAGTAATTGTTGTGCATTAGCCTCATGTTCCCCCAATTTCTTAATTTGTTCTCTATTTTAATTATTAGTTTTTCAAAATATATGCTACAAAATCCACTTTAAGACATTTAGAGAACAGGAAAATACATCCTCATTGTTTTATATTTGTTCCTGTACTTATTAGTGCCCTCATTGCTGTGTTGCCTTTCACCCTCCTGAGTTCTAACTGAACATGTGTTAGAGGTTAATTCTTTTGAATTGCCCTCCAACCTCTGGTAGATACACTTGAGTATCTTGTTATCTGCGTTTATCTTCCTATACTTCTGTATTTGTTATAAATTGTAGAATTACCATTTCTAGGAAGAGGAATGCAGAGTAATTTCAGAATACTCTCAGATGAGTTACTCCCCCATATCTATACAATGATATAATCCTTATTCACTCTTTCTCTCCCATATTCATGTACCCAAAATCACTTTATTATAATTATTATGATATGATGATTCAATATTTCAGATTCTTTTTACAATTATAACATTATAATTGCGAAGTTGGATGTATGTCTAAATTAGCATATATGTACATAGCCAAATAGTAGTTTACAAATGAGTAATAAAGTGATTAATGTTTACTTCAAACCATTCAAAGGTATATTTTATGTTACATCACAATTTTAGATTGTTTAAAATAGCAGGGCTGCGCCAACGTCAGAGGAATTTTATAAAGTGAACTAGTGACACTTCTCTGGTCCCCCTTTACTATTTAAAAGAGTTGCATGATCCTTACCAGGATACAAGATGTTTTGAGAAATTATAGTTAGGCACAGGAAGAATATCATACTCCTCATTAAAGAATATCCTGCTTCAGGTAAATATCACAAATTTCTGTGTAGGTCTAAGTTATATGGTATTGGTATGCTGGTATATTCGTGTATGGTATTGATATACTGGTATTGGTTCAGCTCTAACATTAGCTACTCAACTTATCTCTTCGTTTCTCATTGCATTTATTGTTCGTAAGGAGAAGAGTAGTTTCCTGACACAGTACAAGGTGCAGAAGGGATATGGCTTAAGGGAAGCCATGCATGGTTTAGGCATTCAGTAATTCCATGGAATCTAAAAATAATGTGGATAGATTAGCACCAGTTGAGAGGGATGCATAATTTACCACCATTTTTTGAATGATTAAGACGGTGGCTAATAATTCTAACAAGTGAAAGTATAAGGGAAAGAAGCTGAAACTTATGAAGAAAAGCCTACAAATAACTATGTGGCCCCTGATGCACATTAACTTCCTCCTGGGACAAAGAATGTCTAGATAGAATATCAATGTTGGACCCTTGAATGCTGAGAAGCTTATGAAACATTAATTCATGTATGTTTAAGGAACCATATATGTTTGCCAAATATATTGAAATCATTTTTTTTATTTTCGGTAACATGCCTGTTTGAATTAAAAAAACTTTTCATAAATCAACACACATAAGGCATCCTGAAATTTCTTTTCCCACAAATGTCTTTCTCCTTGTTTAACCCACGATGATTATTCCTTATTTATTATTTACATTTGACCTGCATAATCTTCTAGGTGATATTTAGCATAATGTTAGCAGCATGCACAATAAAACTTCCTCTAGTTCTTTTAATTCCTGACAAAGTGAATCTTTCATCTTTTTTAGAATAGGAACTAATGTTGACCTGAGAAACATTTTTAGCAAAATTACTCCTTAATGTCAATACTTTGATTTCAGTTTGGTACTTTTCTCCCTCATTTTCCCATTAGCTGTGTGCAATAACAAACTTCCTTATCCCTCGGATGGTAGAGCATTTATCTTTTCAGGTAAAGGAACTGACAATGATCTGACCAATTTTTTTGGGAAAATCCTCCCTCATCTCAAGAATAAAATAGATTCTCTGGAAACATTTCCTCCAATATTATGGCAAACTGGATTATAATCATTCTAGTAGTTCATAATATCACTCTTTTCATAATTTAATACCATGTGATAGCAATATGCCTAGGTAAATAATTGAAAATAATATGCAAGATCATGTCCAAATAAAGGTTTATATGGTTATTATAAACCATTAAATGATAAAGTTCAATGAAAACCATTCATAGGTTTCTGAATAGATTTTATCCCATATTTCCAATTTTAATTTTGCAGAAATGCATTTACAGCATCATGCTATAAGAATTATTTGCATGTGTTTTTTTATTCTTACTGAGGGGTTTCTTTCAAGGATATCATCTGAAAGGAACCAAAGAGAACACATTAAACAATCTATTATCCTTCTCCTCTATGAATGATTACCTCAAACTGTAAAACCAAAATCTGACCCAAAACCCACCCGCCCCACATCAATATGCTGTTTATATTATCATTTGAAAATGAGGAGTGTTTGGGGAAGATATCCTAGAGTTGTTGCTATGTAAAATGAGATAAAATACATTCCATTCTTACAAATTGGGGAGGCTCAAACCCAAAAGATGAAGGAGCAGTGGGTCTCCCACTTAGACAAATATTTGAGATGTTGACTACTCCTTATGCTTAAATATCTTCTTGATAATGTCGTCCATAATGCAAAAAATACTAACCTGGAATAATACACATATAAGGCCCTAGATATTCTCCCCACTCACATCTTGCAACATACGAAATGGTATAGGTCTGGAACTACACAAGTGACATAAGACACTTCCCTATTTGAATTTAATATTCTACCTTTTGCAAATATTAACTGTTCTTCATTACTCCTCATGTGATGGCTGATTTGAATATTTGAAACATTTAACGAATTTGTTTTTTCTCCTGCTACCAAGTGTTAATGCCTTTTTCACTCGTGTCATTAAGTTTGCTACACAATTTGGAATTAACCCTATTATGATAAGTTTGAATTAATTTGCAAATATAATAAGCATAGTTCCTGGTTCAATATTTTATTTAATTTTAGCATTTGAGGATACCCATTGCAATGTTGGTTTAAATACAAGTGTTGTTTTTATTCATCTATCCATAAAAAATTTCCTGAATTTGCTATTTAAAAATCCACCACCCATAACTCATTGAATTTTCAATGGTTGATGCTCACAAAAATATTTTTAAATGCTTCAGTTACCTTCTCTGGCCACTTCTGGATTGTAAAGTTCTCGCTAAAGCAAACCTCCAAAATAAATTAATAGCCATTCATATGCAAGCATTACCATGATTGAATTCTTTCAAACTGTACATATCTTTCAAGTTGCATTGCTAGCCTTCATCAATATTAGACTTTTCACAACTATTTCTCTGAAATTGTCTTCTCAAAGTTTTATGAGGTATATATGCGTCTTGACCTTCAAACTATCCCTACATAGTTGAAATTTCCATTCCTGCAGCTTCCCAAAAGTTAACGTAAGGGTTACAGAGTTTAAACGAGGCCATGGAAGCCTCATGGTTAATTCATTTTTAAGTACACCAAAAACATGAAAATTTACTTCTCAAAGACAATGATATTAAATTGAAAGAAAGCTAATTTGATGATTATGAAATTTAAATTTAAACACATGAAAGAGTTCTGTAATAAATTGATGTAATCATAAAGGAAAAGTATAAAGTGATATTTTATATCATATTTTATTGAGAAAATCACAACACAACAGGATAGTATGTACACAGTGACACTTTTATTGTGATATTAGTGTTTATAATGGCATCTAGTTAATGTGAGGGAATTGATGCAAGAACCTTTTTAAATTTCCTACAGTACTCAGTGTTCTATTGCACTTCAAATATTAGTTCTCATTTGGGTTCTCTTTAAGTGATAGATGTGAGTGTGATATTAGGGCTCTTTAGTCAGTGTTTACTTCTCCATGCAACTTCATATGCCTCCTGTGGTTACTTCTATCATTAAATGCTTTCAAACATATTGCACACTTATAAGGTTTTTCAGCAGCATGTGTCAGAAGATGATTATACAGGTAATCTTTGCGATTGAATGATTTCGGACAAAACTCACACTTTTAAGATCTCTCATCAGCATGTGACAACAAGTGCTTCTTCAGATTACTGTTTAGAGAAAATGATTTCGAACACATATTACACTTGTATTTCCTTTCGGCAGTGTGTGTCAATATGTGTCTCCTTAGATCTCTATTTTCAGGAAATGCTTTTGAGCAAGTTTTGCATCTGTCGAGCCTTTCATCAGTATGTCTCAACATGTGACTCTTTAGATTTCTAAGGTGAGTAAATTCCTTTGAGCATATATTACACTTGTATGGTCTTACACCAGAGTGCATCTTCATATGCGCCTTCAGATGACCATTGGAAGAAAATTCTTTCAAACATGTATTACATTTGTGCCTCATTTCAGCAGCATGTGTCAGGATGTGTTGTCTTAGGCTTCCTTTCATTGAGAATACTCTTGAACATATATCACACTTATGCTGCCTTTCATCTGAATGTGTCAGCACATGATTCCCAAGGAGACGTTTCTCCTTAAAAGATTTTGCACACATCTTACATTTGTGAGGACTCTCCTTAGAATGTATGAACAGGTGTCTCTTTAAGATCCACCTTCGAGAAAACGTTTTCAAACATGTTCCACATTTAAATGGCTTCTCTTCAGCATGTGTTAACATGTGGCTTTTGGGTTGACTCAATCTTTGGAAGTTTCTGGTGCACTGTTGGCATTGATGATATTTCCCCAGAGTGTGCATCACTTTGATATGTCTTGCAATTTCATTTTTACACTTAAATACTTCCAAGCAAATATCACATATGAATTTTATCCTTTTCTTTAGCTGCATGGCAAATTGACAAGAGTGCAGTAGGTTACTTTCAGCATCTTTCCCTGTACAATCCAGGTTCTGGCCATTCCCTTAATATTTTAAGAAAAATAAGATAATCAATAAATAGTTATAAACAAGTTTTTCATCTCGAGTGAGGATATTCATATTTCTGAACATAATTAATAATATTTAAAAATACTTGTGTACATTCTTATTGTATTAATGAATGTAGGTTTACAATCAAATGTTTAAAGGTCTTCCTTCATATAAATTCATTGGGCTATCTGTGTATCCTATCAACTGCGATAATGCTAAAATTTCAGGAAAAAGGCAGCTGTCATCACATAATGCACACCTTAATAGTTACTGTAATGAGTGTTTCCCATAATGTCCTCTGAAAATACTTGTACTCAAAACAAAAAGATAGGCTAAATACTTCTTAGCCTCTATATATAGATTTCTATTAAGTATATTGTCAGGAAATGGCATGACATTTGGGACAATTTAAGTGAAAAGTTACCTTTTGCTCAATTCTGTGGTTTTATGAAATCATATCAAAGAGTAATTTTTAAAAACTTTAGAAATTATTTCCTCTCGTTGATAATTTAAACTTAAACTGCCATTGAATGAAAACTATGACCCTTGTGCAAAATTTCACCCTATTGTTGACTATGTCAATAGACTTTTTAACCCTACATACACCTTTTTGTTGACTTAAAACAAGTAGGTATTAAAAGTCAAGAAGGGATAGGGTTGATTAATGTTCAGAAGGGATAATTATATTTCCTATGCTTTAAAAGAAAAGCAAGCAGGAAAAGAAAATAGCACATAGAGAAGGAAATTCTTTAACATAAAGAACTGAAAATTAAATTAAAAACATAACATTCTACTGATTTTATCAAACGGCACAAAGTAAAACAACAGTCACTGAAAAGGCTAAACTAAAAAAAGTAAAATGGGATCTATGAAAATGACAATACTTAGCGTTGAATAAAATAATGAGTTCTATCATGAGCAATTTTTTAATGACAAAAAATGGTCAATTTAGTTAGTGATGGTTTAATTCACCTAACACCAAGCCTTATATTTAATTAAAAGAACCTAATTATTGGTGCAGTATTATTTACGGGTCATATCCTTATCCTGTGTCACCTGATTTCTAAATGAAACATATTGGACACTTTTTATTTTTTGTTTAGCAAAAAAGGATGCAAAGGAATTATCTAAAAAAAAGGGGGTTCCATGTTGTCTTGCAAAACTTTTCCAAAAGTGTTAATTTAGGATATTTATTTGTCAAGAAAATATATTTTTGACAGGAACTTTGAGAAGGAAAAAAACAACCATTCCTGAACTTTAAAAAAATAAGGAGAACAATGAAAAAATAATAATTGGGGAAGGATTTCTTTAAAAGGTCAAAATACAACTTCCATGCTGCTCCTTTTACTCAAAAGCAAAAAATAAACCAATAAAAACTGATATGGTAACACATGTCAGTGAATTTAGGGTTATGTTACTCACTATTTTTGGCTATGGCATATTATATGGAGCATACAGATTGTTTTTCTATCAAATAACTGTAATTTTGTCTTTGCTTGCCAAGTCTTTTCTCTGGAAAAGGGAAAGGGACTGGCTCCCTTACCCTGAAGTGTGAATTTCAGTCAGGCTTAGTACTGGATGAAATCTAGTGTTACCTAACAAATAAACTTTCATATTGATTACAGTTTACAGATTGACCTCTTAACCACTTGGCTACATGTTTATGTATGCTATAAATATATGTATAAATACTGTATATATATGTATGTATTTACTCCTTAGCCACATACATAGGTACACATACATACATAGGTACACATACATAGGTACACATTTCATAGGTACACATATATCTGCCAGATTTTGTGTATAGGGTCAAACTTATAACCATAATACCCTCGGTCAATAAGAAGCAGAATGAGTCAGAATTCTTTAAATGCTCTCCCATATATATATATATATATACAGGGTGTATTCCAAAAGTAATGCAATAACATTTCCCATGCCATTCCTATTGAATAGAGTGGATTTAAGTCACTGTTGGTAAGTAGGAGGGACTCTAAGCTATGCTTCAAAACCAGTTACAGTGCTCTTCAAGTTGCGGAAACAGCAGGACATCAGTTATTGTGCTCCAACCAGCAATCTGGTTCTACTGTAAATTTGCTGTAAATATCATGCTATTTACTTAATGGTATTAGTGTATATAAACAAGACTACTGCTTTTTGTTGTATAAGATGATTGCAATGGTCTGCATATGCAACTCTATTCAAATGAAAATGACAAAAGCATTGATTTACTGCTCATGATAAAGGTGGTGTATTCAAATAGGTAAATGTGGTGATTTGTCAGTTTTTTAAGAAGAGATAAGATATGCCCAGGATTCTATAGCAAATTAAAGTGTTAGGATAGATAATGGCTATTATGTAGCATTATATGTATTAGGTTAGTGTGAAAGTTATGGCAGGATTTAATTAGAACAGGAAATAGGCAGCTTGTTTCAAGTAAGGACTGTTCAGGTAAGTCAGAATTGTGGTGATGCTGGGTGTTTGCTGGGATGACTTAGTTGTTCCCTTCTTTATTCTCTTTAGTAACTCTACATAAAAATCATATTATTTGTTCTTTCCCTGAAACACGAATTTATTATTTGTAGCCAGGTATTCGATGCATTGGTTAGGCTGAAAGGCCTTTAATGACAGGAGCACTCTATCTGTCTGTTGCTTGACAGTTTTTTAAGGTTTTTAATCACCTTAACAGAGAAGTGGTCTTCAAAAATTGGTAGTGGGAAGCAGGTTGATTAAGGATGGGATAGATAAGGATCATGATGGTTTTGGTAAAATTGTATTATTTATGTAGAAGAGGGAAAGGGTGATGTTTAATTGACTGACATACTGAGCAGGGTAGAAGTTACAGTAAAGGCTAAGTTCAAAGATTGTTAAATTTTATGGTATTTGGTCAAAGAAGTGATGATAAGGTAAGGGCTTTTCAGGCAGTTTGGTTCAAAGAGAGAAGTGTATTGGGTTGAAGGTTTGAGAATTTTAGTATTCATCAGTTTTTCAGGGTAATCACTTTTTCTGAGACAGTAGAGTAGCTGGTTGGTGTATTTTTAATGGAGAGGAGTGTTCTTGTTGAAACAGAAGCTACAGAACGAGTCAGAAGGAGATGAAGGACTTTGCATGTGAACAGAGGCCACAGTTGGAGATAAAGTTATTGTTGATAGTTGGTAAGTTTCATTCAGACTGAGTGAAAATTATTTTTCTAGGGGTGAATGTTGATAGCTTGGAAAGTTATATTAGAGTCAGATATAGATGAATTGAAAGATTCTGGAAAAGAAGAAGAAGAAAAAGACATGACAGTACAGTGGGGATCAAGATGGTGCGGGGGCTAATGTACTGGCTTCCCACCCTGAGGGCGCGGGTTCAAATCCTGGCAGTGTAGAATATTTTTCAGAGGTATCTCAATCCCTATTTAAGGTGCTTTGTGGAGGGAAGTTGAGTGAGTATGCATCCATTAGATGGGACGTTAAGCTGCAGACCAATTGGCACCTTTCATAATGAGTTGGCTAATGCCGATGCTGGGTTTCTCTCCACCCTTCAACCTTTCCTATCCATCCCCTATGGTGCAAATGACCTTGGCTGTTGGTTGCCTTCCCTGAATAATACTAGTTGATTTCAAAAGCTCATTTGTTAGGTTGAATTGGGATGAACTAGAGTAAAATGCAGAAAATAAGAATGGATAGGATAAACAGAAGGCTAATCATTTACCAAGTAGAGGTAGAAGTACTCAGAGATGAAGGGGGACTTAATGTAAAGTATGTCACTGGATTTTGTTTTGTTAGCAGTCCCAAAATATTTATTTGGTACTTATGTCCATCCATAATTTACCTAACTGGTAATTACCTAAACAAAATTACAATGCATTTGAAGTTATTACATGTTTGCAAACTATACAGCCTTGTTTGATGGATTCTTATAATCCGTTAGAT
The DNA here is from genome assembly GCF_022747635.1 of Hetaerina americana. Taxonomy (NCBI): domain Eukaryota; kingdom Metazoa; phylum Arthropoda; class Insecta; order Odonata; family Calopterygidae; genus Hetaerina; species Hetaerina americana. Next base: position 109,452 of record NW_027286481.1, on the reverse strand, counting down.
TGGACAGAGGCCATAGAAATCTTATGTCTCAAGGGTCATTTCTGTTCATCATTTTTTTAAACCAAGTGGTTTTAAGAGTTTTTCACCCTGTAGTCATATGTAGTTATTTCTCTTGTGTTTCTCAACAGAACAGGGTGATAACTTTACAGCAAGTCTCTGATTATCTCTGTATTCATTAATCCTATCATCCTAACCAATGCAAGTAAATTATTTGAAGAAAAAATTTTTTTCAAGAGGTATTAGCTAAAATATTATTTATTATAACAATTTAATGTATGCCAGTTAACAATTTTTTCATCTTAATTTTACAAATAACCTGTTATTCAAACATTTTTCATGGATATCCTAAAAATCTGTTATTTTTTTCTTTGATCTTGCAGGATAATTTGGAGGATGCAGAAATAAGTATGCCCTCTGAGGAGGAAGTAAACAATAAGGAAGATTTTGATACTGAAATTCCTCAGATGGAAGTAAGACTGGAATGGGAGGTGTTGCAGGAACAAGGTAATGGGAGCTGAAGACTGTGCTATCAGTTCACCTTTGCTACTTTCTAGTGTAATACAACTATTGTTGATTAACCCTTGCAGTACCATTAATGTATTTTTGAAAGACTGAGTTAACTTTATAGAATTTTATTTAAAATATCTGAAAGGCCATTTAAAAAAGTATGATAAATTGCAAAAAGGATGATAATATTTTCATCCCTCTTTTACAATTATTTATGAACATATTTAATATTATTTATGAAGCTACTCAGACTAGATCTTTTAATAATCTTGCTGTGTTTTCAAACCATTTCTTTGTTTGCTTGATTATTCTGATTTTAAATTTAATCAGTTATGAATTATAAATGAAATAACCCAAAACAACCATTTTCACTTTCAATATCTTATGTTTTTCCCTTAGTAAACATCTAAAGATCTAAACATAGTGTGAAAGGCTGAATGTTCAAACTGGTGAAAACAATTTTTTCATCAGAAGTATTTATTTTTTAATGAGTATATACTTTACCTTATCCTTCAAATCTTTCAGATAAACACCAAAAACAAGTTAATGCAGGGGATGATGCTCAGCCTCTCAAAGCTATATGTGTGAAATTTGCTACAAGGTATTTGAACAAAAGGATCTTCTCAAAGATCATGTAATGCATAAGCACCTTAAGAAAATGATGCAATTCAGATGTGATGTTTGTTTGGAGGCATTTAAGAGAAAAATTGACCTTGCAAGTCATATCAAATTGGTGCATGCTCTTAAGAAGCACCAATGTGAATTCTGCTCCAAAAACTTTCCATATTTAAGTAAACTCAAAATTCACATGTTGACACATACTCGGAAAAGACCATTTCAATGTGCATTGTGTCTAAAAGGTATCGCTGGAAAGATACATTTAAAGATGCACATGTTGACACATACTGACAGAGGGGACACACATATGTGAGATCTGTTCTAAAGTATTTACTTGTATTGGTACTTTAAAGAGGCACGTGTTGACACACACTGGTGACAGGCCTTACAAGTGCAGGATATGTCACAATACCTTTACCAGAAATTTTAACTTAAAGACTCACATGTTGACACACACTGGTGACAAGCCACACAAGTGCCAGTTGTGTCAAAAAGCATTTACTGTCAAGAGCCATCTAAAGTCACACATCTTGACACACACTGGCGAAAAGCCTTACAAGTGCAGGATATGTCAAAAAACTTTTACCCATAGTAGTAGTATAAAGACTCACATGTTAACACACACTGGCAAAAAGCCTTACAAGTGCAGGATATGTCATAAAACTTTTACCCAGAGTAGGAGTCTAAAGACTCACATGTTAATACACACTGGTGAAAGGCCATACAAGTGCAGGATATGTCACAATACCTTTACCAAGAATTGTATTCTAAAGACTCACATGTTGACTCATACTGGTGACAAGCCACACAAGTGCCAATTGTGTCTAAAAACATTAACTGTCAAGAGCAATCTAAAGTCTCATATCTTAACACACACTGGCGAAAAGCCTTACGAGTGCAGGATATGTCAAAGAACTTTTACCCAGAGTAGTGGTCTAAAGACTCACATGTTAATACACACTGGTGAAAGGCCATACAAGTGCAGGATATGTCAAAAAACTTTTACCCAGAAGTGTCATTTAAAGACTCACATGTTGACACACTAGTGAGAAGCCATTCAAGTGCATCATATGTTCCAAAAGGTTTACTAAGAGTAGTTATTTGAGGTCACACATGAAGAAACGCTTCAAAATGATAACATATAACATAACATAATAATGTGACATGTGTTCAAAATCATTCTTTTATGCATACATATATGATGACAGACAATATATATATCTGAAATATATTGTTAAGAATTATAATGTAAAAGCTTCATAATCAAAAATTGTCATTTTATATAAATTTCTTTTAAAAAAAGGGATAATTACCCAATCCCCAATTTATATATATATATATGTATATATACAGATATATATATATATATATATATATATATATATATATATATATATATATATATATATATATATATATATATATATATATATATATATATATATATATATATATATATATATATATATATATATATATATATATATATATATATATATATATATATATATATATATATATATATATATATATATATATATATATATATATATATATATATATATATATATATATATATATATATATATATATATATATATATATTTATATATATATATATATATAAATGTCGATCGAGATTCTCAAGCCGAGGAGGACGTATCTCCAGATCTCTCCTGGCTATACCGGCGCATGCCTAAGCACGGTATGTCCTCTCGATCATCTAGCCCAGTTCTGAACCAGCGTCACACACGGGCAAAGACAAAGCAGCCGCAACCCTCCTGCGCCAGGGCACCTTCGCCGCCATCATCACCGACAAGGAATCCGTCCCCGATACTGAGTATGGGCGAATCGGAACCCCCGCAATGGGCCCTAGCCATTGCCAACCGCATCAGCGAGTTATCCCAAGGCATGGACGAGACCAGGAGGCAGCTACAGCAAGCCACACAGGAATGGCGAATACCTCCCGGGCAGAATCCGAGACCACCAACACCTGCCCCGGAAGAACCAACGTTTGCGTCTTTGCGGCAGCCCGGGCCACCCACGTGGATCCCACCGCCGCAGGATGACCAGGAAGTCATGCAGTTATGCCACCAGGTAAAAGCAGCGCGCGGATCCACGCGCTTAACGAAGCGGGATTTACACGAACTTGATGCCATGATCAGTTTAGCTGCAGATTGGCCTACCCTGCCGGAGACTAGCCGGCACATAGTATACAACCGCATACGCGTCCTAGCCATCGTGCAAACGCACGGTTGGGAGGCGGCAATGCGGCTCACCGACACAACGGGAAACGCCCTGCTCCGGCTCCCAGCGAACGCGATACCACCTCCGCCTCCGACCATCATAGTCCAAGCACCACCTCAGCGCTACGCAGGGGGTCCGGCGCAGCAGCAGCAAACAAGAAACCGGAATGCAGGAGGCCAACCGCCGCAGCCCTTTCGCGGCCGTGGTCGCCGAGGCGGCGGCCGTGGATCCTCCACCAGATATACCAACTAGAACATTGCCCGTGTCCCAGCCGCCACCACCTGCGGCTGAGAGCAGCCCTAGCAGCCATCCACCATCGCTGCAACAACTAGGGGAATTCCTGCTCTTCCGAGATAGCGCGGAACCGGTCGACCCAGAGGAATGGGTCACAGATTCGGACACGGTAAGTGACACCACGTGTTCGGTGAGTGTACAAGATTCCGAACCAGAAAATCTACAAGACAGTGATTACGATAGTGACAGTGACCATGAGTTAGAACCTAGTGCATGGCGAATCCCGGGTCCCTTAGGAGATATAAATAGACCAGAACCACGAGACCCGATAGCCTACGAACCGGAAGAGGCGGGGCTGCCCGACGACGACACGGAAGCCCCAGCGGCCGCAGAACCAGGACCGGGAGAAGAAAGTGAAGACGAATACTTCCCCACGGCGGGGAAATTCGACTACCAGTGCTTATCAACGCGAGACACCCTTCGGTTCGGAGCAAACCTACCGATGCCGCAGGGGGCACCGCACGTGTTCATCCCCACGAGACCAACGGCACTGATCGACCAATACATCAAGAAATTAGTTAACCGAGGTATCTTGACCATAGGGCGGGCAACCAATGCGTTCCCCCTTATCGCCATCCCCAAGGCGGGAGGCGGCGTCAAGGTGATCCAGGACCTATCGGCATGGACGGGGTGCATACGCACACCACGATTCACGTTAAAATCCGCGGCCCAAGCCCTAGAGTCAATTCCCCCAGGATCCCTATTAATAAAAATTGACCTCAAAGATGCCTTTTGGCAAGTGCCGATCGAGCCGTCGCATCGACACAATTACGGCGTGTATCACCGAGGCGCAACGTACACGTGGACACGTTTGCCAATGGGCCACGCGCTAGCGCCTGCAATCATGCAGAGGTGGGCGCGTGCGGTCATACACGAAGTCTATCGGAAATTTGAAATAGTAATGATAGCATATTTGGACGACTGGTTACTGTTATTTGACAACTCTACGGAACATTTGATCCTAGAAGTAGTAGACTTCCTCCGCCGGGAACTACAGATCCATATTAATGATAAGAAAAGTCGCTTGACCCCAGTAACCAGGATTAAATACCTAGGAGTTAAAATTGATACAATTGCAATGACCCTCAGTCTTACCAAGCACTCCTTGCGAAGAATCGAGTATATCACCCAAGTGATCAAGCGCATTAGAAATCGCGATGTCCCGAAAGCAACGGGATTTATCTCATGGTGTGTCTATGTCCTCCGCCTACCGCTATTCCTGATCACCCAGACGGCGCAACGCGACACCACCTGGCTCGCCCGCCTATGGGAGGATGGAACCTGGCATGCCCCGAGAGAATTCACGAACTACCATTACATCCTGGATGTGTATGCAGACGCCACACCGTGGCAGGTAGCATGGACCATCCCCATGCTCCGGACTACAGAGATATGGGCACTGGAAGAGGAACGGCAGATTTTGGAAGCAGAGGGCCTGGCGGCCCTAATGGCGGCACACCACGCCATTAGTATCACGGAGCCGGATACAATGATAAATGTTTATACGGATAATATGTCTGTTATGTACTCCTTGATAAAAGGAAGGGGGATATTGTTTACTCGCCCCGATGTTGTACAGTTATTTATGTCGCTAATAAAGGAATTGTCACGCAATGTGACCTGGAGGTACATCCCTTCGGACCAGAATCCGGCCGACCGTCCGTCCCGGACCGTCCTACCTCCCTATGCCCGCTCGGCCTCGGATTCGGGGTCCGGGCTGGTATATAGGTGGGATGAAGCCTGAGACGGACAGTCGATCGAGATTCTCAAGCCGAGGAGGACGTATCTCCAGATCTCTCCCGATCTGATCTCTCCAGATCTCCGACAAGGAATCCGTCCCCGATACTGAGTATGGGCGAATCGGAACCCCCGCAATGGGCCCTAGCCATTGCCAACCGCATCAGCGAGTTATCCCAAGGCATGGACGAGACCAGGAGGCAGCTACAGCAAGCCACACAGGAATGGCGAATACCTCCCGGGCAGAATCCGAGACCACCAACACCTGCCCCGGAAGAACCAACGTTTGCGTCTTTGCGGCAGCCCGGGCCACCCACGTGGATCCCACCGCCGCAGGATGACCAGGAAGTCATGCAGTTATGCCACCAGGTAAAAGCAGCGCGCGGATCCACGCGCTTAACGAAGCGGGATTTACACGAACTTGATGCCATGATCAGTTTAGCTGCAGATTGGCCTACCCTGCCGGAGACTAGCCGGCACATAGTATACAACCGCATACGCGTCCTAGCCATCGTGCAAACGCACGGTTGGGAGGCGGCAATGCGGCTCACCGACACAACGGGAAACGCCCTGCTCCGGCTCCCAGCGAACGCGATACCACCTCCGCCTCCGACCATCATAGTCCAAGCACCACCTCAGCGCTACGCAGGGGGTCCGGCGCAGCAGCAGCAAACAAGAAACCGGAATGCAGGAGGCCAACCGCCGCAGCCCTTTCGCGGCCGTGGTCGCCGAGGCGGCGGCCGTGGATCCTCCACCAGATATACCAACTAGAACATTGCCCGTGTCCCAGCCGCCACCACCTGCGGCTGAGAGCAGCCCTAGCAGCCATCCACCATCGCTGCAACAACTAGGGGAATTCCTGCTCTTCCGAGATAGCGCGGAACCGGTCGACCCAGAGGAATGGGTCACAGATTCGGACACGGTAAGTGACACCACGTGTTCGGTGAGTGTACAAGATTCCGAACCAGAAAATCTACAAGACAGTGATTACGATAGTGACAGTGACCATGAGTTAGAACCTAGTGCATGGCGAATCCCGGGTCCCTTAGGAGATATAAATAGACCAGAACCACGAGACCCGATAGCCTACGAACCGGAAGAGGCGGGGCTGCCCGACGACGACACGGAAGCCCCAGCGGCCGCAGAACCAGGACCGGGAGAAGAAAGTGAAGACGAATACTTCCCCACGGCGGGGAAATTCGACTACCAGTGCTTATCAACGCGAGACACCCTTCGGTTCGGAGCAAACCTACCGATGCCGCAGGGGGCACCGCACGTGTTCATCCCCACGAGACCAACGGCACTGATCGACCAATACATCAAGAAATTAGTTAACCGAGGTATCTTGACCATAGGGCGGGCAACCAATGCGTTCCCCCTTATCGCCATCCCCAAGGCGGGAGGCGGCGTCAAGGTGATCCAGGACCTATCGGCATGGACGGGGTGCATACGCACACCACGATTCACGTTAAAATCCGCGGCCCAAGCCCTAGAGTCAATTCCCCCAGGATCCCTATTAATAAAAATTGACCTCAAAGATGCCTTTTGGCAAGTGCCGATCGAGCCGTCGCATCGACACAATTACGGCGTGTATCACCGAGGCGCAACGTACACGTGGACACGTTTGCCAATGGGCCACGCGCTAGCGCCTGCAATCATGCAGAGGTGGGCGCGTGCGGTCATACACGAAGTCTATCGGAAATTTGAAATAGTAATGATAGCATATTTGGACGACTGGTTACTGTTATTTGACAACTCTACGGAACATTTGATCCTAGAAGTAGTAGACTTCCTCCGCCGGGAACTACAGATCCATATTAATGATAAGAAAAGTCGCTTGACCCCAGTAACCAGGATTAAATACCTAGGAGTTAAAATTGATACAATTGCAATGACCCTCAGTCTTACCAAGCACTCCTTGCGAAGAATCGAGTATATCACCCAAGTGATCAAGCGCATTAGAAATCGCGATGTCCCGAAAGCAACGGGATTTATCTCATGGTGTGTCTATGTCCTCCGCCTACCGCTATTCCTGATCACCCAGACGGCGCAACGCGACACCACCTGGCTCGCCCGCCTATGGGAGGATGGAACCTGGCATGCCCCGAGAGAATTCACGAACTACCATTACATCCTGGATGTGTATGCAGACGCCACACCGTGGCAGGTAGCATGGACCATCCCCATGCTCCGGACTACAGAGATATGGGCACTGGAAGAGGAACGGCAGATTTTGGAAGCAGAGGGCCTGGCGGCCCTAATGGCGGCACACCACGCCATTAGTATCACGGAGCCGGATACAATGATAAATGTTTATACGGATAATATGTCTGTTATGTACTCCTTGATAAAAGGAAGGGGGATATTGTTTACTCGCCCCGATGTTGTACAGTTATTTATGTCGCTAATAAAGGAATTGTCACGCAATGTGACCTGGAGGTACATCCCTTCGGACCAGAATCCGGCCGACCGTCCGTCCCGGACCGTCCTACCTCCCTATGCCCTCTATATAATATATATATATATATATATATATATATATATATATATATATATATATATATATATATATATATATATATATATATATATATATATATATATATATATATATATATATATATTTATATATATATTTATATATATATATATATATATATATATATATATATATATATATATATATATTTATATATATATTTATATATTTATATATATATATATATATATATATATATATATATATATATATGCATACACACATATATGTAGAAGAAGGCAGGTTACAAAGATGGTGCATGGAATTCAGGTGGCCTAGATGTAGGGAAGGCAAGTGGGCTAGATGGTGCAGGGAAACTCTGGTACATGTGGTTGATTTGCAACAAGATATTCACAGTGTATGATCTTGTCAGATCTCACGTCATGCGTGTGCACTTTGGGAAGGAGAGGCAACTCAGATGTGACGCTTCCTCTAACTAATTTGACTGCAAAAGTGATCTCCATGAACATGTGAAATCAGAGTACGCTGTGAGAAGGGAGTGTTGATGCAGAAACTGCTCATGACAACTTCAAAATCCAAGTTAACTCAGAATCAACATGTTGGCACATAACGGGCCCATCTATTGCTGGGCCAGGAGATAGAACAGCTAGAACCACTACCAGCCGAGGCATGTGCTGTCCTCCCTGTGCACCCACCCAAACCAGACGACATTCAGGGTGAGTTGAAGAAAGAGGAGGAGAAGAATGGTCTCATTAACTCCACACAGGATCGATGCCGGCAGGATCTCTAGCAGTGCCATGGCACCATCTGCTAATGTGGCAGTTGGGTCAGAGGTCATTCGTGTAGAGGAGCCAAGGTGCAATGGGAATAATGAGATGGCACCCTGGCACGAACCGACCCCCGGCACAAACTCACTCAAGTTGGATCAGCAGCAGATCCTGTCTTTGTCAACACCAGACTCCTCTGTGATGGAACTCAGTTGGTCTGAGGAGCTTGAACTCATGCCTTGTGAGTCAGAGGTGTGACAGAGACAGGCAGAAGTGTGCCCTGGCATTTGCAGGTGAAGTGGATTCTTAAAACAATAGGGCTGAAATCAAAGAGAAGAAGAAATGAAAAATGGTCCATTCAAAGTTTTTCAAAAGTGTGTGTGGGAGAGAAGGGGGAGGGAGAGATGGAGGGGGTGATTTTCCTCCCCAAACTATATAGTAGCATCTTCCCACACCCCTGCCTCTACCTTCCTCAAACCCAGGCTTTCCAGTAAGAAATCCTATTTTCTAGGTCAATTTTTGCTACTTTTTCTTCCTTTGAATCACATGCATAAGGTGAATAAATATTCCATCTAAATAACATGTCATTAAACTTGGACCCTGGCATTACAAAGAAATGAGCCCTGAAACCTTGATATTCATGATATTATTTTCATGATATTATATTAAGGATGGACACAATAGTTGAATGAAATGTTCATTAAAGCATATTTATCATAGACCTAAACACTAATAAATTATTATTGGTAGAAGTGCACATGGACTCTACACCCTTGATCATCATTCTGGTCTACATACCAAGGAATCATAAGCAGAAAGAAATTGATAGGATTTACCACCTTTACAGGATCTAATAAATAATGAGTTCATGCAGGAAAATAGGAGAGTAACATTTGTAACAAATGATAGTGATTTAAGATTGTAATAAGATAAATTGCAAAGAAGAGATGGTGATTAGTTCGGAGACTACAGTTTATGCACATGAATTCACTGTATGGAGAAAGGAATTGAATTCTGCAGTTTGAAGATGGAGATTATCCATTACCTACTCCTTGTTTTGACACTAAGAGACATAGGTATGCATGAAAATTGACAGGTGACTCATATAGGTATTAGTTAGATAATTAATACTGAGATTTAAGTAGAATTAAGCATTAAATTATAAGTTTACACAAATGAAACTAGTGTAAAAAGAATTGTAAAAATGCTGTCTGAGGCTATGGAAAGTCTAAAAAGTAAGGGAAGAATTGGTGCACTATACAGTAATGCAGACTGATTGTCATTTGTCCAATGTCATTGGCTTGCTTCTCTTATCAACTTTCAGGGGAAGAGAACTAGGAAGGGAGTGGAGGCGAAGAATTGAATGAATTATAATTTTTAATTTTATTTCATTATGTATGATTAGTGAGCTCCTGGCACGGAGGGAAATCTCTCGTAAGCCCTGATAGCAATTGACTGCATGCAAGAAGCAAGGATCAATTCTGCATGGTATATCCAAGTTAATGAGTGAGTGAACAATTTTCAGTTATTATTATACTAAATTTAGTTGTATTACTTATGTTTGAGTGCCTGAGACTAGCAAAGGTCAATGCTATATTGTCGAAGCTAGTTAGAAAATGATTTATTTGCAGTCTTCCATTTCATTGTTCTAACCATTTATGGTATTTAATTATTTCAATTATTTTTAGTTTTTTATTATCTTTATTAATTGTTTTATTTTCAGGTATTTATTTTTTTTATAATTTTTATTGATATATTTGCTTATATCTTCCCCAATTTCCCTCACCCATCCTTTGCCCATTAATAAGAGTACGGCTGGGATTGACTCTTTCCATTATATTTGGATGTTATTGGTTCTCTAAATTTTTGTTAGCATATAAAATGAGGGTTCTCAGGATTAAGGATATGGTAAGTCTGTAGAAGAAGGGCAAAATTAGAGTATGATTTAGCAAGGTTAAATCATTGTCAGAAAGTAAGTAGAAAAGATCTATTATAACAATTATAGATATGTTGAGTAAGTTTATAGCTGACATAGGACAGATCCAAGAGAATTGAAAGAAATAATGTGAAAAACTGTCTGTTAAAGCACTTAGGCCAACATGGTAACACAGTGTTAGAACTTGACTCAGATAAAGAAAGCTAGGACAAAGAAAATATCCAAGAAACATGGATAGAATATCAAAAAACTGAACAGTTAAGAATTTAGGTAAACAAGTTTATATATAAAAAAGTAAGCTTACAGTGAGGAATATATGTTAGGTCCAGGTATATCCGATGATGACATAGAAAGGGCTTTAAAGCAGATTAAGTTAAATAAGGCAGTAGGGGTAAAGAATATGTTTGCAGAATTACCAAAAGGTTTGGAAAATATGGGAGGAAAAGTATATGGACTAATTCATAGAAGCTTTGTGGAAGGAATGTGTCAGGAAAACGTTATGTGATAAGTTTTATTTCCTTTCCAAATAAGGTAAAGGTCACATCATGTGAAAACTACAGAACAATAAGTTTGAAATACTGCACATCTGAAGTGGTTCTTTGTATTGTCGATAAAAAGATAGTGTCGAGCAAATAATTACTTAGGGTATTTTTAGTCTGGGGAGAGGCATGCATAAAGCTTCTGAAGTAATCAGAACATTAATCGAGAGGAATTTAGATTACAATCACTATGTACCTATCAGTTTTGATGGTTTCAAAAGCTCATTTGATATAGTGAATTGGGTTGAACTAGTGAGTTAAATGTGAAATATAAGAATAGATAGGATGGACAGGAGGCTAATCATTAACCTGTACATATCTCAGACTGAGAAGGTGTAAGTTAAGGACAGATGGTCTGGTGGGTGGTGCTCAGAAGAGATGTAAGGCTGGGTTGTCCATTATGTGATAGATATGGAATAAGAATCAATAATAATGAAATATATTGTGCAATTTTCAAGAAAGGTAAATGCAAGGCATTGGAAAAGGAGGGCAAAAACTATAGCGTTTACATATCTAGGTGTTCAGTAACAATTCTGTCAATGCAGCAGTGAGGTAAGAAGAAAACCTGCACTAAGAAATGAGGCATTAAAAAGGTAGGATTTGATGACAGGGATATGGAGTAAAGATATAAACTTGTTAGACTTGTTCAAATTTGATATGGGACATTAACAGAAAAGTATTGGTGGCTTTTGAAATGAGGGTATGTAGAAGAATAGAGAAAAGGCAGTTGACCAGAAAGAAAACAAATCAGGAAGTGCTAGGCATTTTGGGCAATGGTATGGGTTTGTGCGAGAAATCCTATGAAGGCAGGAAAAATTGGAGGAAAGCCATATTGTCTGGCAGTGGGAGGCTAAAAACGAATAGAGGTGAGAATGTTAGTTAAATTAGGATAGGGCATAAACAAGAAAAGAATTTTGGATTGGGTGAAGGGAAGAAGTACTCAGAGATGAACGGGGACTTAATGTGAAGTGTGCCAGTGGACTTTTTTTTCTTAGCAGTCACAAAAGATTTATTTGGTAGTTATGTCCATCCATAACCTACCTTAACTGGTAATTACCTAAACATAATTATAATGCATATGAAGTTAGCACTAGTTCGCAAAGTGTACAGCCTTAGTTGATGGGTTCTTAATATCTCTTCAATATGGCTGAGGCCAAGTCTCAAGAGGCATTTCTGTGTAGTCATTTGCAGTGTGTTTCTCAACTGAACAGGCTGACAACTTCAGAACAAGTATTTCATACTCTCTGCATACATCAATCCTTTTATCCTAACCAATGCAAGTAAATTGTTTGAAGAAAAAAAATTATTTTTTTCAAGAGCTATCAGCTAAAATATTATTTAATATATTAATATAATGCGTACACGTTAACAATTTTTTTATCTTAATTTAAAAATAACATGCTTTTAAAACATTTTTCATGGATATCCCAAAAATCTGTTGTTTTTTCTTTGATCTTGCAGGATAATTTGGAAGATGCAGAAATAAATTTGCCATCTGAGGAGGAAGTAAACATCAAGGAAGATTGTGATGCTGATATTCCTCAGATGGAAGCAAGACTGGAAGGGGAGATGTTGCAGGAACAAGGTAAGGAGAGCTTAGACTGTGATGTCACTTCTTTTTAGCCTCTTTTTGGTGTAATACAACAGTTGGTGATTTACCCTTGCAGTATTTCTAATGTATTGTGGAAAAACTGGGTTAACTTTTTAAAATTGTTTTAAAAATAGCTGAATGGCCATTTAAAATAGTATGATTCATTGCCAAAAAATGATAATATTATCATTCTTTTTTGCAATTATTTATTATTACATTTAATGATATTTATTTAGCCTCGCATACTAGATCTTATATTAATCTTGCTGCGTTTTCAAGTGTCTTCTTTTGTTTTACTCAATTATGCTGATTTTGGACTATATCAGTGAAGAACTATAAACAAAATAACTTAAAAAAACATGTTCCCTTTCAATAACTTGTTTTACCCTAAGTAAGATCTAAACATCATGTGAAAGGTGTCAATGCCATTCATTTTTTTTTACATGTCCATTATTTACAGTTAGACTATTTTCTTTCATTTTCCATGTCTATAATTTTTATTTATGTATATACTGCTTTTGTTTGAAGCAACAGGATAGGATTTATTTGTTTTTTTCCTAATTGCCCCATACTTTTGTTCCTTATTTTAGTTTCCTGCTGTACTAATTCATTCAGTTTCCGTGGGAATAAACCTCGAATTGCTTATCAAAGCACTTGTTAGATGTATGTACTTTTTGAAAAATTAACATGCCAAATATTATGTTCTAATTTTGATATCTACACAATGGATTTAATGAAAGATTAAGATGAGAGTTACACTCTTCATTCTGGGGATGGCACATGAAGGTGGTTTTTCTGAGAACTAAAACAGTTGAAGGCAGGTTGAAGTATCCTGACCTGGTTCACTTCAACCTGAAGACCCTTGTTGACACAGATTAAACTGTTGTCTGAAAAATAACATACATGATGACATCCTGAGAATGAAAGTCTTCCATCTGAATGCCACAAAAACCTAGTCCCAAGATGAGAGTTAGTTCAGTGCCTTCTAATTTTACATTTATCCCTAAGGTCCTCCTGGGATATGTTGGTATGGCAAAATACCTAATTGGCTTGGTCAACTTGATAAAATTTTGCCGAAATTTGATATTTTTTATTTTCAGTCGTTAAAAGTATAAAAAAGTCATTTAATGTATCCAAATCAAAAGTAAGAAAAATGGATTTTTTGGAATAATTGAATTTAAGTAGGTAATTACATAGCACTGCCTCACAATTGATCTTGTCAATAAGTTATCAAGATAAGCTAAGTCATATTCAGCACATATATTTTATGCTGCAAAAATTTGGTGTTAAAATTTGATTGATTACTTTTTTCAGTGAAACTAAAAAGAATTTTCATTAAATATCTTCTGCAAAATGCATAAAGAGTAAATTATAATACATTAAAATAAGCTGCAAAAATAATTTGCTACAAAATAATTCAGTTATTCATATAAAATAGCCAGGAAAAATGTTCAATTTATGTTACCAACACAATTATTGAATTAATAAAATCATATGGAAATTTAAAAAAATGTCTAAAAATCATAACAAATAAATTGCACAACTTAATGTTACTGCTGTATACTCTCACTTTCCTAGTCCCAATCCTAGGTTTTCCTAGCTATGTCATATCCATTGCTATTGATTTATTTTCTGCATTATGTTAAAAGCAGCAGTATAAAATTTCCCTAATGATTAACAATCTTTTTGTGGAAAAAATATATCATTCTTTAAATGATATATTTCTTTCCCTGTATGCTAATTTTATTTTAAATGCTTAGGAAATGTTCTTGTTCCTTCTTGAAGTCATTGTTTAAAAAATACTTATTTTGCTAAGGTAACACTATATAAACCCATGTGGAACAGTTATGTAAGATCATGATTCCGGATCTCCGGGAAACCGGGAGAACAGTGGAAAAGCAACTCATTGAACACAAGATATGTATCCAACTGTGCTATCCCAAGAAATTGGCGGTGGCAGAACATTGCATCGAAAAAGAACATAGAATAGAATTCTCAAAGACAAAGGTCCTTTGTCCAGCCAATGGATACTGGGACCGGATTGTCAATGAAGGAGTCCACATAAGATTGAACAAGAACCAGGTAAATTGAGACAATGGATTCCAGATTAGTAATGCATGGAAACCTGTACTCAAAAAGATCACGGATTTGAGAGAACAAGCATCTTAACCAATCACGAGACAGCAGACTCAACAGCAAACATAAATACTGGGCACATTCCCGGCAATGTCAATTCACCCTGAAGACGATGGCAGAATTAGCTGTCAAAACATTGGTGCTACCAAAACATGACCTGGTGCGAAACCAGAGAAGCCCTTATCCCCAGGCATAATTCAGGTCAGCTTTAGTTAATGACAGATGCTTTGTTCCTGGGATTTCAGCACCGCTGAACTTGCTAACATACATACATACATAGACAAATGACTTTTTACAGGAAAAGATGTGTACATGCATACCTATAATAATTTATTTAAAATAATATGTTTATCAAAACTGGTTTAAACAATTTTTTTCATTGCAGGAATATATTATTAAATGAATATCAACCTTACCTTATCCTTCAAATGTTTCAGATGATTACCAAAAACAAGATAATGCAGGAGAAAATGCTTCAGCCACTGAACTGAATGTGTATAAAATTTGCAACAATGTATTTGAACAAAGGGACCTTCTAAAAAATCATATAATGCATGTGCACCTTAACAAGGTGATGCAATTCAAATGTGATGTTTGTTTGGAGGTATTTAAGAGAAAAGAACACCTTGCAAGTCATATAAAATGGGTGCATGCTCTTAAGAAGAAGCACCAATGTGAATTCTGCTCCAAAAACTTTCTAAATTTAAGTAAACTCAAAAGGCACATGTCAACACATACTTGGGAAAGGCCATTTCAATGTGCATTATGTTTAAAAGGTTTTGCTAAAAATATAAATTTACAGACGCACATGTTAACACACACTGGAGAAAGGCCACACAGGTGTGAAATGTGTAGCAAAGGATTTGCTCTTAATAATAGCTTAAAGAGGCACATGTTGACACATACTGATGGAAAGAGGTACAAATGCGATGTGTGTTTAAAAGCATTTGCTTATAAATGTTTTCTAAAGGATCACATATTGAAACATACTGATCAAAGGCCACACAAGTGCAACATCTGTTCAAAAGCATTCACTCAGAGAAGTCATCTGAAGGCACACATGATTACACACTCTGGTGAAACACCTCACAAGTGTCATATTTGTTCTAAACCATTTGCAGCAAAAGGTTCTCTAAGGGGCCACATGCTGACACACACTGGTGAAAAGTCACATAAGTGTAACATCTGTTCAAAAGCTTTTACCAGGAGCCGTGAACTAAATTCACACATGCTGACACACTCTGGTGAAAAGCCACACAAGTGTGTCATTTGTTTGAAAGCTTTTGCTTTGAGTAACCAACTAAAAAGACACTTAAAGACACACACTGGTGAAAGGCCTCACAAGTGTGACATTTGTTCAAAAGCGTTTCCTATGAAAAGTCATCTAAAGATACACATAATGACACACACTGGTGAAAGGCCACACAAGTGCATCATCTGTTCAAAAGCTTTTATCCAGAGAAGTGAACTAAAGTCACACATGCTGACACACACTGGTGAAAAGCCACACAAGTGTGTCATTTGTTTGAGAGCTTTTGCTATGACTCATCATCTAAAGAGTCACATAATGACACACACCGGTGAAAGGCCTCACAAGTGCAATGTCTGTTCAAAAGCATTCATTCAGCATACTCACCTTATCACACACATGAAGACACACTCTGCAAAATGATCATAAAAATGTAAGATCCTGGAGTTTATTTCACTCTAAAGAAACGATTGTAAAACTAAAAATTACAACATTGTAACGAAGTGACATTATTATCATGTTTTATGTAATTTCTTGAAATAAAAAAAAATTGATAAAGTGAAAAATCTCAGCATTATTATGTATATCATGATAACAATATTTAACCCTCAGTGCGGCGGGGATCTCAGGGGTACTAGTGAGAAGTGCAAAGGGTAATTTAAGAAAATGTTTCACCTTAGAAAAAAAACATGAAGTTTTTTGTTTGGATATCCATATGCAGTTTTTTTATTTTAAAATATAATATTGTAGTAAATAATGATGTAATATATTTACATCATCTGAAAAATTAATGTAATTACTACAGTATCATAAATTTGAAGAATATTTTTTTAGCAATTATATTTCGATTTTAAGACACAAAACTAATATTTTTTTAAAAACATTTTTCAATTAAACTACAATATTTTAACATTATAAAAAATGAAAAAGACATGTAGAAAATATTATAGGACAGACTCCAAGAGAATCAATGGTAAATGAAATTGATAAACAGGAAATGGTGACAAGAACATCAAACAGTGAGAGATAGTGGACTTGATATGGACCCATACCAAGAGATGAATGTGTAGCCATTGCCACTGCAACTATCTATGCATGAAATGCATGACAATGACGAAGGCCAGATTTGAAACTCGGAGCCAGATGCGGAACAGGAGCCAACGGAGAAGCCACTGTCACCAGGACCAAAAGAAGAGGGAGGCTCTTCTTCCTTACCACAGGCATATACCCATATAGATTTGCATCCCCCAGTTGAACCATTGGTTGGGGTGCCAACAAACTAAGACCAGAAAGGAGATACCTATATCTTCCTGCCCACGTGGTTGACACTGGTGATCAATGCATATGTGACGATGCTGGTAAACAGTGGGATCCAGACAATGGAAAAGACGACGTGCACCTTTCCCTTTGTAGCAATCTTGAAAGCGGGAGGTGGCAAGAGGATCATTCAAGACATGTGACCATCTATCTGAAGTATATCTGAACTCCAAAGTTCACCCTCCACTCAGCCACACATGTGCTGGAGGTAATTCCCATCAATACCCAATTGATTAAATGGGATATAAAATATGCCTTTTAACTTAGGAAAAGTACTTGCTTGAAAAATCTTTGCTTTCTACAAAATAAACTATTGGTCGACTAGTTTCGTTTCACTGTAACATCCTCAGGACTAGTGGTACAATATAGATTTATCTGAGTTACATACTCGGTTAGGTAGAGGTAACAGATGGGAGATGGGGGAGTGTAATTAAGGAAAGGAGAGGTGTAAGAGGGAGGGGGGGGAAGGGTTGAGAAGGGAGCATGGGTTTGCATCATGGGGATTTTTTGGTGTGTAGAATATGAATGTCCAGGAGGGGTGAGTGGAAAGAGAAGAGGTGGTCATTAGTTATCTTTTCCTTCTTAACCATTTTTTAGAATTTCTAACTGCTCTTGGATATCCAGCTGCATCCCTTTCTTCACTCCATGCAGTAATTCAGGGGTGAAATCTGCTTGTTGGCCTTCCTTCGAGAGATGAGTTGCGAATTGGGACATCCAAGTGTTCTTTATACAAACCCTCCGGTGTTCTTCCGCTCAAACCATTATGCTCCTCCCTGTCTGACCAATGTATTTAGCATCACAGTCGCCACATTGCAATTGGTAAACCCTGCTCTGGAGAGTTGGTTTCATGGGGTCTTTGACTGCCAGTAGCAAACTCCTTAGGTTTTTATTATTTTAGAAGGTAGTTTTTATGTTCATCATCACTGAGTACACGGTTTTTTTTAAAGGAGGGTTTTCCTACATATTTAATGTGTCGCCACAAAGCTAGATCTCTGGGTGGGGGTCAGTAAATTTCTCTGAATAAAAGTTTTTTCCTTTTGTTATCTAACAAGTCATCAATCAATTTTTCTGTGTGCCCATTGGCCAAAGCCATTTTTTTAAAAATTGTTATTTCCTATGTGAAGGCTGAGGGATCTAAAGGGATACCTAATGCCCTGTGTATCATGCTTTGAAAGGCTGCAAGTTTTTGGTGAAATGCATGTTTTGATGATGCATGGATGACCTGGTCTGTACAAGTGAGCTTGTGGAAAATAGAAAATTTGTGTTTTTCCTCTTTAATGGAAATAGCTAGATCCAGGAAATTCAAATTAAAACCCTCTTGGACCTCCTTGGTGAATTAAATCCTTGAGGTTAAAGAATTGATGAGCTTTAAAAAATTTACCAATTGTCTCTGTGTATCTGTCCACAAACATAATACATCATCTACGTAACGGAACCAGTAGTACACATTTTTGAGAAGAGGATTTTCACTTTTGAAAAATTCCATTTCTAGGTTATTCAGAAATATTTCAGCCAGTAGAGGCGATAGGGGGGAGCCCATAGCTAGACCTTCCAATGGTTGATAAAGGTTTCCATTAAACAAGAAATAATTCTAGGGTTGTGAAGTGCAAATTTGTAGAACATTCCCAGTTTCATGGAAAATATAGCATAAAGAGCTCCATAGAACTGGCAAACTCCTTAACACATATAACTCCACCAACGAATTCCATATTAGTGTCATTTGATGTTGTAAACTTATTCACAAGTATCCCAAGAGAAGAAGCAGTGCTCCTAGCAAAGGAAGTGCTACTCAATGCTAAAATACCAGAAATTATTTGCAATGAAGTCATATCTTTATTGACATTTTGCATAAATTGCATGTTTTCTGCAAATTTTATGCTGAAGAGAGTAAGGCTGTGAATGTCCGGAATGATGTGATCCCTGTCAAAGAGGAGGTTGACACTTCTAGTGGTTGCTCTGTTGCTCCTGTAAAGGATGTAGAATTGCCAATGCTCAAATCAATGCAAGGTGACTGGTCCAGCAATGATGAAGCAGAAAATTTGGTGAGTGTTCATATTCATGTTGCTTGCATAGTTAGCAATCTTTGCTTTGAAATCAGTTTTGTTCTTTGCTATGTGAATTTTAATTATCTTCCCTCTTTACATGAATTTGCACTTTCCATTTTGTTATCATATCACCTCACTTAAGTTATTGTGACCATCAATGACTGCAGTTTATGTACCTCTGTTTGCAGTAGTGGTTAGGAGTATGAAAACAATTCTATGAGTCATGAAAACTATGGAAGTATGAAAACATCTTTGCATCTCTAATGCTTTTCTTTGATCTTGCAAGATCCTTCAAATAATGAATGATTCTGCTCATCTTTAAATTAAGAATTGGAAATTAAGGATGAGTGCATAATTAGGATTCCTTGGGAGGAAGGATGCCCGGGAAAGGATCAGTTGCTGGAACAAGATAAGATGGTCTCACCACTGTTGTGGGCACACTTTTTCATCAGGAACAGCCTTTTGACCTCCCTCAGTGTCTCCTTTTTAATTATTATGAACCATCAGTTGAGATGTACCAAGTATATGTAAAATCAAAATGGAAATAACTTTTTTCAGTTGGCAATTTGTAAATGCCATTTCAATATCTTTGGCTAACATTTACTCCCTTTTTTGAGGGTTCATTTTGGTATAAAGGCAGTTCCTTTGATAGAGTTTAGTCTGCAAACCATGCCATTTTATAGGTGCTTTGGGCTGAAACCATCAGATAGCCCAAAACTCTGACTTCATCATTTCTTTCTCCTTAAGGTGTTTCCCAGTAGTTCCCTCTCAATCTACCAATAGCAATTACTCATTTGTTTTCCTTTCTGTCTACCCTACCTTCTCAAAAGCCACATTTCAAAAGTGTTTCAATAATCATGTTTCTGAGTTATATGAAATTAAAGCTGAAAGATCCAGACACTAAAATTATTAAAGGCTTGTTATATGATGAGGTTCACTGTCTGAAGTGCCAACCTAGCCATACCTTCTATATTGGACATTATACCACAATCCTTCGTATTAGAATCAATAACAACCTCAAGGCTCACTCTAGAATTCTTCCAATTGGGATACTTCCAATTGCCCAAAAAAGCCCCAGAACACTATAATTCCTTAGATAAATACTATAATATCACCATTTTAATATCCCTCTTATCCTTAGACCCTCAACTAAAACATAAAATAACAGCTGTCTCATTGATTCTTCAAATACCAAGGTGTTAATGTTAGTTTCTCTCTAATCTCAATCTTAAGTTATGTTCATCTTCCATCTGCAGAATGAAATAATGCAACTATGTAAGGCTCATGTAATTGTAAATAGATACTAACTAAATACCAATTAATGCGTATATGGCTACCATTGAACATTCACTTCCTTCTGGGACAAATAGTGCCTTGGCAGAATATTTATGGAAGATATTAGAATGCAGATGATTGATTGATGCCTGGGCTCATATCTGTTTGAATAACTCTACCATATCTACAGGTGAAATCATTAAATTAATGTTAAAAATTTATTCATTTGTTATGATTTACCTGTCATTTTCAATGAAAACTTCTCTTAAATTTCGTGTAATAATGTCTTCATGGTGTGAAGACATTATTACACGAAACATTACATTACATTATTGACTTCATTATTTTACACAAGCACAAACTCTAATTATGGATATCCATTGAATTAATATTTAATAGAAAATAAGTCAATTTTTATTAACATATTCTAGGAGATGTCCTGTTACATTAATTTGTGAGGATAAGAATATGAAACTGCACTGTATGCTTCCATTGCAAGTGTTTTCAACTTGCTTCCAAAGTCGTAGTTGATGCGTCATTAAGTTTGTTTTTAGAGAGAAACTGTTGGAACCTAAATGATAAGTAAGAGAAATGTGTCATTTGAGTTTGATTTCATTACGGATTATTTTAAATATTCTCATCTCAGTTCCCTTTTTTTTCTTCGATAAATGTTTTTCGTTTGAAAGTGGGAAATGTCCTTCCTTTTCCTTTTTCCTGTTTTTAGATGGCATCCTCCATCATTTATTAGAGATGGAGGATGAAATTGCATGACCACTGGAAGACAACGGTAGAATATTGACAGAAATCGGAGGTTTTGAACAGTGCCTTTGCACACATTGCAGCTTTGCAAACCCAAGTAAAGGAGCTGGAGGCTCAACTCCAGTGAAAGGTGGCCACAAAAAGAAAACTACAAGTGAGAGTGAAGTATTTGTCTGAGAATTAGGAAAGGGAATGCCATCAGAATGAGTAGCTTGCCCTGGAGAATGAAGTGTTGAAGTGGAAAATTAATGAGAACAGTAAGCTAATGGCATCCTACTCTGGGCAATTGGACATGTCATCACCTATGACTTGCTCTATGATGGCATCCTCTAGTCCTAGCAGCGATCCTCGTGGTATTTCCCCAATGGCAATTGTGCTTGGAAGCCCTGATTGACCACCCAACTTCATGTTTATAAGGTTTTCAACTCGACTATCACCAAAATCCTCATTTTCTGATATAAGCAAGACAATTAAGCTAGAGGAGGAAGGGGAAGATATGGAGGACAATGAAGAGGAGGAGACAAAGGTGGGAAGAGGTAAGGCCATCTGCCATCTCCAGCACCATACCTCCTCCCTCAACCTCCTGGGAGCTGACTTCCCTGGCCAACTCTCCCTCTCTTACCTTGCCCACATCCTCCAATCCTAGCAGCTGGGTGTTCCACAAAGGGATCCTGCCTTTATCCCCATCAGAAGCCACCCCCAGATGGGCCTCTACTTCGGTCCTCCTTGCCAGGTAGACTCGTCCCAAGAGGGGTAAGCTGGCCGGTCATGGGATGGTCTAAACCTCGTCCCCTTTCACCGGACACTGCCCCGTGGTGACATTGTCAGGGGGGTGACATCACTACTGTTACAATTACCAGCTGAGGTCCGTGACTTGCCCATCAAACTTACTTATCTCCTTCACCAGGTACACTGTGTCCACAGACTCAGTTTCTTGATGCAGAAGAGGCATCTGCTGCAGCTGGTGCCTGTCTGGCAAGCTTAAGATCTGGAGGGGTACCAGGGTTCCTGTTCCCCCCAAGGTGCCTTCCCAGGAGGAAGTGCCCCAGCCAGGAAGGTGGGGGTCAAAAGGGAGAGGGTGGAGGAAGGTCAGGATAGGGACATGGGCTGCTCTCACCTCTCTGAAGAGGATCAACCGGCACTGCTGTCCAAGCCACCCACGCCCTTGAAGAACAGGAGCCATTTACCTTTCTGTGAGTTCAGTGACCACTTTTCTGACCAATTGCCTTCCAAGTTCCAGATGAACAGAATGAGCCTCAACTGCTCTAGCATGGAGATCTTGCTGGAGATACTGAAAAAGACCCCTAGGGCAACCACTCCCGAACAGCCAGGGCCCGGCCAAGGGTGGGCCAGGGGATGAAAAGGCCCGCAATGTTAAGATTCACCACTACCACCTGAGGCATGTGCTGTCCTTCCTGTGCACCCACCCGCACCTCTCCATCAAGGAGTCAGCCAGAGAGATGATGATCTCTGACGAGACACAGGGCAAGTTGGAGGAGAGGAGGAGGAAAAGAGGGGAAATGGGAAGTTGCTAGAGGACTATGTGAAAGTGATGAGAATCTTCTCATCAACTCCATACCAGTAGTACCAGCAGGATCCCCAGCAGTGCCAGGTCATCATCTGCTGAGGCGGCAGTCAGGTCAGAGGTCATTCATGTTGAGGAGCAAAGGTATAAAGGGAATAATGAGATATAGAGGTACACCAGGATGAACCCACCCCTGGCACCAACTTGCTCAAGTTGGGTCAGTAGCAGCTCCTGCCTTCTTCTACACTAGACTCTAGCCACTTGGCCCATATGAACTCCTCCAAACTTCAAGCTCCTCAGCTGGTCTGAGGAGCTTGAACTAATGCCTTCATAATCATAGGTGTGAAAGAGACGGGCAGAAGTATGTCCTACCGTTTGCAGGTAAATTGGTTTCTTAAAACAATAGGGCTGATATCAAAGAGAAGAAAAAATGACATACCATCCATTCAAAGAAGTTTCAAAATTGTGTTTAGAGGACAAGAGGGAGAGAGAGATGGAGGGGGTGATTTTCCTCCCCAAGGTATATCCCAGCATCTTCTCACACCCCTTCCTCTACCTTCCTCAAACAAAGGCTTCCCAGTAAATAATCTTTTTTTCTAGGTCAATATATGCTACTTTTTTTCCTTTGAATCACATGCATAAGGTGAATAAATATTCCATATAAATAACATGTCATTAAATTTGTGATCATTTATTTAAAAACCTGTGTGGCTGTCTTAGAAGGACCCTGGCATTACAAAATAATGAGCCCTGAAACCCTGATATTTGTGATATTATATTTAAGGATGGACAAAATAATGAATTAAAATGTTGATAAAAGCATAGTTATCATAGACCTATGAACTGATAAATTATTATCGGTAGAAGTGCACATATGATCGACACCCTTGATCATCATTCTGGTCTACATACCGAGCAATCATAAGTAGAAAGAAATTGAGAGGATTTACCACCTTTACAGAACATAATAAATAATGAGTTCATGCAGGAAAATAGGAGAGTAACATTTGTAACATATGATAGTGATATAAGATTGGAATAAGATATAAGGCAGAGTAGACAGGGTGAATAGGTCCAAGACCACAGTTTGTGGACAAGAAATCACCACATGAAGAAAGGCATTGAGTTCTGCAGGTTAAAGATGAGGATTAGCTATTACTTATTCCTTATTATGACACGAAAAAACATAGGTATGCATGAAAATTGCCAGGTAACTCAGATAGGACTTAGTGAGATAATTATTACTGAGGTTTAAGAAGAATTAGGCATTAAAAATTAAATAATAAATTAACACAAATGAAACTAGTATAAAAACTATTGTATAAATGCTGACTGAGGCTATGGAAAGTCTACAGAGTAAGGGTGGAATTTATACACTATACAGTAATGCAGACTGATTGTCATTTGCCCAATGTCATTGGCTTCCTGATCCTATTATACTTTCAGGGAGAGATTATTGGAAGGAAGAGTGGGTGAAGAATTGAATCACTTTGTACAAGTGCATTAAATAATAAATTTATTTTCCACGTGAATGTGCATTATTTTATGCTGGAATATGTATGATCAGTTATCATATTCCCTGCCTCTTCATTGTCTGACCAATGACTGTTACCTTCCTGTATTGATGCAACAATTGATGAATGAAAATCCTCTACCGGAGAAATAGATCATCTAATGGCAATGTCAACCTCCTCTTTAAAACTGATCATGTCATCTAGGATGCCACAGCCCTCTTGTCAATAGCATCACTGTCAATCAAGTCGTCAGAATACTCTCTCTCAGTTTCACCAGGAATGTATCGCAAAGCATTAAAATGCCATAATTCATTAACATCCTTACTTCACAATTTCAAAATAGGAGTATCAAGGAAACAAAAGAAGATTAAGAAGGGCTGACTACATTATTCACCAAAAAAGCCAATTTTTAGCTCACAGTGCAAGTGTTTATTTGTCATTCGCCTTGGAAAGTCAATGAAACATTGAATTTTCTTCTTGACGTTTGAAAAAATCAAAACCATCTATCTTGATTAATTGTCGATAAAATTAAACTCTAATTTCAATGTTAACATTATTCCATCCTGAAAAAGTGGTATTTTCGATAACATTCAAATGACTGCGCTTGATCGCAGAGACGGTAAAATGCTTTTCCCACTTATTAATCAAGGAACATGTCAGGAAATATTAAATGTTCGCCAAATTTGTCTTTGTTATTAATATCGATCATATTATTAGATACTACTGACCTCTTCTCGATTGGTCATTGCGTATTTCCTTGAAGGATAGCTTCCCTTCCTGGATGCGATTTAAAAAAACAAACAAATCACTCGGCACATTGACGATAAAGCAGCCGGAATTCCGTAACCTTCTCCATGCAGGGAGAACACACCAACCAGGGATGATTCGCATCCTCCACAACCTAATAGAATATGCTATAACCATGTATTAAGAATAGAATGCACGTAACTCCTCTCGCCTAAACTTCAATTTACATTTAGACAACAGTGTTCGGAGTATATAAACCTAATACCAATTCATTTAAGATATCTCACAAACAAAATTTTTGAAACACAAAAAGCAGACAACTGAACTTACTTTGGCATGTATTAAAACCTCTATCGCATGTTCCAACATTTTTTGGAATTTAGTATTGTCGCCGAAAACATTGATCAACAGACCGCGGCTGTTTAAGCGCAATCTACAGACTTCAAATTCGTGCTTATCGCACAATATGAAGGTTTTAGAGTGCGCCGAATGATTTACTGGACAATCTAACGCTAGAAAAATAATGCAATATGTCAAAATTTATTGAACTAGTATTAAAATTTATTAAAACAGCCGATGAAAAGAAGTAAACAACATTATAGCAGGGAATTCGCATTTCGTTTGTCAACTGTTACACTAATTTTAGAACTGGGGTTATGCATTGATATGGAAATATATTATCCTAATCCGATCCCAAATATTTTGGGCTATTTCAATGTAATCTAGTAATTGGGTAAATGAAAAAAATCAACCCTTTTATACATGTTTATTAGGCGATGAAGCATGACAGGCATTCTTTGATATAAAGTTGAAAACAAAAACGTCGTAAATGTTCCGTTCATTCATTCGACAGATCTGGGAAATTTCTTAAACACATAATTTAAGGAGCTAGCGAAATAGACTTATGAACTTACTTTAACATCTATTAAATCCTCTATTTTCTTTTCCAGCATGAATTGTAAATTAGTCTTCTCGCCGAAACATTAATGAACACTTTACGACTGTTCAAACACTCTCTGCATAGTAAAAATTCGGCTTTATCGGAAATGCTGATCGTTTTCATGAATGCAGAAAAATTGACCTAAAAACAAACTATAGAAGTACAAAGCCGTTTTTCAAACATTACTTCACAGAGCATTTTAAGTCTTCAACATAGCAATAACACACAAAATACGTATCTCGTCTGCTGGCCACTGGCATTTCGTACTTCATTTGTTACGAAGTTGTTTTGAATGGAAAGGGAATGGGTTGGTGTTAGAAGAGAGGATCTTATTCCAGATCACTCATGTGAAAACCTTTCTCGCGAATTCACAGATTTAATTCAAGATTGAGTCATGGAAAATCGGAATCCGCCTTTCTTAAGATATTTATGAGCTTTTGTAGTATCCATGAAGTATCCACTTGAGTAGACATAGAGATAAATGAAGGAAAACATTTCTGTTCCGTTCTTTCATTTCAAAGATCCGTGTCAAATGATTTACAATAAGCATTGTTTACGATGCAAACATTCAAGATTAACCAATATTACAGGCGTCGTAAGCCTAGAGTAAATAAATTATATATTAGGTTCTACTGTCCCGTATTTTTCATTAGGTTTTTTTAAGAATACTCGTCAAAATATATTATTCGATAGTTGGCGTCCCCGTTTCCGATATTCGAAAAATGTTATGACCTATATACCAATATAGATGAATGACTTCATGCTAATATTATTTTTGCATTCATTAACCTGAGGTAAATTTTTTTTTAATTCATTCGGATATGATCATACATACTTGTCTAAAATATGTACGTTTTTAGGTGAATATCATATTGTCATACTCATGAAATCAGTCTCACGTGATGAACTGCTGTAATAGTTATAAACTAGTAATGGGCATAGGAAAATCTGGGAGGTAGAGTATCTTAATATTATGTCATAGAGCCATTATACTATTATCTTGAGATTATGGAAAAATCTGATCGTATGAAATGCATAATAACGAAGTCCTACCTTTGATTATAGGAAAGTGGGTGGGAATAGTATCTAAGCATTATATCACAAATGAGAAAGAAAGCTCTTCCACATACTGTCCATGTCTGAGACTACTATCAGGTGCGCATGGGGATAGAAGAGTCAGTATGAGCAGCTTTAGGAGTATGACTATTGCATGCCGTCTCTTCTGTTGTCACTTGTCCTGCTAAATTTATAATAGCCGTTCGTTGGAGCCTTTTGTAATACGAGTATGGAGGAGGAAAATGCAGGAGGTTAGGCAGACAGGATTGAAAACGGACAGAAATGGGAGGAGTTTAAGAATTGTTTGGGATAAATCCAAAGGATGCATCAGAAATACTTTTTTATAATGGATGAAATCGTTAATTCACTATTACTCCAATGAAAATACATATATACGAAGTTATTATTCATTATTATATGAACACAGAACTGCCATTAAAACTTGGATTTATAACATGTTTACTGATGTAAAAAGGTTAGGAAACATCTTACTATTAATTTTTACTCTTTACTAAAAAGGCATAATTATAAATTAACACATGACTTTGGATTTGCCTCTTTATAGTTAACGAAAACCCGGAAATAATTAATTCACATTACTAACGTAATATATTTTGCATACTACTGGGCACAAGGAAAATACCAAATTCTTTGTTTTCAGGAAAAGAACTATCAATTTAAATGGTTTGATTAAAATCTTTAAAAACAGAGCAATTGAAACTTCCTCTTTTTAATTATATCAAATTCTTTGACTTTTGGCTAACAGTCGTTGTATGTTTAAGAATCCATGCCATGGTTTCCAACTAAATATACCATATTAAGTAAATCGTGTTTGGTTCATTAACACATTAAAATAAATTTATGCCATAAATGAGTTCATGAATAATTTTTTCACTATGAATAGTGGTGCTTTTAGGAAAATGTTTTATCCGAAAACTCAGCTGTCTTATTAAAACTTCACTTTAAAAGGATTAAACTTATTTGGTCAACGTATAAATAATATATAAAGTATACTCTTTTGCTTCGGACAATATAATATTATTTTTAAATTGTAATTTTTAGGTAACCAAATACTATTTTAAACTCTTGCTATTTCGACAGTTTTACTTTTTTTGATAAGAATGATTACACTCAATTAAGTGAGAGTTGAAATAATTTTAAGAAGTGGAAATGTATTTGAATTTGGTGATCACTTAGGGTAAAACAAAACAAGAACGATTCTCAAATTCCCACTTCGGAATCGATTCAGAACGAACGACTCATCGATACGTAGTCGGCCATTTAGGAATCTATTGCTTACGTGTTTTTAATGTTGACAGTTTTAAGTGTTACGAAGATGCCACGACAAGAAAGTTTAAAGTGTAGATTATGTCTTGGCCGTGGTGGTCGGTTGACAAATATTTTTAGTGAAAACGACGATGCTGAGCAGTTGGTGCGGGAAGCAATAGAAGAGTTATTGGAATTGAAAGTAGGCCATCATTTACGTGTTTACGTTTTCATCATGACGCTTTTATCGTAATTTTACCACGAAATTTTCCCGGTTTTGGGTCAGAGTAGAGTAGTAGTACATAAATAGAGTTCCGTTGAGGGATGATGTGTGGGGTTTATTACCTTTATAATCTTGTTTTCGTAGGTAGTGATGGATAGAATCAACCCGTGGTTTATTTGCTATCAGTGCTTTAAAATACTGACCGATTTCTATATGTTCAAGCAGCAATGCTACGAAAACAATCTTTTATTGGAGAGGCAAACGGAAAAAAAGCAGGAAGATAGAAATATCAGTCTCGCAAAGGTGAGTTTTGTGTTTTTATTTCATAATGATCATAGTGAGCAATGTCCTTGATAACAGTATGGGATAGGGAAAGTAAGGTAAATTGATTGATTGAAAAGTGTTCATATTAAATGTATTTCCTCCCTAATGTAGAAATGCCTAAAGGTCTAATGACCAAATGGCAAATACGGAAATGACTTAAAAATTGCGAATATTGTATACATAAGATATGTACGTAGGAAAAAATTGAATACTGAATTGTTTATTAAAGAGCATGCGTAAGAGTACTGGCTTTCTTTGATGCGTTTTATTCTGATTACAATTATGGTATATTTCATCATTATATCTAAGCATTCATTTTTTATGGTTTGTATACATAATTAGATATAAATTCAATCATTTCCAATGCATTACCAAAGTAATTCCTCTGTATTTGGGTATGTTTATCCCTCTCTCAGATTCATTAATGTATTAGTTTTTAAAAGGTGAATTTTTATACGGAAATATTTCATTAACGTAAACATTGTCCCAATGGTAGTTTTTTTTTTTAATCTTCGGTAAACATACAAATTGCCAAGAAAATTACTAGCATCTAATGCTTATATAATTAAAGTTATAGGGTCATTTGTTCAAAACATATTATTTTGAATGATTCCTGATAAAAGAAGAATTCGCATTTAGTCATTGTGGAATGTCTGAGATTTACATTTTCACTTCATATATGACCAATGATAACCTAATATAAATTGTCATTGTTACACAATATCTTTCCAAAATTCTCGTACCTAAATGTTGAAACTAGCAACAGTCTAGTCATATTTTTTTATTACTGTTCAACTTTTTTAACAAATATTTGTAGATCACAGTGAAAAAGGAGGAGATTGATGTTGAAGAGTCGGAGGTCATTGAAATTCCAGCTAGCAAGGAGGAAGTGGACCACAATATTGAAATTCAGGAAGGGACTTCTCTTGAGGTAAGAGAAAAATTAGAGCTTTTCTGCTATAATGACTAATGCTTAATTTTTCAAATCATGATAATTATGAGAGGAACAAATGTTTATTTTTAATGCTGGAAATGTAATGCTATATATTTAATTAAACTATATTAGTGTCTCTGAACAAGACTTATGTTTTTGGTTACATAGCTTCATTGTAATTCCTCACCAATGAAAAAGACAATAGCATTGAATTACTGCTCATGATATAGGTGGTGCATTCAAACAGGTGAATGTAGTGATTTGTCAGTTTTAAAGAGGATATAAGGTATGCCCAGGATTCTAATATCAAATTAAAGTGTTAGGATGGATAATGGCCATTATGAAGCATGGCATGTATTAGGTTTGTGTGAAAATTTTGGCAGGATTTAATTTTAAGAACAGGAAATAGAAAGTTTGTGCCAGGTGAAGACTATAGGGATTAATCAGAATTGTGAAGATGCTGTTTAGGTGTTCTGTTCCTCTGCAGCTGATAGGCTTGGATGAAATGTTCTGATACAATTTCAAATTCCTGGTGTTTACTGGGATGACTTAGTTTATCCTTCTCTGTATTCTTTTTAGCACCCCTACGACCAAATCATTTTATTTGTTCTTTCCCTGACACACGAATTTATTATATGTAGTCACCTATTTGCATATTTTATTTGCTACATACATTCAGTGGGCTTTGTGAGGCTTGGATTCCTTTAATGAGTGGAGCACAAAGATATGCATCATCTCTCAGTTCTTACCTGTCTTGTACCTGCTGGTTTTGATAGGTTTTCAATCACTTTTATGGAGAAGTGGTCATCAAAAGATTGGTTGTGTGATGCAGGTTGATTAAGGATGAGATATTTAAGGATTGTAATGGGTTTGGTAGAATAGTATTGGTTATGATGAAGAAGGAAGGGGTGGTGTTTCATTGACTGATGTAGTAGGGTAGACAGAAGTTACAGAAGAGTCAAATTTAATGTTTTTGTGCTGCAGGTGATGTCAGGTTGCAACTTGGTAGCAATGAAGTCAAAGGGTTTGAAAAAGTGGCAGCATTTGCAGCATCTGTTGTTAGATTTGCCAACAGGGGCTTGGGAGAAACTGCTTGTGTGTGGACTTGAAGATGCTAATGTCCAGCAAATATCATGGGCATTTAAAATAGAAGGAAAATGTGGTAATAAAACATATGTGCACTGAATATTATTTATAATGGAGAAAAGTTTGGAGATTGTTTCATTTTATGGTTTTTGGATAAAGAAATTATGATAAGGTTAGGGCTTTTCAGGCAGTTTGGTTTAGGAAAAGGAATGTGTAAGGTTGAAGGTTTGAGAATTTTTCTACTCAGCAGTTTTTCAGGTTGCCCACTTTTGCTGAGACAATCAAGTAGCTGGTCAGTGTATTTTTATTGGGAGGGATTTTTCTTGTAGAAATAGAAGCCACAGGCAGTGAAAAGGAGATGAAGGATTTTCTTTGTAATGGGTAGCCGCAGTTGAAATAAATTTCTTGTTGATAGTTGGTAAGTTTCATTCAGACTATTAAAATTATTTTTCTAGGGGTGAATGTTGATAGCTTGGAAAGTTATACTTGAGTCAAATGTAGATGAAAAGAAAGAGACTGTGGAAAGGATGAAGAAAAAGACATGTCAGTACCGTTTGAGTGTTTCTTTGATGAGAGCTTATGATGAGGAACTGATGATGAACTTATTTTCAAGTTTCTCCATTAATAGATTGGCATATGCGGAAGCTATAGTCATGCGCATTAACTGCATTTTACAAAGTCACTTCAAAAAGTAAGGTCTTGCATTATTTTTAATAGAAAAACAAATTTATTCTCAACTTTGTATAAACCTTGGGAAAGCCTAAGGATTTCAAGTTGTCTTGACAATGAATCATGTTTTTTATCCTTGTAAGCACCTTTATAATACCGGAGTCATGCCTTTCTCATGCCGCATCATAAAGCCAACTGGCTACTGCATCATGCACTTCCTTATCTGACTTGAATATCTGTCCCCCAAGGTCTTACTATGCAAGAACTTCTGGGCACTCCCCTTACCCTTCCACAAATTGCGAGTCACAGGTCTAACATCAGAAGAGATACCATGGTAGACCTCTGAGTGAGTTTTGCAAGGATTAAGGCAGCTTTGCATGCCCAATCAAGTGAGTGTTCAGCAGGCCACTGGCGCAGGTAGAAACCTCTTGTATGCCCTGATAAAGTATGAGTGTATGCCTCTAGCAGGGATCATTGCTGCTTAGTACATCCAAGCTAGAGAGTGTGTGATAATTTTGCTTTTATTATATTATGTGTGACCAATAGGCCACTGGCATAGAGGGAACCTCTCGTAAGCCATGATTGAATGTTAGTGCTTGAGACTAGCAAGGATCAAGGTTAGATAGTACATCCAAACTAGAGGGTGCATGAATATTTTTCATTTATAATAATTTTATTTCATTGTGTGAGATTGGTTTGCCCCTGATGCAGAAGGAATCCTCTTGTAAGCCCTGATAGCATGGGAGTGCATGCGACTAGCAAGGATCGATGCTGCTGAGTATATCCAAGCTAGAGAGTTTATACTTATTTTGTTTTTATTTTTTTATTATGTGTGACTGATGGGCCACTGGCACAGAGGGAATCTCTCGTAGGCCCTGATATAATGTGATTGGTTGAGAATAACAAGGATGCTTTCTATATAGTACATCCGAGGCATGATTATTTTTCATTTTTTATAATTTTAAATTTTATTTCACTATGTGTGATTAGTTGGCCCCTGACGCAGTAGGAAACCTCTCATAAGCCCTGGGAGAGTGGGAGTGCAAGCGACAAGCATGGATTAATTCTGGATAGTACATCCAAGCTAGAGAGTGCATGATTGATTTTCATTTATTGTTATAATAATTTTTATTTTATTACTTGTGTTTGAGTGCTTGAGACCAGCAAGGATCAATGCTATATAGTCCAAGCTAGATGGTACATGATTTATTTGCAGTCTTCCATTTTATTGTTCTAACCGTTTGGTGTATCTAATTATTTCAATTATTATTGGTTTTTTTATCATATTAATTATTGGTTTTATTGTCAGGTATTTATTTATTTTTATAATTTTTATTGATTTACTGCTACTTCTAATTTCCCTCACCCATTCTTTGCCCATTTATAAGAGTAAGGCTGGGGTTGACTCTTCTAATTATATTTGTAGGTAATTGGTGCTCTGAATTATTGGTAGCATATGAAATGAGGGTTCTCTGGATTATGCATGGATATAATAAGTCCGCAGAAGGAAGGCCAAGTTAGAGTACTATTTAAGAAGGTAAAATCATTATCAGAAAGTAAGAGGGAAAGATCTATGGTAGCAATTAAAGATAAGTTGTGTGAGATTATAGCTGACATAGAAAAGATCCAAGAGAATTGAAAGGGATAATGTGAAAAACTGTCTGTTAAAGAACTTCTGTAATCTGTAAAAAATCTGTAATATTTTTTCCTTGATCTTGCAGGATCATTTGGCAGATGCAGAAGTAAATATGCCCTCTGAGGAGGAAGTGGAGATTAAGGATGATTGTGATGCTGATATACCTCAGATGAAAGTAAGACTGGGAGGGGAGGTATTGCAGGAACAAGGTAAAGAAAGCTAAGGACATTCATCTTAGCTTATTTCTGGTGTAATACAACTATTGGTGATTAACCCTTGCAGTACTTCTAATGTAATGTGTAAAAACTGGTTTAACTTTTAAAAATTGTTTTAAAAATAACTGAAAGGCCATTTAAAATATTATAATAAACTGCAAAAAAGATGATAATGTATCATCATTTTTGCAATTATTTATTAATGTGTTTTCAAGCCATGCCTTAATTACCCAACCTGGTTTAGCCCAACCTGGTTTACTTCAACAAAAACAACCTACATGGTGTCATCCTGAGAATGGGGTATCTTTCATCTGAATGCCAGGAAAATATCTACAAACCCCAGATAGGAGTTAGTTTTGTGCCTTTTAATTTTTTAAATTTACCCCAAGGTCCTCATGAGATATGTTGATATGGCAAAATAGACAATCGGCTTGGTCAACTTGATACAACTTTGCCGAAATGTGGTATTTTTTATTTTCAGTCAGTAAAAGTTAGTAAAACAAAGTCATTAAATAAAATCAAATCAAAAGTAGAGAAAATTGATTTTTTGGAATAATTGAATATAAGAAGGTCATTACACAGCACTGCCTCAATTGATCTTGTCAATATGTTATCAAGATAAGCTAAGACATATGCAGGACACCTTTTTATTCAGCAAAAATTTGGTTTTAAAGTTTGACCTATTACTTTTTTACAGAAATTAAAATTCTTATCATTAAATTTCTTCTGAAAAATGAATAAAGAGTTAATTATATGATGTTAAAATAAGTTGCTACTAAATAATTCAGTGATTCATATAATTTAGCCAAGAAAAATGTAGACTATATGTTACAAAATAAGCAAAAAAACATAATTAAGCAAAAGACATATTTTTTATCTCTCATTTATTGGTCAGAATTTGAAGATGCTGTGAGTGACTTTTAATACATACTTTATGTACTTATAAAGGATTAGGTGCTCATTGGATAAGCATACTAATATACATACAAAAACGGTAAAATTTTGCAGATACCCAAAGGAGGAGGAAAGTATTAGAAAAAAATGGCTGCAGTAGTCAAAACCAGCCGTGTCAATGGAACAATTTTTTTTTGATTTTGGCAAATTTCCAGAGCAAAACACTACAATAAATTTTATTTCCTGTTGGGTAAATTGGCAGCCAAAACATTTATCTTGCTCAAGACATTATATGCAAAGTTATGGATTTCTTCTGTAGATTTGCATATGAAAAAAAAAGATTTGCATACCTGGTCACTGCCAAATTGTCATACTGCCCTCTTTGTGATGCAGTTTTTGAAAAATAAGAGCATTGCATCATATGTTCACTCCATCTTCACTCACTGGATCTAGCTTCCTGTAACTTCTTTACGTTTCCCAGGCTCAAAAAAGAAGCACTTTGACACTGATGAAGGTAAAACAAAAAGTGCTAAAAGGCTTTATTCAGGTCAGCAGTAGGTGATGACAGATGCTTTGTTCCTGAGATTTTATTGCAACTGACATTGCTAACATACATATTTAGACTGATGAGTATGTACAGGCAAGAGTAGATGTATGATTGTATAAATGTATGCACCTTTTTAATGAATATCTACTTATACTTCAAATCTTTCAGATAAACACCAAAAACAGGATGATGCAGGAGAAGATGCTTCATCCACTCAACTGCATGTGTGTGAAAAATGCTCCAAGGTATTTGAACAAAGGGACCTTCTCAGAGATCATGTAATGCATGTGCACCTTAACAAGGTGATGCAATTCAAGTGTGATGTTTGTTTGGAGGTATTTAAGAGAAAAGATGACCTTGCAAGTCATATCAAATTAGTGCATGCTCTTAAGAAACACCAATGTGATTTCTGCTCCAAAAACTTTCTAAGTTTCACTAAACTCAAAATTCACATGTCAACGCACACTGGGGAAAGGCCATTCCAATGTTCATTGTGTTTAAAAGTGTTAGCTGGAAAGATACTTTTACAGAGGCACATGTTGACACATGCTGTAGAAAGGCCACACAGATGTGAGATCTGTTCCAAAACATTTATTGCCAATAGTCACTTAAAAAGGCACATGCTAACACACACTGGTGAAAAACCACACAAGTGTAATATATGTTCTAAACCATTTGCTACGAGTAGTTGTCTAAAGCAACATATGTTGACACATACTGGTGAAAAGCCACACACTTGCGACATCTGTCTAAAATCATTTGCTCTGAGAAGTAATCTAAAGTCACACAAGATGACACACACTGCCGAAAAACCACACAAGTGTCATATTTGTTCTAAAGCATTTGCAGCAAGAAGTTCTCTAAAGGGCCACATGATGACACACACTGGCGAAGAGCCACACAAGTGCCGGGTGTGTTTAAAATCATTCAAAAGGCATAGTCATCTAATTTCACACATGATAATACACACTGGTGAAAAGCCACACAAGTGCAAAGTCTGTTCAAAAGCATTCACTTACAGAGGTAATCTAAAGTCACACATAAAAACACACACTGGTGAAAAGCCACACACATGCGGCCTGTGTTCAAAAGCATTCATTCAGAGTAGTCAACTAAAGAGGCACATGTTGACACACACTGGGGAAAAGCCACTCAAGTGCAACATCTGTTCAAAGGCATTCACCCGGAGTGGCGAACTGAAGGCACACATAATGACACACACTGGAGAAAAGCCTATCAAGTGCTCAATGTGTTCAAAAGCATTCATTCTTAGTAATCATCTAAAGAGGCACATGTTCACACACACTGGAGAAAATCCTCACAAGTGCAACATGTGTTCAAAGGCATTCGTTCAGCGTAGTCATCTAATATCACACATGATGACACACTCTGCAAAATGATCATAAAAATGTAAGATATGTCAATAATCATTCATTACCTGGAGCATTGTGAACAGAAGAGTGCTTAGGCTACATAAAATTGAAGTGCATTACACTGCTGAGGATTATTTGTTATTCCTTAACTCTTCCCAAATATTCCCTTGCACTCTGAAAAAACCAATTGTAAAACATAAATTATAACTTAAAGCTGAAAATCTCTGCATAATTATAGACATCTTGATAACATTAATCTAAACAGAAACATTTTCAACCTGTAAGAATAAAAATTTCATAATTTTTTACGTGTTAATCTTCTAATTGATCATTAACTCAAACATACCTATCATTTTTTCAATTTTTGGATCTTCTAAACGTTAAATCAATTTTAAGGCTTTTGTCCATCAATCATGCTAGGATTGTTATCAATAAGTTCATTTCTGTACTATCTACTAAGTTCAGTTTGTACAAGGCAAAATACTTGCGTCTTGCCTTTTTGCTTGGAAATATACCTGCTTTTAATTTCCTTGAGGATAAAGATAATGCAAAGTTGGTTGTGCAAGAGAAAAAAGAAATTATATTGTTCACAGGACATTGGAGTGTATGTTTTCTCTTTAGAGTAAGTGTGGAAAGCCTAAGGTGAGCAGGGTTTACATGTTTAGACTGTTGCTGAAGAAAAAATATGTAAAGTTGGGCATGGTTTGTTCACGAATGTTTATTGGTGAAGAATGAATTGTTCCATGATGCCTGTGAAAGTAAGATGAAACAAGGCATGTCTTTATCACACAGCATTTGGTTAGGAAGAAGTAAAGGTATATTTACATAGATGCCACTATGTTAATACTGGAATGCTGTGAAGGTATTCCCTGGTTCTTGGTGGATGATTTTGGGGATTGCATTGCAGACATCATCTTTAGGATTTTAAGAGTTTGGAGTACCTGGTTATGCACAAAAAAGTGATTAGAAGTTGAGGTATTACAGTCCGGAACACCCTGTATTTATGGAAGAGCTGGAAATAGGGGAGGTCTATGGGAAATTTTACCTATCTAGACATTTTGAGCTAGATTACCTCATATTTCTCCTGAAACTGCTGCTGCTTAATGGAGAAAAGTGGTCCATGGAGAATATTATAGAAATTATTCATTATAAGTGTTTGAATAACTGGGTTTAGATATAAATTCCCTTTGCCAAACTAGAAGCATTTGACTTTGGTTTCTTTACTGCTAAACCACAGACTTCCAAAACCTGCTTTATCTGCTGTTTCGATGCATTTGGTGCTGGACCAATACCTCATTAATGGCATTAAATTGTAGCACAAAATAGATTTGCTTCCTCTTGATTCAGTTGAAATATTGCAACAAAAATGTTTTGCACTTAGCTGATATACATCTTTAGTCACACAGCATTTAGTTTGGAAGAAATTAAGGTGTATTAAGGCTACGTAAGTGCTATTGTATGTCAAGAATCAAACACTGCAATTGCATTCCCCAGTTTTCTGTGCAACTCTGGGGATTGTATAACTGACTTCATCATAAAGAAAGTGGGTTGGGATGTTAGGACTTTGAAGGATCTGGCTCTGCACAAAAATAGGCATTGGAACACTGTTACCTTCTGTGGAAGTTGCCTTCAGGATAAAGTGACATTGTAGTATTTCTGTCATGAGTACCATCTCTTGATGGAGGAAGGGGAAATAGGAGGGACTACCTAGAAGGTTCACTTATCTAGACATTCAGAATTTTGGGTTCTGGATAGGTTTGGATATAAAGGTGCTTTGCCAAACCAGATTTTTCTACTTGGGTATCTTTGGCAGTAAAACTCTGGCTTTCATCCAATGCTTTGATGGATGTTTTGTTTCTTGTTTGTAATGTTGCTAGCCATTTCTCATATATTGTGATAATTCATAGGGAAAAATGGGTCAGTTTTCTCTTAAATTGATTGAAGCATTGCTGCTAAATATGTTTGAACATTTTCTTGTTTATGGCTTTCCACAAATGCCGTACTCACCTTGCCCAGAGATTTCCCATCCCTAATTCCTTTCAGAATATTTTTTGCACCTTTTCATATAATAAACTCATGGCCATTCAATGTTATATGTGATGCTTCACCTTATGGCCATCCTTCAGGTGGATCATTTCCAAGGGATATAAGATCATATTTTAGTTCTGCTTCCTACTTTAAAATGGTTTATATTAAAGATGTAGTGTCCCTGTACATTTAGTTAACTTTGAATTAATTTCCTCAGTAAAAAATGAATCTATATTGAGGAATTCTAGGGCTGCAAGAAATTTTAGTTTATTTATTTCAACAGGAAACATATAAGCAATATACTGCAACAATAGGTCTAAACAAACTACTTTTA
Source organism: Hetaerina americana (assembly GCF_022747635.1). Lineage (NCBI taxonomy): Eukaryota > Metazoa > Arthropoda > Insecta > Odonata > Calopterygidae > Hetaerina > Hetaerina americana. The sequence continues at coordinate 70,624 of NW_027286481.1, read as the reverse complement.
AAGATTAAGTTGAAACTGGTCTAAGGACATATCCAGACAGAAATCCTGAATTTTTCTCATTTAGGAATATGAAGTATGGGCCTGGTACAGTGCATTTAACCTTACCCACTTGTATCATTCCATTTCATACTGTTAGAAGTTTCTTTATCTTAATGAGGTTTTTCCTCATTAAAGCAGCTGTATTCCTTCCTACAATTCCTACAATGTCAGTGAAGTAACAGCTCATACCTAATTAAGATATTATATGCATCACTTAAATTCCATAGCAACACCCTGTTTAAATTCTATTGCTAAAGCACTAATACAGGTCTAAATATTTGCATTTCTTAAAATATACTGAACAAGTGAAATGACCTCAAGCCTACAAATGAGAGATGAGGAGGTATGTCACCAGAAGTGTTTCTGAAGTTTATTCTCTCTGTTCTACAAGGATATATTTGCATAAGTTATCAGCCTACCCTTTTTATGTCTAATTACAGATACATTTCAGCAGATTCAATTAGCTTCCTAGAGAAAACTGATGAGCAGAAAAGCTCTTAAAAATGTGACCCATTAAATAGTTTTAAATTTGGCAAACTTAAGATACAATAAATATTTATAGGAATAGTGGGTACTGGAAATCTATCATAAATATTTTTAGAATGTTCAAATTATATACTTGAGGACCATCTCATTCAAAATGCATTGCTATCTTCATAGATTAATGACATTTATTCAAGTTGACAGTTGTAACCAGCTTTAAATGAAATTTCTTTTGAAAACAATACGACTGATAAAATTTATATGATAGGGGTCTCCAATTACCATTATAATGCTTATTAAGAAAGAGGTCTTGATCAAACATGGCAACCGGGATTTAGGAGCTCTATGGAGAGTATGCATACAACTTTGATGTTATATAAATAGGAATTGAAAAGTTTTGTGCAAAATGTCTCCCTCAAAAAATGGCAATTCTAATTTTATATGCTCATTTGACTTGAGTTGTATTACTTTTATGTTATGTCAACACCAACAGTCATTAAAATATGGACTTAAGTTTGTTTCGGCAAGCAATTGTTTCAGACCATCTGTAATACTAGCCAGGCATGTATTTAGTGTACTTATTCTCATTAACAGTAAAGCCTTGATTAAATGAGGTAAGTGTAAAAGAGGATCCGTAAAAAGAAGTCTACATAGAATTTTAAATTGAATAAATAGCAATTGAAAAGTTCTGTGCAAAATTTCCCTCTTCAAAAATGGCTGGTGGAATTTTATATCCTTATATTACTTCAATTGTATTACTTATTATAATATTTAAACATAACCAGGCATTAAACCATGGACTACAGTTTATTTCAGCAATTTCATGGTTACAATATAGCTGTAATATAAGGCAATGTTTTCACAAGGCAAGGTAATCAGCGTTTTCTCTCAAATCTTTAAACAATCAAAGAGTTAACAACATTGTCAACAGAATAAAATGCTTAAATTTTTAGGGTAGATGGGAAATACTAAAATATACAAAAATTAGTATCAAAAATACAGTAACAGATGAGATTATATGCATATATATGCACAACAAAACTACCGAAAACATACCTCTATGTGGCTAAAAGCACATAGTAAAAGTAATGTTAGCACACACACTCAATACATACAATAATGCACACTCATGAAGACATACTAACACATGCATAAACTTACACGCATGAGATGGCACATATCTGGGTGCTCCAGTCATTTAAACCTCCAAGATTGAATCATGTCCAATTTCAGTCACCACTTAGCAATCCTCTCTCACCACCTTGTCAATTTCCTATTGGACAAACAGATCTTCTCCCCTCACAATTCCCATACCAAAACTGTCTTCATTTTTCCCCAAATGACTACTTTCTGATGGCTACCATCAAAATTACTCACGTAAGTATCCTTTCTTTGTTCTTGTAATATCTTGTTCCATACTTTTTATACATTTATGCATGGTCATGGAGCATTGTGTTCCAAAGATAATTATATGAGTATGTATATATATATGAAAATACACATAAATATATACATATATATATATATATATATATATATATATATATGTGGGTTGCTGTAGTCCAGTGGGTAAAGCATTGGACTGCTGAATAGAGGGTCCTGGGTTTCAATCCCAGGCCAGGTACTCAGGGCACCTGCTTTTCCACTAAAGCTATAGTCATTTTTGGTTAACAGGTCTTCCAGGGAAAGCATAACTGGAACAGAAAAAGGAACTGGCTTCCATACCCTGATAAGGCCTGAAATTGCGTCTGCAGGGCAATTGAGTCCATGTGGGTGGCTCCTGCTCCCTAATGCTCAGTGGTTATGATGGGGGCTCCCAAATCCAGTCTGCTTAGCCTCAGATTTGGAGACCAAGCGGATATATAGGTGAGACAAGGCCTGAGTTGGTAAGTTGGTCGAAAAGGTTCAGAGAGACAGTGCCTCCAGATCTCTCCATTGTTAGTGGTGGGTACCCCATCGTGCACATGTCAAACCAATTGACCTCCCAGGTCTTCAGTCCGAGACATCTGGCGACAAGCAAAATATTCCAGAAGTTGGACACACATCCCATTCACAGCCAAGCATGTCTCCATTATCTCCTGAACCAAGGAACAAGTCACCAAAGCTGAGCATGGGGGAGCAGGATCTAACCGCATTGGCTTTAGCCCTGCAGACACAATTTCAGGCCTTATCTCAAGAGATGCAGACCACTAGGCAATTGCAAATCCAGCCCGGTAAGTCAGCAAGACTGATAACACTGCTACCGCCAGTACAAATAATGGCACTGGAGAAGACGTTTGTGGCACTACACTCAGCAAGCCTGGCCACATGGATCACCCTACTAGAGGGCAATGATTAGGTCCTCACCTTGTGCCATCCAGTTCAGGATGGCAGGAATTCATCTAAGCTGACCTGGCATGACCTCCACAAGTTTGATGTAATGGTAGCCACTTTGGCCAATTGAATGATAATCCTGGACCTGGTAAAACATGTAGTATAAAATAGAATCCGGGTACTTGCTGTCATCCAGGCACATTGCTGGGAAACAGCCACCATCAGAAAATGCCCTGCTGTGACTGCCCTTGAATACTATCCAGCCACAGCTCACCATTATAGTACAAGCACCACCACGACCACAATACCAGCCAGAAGGACCACCCAGCAGACAGGCAGGAGGCAAGCATGCCTTTACTCAGTAATCTGGGCAGCCCTTTCGGGGCAAAAGATGGTGATGGGACACGTCCTTCCTCTGCCAGGTTTGACAACTGAGCAAATGCCTGTGCAAATGCCATCACTCTCTGTGGTGCCAAGCTATCTAAACAAGATGGCTAATGAACCTGGGGTCCTTGTTGAGTTCCTCAAAGGTTCTACAGACCCTAGACCCCAAGGAGTGGGAGACAGACTCCTCATTGTCAGGAGAATCAGTGGTAATTGAAAGTGAGAAACAGGAAGTAGTGAGAAGTGTGTCAAACACAGTGGGAGATAGTGGACTTGATATGGACCCATAGAAAGAGACAAGCATCTAGCAATTGCCACCGCAACTTCTTACACATGAAACGCATGACAATGACAAAGGCCAGAATTATAACTTGGATCCAGACAAGGAGCAGGAGCCAAGGGAGCAGCCACTGTTACCAGGACTGCAAGAATAAGAAGGGAAAAGCACTCCCTACCTCAGGCAGATACCTGTATAGATGTGCATCCTTCAGGCAGACCATCCATTGGGGTGCCAATGTACCAAGACCAGAAGGAATTTGGACGAGACTACCAATGGGTCTTCAATTGGCACCCACCATTATGCAACAGTGGATACAGGCAGTTAGTAGTGAACTGTGCAAGAAATTCCAGGTAGTCATGATAGCGTATCAGGACGATTGGCTAATCCTGTTGAATAATGACCAAACAACGTTGGTGCAACAAATAGTCCAGTTTATACAAGTAGAGCTAGGAATAATGGTCAATCTTGAAAAGAGCTCGTTAATTCCATCAGTGAGAATAAAATATCTGGGGATATATATGGACACCGCTTTAATGTAGCTCAGCTTGACAAAGTACACAATAAAGCAGATCAGATACATGATTGATGTGGTCCAGAGAATTCAACAAAAGGATATACCCAAAGCAGCAGCATATATTGCCTGGATAACCTACATTTTGAAACTCCACCTATTCATAGTCCAGGACACGGCAAGTTGCAACATCACGTGGCTGGAGTGCCTATGGGATGACAATAAATGGCAGGGACCAAGAGTGTATTCCAATTATAAGTACATTTTAGATGTGTTCAGTTACAACACCCTATTCCAGGTAGCTTGGGTGATCCCGATGCTTTCAACTACTGAAATATGGGCCATAGAGCATTAGAGACCAATTATGGAGGCTTTGGTGGCCTAAATGGAGACCCATCATGCATTCAGCATTGCAGACCCCGATACGAATGTAATAATTTATCCTGATGATCAAGCTGTAATTTAATCCCTGACTAAGGGAACATGTGTTTTATTTATGTGTCATGATATCTTGTATCTATTTATGAGCTTAATTAAAGAATGGTCACAGAATGTGACCTGGGGGTACATTCCCTCAGAATAGAATCTGGCTGACCATCCTTCTTGGACTGTCCTGCCTCCCTATGCCTACTTAGCCTCAGATTTGGGAGTCAGGTGGATATATAGGTGAGTTGAGGCCTGAGTTGGTCAGTTGGTAAAAAAGGGTCAGAGAGGGAGTGCCTTCAGATCACATCCAGTCCTGTATACCTCTGATCATCCTCTGCCATTCACCCGACCTGACTTATCCTTAAAAGGTAACAGATATCACCCTTGAAAACTATTTTCCCGCCCTTTCCATCAAGGAGTCAGCTGGAGAGACATTCATCTCGGAGGAGATCTCTGAAGACCTGCAGGGCGAGTTGGAGGAAGAGGAGGAGAGGAGAAATGGGAAGTTGCTGGAGAACAGTATGGTGGTGGTGGGAATCATCTCAGTGACTCCATTCCGGATCAATGCCGGCTGGATCCCCAACAGTGCTGCAGCACCATCTGACTAGGCAGCAGTCAGGTAGGATGTCATTGATGTTAAGGAGCCAAGGTGCAATAGAAATAATGAGATGGCATCCTGGGATGAATTGACCCCCGGCACCAACTCGCTCAAGTTGGGTCAGCAGCTGATCCTGTCTTAATCCACGCCGCTTACTTAGTGACTTAAGCCACTTGGCTAACAGGTACTCTTCCGTGATGGAAGTCAGCTAGTCTGAGGAGCATGAACTCATGCCTTCAGAGTCAGAGGTGTGATGGACAAGGGCAGAAGTGTGCCCTGCCCTTTGCGGTTGGAGTGGATTCTTGAAACAATAGGGCTGAAATCAAAGAAAAGAAGAAATGAAATACAATCCATTTAAAGAAGTTTTATTTCCAAATTGTTTGTGTAGAAGAAGGGGGAAGGAGCTGGATTTCCTCCCAAAAGTATTTTCCCACATCTTCCCACCCCCTTGCCTCTACCTTCTTCAAACCTGGGCTTTCCAGTAAATAATCTTATTTTCTAGGTCAATATTTCTTAAATAATCTTATTTTTTTCCTTTGAATCAATAAATATTCTATATAAATAACATGTCATTAAACTTGCAATCATTTATTTCAAAACCTTTATGGCTATGTCTTAGGTGAACCCTGGCATTATATAATAATGAGCCCTGAAACGCTGATATTCATGATATTATATTTAAGGATGGACAAAATAGTGAATGAAAATGTTGATAAAAGCAAAGTATTCATAAACCTATCAAATGATAATTTATTATTGGTAGAAGTGCACATGGAATCTACGCCCTTGATCATCATCTACATACCAAGCAATCATAAGCAGAAATTAATTAATAGGATTTATCAAATTTACAGGACATAATAAATAATGAGTTCATGCAGGTAAATAAGGCAGCATTTGTAGCATATAAGATTGGAATAAGATGTAAGGCAAAATAGAGATGGGAATTAGGTCCGAGACTACAGTTTGTGCACAAGAATTCACGACATAGAGAAAGACATTGAGTTCTGCAGGTTAAAATGAGGATTAGCCATTATTTATTCCTTGTTTGGACACTAAAAGACATAGGTATGCATGAAAAACGCCAGGTAACTCAGATAGGCATTAGTTAGATAATTAATACTAAGATTTAGGTACAAATAAGCATAAGGATAAATAATAAATTAACCTAAATTATACTAGTATAAAAAGAATTGTATAAATGATGTCTGAGGCTGTGGAAAGTGTACAGAGTAAGGGTGGAATTGGTGCACTATACAGTAATGCAGACTAATTGTCATTTGTTCAATGCCATTGGCTTGCTGCTTGTATTATAATTTCAGGGAGAGAGTACTAGGAAGGGAGAGATTGTGTAGAATTGGATGAATTTGTAAAAGTGCATTAAATAATAAATAATGCAAGTAAGCAATAATGCAATACAAAGAATTCATCTTGTCTTAATGCTGGAATGTGTATGATCAGTTACCATATTACTTGCCTCATCATTGTCTGACCACTTCCCATTCGACAAACATCTCCCCTCACAATTTCCCTATCAAAACTGTCTTTATTCTTCCCCCAATGACTACTTTCTGATGACTACCATCAAAATTACTCATTAAAGTATCCTTTCTTTGTTCTTGAAATATCTTTATCCGTATTTTTGTATATTTATGCATGGTCAAAAAGCATTGTTTCAAAGATAATCATAAGTATGTGTGTATTTATAAATATAAACACATATATATTAATATATATATATATATATACATATACATATACATGAAAATACACATAAATATATACATATATATATAAATGTATATATATAAATGTATATATATATGTATGTATATGTGGGTTGCTGTAATCCAGTAGGTAGAGCATTGGACTGCTGACCGGAGGGTCCCTGGCTCAATTCCTAGGCAAAGCACTCTGGGCACCTGCAGCTCCACTAAATCTAAGTGATTTTTAGGTACCAGGTTTTCCTGAGAAACCTTAACCGGAACAGAAAGGAACTGGCCCCCAATAAACTGAAAATACCCTGATAAGGCCTGAAATTGTATCTGAAGGGCTAGGGCCTTTACGTGTGGCTCCTGCTCTCTAATGCTCAGCAGTAATTATGACGGCTCCCAAATCCGGTCCGCTCAGCTTCAGACTCAGGAGTTGGGTGGATAGATAGGTGGGACAAGGCCTTAGTTGGTCAGTTGGTTGAAAAGGTTCAGAGAGGGAGAGTGCCTAGGAATCTCTCCATTGTTCATGAAGGTTACCCCATCATGTACATGTCAAACCAGTTGACCTCACCCATCTTCAGTCTGAGACACACCCAACAACAAACAAAGCATCCAAAAGTTGGACATCCATCTCGACCACAGCCAAGTCTCTCTCTGCCATCTCCTGGAACAAGGAGCATGTAGATAATGCTGAGCATGAGGGAGCAGGAGCCACGCGCATGGGCTGCAGCCCTGGAGACATAATTTGAGTCCTTATCCCAAGAGATGCAGACCATTAGGACATTGCAAATCTATCCCGGTTAGTCAGCAGGACCAGTAACACTTCTACCACCAGCACCAAGGCCGACACTGGGGAAGATGTTCGTGGCACTATGCTCTGCAAGCCTGGCCGCGTGGATCACCCCACCAGAGGACAATGATGAGGTCCTCACCCTGGGCCATCAAGATAAGTATGGCAGGAATTCATCTAAGCTGGCCCGGCATGACCTGCACGAGTTTGACTTAATGGTAGCCATTATGGCCAATTGAATGATACCCCCAGGCCCAGTAAAGCATGTAGTATACAATAGAATCTGGGTACTTGCTTTCATCCAAGCACATGGCTGTGAAGTAGCCATGCAATTTCAAGAAATATTGGGTAACATCCTGCTGCGGCTGCCTTCAAATACTATCCAGCTGCAGCCCACCATTATAGTACAAGCACCACCACAATAGCTATATAAGCCAGTAGGACAGCCCAGCAGACAAGCAAGAGCATAGAATGCTTATACCCAGAATACTGCAGATTCTGGGATAGCCCTTTCAGGGTTGACAACTGAGCAAATGCCTGTGCCTGCACCATTACTCAGTGTGGTGCTAAACCATCTGAACAAGTTGGCTAATGAACCTGGGGTCCTTGTTGAGTTTCTCAAATTTCAGATCCCCTAGACCCCAAGGAGTAGGAAACAGACTCATGGTCTTCAAGAGAATCAATGGTAAGTGAAAGTGGGACACAGGTAATAGTGACAAGTGCATAAAAAACAGGAGGAGATACAGGACTTGATACAGACCCGTATAAAGAGAAGAAAAGCAGGAGCCAAAAACAGAGTGAGAAGGAGATTACCGATTTTGATTGTGATGGGTGACTACAGTTGAAATTAATTTACTGTTGATAGTTGACAAGTTTCATTCAGACTTTGTTCAAGTTATTTTTCTAGGTGTGAATGTTGATAGCTAGGAAAGTTATATTTAAGTCAGATGTAGATGAATTGTAAGATACTGTGGAAAGGAAGAAGAAAAATATATGACAGTACAGTTTGAGTGTCTCTTTCATGAAAGAACTTATATTTAAGTTTATCCATCAATAGTTTGGCATATGCAGGAGCTATAGGAATGCACGTTTACTGCATTTTACAAAGACCCTTCAAAAACTAAGGTATTGCATTGTTCTTCATGGAAAAAATAATTTATTCTCAACTTTGTATAAACCTTAAGAAAGCCTGAGAATTTAAAGTTGCCTTGACTATTATTGTATCATGTTTTTATCCTTGTAAGCAGCTTCATAATACTTGAGTCATACCTTTCTCATGCCGTGTCATAAAGCCAACTGGCTACTGCTCCTTGCACTTCCTCTTCTGACTGGAATATCTGTCCTCCAAGGTATTATTATGCAAGAGCTTCTGAACCCTCCCCTTACCCTTCCACAAAGTGAAAGTCACAGTACTAATGTCAGAAGATATTCCACAACAAATCTGTGGAAGAATATTGTAAGGGCTATGGCATCTTTGCATATCGAGGCATGTGAGTGATTTGTAGGCCACTGGCACAGAGAGAAACTAGTAAGCCTTGAGAGAGTATGAGCGTATGTGACTAGCAAGGATCAATGCTGCTTTGTACATCCAAGCTAGAGAGTTTGTTATTATTTTGCTTTTATACTTATATGACATGTGACTGATGTATAACTGGTGCAAAGGGAACCTCTTTTAAGCCCTAATTGAATATGAGTGCTTGAGATTATCAAGGATCATTGCAATATAGTACATCCAAGCTAGAGAGTAGGTGATAATTTTTCATTTATTTTAATTTTAAATAACTATGTATAATTAGTGAGCCCCTGGTGCAGAGTTAAACCTCTTGTAAGCCCTGAAAGAGTGGGAGAGCATGCAACTAAAAATAATCAATTCTGTATTTTACATCAAAGCTAAGGAATGTGAATAATTTTCATTTATTATTATACCACTTTTAATTTTATTAATTGTGTTTGAGTGCCTGAGACTAGCAAGGATCTATGCTATATTATTGAAGCTAGATAGTAAATTATTTATTTTCTATCTTCCATTTCATTTTTCTAACCATTTGTGGTATCTAATTATTTCATTTATTTGTAATTTTATTTATTATTATTGGCTTTATTTTCTGTTATTTATTTATTTTTATAATTTTAATAGATTTACTGCTTATATCTTCTCTAATATCTCTCTTTGCATATTTAAAAGATTATGGCATAACCAATTCAATATCAACAGCTGAAAAAATGTTGACAAAATAAATGTGAAGATCATCAGAGAAACATTGATCATCTCTATGAGATGTCTGGAGAGTCCTTGATTTTCTTTTCAGACAATTTTTCCTGATGGTATAAAGCCAGCATTCAGCTAATTTGTTTAAATACAATACATATAAAAGTGACAATATTATAGTGTATAGGACAAGCTTTCCTGGGAAAATTGCAATGCTTTTTTAAAGAAAATTAGTAAAATTTAGATTTTTATGCAATTGATGTATTTGCATCTCCAGATAGATACCATTAATACTTTAATAAGCAAATAATTCCCAAACCTGAAAACACAATTAGGTTTAATATATGACCAAAAGAGGGATATATAACCATATTGTATGAACAAATATGCATGATAATAGTGTAAAAATAGAAATTTTGCTCCTTTCAAGCCTTAATAAATACTTCTAGAGAATTGAGAGAATTTTTGGAGGGCCATTTGAAAAATAAGGATGCATAATGGGCAAATTTCCCAATTACTTACTGAACTTTAGTCTGTAACTCAGTGACTGGTGTTGAGAAAATAACATAAAAGGTAATAAAATTCAATTAATATCAGAGTAGAAAAGTTCTGCCATTTTTGGAGAAAGCAACTTAGGACCAAACATTTTAACATCTATATATATAAGTTCAAAATTGTGTATATGCTCTTTGTAAGGCTCCTATTGCATGGATACCCAATAAAAAAAGGAATTTTTAAAAATGAGAATGAGTATTGTAATATCTTACCGCTAGCATTAGAATTTCCTTAATTGCTCTGATTGAATTTTAAAATCTTTCATGTTATTTGCTCAACCCCAGTAACTGAATAACTGATTAAAGTTCAGCTAGTAATTAGGAAATTTGCCCATTACGCATCTCGGTTTTTCAAATGGCACTCAACATATAAACACATAAATTCTCTCATAACCTCAAATTAAGGTGCATTATTAATTAGATACAATCGAATAGTTTATAAACTAATGCATACATGTTTGTAGACCATATTCAAAATGACCTTGAGGACCATTCCTTGGGCCATATCTGGAGGTAACCTATTCTCTTATTATGTATGCAAAATTTTTTAGTCATTATATTCATACAGTATATTTCCAGGAGTATCTTTTACAAAAACATTCAATTATTATAGCAAGATAATCTAAAACTTTTATTATCAAGTTTCAGTGAACTAGAGAGTTAATGAATTGGGGATTAAGTTTTTTCAATGATGGTAACATAATCCAGTTGCTTTCCTAAGGAAAATCCTCATTAAGTAGAGAATTCTCCTGAGAGTATGAAAAGGCATGATAATAAGGGATAAGTATAAAAGTTCTCAACTTGACACAGGAATGCAATTTCAATCAGAGATATATTTATGATTCCTTCCTGAATGCATGTCTGTTTCGTTTGAAAGGCAAGTTCCAAATTTTTCTCTCAAATAGTTTTTTTAAACATATTGTCCGAGTACATGTCTTTTGTGTTTCTGATTAAAATTGAAAAACTTGAATTTCTTGCAGACGTGAAATTCTTCTTTTTAAATGAATTAATTCCTTAGGAAATTCACTTGAAGTTTATGAAAGTATAGGGGGACTAATTCAATTTCAGCTGATAAAAACTGAGATGCTGAAATTTAACAGGATTCTAATATCCCTTTGAGATGACCCACAAGATGGAGAGCCATCAAGTGCTACAGTACAATATACAAAATAGTACGACATTAGACGATTAAAGGGGCATGAGATACGTAAGACCTTAAGGATAGCAAAGGAAAAGCTCAAGGCAAGGTGAGTGCTGCATTTGTTAAAAGCCCTTTAAAAGCAATTTCCCAAACAATGTTTTGGCAGATTCCAGACGTTACCAATACATTATCAGGTGGCTTAGTGCCAAAGAAACCAATGGTGAACACATATGGTTTAATAGCAGGAGTATTTGGGTAAATAAATTTTTAAATGTTCCGATGACAAAAACTTCCTTCATTAACCCCATGTGGTTTGGACTGAAATATATCAAAGCCTCTTTATCAAGAAAGCAAATTCCACAGAAATACCTGCATTATAATCTATTTTCATATAGAAACATATATTCACAAATCCCAACATCCTGACCCACTTGCCCAAAGACAACATATGATTAGGCAAAGTGGAAATACAACTAAAAAATACATTTGAAACCCAAGGTATAAAAAACTTCATTTATATTCCCAATTAACCATATTTCTTCAATAGCAGTGGGAGCATTAAGGATAATCAAGTTGGAAATGTTTGGATGAGAAAAGCTTTCACTATTGATCCCTTATTTGACCTAAATAGATAAAAATAAGGTACTTTGGACTGATTTACCTCAACACCTCCTTATCCAGAAGGATCATTCCACAGAAAGTAGTAAACTTCTTATCTCTATTTTTGTGTAGAAAGAGATACTCCTAACTCCTAATTTACTCTCCCCACCAGACAATGTCAGCAATACAATCCTCATAATGTTCAGCAAGAGCTGGGGAATACCCTTGCAGCATTTCAGCATTGATATATAAAGGCACGTCTATAGATGTCTACTTAATACTAATTAAATGCTGTGCATTTGAAGATGGATCTCTTTAGTATCTTCTTACTTTAAACGAAGTCATGCAACAATACGTTTTGCATCACATCAGGGTTGTTGATGAACTGCCAAACTTAACAGCACTCTTAATGAAAAATCCACCTTCACTGAAAAGCGTAAGTAAAAAATATATTCTCATAATGTCCTACACTATTCCTCTTTCATATCAACAACCTATCTAAATATTTACACGCAGTTGATTCATGCATAGGTCATCAAATGATTGGAACATTAAGTCATTTTAGCTACACTTAATTATATTCAAATGAATGATAGTCAAACGAAATTTTTCATAACTGTTAATTTTTATTCAAAGAAGTTTCACAAAACAGAAGAATGATGTCACAGTTTTACAAACTTGAAATTTATGTATTATAATGATCTTTGGTAGTGATAAAATTATTTGGAAGTTTTTTATCATTAAATAAACATCATTATCTAAATTATGCATGTCATTCATACATTGCCTCTGTACTTCTTGGGAGAAGGATTTTTTTAATTCGAGCACTTTAGTTTTTTACTTGTTTCTAAGCCTGCCTTTATTCAATGATAAAGCTTGTTTTTAAAATTCTCACGCACATATCAACCTCATTTCTGCTTTCAAATGTATGTGGCCTTCAATAAGGCTCCGGTTATGAGCATGAGTGAATGAAATTGAATATAATTTACATTGCTCCCTGATCATTTTTCAGTGTGTGACTTCATGTGTGACTTGAGATTTCTTTTCCGAACGAATGCTTTAGAACAGACGTGGCACCTATGTGGTCTTTCTCCAGTGTGTGTCATCATATGCCTTTTAAGATCACTTTTCCAAGCAAATGCTCTTGAGCATATCTCACACTTGAGACTTTTTTCTCCGGTGTGCATCAACAAATGCCTTTTAACATCACTATTCTGAGTAAATCCTTTAGAACAGATCATGCACTGGTATGGCTTTACACCAGTATGTCTCAACAAGTGTATCTTTAGATGACTATTCCGAGAAAATAATCTTGAGCATATCTCACACTTGTGTCTCTTTTCACCAGTATGTATCAACACGTGCCTTTTAAGATCACTATTCTGAGTAAATCCTTTAGTACAGATCGTGCACTGGTATGGCTTTTCACCAGTATGAATCAACAAGTGTATCTTTAGATGACTATTCTGAGCAAATGCTCTTGAGCATATCTCACACTTGTGCCTCTTTTCATTCGTGTGTGTCAACAAGTGTCTTCTTAGATAATAATAATGAGTAAATGCTCTTGAGCATATTTCACAACTATGTGGGTTTTCTTCAGTATGTGTCAAAATGTGCCTCATTAAATACTGCTTTTGAACATAACCTTTCAAACATATAGCACATTTAAATGGTCTTTCTGCATTATGTGATGACTCTTTGAGCGCAGGTAAAGTTTTGATGAAGTTTTGGGTGCAGAATTCACGTTGGAACTTCCTTTTCCCAGCATGCACCAAGTTGATGTGCCTTGCAAGGTCATTTTTTCTGTCAAATGCCTTTGAGCAAGAGTCACAATAGAATTTTGTTGCATTCCAAACATGCACATGCAAGACATGATCTTTGAGAAGGTCCCTTTGTGCAAATTCCTTGTAGCAGATTTGACAAGCATGCAATAAAATGCCTCCTGCATCTTTCCCTGCAACATCTTGTTTCTTACAATTATCTGAAAGATTTAAAGAAAAGTAATCTTATCAATGAAAAATTTTAGCTGCAATGAACAAGTTTTTTATCTCCAGATGACATTTAAACATTTATGTACATAAATTACTCCTATAATATAATTGTACTATGGCATGTGGGCTCATTTCAGATGATTTTCATTATGCCATCTTCAATAAAGCTAAAAGGCCAGGGACAAAGCACGTCATTATCTGATGCTGACCCAATAATGTATTCAGTTTTATTCTCAGAAAGTCTGCTGAAAATATTTGTACTCAACACAAAAAGGTTAGCAGAATACCATTTAGCTTCTAAAATTACTTTTTCAGAAGATATGGGCCAGGAAATTGTTTCCCTGAGTTGTTACAATCAAATCATCCATTGAAGTTCTATTTGAAACAAACAAATTAAAACACATATACTTGTTGCTCCATTCCCTGATTTTATAAAATCATGTTTAAGAATTATTTTCATGTTCCATTAAAATTATTTAATCTAAATGATGATTGAAAATTTTTAATGTCAAGAAATTAAATTATGACCCTTGCACAAGAGTTCACCAATTTACTTAACTGATGGCTTGTTTCAACCAGCTTGCACATTCCATGAGCACCTAATCGTTGACTTTAAACATACAAGTACAAAGAGATATGCAGTAAAATGAATATAGTTTTCTGGTGGTAAATTGACTTACATACATAAAAAAATATCACGAAAAGGGTTCAATGCCATCACGCATTACATTTCCACAATTGTTTACTTGGCATGAACAAATGCCTAGAAAATTAAATTTGTAAAAGGATTTTGAGAAGGAATAGGAATATTTCCTGTTTTAAATGAATGGAATCAGAGAAAAGACTGCTGTATAAAAAAGGGAAATTCATTTCCTAGGGAATAGATATTTCATTGAAATTAACTGTGTGGCTGTTTTTTACCCAAAGCACAAAGTCCAAATATAGAAGTTAAAATACCAAAATGACAATATTTAAGATGGGGACTAGGAGAATGAAAATCTTTATTGATTAATAAAATCCTCAATTCATTCATGGACAAATTACTAATCAGGTAAAATGGTCATTTTAGTAAGTGATAAAGTCATTTTCCTCAAATAATTTGTTTCATGCTAAATTTATTTATAACATCTATTTATTATGTGAAACTACTTTTAGTATGGCAATCCCTGATTTCCAACTGAGACATACTACATTGATCAAAAAGTTCCCGGAATTTATTCAGAAAATTAAAAATACAAGTTTATTCATCTAAATCTATATTGTCCCCTTCAAAGTAATCCCCATCGACTGCAACACACTTATGCCAGCGCTTGATCCAATCCTCGAAACATTTTTTATATTCGGTTTTCGGTATGTCCATCAGTGCTTCCTGCGATTTTTCCATTACTTCCTCTCGGCTGCTAAAACGCGTTCCCCGTAATGGTTTTTTAACTCGATTGAACAGAAAGAAGTCACAGGGAGCCAAATCAGGTGAATTCGGTGGCTGTTGGATGGTATTTGTTGCATTTTTCGTCAAAATATTACGAATAATGATAGCACTGTGCGACGGTGCGTTATCATGGTGCAAAATCCACGAGTTTTCCGCCCACATTTCTGGTCTCTTTCGGCGAATTGCTTCACGCAAACGTCTCATAACGCCCAAATAATACTCTTTGTTTACTGTCTGGCCTTCTGGCAAAAATTCATGATGCCCTACACCGTTGTAATCCATGAAAACCGTCAGCATTGCCTTCTTTTTTGACTGAAAACGACGTGGTTTTTTTGGTCTCGGCTCATTTGGTGAACGCCATTCACTTGCCTGATGTCTGGATGGCATGTCGTACTCATAAACCCACGTCTCGTCTCCAGTAATGATCCTTTTGATGAATGTGGGATCGGATTCAGCCTCGCAAATCATGTCTTTTGCGACGTCAGCACGGATTTTTTGCATGAAATTGAGGTCTTTTGGCACCAACTTTGCTGCTACACGACGGAAACCCAAATCATTAACCGCATTGTCTTGGGTGGATCCATAGGCAATGTTCAAGTCCTCCGCTATTTCTCTGATGGTTAATTTGCGGTTATTGACCAACATTTCTTTTACTTTATCAATTTTTTCACCGACTTTCGATGTCGATGGTCTGCCACTGCGTTCATCATCTTCGATTGACTCACGACCACTTCTGAACCGCTCGTGCCACTGGTAAACGACCGTTTTTTTTAGAGAATCGTTGCCGAAACACTTTTCCAACATTTCCAACGTCCGTGCGCCACTAAATCCGTTTTTTACGCAAAATTTAATACAAGTTCGTTGTTGCAAATTTAAATCCATTTCTGCAATTGTAAAAAATCGCCAACACACACAGAGATAGATGTACTCTTGGCTACGTAACTTTTGCAAATGTCAAGTTATGACACTAAGATTTAAAGGGAATATCAACAACAGATGTACCAATTTAACAAAAAAACAGAACTCAAATCGGAACGATGGGAGCGCCACACGGTGGTTATTCCGGGAACTTTCTGATCAAGGTAGTATGGTGCCCTTAAAATTACTTTTATACATAATTTTGATACAATTTATCCAAAAAAGACGTTTCACATTTCCTGGCATAACTTTTCATATATTTGTCCTTTAGATTGCTAGAACTTTCCACAGCAAATAAATTTTTTGCAAGAAATTTAAGAAAGAAAATAAAACCCCCACTTTAAAGTTCTGTAAATAAAACGATTTAAAAACATATTTATCGCTTAAAAAGGAAATTTACTTTTAGGTTTATGGTCTGATAACAAATTTTATGGTGGTTTCTTTAAACAAAAAAAAATATCAGTGTATAAAATGTGACAATTCTGTTGGGTTTAAAAGAAAATTATAACGAAACAAGTTATTATTACCAAATTTAAGTGTCACAAAAAGTTCTGCTGAACAGCAATTGAGGCACTTCTGTGTCATGACTATTTCAAATGCCAGCATTCATTGTGCTTTAATAAAAAAAGAATTAAAGAGTATGACCTTGTTTCAATCATGGGCAGATAATTCTGACTCAATTACATGGGCTATTAATTTAATTCTAAAGAATAAAATACATTAACTATAATATTCTTTTTCTTGATATATTTAAAATTTCACTACCTAGCAATGAAATAAATATAGGACCAATTGGCGAAATTATAACCTCAAAGTGACCAAGATAAGTGTATATTAACCCTCTTAGTGTGGCTGGGATTTCAGGGGTATTAGTGAGAAGTGCGAAGTTTAATTTAAGAAAATGTGTCGCCTTAGAAAAAAAAACATTATGAAGTTATTTGCTTAGATATCCATATGCAGTTTTTTTAATTTAAAATATAATAATAAAGTTAATAATGATGTAATGCATTTACATCATCTGAATAATGAATGTAATTATTATAGTATCATAAATTTGAAGAATATTTTTTGAGTAATAATATTTCGATTTTTAGACACAAAACTAATATTTTTTTAAAGACATTTTTCAATTAAACTATGATATTTATATATAATAAAGAATCTAAAAGACGTGTAGTAAAATATTATATATAATTAAAGAGAAACCAGTGAATTGCAAATTTTTTTGTCAGCCTCTGCATAGTTTGATTTTATTGAAAAGGCTGACCTTACTGTTGTCAAATTGGGACTTTTACCCTTTCCTTGAGACTGCAGCAATGTGCTTACAATCTAAAGGCAGGAAAAAACCAAGTTCTAACTCACAGAGAACTGCTGACAATGTAATCCATTGAACAGGGCACAATTGATTAGATACGACGGACGGCAAGAGAAACCAAAATGAATACAAAGCAGTGGTCTCATTTCCACCATCTCAATAAAGTCTTAATAAGCAGGTATATATCAATACGACGACCCAACAACACATTCAAGAGATTACAGATGAAAACAGATTAGTAGCCTTTCAGTGGCTTTTCATATTGGAAAGACCACTCAGGAAAAAAAAACGAGCAAACAATTAGGCAGAGCTTCCCAACATGTACAAAACTGAACGAAAAATTATAATAAGAATTATAGTATTTTAAAAGCATTTAAAATTGCTAATAAAAAAATAAAAAATTGGTTATGTAGTTCTAGCAAATTCAACCTATTGATAGCACAAAAACCATAAATTATTAAAGAAAAAACCATAAGTTACAATTATTTAAACAAAAGCCTACACAAGAGCCAATATATCGGCCTGCCGCAATTTTCACCAGGGATACAAAAGCTGATATATCAGCCCACTGCAATAAGATGAGCATGGTAAAATGTATTGAGAAAGATGGTGGATATTAGTTATGACTGATTTTTTTTTGTTTTCATGAAAGAAATTAGTGTATATGGGAGCAATGCTCTAGTTCCAGCTCTTAAATTTGGAGTCCTGGAACTAATTAAAAAGGCTTATGCAAATGATGTCTTAAGCCTGAGAAGTTTTTAAGTAGCAAAAAATGTATAAGAAAGCGTGACAACTTAATAAAGATAAAGGCCAGGTAAGTTACCTCATGACCACTGCAACTGATTCTGAGCCGTCAAAAATGAAACTATTTCTCACTCTGCTATGCATTTAATAACCTCCCTAGTTAGTAAAGAATCCAGCCTTTTGGGCGGAACCAACATTAATAATTAATAAAGATCTTGTGTTAAGGGAGGTATGGGCAAAGGTGGTTGCAAGAGTCTTGAGCAAGGAACAAAAATACAAAGAAACTGCTGACATAATTTGCCATTGCAATGCAGATAAAAATATAACAATTATACTCCAATCTAACAGTTCAAGTACTGATGACAAATGCTGAAACAATATTCTAGAAAATGATTTTCAGTAGACTTTTGACAAGTGGAAGATAAACCAACATGTATAGGTATATTGATGCAGGATGAACAAATTTTCAATTTTTTTAGGTACCTGTAAGGATAACATCATTGGCTTCTGATTTTTAGAGGCAACGATGATACTTATTATGTATGGATCCTACTTAATTTTATACTCAAAATCCCTTAAGTGAATAATTAAAGGTTAAATATTCAAAATAAAAAAATTGGAATGCCTTTTAAAAAACGTTTCTACAAATTAAGACCATAGTAAATAAACCTGGAGTTAAATTGATCAGTGTACTAAAACCTTGACAAAGGAAACTTCCGAACTGAGGAAGAATATTCAACAATTCCATTTATAATCATGGCCAAAAGGGGTAGAGATCCTTAACTGTTAGTATAAAATGTAAAAAAGGCAACCATGGAATATTTGTGGTTCAACATATGTATCAGATTGGTACTTAAATTATTAAAGTTTGAAAACAAGAGGGACTTAGAAAATAACAACCAGCAGCAGTGAAATGAAATCTATTATATGCATTTTATTTTGTTAATTTTTAGGATTTTTGCCTTGTCAATTCCTGAAAGAGAGCATTTTATTTTGCAAAGTCTTTTGCAGTTGTTCTTGGGATCATAACCAAAAGGAAAGATAGTAAGGCAATCAATAACTTACGGGATGATCAGTTTAGGTATAGGAAGGAGGAGGTACATGTAATGTCATTGCAGCAATGAGATTTTTAATCAAAAGGAATAAAGAACATGACCACAAGATATAATGCCAAAAATAGGAATAGATTAGAGAGAAATGAGGCTAATCTGCTACCTGTTCATGTCCAAGACTGCTCAGGTGCGAGTGGGAAACGGGGAGTCAGGATGGGCAGTGTTAGGAAGAGGTGTAAGGCAGGGTTGCCCATTATCACCATTGCTGTTCAACATGTATGCAGAGGAAATGAATAAGAAGGCATGGGAAGAACTGGAGGTAGGAATGAAAGTGGGTGGGGAATTGATAAAATCAGTTAGGATTGCTGATGACCAAGCTTTAGTTTGTCAGTCAGCCAAGGGGCTGCAAGCATTGCTTAGTAAATTGGCAATTCAGTACAACAGGTATGGGATGAGAATCAATATTGATAAAACAAAGAATATGCAATTTTCTAGGATGAAAAAGCTTAGGTTAACATTAAAATAGGAAGGCAAAAACTAGAGCTGGAAAAACAGTTTATGTATCTCAGTATTGATTGGACCAACACAGTAAAAGTAATAGGGACATAAGGATAGGAATTGCTTTAGGCAAAGGGATGTTGAGCAAGGACATTATTAAAAGACTTTAGGAAACTTTGAAATAAAGGCTAGCTCTGTATAGCGCGGTCATTGAAACAGGAGGATACACATTGACTGAAGGATTTTTAAATGTAGGTGTGGAGAAGAATGGAGAAGGTAAAATGGACAGAGAAGAAAATAAATGAGGAAGTGCTTGGTATATTGGGCAAAGAAAGAGGTTTGCTGGGAGATATCTTATGGAGGCAGGAAATGTTTCTGAAGGAGGTATTGACTTGCAGCTGGATGTTGAAGACTAATGGAGGGTAGAATGTTAGGCAAATGAGGAAAGAGAAGGAACAGAATAGGGATGTTAGACTGGATGATGGGAGGAAGAAAGAACTGAGCTGAAGAGAGACCTGATATAGCGTAGAATGTTGTGTTTTGCTAGGGGTCGAAATTATTTTATTAGTGTTTATGTCTATCCAATAACCTACATTGACCGGTAGATTACCTGATAATAATAATTTTGTTACAGGCTTATTCTGATTTAAATATTTTCCCATCAATTTTTGTAATTAGTCATAATATTTTATCTGACATTTTCAGTATTTCTAAAATATTCAAAATGCAAAAGTAAGACAACAGTCTCTCCAGCTCCACTTACCTTGTGTCTTCAACTGTTCCGATGTAACTCCGCCCATCTCCTGCAAAGTATTGTTGTCACATTCTTCCTTATTGTGTACTTCTTCATCAGAGGATAAATGCAATTCTAAATCTTCTAAATCATCCTGAAAAATATTAACATAACCAATGTACATTGCATCCATGTAAAACATTAATTAAATGCCCAAAAAACTTCCAAACCCATTCTATAAAATTACACAAGGTTTAAAATTATACATTTCGATTTAAATTAATAATTTTACCATGCATTTATACAGAACATTTGTCTTAATTTCTTCAAAAGCATTAACATTATTCATTGAACCTTCTAACATCAAATGATATTGCCAGTGTTTCAATTCAAGTTTAGAGAAGGTAAATTATAGGAGAGTTTACTGTTAAAATATAAGTAAACCTTTGATATCCATGGATTGAAAATATAAAATGAAAATATTTAAATACTGTTAACAAGAAAATGCCTCAACATTATGAATAATAGTTTTGGCCCACCAATTAAATTAAATAACATATGAAATACAGAGAATAGGTCTGGCGGCTTATTTTTCTCAGAGCAAAAAGCTTCTTTAAATATAAGAAGTCATCACATTGTCTAATTCGAATCATGATCTTGTTCAAGAATACAACCTGGTCATTTTGAACATTGACAGCCCCAATTTATCACCAAAGAACACTATCTAAAGCTCTCCTCATCTATCACGATACTAATGCCAAGGATATCCATTCTTATCTATTATGACAGATGGTCAAAATTTCAAAATAATTTAATCAAGAACATACATCTTGGGAGCTAATTTCTTCAAATTACTCTGGTACTTGAATAATTTTGTAGTCCTTCATATTCTTAAACAGAGAACATTTGACAATGTTAATAGTTAAATTGTATGAAAGTGTTATTCAATACAGTTATTAAAGATTTTTTTATACCAGTCCTCATTTAAAGAAGGATTTAGCCATGCAAAACCACATGGAAGGCAATTTCATCTCATAACATTACCTAAGTTTAAAAAGCAATGCACTCAGAATATAACATAATGTATATAGTTATGAGAGAGCATTGGTTATAAAAGCAATGCATAATAGCTTTCTTTCCTTACCTGAATCTCAACTTCTTCACAGTTATCATCATCCATCAAATTCACATTAGTGTTGACTGAACAATTGTCCTCTTCCTCAATTGATGACTTTTGTACTGAATGGTTAATAGCTTTCATTGAACTTCTCAACACCATCAAATTTCTTCTTTTATCATTCACCAAATCAACACCATGGATCTCTGAATCCTTCTGAAGGCTTGGGAGCACACACAGCTCCTTAATAAACATAAATAATAATAATCAACACCAAGATATTTGATAGGTAAATATAAAGTTCACCTAAAAATAAGCCCTATATAGGCATTACTTAAAATTATAATATTCATAGGCTTTTCCTTGGCTACATATTATTTCTGAATGAGAAATTTTGTGCATAATTAATGTTGCAGAGAAAAAGCAAATTTTGAATGGTACTTAGAAATTGTATGGCCATTTGGCAAATTATCTTATAAGGTTTTATATTAATCTATAACATTAATTAGAAGGGAATATAAGCAAAAATTGGATATTCAAAATGATTATAGAAATATACAAATTTTTTCCAACATGATTTATCAATAATATAACTTTCAGGTTGAGATATTCACATCTAGGGTAAGGTCAGTGTTTTCCTTTCATCCTAATTCGTCAAGGCATGGAACTCATTTCCATGTGCAAAATATTAGTGAGCAGCTGAATTCTGAACCAACAGAAACTGGTCACTTGACGGCTGTTTATGTTGGTTGGAAATATGACATTGCACATATTTATTAAAAAAATTAACTCACACCAAAGACTGAAATAGTTTTATCTGGAATATTTTATAGGTTAACATAAACAGAGTATGGTCTGCAGCTATGGCCTTCTGCAACATTTAAAAGAGCAGAACAGTTAAGAATGCAATTGAAATACATGAAAATTAAGTAAAATAATTAAATATTCCTCCTAATTCAAAAGATTTCTATCAGGCAATTTTAGAGTGAAAGAAGTGCCTGTCATTTTATTTTATGCTTAGGACGTGGTCAATCAGAACTTTACACCTGAGGAAGGGACCAAATTTTATATTTTTTGACCTAAGTGCTGAATGGGCTAAGTAAAGTGTCAATAAGGCTATTACAACCAAAAGAAAATGCATGGAATCATATAAAAAAACATTTATGATACTTTATCTCCAATTAGCCTGACCATGTCACCTATTACTGTTCCTTCAAAATGAAAACTCTTAAAAAGACATTTTAATAGGGTTCTTTAATGCCAAACATATATCTGTTCTATTTTGGGATATTCACGAGTTGTAAGAAGAAGCATTTACAATAACAGCACATATATCACCAAAATAATTTGGTTATTTTGGTGCCATTATGGTTATAATATTTCTTAAATACCTCAGAAGTCCCTTCTTGATTCTCCACGTTGTTGTCCATATCCCTATGTCTAGCTGGAACAGTTTCCTGCTGTTCAATTGCTATTTTATCCATGTCTACAATCGTCTGCAAAGTTAGTTAAATGGTGAAAAAACAGTAAAAATAAATGATTTAAGGTATAATTATAAGGATTTATGAATTTTCTTAATATTAATGGAATTCAAAATTGATTAAAAGTGCATTTGGTATTAAATTTTCAATATTTACCTTGAGCATTAATTATTTTTTATGTATAATATCACTAGGTAACCAAAGAAAACCAATAAATGATGGAAACATATTTAAAATGAAAAATAAACTCTCATTAGATAATTGAAACTTTATAAATGAGAACTACAGATGAGATTAGATAAATTATATCAGGCCTTTAGTTGACATGCATGAAAAAATCAGATAAATGTCGGACTGTACAGAATCATTAAACAAGAATTATTCTATATTATGAATTTCATCCAAATTACAATCAATATTCCATCAAATGGTTCCCGAAGATCAAATTATTTATTTAAGAATTTAAATGAGTATTTACATCACTTAGATTATAAATGCCTTCTTCTTGCAATTTGCCTGCATTTCTTATGATGACTTGATGATTGGTAATGTCCTAATGACTATCATTTAAGCAAATTTCAACTCTCTCTTAGTCATACTACAGTAATGGTTTCATTTATTATTTTACTTCTATATTTATTCATAGATATACCTTCTTGCATTGCAAAATACTTACAAATTACATGCAATAAAAACACATTCTCTATATAATAAGCAGTAATATAACATTATTGTCTTTTTGATTAGCAAGTTATTACATAGCTTTGTGGTCATGATAATCTTTCAAGCCAAAAAAATTAGTGGTTTTCATAAATACCTATCCGTGCATCAAAGATTTAGTATAAAGTATTGTATTTTATAAGATGACTTACAGAAAACTTTTCTACTTTAAGTATTCGTGAGTTAAAAAAAGAAACATGAGCAATAATAGAACTAATATCACAGATTTAGTTTATTAATTACCTTTTGAGAGTTTCATTCCGGATTCTTCACATTTTGGTCAGCATCTCCCTGGCTAGATGTAATTTCATTGGCCTCTTGGTCTTCAACATCCACTTCCTCTGTCTTCACTACGATCCCCTGAGTTAATTGAATAATTATTAAACAGTGAAAATATGGAACTTCAGTAATTTATAGAAAATTATGTGTAAACAAATTTCTTATATTAAGTATAATCAGTGACTAAAGTCTTTTCAGATGCAAATGAATAAGTATTTGCAAAAATAACAAAAGCTTTGGATGAGCTTTGAAAATGTCAACCTGTTCCAATGTCTTCCTTACCTGAAGAGAATCTTCTTCACGATTATCCATAATGTGGTCTATTATTTTTAGCCTAGCTGTCATTTCAACAGTTTCCTGATCATCATTATCTGAAGTTTCTCTTTTTACTGTGATCTGAACCTAATTGTTCAAAATATAAATATTGAAAAAGATTTAAAAAAGAGGATGAACATTGAAATTGAAATTTATTTTCATGATAAACGTTTTCCATTTCATTTTTATGTATATATATTTCCTATGCATGAATGAGAATCTAAATTACACACCAGTGTTTTTCTCTTTTTTTTTATGGATATGAAATGAGAGTATCAATGTTTACCTGTGGGGGCATAATTTATACCTGAAACACGACTAGATATAACAGCAAGAGCAATTATTAAAAGATGCAATTCGAAAATGCAAAACCAAACCACCTTATAGATGATTTCAGGTTTAAATCTCAGTTTCTCTTTATTCACTGAATAAAAATTCTCCAATTTAATGGATTTATTCAAAATTGTAATCAAAATTCATTTCCACAGAATCCAGAGGATAAAGGTATCAATTTTAGAATTTCAATGAGTACTTACATTGTTTACACTGGGATTGCATCTTTCTCCTAGAATGCTTGATGCTCCAGTGACCACTCGCAAATTGGCTACTCCCACATCACTATCATTGGAGGCATCATTTGACTCTGTCTCTACCTTTAGATTCCTCTGCAAATAATCAATGGAGAAATTTATTAAAATTAATGTGACACGATTATTTGGAAATAAATTTTCTCCAGTGGATATACTTGTAGTAACATCCTGGAAAAAATGATAAGTGAAATGCTGTAAAATGAAATTGAGCAGCCTACAATTATACAGCCTTTAGTAGATATTAATAACTATTTAAATAGGGTTACTGCAACTTAACTTAATAGAAGCCTTAGTTTTTGAGTTTTAAAAATATTAATGAACTGTTGACAAAAAAATACAAAAAAGTTTTAATTACGAGTTTTTTTATTAAAATAGAAGATATCAATTGAAAAAATATATTAACTAATAAAATATATCAAAAGGATCAATCTCTTTCCAACATTCCCCTCAACACTTGTTTAAAAAGTGCATTATTTTTTAATCTTTTTAAAATTATGAATACTTCACAAAATAATTCCTACTAATTACCTTTAGAGGCAATTTCATTAAAATTGAATGACTTAATGAAATTAAGAACCAAAAGAATATTCTAGGGAGTACTCCAAGATCTTATTTTAATACGAGATATCATTGTTTACATGGACATTTGTATATTATCATCCTTTTCGGTTACCTCACAATTTATGAAAATTGATTGCCTACTTGCATTTAATATATTCACACTTTAAGTAAAATTCACTCTCAGCTCACAGTACCTTGAGATTTCCAATTGAATATTGAATAAAATTGCTTGAAGTGTTAACAGAAGAGTGGTTAATTCCAAATTTGTATATAAACGCCAGTATAAGTCATTTGGTAATAAGACCTTAACACTTGCGTACAATAGCGAGGACACTTATTAAAAATAAATATGTTCATTATTCAATTTAAGTTACTTCCGTTGACGCATAACGTTATCCAAAACATTCCTCATAGCATTACAAAATACCAATCATTATTGGCCTCGACTCACCGTTGCGCGGCGGTTATTTCTCTCCGCGTGTCTCTTTGTCCTTTGACTGTTCAATAGATGGTGGTTTTCATGGCACTGCTGCTTAAACATGTAGAAATCCGTCAGCAATTTAAAGCATTTGTAGCACAGCAACCACGGGTTGCTCCTTTCCCTGACTACCTATATAAACATGATTATCAAAGTATTAAGCCCTAAACATTCGCTCTCAATGGGGCTCGAATCATTATCCGAATAATTTGAAGGCTATTTTCAGCTAAAATAGGGCATTGTCGCACATTTCGTGGTAAATTTACTGTAAAAGCATCATTATCAATAATACGTAAACATACAACGCGTAGCTTACTTCCAATTCCAACAACTCTTCTATTGCTTCCCGCACCAATTTCTCAGCATCGTTGTTTTCATAAAATATATTTGTGTACCGTCCACCACGGCTAAGACATAATCTACACTTTAAACTTTCGTGTCGAGGCATCTTTGGAGCACTTCAACCTGTCAACATTTACTACACTAAAACAGTAACTTTCAAAATGGCCGACTACATTTCGATAGGTCGTTCGTTCTGAATCGATTACTAAGTGCGAGTTCGAGAATCGATTTCGTTTCATTTCGGCGCTAAGTGATCGCCATATTTAAATATTTTTAAATTATTTAAACTCTCACTTTAATAGAAAGTGGTCATTCCTGTGAATTTATAACTCTTTTGCACTGCCGAGAAATTAAAAAAAAATTACTCAAATTTAACATTACCTTATGTGTGTATATTTTATTTTGCACCTAAACTAAAAATTTTAATCCTGTTAAATTGATTGTTTGTTTACATGAATATTTTCTCGGGATAAATATTTCTAATAAGAATTATGACTTGAAGTTAAAATTGTGTGATTAATTTTTTCGGCGTAAAATTCTAAAAATTAACCAATGTGTAGATATACCAATGGTTTTGCGTATTACGACAGGAACTCCAAAAATTGGACCTTCCACATTTTGATATGGGCATTAAAAGTGCATTAATTCCATATTACAGATTTTCTTTCCAACTATGACAAAATAACTGAGACGCAGGGAAAGAATTTACATTTGCATGTTTATTCTTAGCCAAAAAATGATGGCGAAATTTACAAACGAATAATAAAGTGAATAATAAATGTTAACATCAAACCATTCAATGATATATTTATTATCACATTTCAAAATTTGTATAGCAGCATTCGTGTCTAAACCTTGAAGGTATAATTTTGACGTGAATTTAAAAAGGATGTCAAAAGAAGCACATTATACTAAAATTATGGTCAAAGAGCATTGTGTTTCAAAGATAATTATATAAGTATGTATATATATATATATATATATATATATATATATATATATATATATATATATATATATATATATGAAAATACATATAAATATATACATATATATATGTATGTATAAGTGGGTTGCTGTAGTCCAGTGGGTTAAGCATTGGACTGCTGAACGGAGGGTCCTGGGTTTCAATCCCAGGTAAGGTACTCAGGGCACCTGCAGCTCCACTAAAGCTTAAGTCATTTTTGGGTAACAGGTCTTCCAGGGAAAGCATAACTGGAACAGAGAAAGGATCTGGCTTCCATACCCTGATAATTCCCTGATAAGTTCTGAAATTGTGTCTGCAGGGCTAGAGCCCATGTGGGTTGCTCCTGCTCCGTAATGCTCTGTGGTTATGATGGGGCTCCCAAATCCAGTCTGCTTAGCCTCAGATTTGGGAGCCAGATGGATATATAGGTAAGATAAGGCCTGAGTTGGTCAGTTGGTCATAAAGGTTCAGGGAGGGAGAGTGCCTCTAGATCTCTCCATTGTTAGTGGTGGGTACCCCATCGCGCACATGTCAAACCAATTGACCTCACCCATCTTCAGTCCGAGACATCTGGCGACAAGCAAAGCATCCAGAAGTTAGACACACATCCCATTCACAGCCAAGCATGTCTCCATTATCTCCTGAACCAAGGAACAAGTCACCACAGCTGAGCATGGGGGAGCAGGATCTAACCGCATTGGCTTTAGCCCTGCAGACACAATTTCAGGCCTTATCTCAAGAGATGCAGACCACTAGGCAATTGCAAATCCAGCCCAGTAAGTCAGCAAGACTGATAACACTGCTACCGCCAGTACAAATAATGGCACTGGAGAAGACGTTTGTGGCACCACACTCAGCAAGCCTGGCCACATGGATCACCCTACTAGAGGGCAATGATTAGGTCCTCACCTTGTGCCATCCAGTTAAGTATGGCAGGAATTCATCTAAGCTGACCTGGCATGACCTCCACAAGTTTGATGTAATGGTAGCCACTTTGGCCAATTGAATGATAATCCTGGACCTGGTAAAACATGTAATATACAATAGAATCTGGGTACTTGCTGT
The DNA here is from genome assembly GCF_022747635.1 of Hetaerina americana. Classification (NCBI taxonomy): domain Eukaryota; kingdom Metazoa; phylum Arthropoda; class Insecta; order Odonata; family Calopterygidae; genus Hetaerina; species Hetaerina americana. Next base: position 41,989 of record NW_027286481.1, on the reverse strand, counting down.
CATCCAGGCACATTTCTGGGAAACAGCCACCATCAGAAAATGCCCTGCTGTGACTGCCCTTGAATACTATCCAGCCACAGCTCACCATTATAGTACAAGCACCACCACGACCACAATACCAGCCAGAAGGACCACCCAGCAGACAGGCAGGAGGCAAGCATGCCTATACTCAGTAATCCGGGCAGCCCTTTTGGGGCAAAAGATGGTGATGGGACATGTGTTCCTACTTTGCCAGGTTTGACGACTGAGCAAATGCCTGTGCCCATGCCATCACTCTCTGTGGTGCCAAGCCATCTAAACAAGATGGCTAATGAATCTGGGGTCCTTGTTGATTTCCTCAAAGGTTCCACAGACCCTAGACCCCAAGGAGTGGGAGACAGACTCCTCATCGTCAGGAGAATCAATGATAAATGAAAGTGAGAAACAGGAAGTAGTGACAAGTGTGTCAAACACAGTGGGAGATAGTGGACTTGATATGGACCCATAGAAAGATACAAGCATCTAGCAATTGCCACCGCAACTTCTTACACATGAAATGCATGACAATGACAAAGGCCAGAATTATAACTTGGATCCAGACAAGGAACAGGAGCCAAGGGAGCAGCCACTGTTACCAGGACTGCAAGAAGAAGAAGGAAAAAGCACTCCTTACCTTAGGCAGATACCCATATAGATGCGCATCCTTCAGGCAGACCATCCATTGGGGCGTCAATGTACCAAGACCAGATGGAATTTGGACGAGACTACCAATGGGTCTTACATTTGCATCCACCATTATGCAAGGGAAGGTGCAGTCAGTTAGAAGTGAACTGTCGGAGAATTCCAGGTAGTCATGATAGCATATCTGGACGATTGGCTAATCCTGTTGCATAGTGACCAAACAATATTGGTGAAACAAATACTTCAATTCATAAAGTGGAGCTAAGAGTATTGCTTGATCTTGAAAAGAGATCATTAATGCCATCAGTGAGAATAAAATATCTGGGGATACATGTAGACACTGCTTTAATCTCAGCTTGACAAAGTACGTGTTAAATTGGATCAAATACATTGTTGATTTGGTCCAGAGAATACAACAAAAGGATAAACCCAAGGCAGCGGCATATATTGCCTGGATAACCTACATTTTGAAACTCCCCATATTCTTAGTCCAGGACATGGCAAGGGGCGACATCATGTGGCTGGAGTGCCTATTTGATGGCAATTAATGGCAGGGACCCAGAGTGTATTCCAATTATAAGTACATTTTAGATGTGTTTAGTGACATCACCCCATCCAGGTGGCATGGATGATCCCGATGTTTAAAACTACCAAAATATGGGCCATAGAGCATTAGGGACCAATTATGGAGAGAGAGACATTATTGGCCTTATTTGCAGCCCATAATAAAATCAGCATTGCAGACCCCGATACAAATGTAATAATTTATTACAATAATCAAGCTGTAATTGCATCCCTGACTAGAGGAAAAGGTTGTAATACTTACTGTGTCATGATATGTTTTATCCACTTATGAGCTTAATAAAAGAATGGTCACAGAATATGACTTTGAGGTATATTCCCTTGGTATATAATCCAGGCGATCATCCTCCTTGGACAATCCTGCCTCCCTATGCTCACTTTGCCTCAGATTAGGGAGTCAGGTAGATATATAGGTGGGACAAGGCCTGAGTTGGTCGGTTGGTCAATAAGGGTCAGAGAGGAAGAGTGCCTTCAAATCACGTCCAGTCATGTATACCTCTGGTCATCCTCTGCCATTCACCTGCCCTGTCTTATCCTTAAAAGGTACCAGATGTCCCCCTTGAAAACTATTTTGGGAATGAAAAGAAAATTAGACTCTCTTCCCTTTTTAATACCTAGCTAATAGGTGAATTTCACATAATTCAGGATATGGTTTAATATTTGGTTAACTCTCATTGACTACATGTTGAGTTGTGCCATGGCATTTGTTAATCATATGCATCAAATAACAGCATTTGAGACAAATGACAGTTATACAGTAGCCACATGAAGAAATTGCATGGTCACTATTAATGACAAAAAAGTGAAGATTTAGTTGAAAGAATTCAACAACAATGCATTGCAGTCTTAACAAATATTATTTCCCAAAGTTAATTATTTAAGTCTCTGATATTAATTAGGTTTTCTACTGCTGCTCATTTTTCAATTGGCTCAAAAGGTTTAGTTTTAGTGACTAATGTAATGACTACTTAATGACTTAGTTTTCTGGTGAGATTGAAAAAAGATTGCTGATGATACAACTGCCAGTGATGCTGAAGAAATAAGGCTGTGAATGTCCGGAATGATGTGATCCTTGTCAATGAGGAGGTTGACATTTGTAGCAGTTGCTCTGCTGCTCCAGAAAAGGATGTAGAATTGCCAATGAAATCAATGCAAGGTGACAGGTCCAGCGATGATAAAGCAGAGAATTTGGTGAGTATTTATATTCATGTTGCTTGCATAGTTAGCAATCTGTGCTTTGAAATCAGTATTGTTCACAGTTGAACCACTATTTGAATTTAAATTATTTTCCCTCTTAATATTAATTTTTACTTTCTATTTTTTTATCCTATCACCTCACTTGAGTTATTGTGACGATTAATGGCTAAAGTTTATACACCTCTGTTTGCAGTAGTGGTTAGGAGAATGTAAACAATTCTATCAGTCATTATAACTATGGAATTTTAAAACCATCTTTGCCGCAGTAATGCTTTTCTTTGATCTTGCAAGATCGTTCAAGCAATGGAGAATTCAACTTGTCTGTAAATTAAGTATTAGAAATTAAGGATGAGTATGTAATTAAGATTCCATGGGATGAAGGATGCCTGGGAAAAGAATGGGTTGCTGAAACAAGATAAGATGGTCTCACCACTGTTATGGGTACACTTTTTCATCAGGAACAGCCTTTTGACCTCCCTCAGTGTCTCCTTTTTAGAAATTATGAACCATCAGTTGAGATGTACCAAGTATATGTAAAATCAAAATGCAAAATACTTGTTTCAGTTGGGAATTTATAAATGCGATTTTAATATCCTTGGCTAGCATTTTATTCACTTTTTTTAGGGTTCTTTTTGGTAAAAAGGCAGTTTCTTTGTTAGTGTTTAGTCTGCAAACCATGCCATTTTATAGGTGCTTTTGGCTGAAACCATCAGATTGACCTGAACTCTTACTTCATCATTTCTTCCTTCTTAAGATGTTTGGCAGCAGTTTCATCTCAATCTACGAGTATGAATTACTCATTTGTTTTCCTTTCTGTCCACTTTACCTTCTCAAAACCAACATTTCAAAAGCATTTCAATGATTATGTTTCTGAGCGAAATGAAATCAAAGCTAAATTATCCAGTCACTAAAATTAATAATGGCTTGTTATATGAAAGGGTTCATTGTCTGAAGTGCCTACAATGCCCTGCCTTCTATATTGTACAATGTACCACAACCCTTCATATTATATGCAATAACTACCTCAAGACTCATTCTGGAATTCTTCCAATTGGATACTTCCAATCCTAAAAAAGCCCCAGATTACTATAGTTACTTTGATAAATACTATAATATCTCCATTTTAGTATTTCTCTCATCCTTAGACCCTCAATTTAAAAATATAATGACTTATTGATTCTTCAAATACCCAGGTGTTAATGTTAGTTATTAATTCTCTCAATCTTAAATCATGTTCATCTTTTATCTGCAGAATAGAGTAATGCAACTTTGGAAGGCAATATATAATCGTAAATACATATTAAATGAGTACCAATTTATGAGTATATGGCCACCATTGAACATTCACTTCCTTCTGGGACAAACAGTGCCTTGGCAGAATACTTATGGAAGACATTAGAATGCAGATGATTGACTGATACCTGGGCTCATGTCTGTTTGAATAACTTTGCCTTATCTACAGTTGAAATCATTATATTGATGTTAAAAATATGTTCATATATTTTTATTTACCTGTCATTTTCAATGAAAAGTTATCTTTAATTTTGTGTAATAATGTATTTACTGTGTAATTATTTTACACAACAGCAGGCTAATATATGGATATCCATTCAATAAATATTTGATAGAGAATATTTCTATTTTTATTTATATATTCCAGGAAAAGTCCTGTTACATTGATTTATGAGGATAAGTATATTAAACTGTACTTATTGCTTCCATAGCAAGTATTTTCAACTTACTTTCCAAGTTGTAGTTGATGGGTCATTAAGCTTGTTTTTAGAGAGGAACTGTTGGAACCTAAATGATCAGTTGGAAAAATGTGTCATTTGCGTTTGATTTCAGTATGGATTATTTTAAATATTCTTATTTCAATTTCTTTTTTTTTCTTCGATAAATGTATTTCTTTGAAAAAGGGAAATGTCCTTCCTTTTCCTTTTTCCTGTTTTAAGATGGCATCATCCATCATTTATTAGAAATGGAGGGTGCAATTGCATGACCACTGGAAGAAAATGGAAGAATATTGACAGAAATCAGAGGCTTTGAACAGTTCCCTTGCATACAACGCAGCTTTGCCAGCCTAGGTTAAGGACCTGGAGGCTCACTACAAGGGACAGTGAAATATTCGTCTGAGAATTTAGAAAGTGAATGCTGTCAGAATAAGCAGCTTGTTCTGAAGAATGAAGTGTTGAATTGGACAATTAATGAGAACAGTAAGCTAATGGCATCCTAATCTGGGCAGTTGGACAAGTCGTCATCTATGACTGGCTCTGTGATGGCATCATTCAGCCCCAGCAATGACTGTTGTGGTATTTCCACCTTGGCATTTGTCCTTGGAAACCCTGATCAACCACATAACTCAGTGACTTGGGTTGAGCAAATAACATAAAAGGTATTAAACTTCGATTAATATCATGGTATAAAATTTCATCTGCACGTGTTGGAGAGGGCAACTTTAAACCAAAAATTTTAACTTGTATATATTCAAGTTCAAAATTGTGTATATGCTCTCTGAAAGGCTCCTACTTCATAGATACCCTATAAAAAACGAATTTTTATAGTGATAATGAGTATCCTAATATCTTATTACTAGCATTGGAATTACCTCAATTGATCTGATTATGAAGGAAAATGTTTTTAAAGCTGTTTACACCTGTAAATGTGTCAAAGTCGTTTATCTGAAAACTTAAGACTGCTGTTATCATTATGAAATTCTCAAGCGTGTGTTACAGTAAGATTTTTAAAAAATGAGGATTTTCGAGAAACTAACAGTCATGCAGCAAAGTTTTTTAAATCATAGATGTCTGAAAATTAAAATTTTTTGATTGGTAAAACTTTCTAATAATCTGATATAATTATGAGTTTACTCTGGGTGGGTTTTTGAATCTCTTTAGGTGCATTTTTAATTAGATAAATGAGAATAGGTTATAAACTAATGCATACATGTTTGTAGACCATGTTCAAAATGACCTTCAGGGCCATATGTTTAGGTAACCTTTTTTCATATTATGCATGCAAAATATTTTGGTAATTACATTCATACAGTATATTATCAGGAGTATCTTATTCAAAAACTGATTCAATTACTATGGAAAAAAATCTAAACCTTATGCAGTTATCAAGTTTCAGAGAACTAGAGAGTTATTGAATTGAGGATGAAGTTTTTTCCATGATGGTGACAGAATACAGTTGCTTTCATGAGGAAAATCCTCATTAAGAAGAGAATTCTCCTGAGAGTATGAAAAGGCATGATTATAAGGGATAAGTATAAAAGTTCTCAACTTGACACAGGAATGCAATTTCAATCAGAGAAATATTTATGATTCCTTTCTGGATGCATGTCTGTTTAGTTTGAAAGGCAAGTTCCAAATTTTTCTCTCAAATAGTTTTTTTTAAACATATTGTCCGAGTACATGTCTTTTGTGTTTCTGATTAAAATGGAGAAACATGAATTTCTTGCAGTAGTGAAATTCTTCTTTTTAAATGAATTAATTCCTCAGGAAAGTTACTTGAAGTTTATGAAAGTGTAAGGGGACCAATTCAATTTCAGCTGAAAAAAACTGAGATGCTGAAATTTAGCAGGGTTCCAATATCCCTTTGAGCTGACCCACAAGATGGAGAGCCATCAAGTGCTACAGTACAGAAAAATGTCAAACAATATACAAATATATCAGGTACGACATTAAACGATGAAAGGGGCATGAGATACCTTTTACCATGAGGATAGCAAAAGAAAAGTTATAAAATGACGCACTTTTAAATATAGATGGGTAAGCTCTAGGCAATGTGAGTGCTGCATTTGTTAAGAGCCCTTCTAAAGCAATTTCCCAAACAATGTTTTGAAAGATTTAAGACATTACCCATATATTATCAGATGGCTTAGTGCCAAAGAAACCAATGGTGAACACATGGTTTAATAGCAAGGTATTTGAGTTAATAAAGTTTTAAATGTTTCGATGAAAAAAACTTTCTTCATTAACCCCTATTTTGATCCTAATCCTTAAACCATGTGCTTTGGACTGAAATATATCAAAGCCTCCTTATCAAGAAAGCAAATTCCACAGAAAGTACCTCCATTCAAATCTATTTTCATATAGAAACATATATTCACAAATCCTAACATCCTGACCTACTTGCCCGAAGACAACAAATGGCCAGGCAAAGTGAGAATACAACTTAACTAATACATTCAAAACCCAAGGTATAAACAACTTATTATATGTATTCCTAATTGAGTAATATTTCTTCACCAAATAGGCCACCAAATGATTCGAACATAATAAGATATTGTTGCTATACTTAATAATATTGAAATGAATGATAGTCAATTGAAAATGTCCATAACTGATAATTTTTATTCAAAGAAATTACACAAAACAGGAAAATGATGTCACATATTTACAAACTAGAATTTAATGTATTATAATGATCTTTGGTAGTGATATATATTTGCAAATAATGCTCATATAACTAAATTATGCATGTTTAATTAGAGCACTTCTGTTTTTTACTCGTTTCTAAGCCTGCCTTTATTCAATGATGATACTTTGTTGTTGAAATTCTGACAAACATGTAACTCATTTATGTGGGCTTTCACATGTATGTGGCTGTCAATAAGGCTCCGGTTATGAGCATGATTGAATGATTTTGAATATAATTTACACTGCTCCTTCATTATTTTACAGTGTGTGACTTCATGTGTGACTGGAGATTATTGTTCCGAATGAATTCTTTAGAACAGACGTTGCACCTGTGTGGCTTTTCACCAGTGTGTGTCATCATGTGCCTCTTCAGATTAATATTCAGCGCAAATGCTCTTGAGCATATCTGACACTTGTGGTTCTTTACTCCAGTGTGGGTCAACAAGTGCATCTTTAGATTATTACTCTGTGAAAATTCTCTTGGGCACATCTTACATTTGTGCCTCTTTTCACCAGTGTGGGTCAACAAGTGAATTTTTAGATTATTATTCAAAGCAAAGACTTTATAACAGATCCCACACTGGTATGGCTTCTCACCAGTGTGTGTCAACAAGTGTCTCTTTAGATTACCAATCAGTGCAAATGCTCTTGAGCATATTTTGCACTTATGGCTTTTTTTACCTGTGTGTGTCAACGAGTGCCTTTTTAGATCAATACCCTGAGTAAATGTTCTTGAGCATATTTCACACCTATGTGGTCTTTCTTTAGTATGGGCCAAAATGTGCCTCATTAGATACTGCTTGTGAACAAAACCTTTCAAACATATTTCACATTTAAACGGTCTTTCTGCAGTATGTGAAGACCTGTGGATTATGAGTTGACTCAAAAATAGAAAGTTTTTGGTGCATAATTCACATTGGTACTTATTTTTTGCAGGATGCACCAAGTTGATGTGCCTTACAAGGTCATTTTTCCTCTCAAATGACTTTGAGCAAGTGTCACAATTGAATTGTGTTGCCTTCCTAACATGCACACGCAAGACATGATCTTTGAGAAGGTCCCTTTGTGCAAATTCCTTGTAGCAAATTTGACAAGAATGCAATAAATTGCCTCTTGCGTCCTTCCCTGCACCATCTTGTTCCTTGCAATTATCTGAAAGATTTGAAGAAAAGGAATCTTATCAATGAAAAATTATATACCTGCAATGAACCAGTTTGTTATCTCCAATTGGTGGTAAATAGACTTATAAACATAAAAAATTATCAAAAAAAGGGTTCAAAGCCATCATGCATTACATTTCCACAAATGTTTACTTGATATGAACAAATGCCTAGAAAATAAAATTTGTAAAAGGATTCAAAGAAGGGATAGGAATATTTCCTGTTTTAAAATAATGGAATTAAGAAAAGACAAATTTATAAAGAAAGGGAATGCTTTTCCTGGGGAATAGAAAATTAAATGAAATTAACTCTGTTAGGCTTTTCTTTACCAAAAGCCCAAAGTCCAACAATAGAAGTTAAAATACCAAAATTACAAAATGTAAAATAGGAACCAAGAGAATGACTATCTTTCTATATTTATTGATTAATAAAATCATCAATTCATTCATGGACAAATTACTAATCACGTAAAATGGTCAATTTAGTGGGTGATAAAGTCATTTACCTCAAATAATTTATGTTTTATACTAAATTTATTTATAACTTCTATTTAATTATTTGAAAATACTATTAGTATGGCAATCTCCAGCCGACATTTCCAGCTGACAAATATAGTGCTCTTAAAATTACTTTTATTTATAATTTTTATTAAATTTATCTAAAAAAGACCTTTCACATTTTCTGGCTTAACATTACCTTTATTGGTCCTTTAGATTGCTAGAAGTTTTAACAACAAATATATTTTACACAGGAAATTTAAGAAAGAAAATAAAACCCCTACTTTAACTTTTCTATCAATAAAACCATTTAAAAACATATTTATCACTAAAAAGGGAAATTTATTGTTAGGTTTATGATCAGAAAACAAATTTTATGTTGCTTTTTTTAAACAAAAGAAAATATCAGTGTATAATATGTGAGTTTGGGTTTAAGAGAAAATTATATTGAAACAAGTTATTATTACCAAATTTAAGTGTCACAAAAAGTTATGCGGAACAGCTGTTGCTAGCTGCTTGCTAGCTTTTGCCATGATCAATTGTGAGGCACTTCTGTCATGACTATTTCAAATTCCAGCATTAATTGTGCTCTTGTTTTAATCATGGGCAGATAATTCTGACTCAATTACATGGGCTACTTTGATAAATATAAATAATAAATTACATTTACTATAGCATTCTTTTTCTTGATATTTTTAAAATCAAACTATCTTGCAATAAAATAAATAAAGAACTAATTCTCAAAATTACAACCTCAAACTGATCAAGCTAAGTGTATAACTTAGCTTGATAAAGCAAAAGTTAAACCATACCAAAATAAATAATGAGGACCTTAGAATTAACAATATGTTAGTAGCTACTAAACCTACTTTTAGCTGCAATAATATTATCCCACAAAAATTATCAGAGTAGGGATAAAATTTTTGATTTTTTGTGACTTCATGTTACATCATTATTGGGCACTCTGGTTCAATTATGAAATTAGGTACTATGGAAAGATTTGGACCAATTCCGGGCTGATATTTTGCTTGAATTCAATAAATGAAATAAAATATATTACGGTGTTAACTTTTTAAAATGTAATTACTTCTCACAAGGACTTTGCTAAGGACTAAGATGTTAATTCCTGAAAAAAACAGAAACTAAATAAGCAAAGAGGAAATATTAAATTAAGAATGTAAGCCATTTCTATAAAAGGAAAATGTCTGAAACAATTAAAGAGTATGATCTTGTTTTCATCATGGGCAGATACTTTTGACTCAATTACATGGGTTACTAAAATGAATCTAAATAATAAATAACATTTGCTATAATTTTCTTTTTCTTGATACTTTTTAAATTTCATCACCTAGCAATAAAATAAATATAAGACCGATTGGCAAAATTACAACCTCAAAGTGACCAAGCTAAGTGTACATTAAACCATGCCAAAATAACTCATTAGGACCTTAGAATTTATACTATGTTAGTAGCTACTAAACCTACTTTTAGCTGCAATAACATTATCACACAAACATAACAATAGGGATAATATTTTTGATTTTTTGTGACCTCATATTAGATTATTATTTGGCTTTCTGGTTCACTTGTGACATTAGGAACTATGGAAAGATTTGGACCAATTCCAGGCTGAAATATCTGTCGAATATAGGAATTGAAAGATAATATATTAAGGTGCTAACTTTTTAAAAGATAATTATTTCTCACGAGGACTTTGAAAAGGACTAGAGCCTTATTTCTCAAAAAACTAGAAATTAAATAAGCAAAGAGGATATTTAAAATTAAGAATGTAAGCAATTTCTAGAAAAGGACAATATTTGAAACTATTATGTTTTCATGAAAGAAATTAGTGTATATGGGAGCAATGCTCTAGTTCCAGGTCTTAAATTTGGAGTCCTGGAACTAATTAAAAAGGCTTATGCAGGGGATGTCTTAAGCCTGAGAAATTTCTAAGTAGCAAAAAATAGCGTGACAACTTAATAAAGATAAGGGCCATGTAAGACACCAGATGACCACTCAAACTGATTCTGAGCTGTCAAAAATGAAACTTTTTTTCACTCTGCTATGCATTTAATAACCATCCTTATTAGTAAAGAATCCAGCCTTTTGGGTAGAACCAACATTAACAGTTTAATGAGGATCTTGTTTTAACGGAGGTATGTGCAAAGTTGGTGACAAAAGTCTTGAGCAAGGAACAAAAATAGATAGAACCTTCTGACATAATTTGCCATTACAATGCTCTAATAAGCCCTGACCTGGCTCTACTGTCCCTTTTCTTGTATTTGAAATAAAAAGGCAGATAAAAAGATATCAATTATACTCCAATCTAACAGTTCAAGTACTGATGACTAATGCTGAAACAATATTCTAGAAAATGATTTTCAGTGGACTTTTGACGAGCAGCAGATAAACTAACTAGGTATATTGATGCAGGATCAACATATTTTTAATTTATTTAGGTAGCTGTGTGGATACAATTATTGGTTTTTGATTTTTAGAGCCAATCATAATACCTATTATAAGGATCCTGCATAATTTTTTACCCAAACTTCCTAAAGAGAATAATCAAGGGTTACATATTCAAAACAAAATGTTGGAATACCTTTTGAACAAACTTTTCTATAAATTAAGACCATAATAAATAAACCTGGAATTAAATTGATCAGTGCACTAAAACCCTGAAAAGGGAAACTTTCAAACTGAGCAAGAATATTCAACAATTTCAATTACAATCTTGTTCAAAAGCAGTAAAGATCCTTGACTGTTAATATGAAATTGATTAGAAAATGTAAAAAAAGCAACCATGGAATATTTGTGGTTCAACATATGTATCAGATTGGTACTCAACTTATTAAAGTTTGAAAACAAGAGGGACTTAGATAATAATACCTAAGGCAGTGAAATGAAATCTATTATATGCATTTTATTTTGTTTATTTTTAGGATTTTTGCCCAGCAAATGCCTGAAAGAGAGCATTTTATGTGTCAACATCTTCTGTTACAGTTGTTCTTGGGATCAGAAGCAAAAGGATAGAGAGTAAGGCATTCAATTAGTTAGAGGATGATCAGTTTGGGTAAACCAAAGGAGGAGGTACATGTGATGCCATTGCAGTAATGAGATTATTAATCAAAAGGAATATAGAACATGACCAGGAGGTGTAATGCCAAAAATGGAGATAGATTGGAGGGAAATGAGGCTAATCTGCTACCTGTTCATTTCTGAGATTGCTCAGGTGCAAGTAAGGAATGAGGAGTCCAAATGGGCAGTGTTAGGAAGAGGTGTAAGGCAGGGTTGCCCATTATCACCATTGCTGTTCAACATGTATGCAGAGGAAATGAATAAAGAGGCATAGGAAGAACTCGAGATAGGAATGAAAGTGGGTGGGGAATTCATAAAATCAGTTAAGTATGCTGATGACCAAGCTTTAGTTCGTCAGTCAGCCAAGGGGCTGCAAGCATTGATGAGTGAATTAGAAATTCAGTGTGACAGGTATAGGACGACAATCAATATTGATAAAATAGAGGATATGCTATTTCCTAGAATGAAAAAGGCTAAGCTTAACATTAAAATATGATGGCAAAAACTAGAGCTTGAAAAACAGCTTACGTATCTCAGTATTGTTTGGACCAACACAGCAAAAGTAATAGGGACATAAGGATAAGAATTGCATCAGGTGAAGGGATGTTCAGCAAGGACATTATGAATGGAAGGACACTTTGATATGGAGGATAGCTATATACATTGCAGAAACGTGGTCATTGAAGCAGGAGGATAGACATTGACTGAAGGATTTTTAAATGTGGGTATGGAGAAGAATGGAGAGGGTAAAATGGTCAGAGAGGAAAACAAATGATGGAGTTAATATATGCTGAAACATATGATGGAGTTATTATATATATAATAATGCATATTGTTATGGTATAGTGGGCAAATAAAGAGGTTTGCTGGGAGATATCTTTTGGAGGGAGGAATGGTTGCTGAAGGGGTTATTGACTTGCAGCCGGATGTTGAAGACTAATAGAGGGTAGAATGTTAGGCAAATGAGTAAGGGGAGGAACAGAATTGAGATATTAGACTGGATGATGGGAGGAAGAAAGAACTCAGAGCTGAAGAGGGACCTGATATAGTGTAAGATGTAGTTTTTAGCTGGGGTCAAAATTATTTATTTGGTATTTATGTCTATCCATAAACCTGCCTTGACTGCTAGATTACCTGAAACAATAATAATTCCGTTACAAAGTTATTCTGTTTTAAATATTTTCCCATCAATTTTTGTAATTAGTGATAACATTGTATCTGACATTTTAGGTATTTCTAAAATATGCAAAATGCAAAAGGAAGACTACAGAGTGTCCAGCTCCACTCACCTTGTGCCTTTAACTGTTCCGATGTACCTCCTCTCATCACTTGCAAAGTATCATCATTACATTCTTCCTTATTATCTACTCCTTCATCAGATATTAAATGCAATTCTAAATCTTCTAAATCATTCTGAAAAATACCAACATAACCAATGTAGATTGCATCCATGTAAAACATAAATAATATGCCCAAAAAACTTTCAAACCTAATCTATAAAATTATACAAGGTTTAAAATTTTACATTTCAATTTAAATTAATAATTTAAGCATGTATTTATACAGAACATTAGTCTTAATTCCTTCAAAAGCATTAATATTATTCATTTAACATTTTAACATCAAATGATATTGCCAGTGTTTCAATTCAAGTTTAGAGAAGGTAAACTATAGAAGAGCTTACTCTTAAAATATAAGTAAACCTTTGATATCCATGGATTAAAAATATAAAATGAAAATATTTAAATACTGTTAACAAGAAAATGCCTCAAATTGTGAATAATAGTTTTGGCCCACCAATTAAATTAAATAACATATGAAATGCAGAGAGTAGGTCTGGCGACTTATTGTTCTCATAGCAATAAGATTCTTTAACAAACTATAAAATGTCATCACATTGTCTAATTGGAATCATGATCTTCTTCAAGAAATTAACCTGGTCATTTTGAACATTGACAGCCCTAATTGATTGCTGAAAATTCCTATCAAGAGCTCTCTTCATCTATTATGATAACAATGCCAAGCATACTCATTCTTATCTATTATGACAGATGGTAAAAATTTCAAAATAATTTAATAAGGAACAAATATCTTGGGAGCTAATTTCTTCAATTACAATGGTGCTTAAATAATTTAGTAGTCCTTCATTTTCTTAAACACAGAACATTTGATACTGTTAATAGTTGAATTAAATTAAAGTATGATTCAATAAAGTTAATACAGATTTTTTATGCCAGTCCTCATTTAAAGAAAGATTAATCCATGCAGAACCATACGGAAGGCCATTTCATCTCATAACACTACCTAAGATTGAAAAGCCCTGCACTCAGGATATAACATAATGCATATTGTTATGAAAGAGCATTGGTAATGAAAGCAATGCATAAAAGCTTTCTTTCCTTACCTGAATCTCAACTTCTTCACAGTTATCATCATCCATCAAATTCACATTAGTGTTGGCTGAACAAATGTCCTCTTCCTCAATTGATGACTTTTGTACTGAATGGTTAATAGCTATCGTTGAACTACTCAATGCCATCAAAATTCTTCTTTTACCATTCACTAAATCAACACCATGGCTCTCTGAATCCTTCTGAAGGCTTGGGAGCACACACAGCTCCTTAATAAACATAAATAATCATAATCAACACCAAGTTGTTTGATAGGTAAATATAAAGTTCACCTAAAAATAAGCCTTATATAGGCATTACTTAAAATTATAATATTCATAGGCACATAATAGAGAGATAATAGACTTTCCATAGGTTACATATTATTTCTGAAGGAGAAATTTTGTGCGTCATTTATGTTTGCAGAGAAATAGCAAATTTTGAATGGTACTCGGAAATATTTGCTAGGCCATCAAAACCAGGAAATACGGCCGTTTCAACTGTATGGCCATTTGTCAAATTATCTTAAAGGTTTTTAAGAGCTTTTCTCTTAATATTTTATGGATATGAAATGAGAGTATCAATGTTTACCTGTGGGGGGATAATTTATACCTGGAACACGACTAGATATAACAGCAAGAGCAATTATTAAAAGATGCAATTCGAAAATGCAAAACCAGACCACCTGATAGATGATTTCAGCATTAAATCTCAGTTTCTCTTTATTCACTGAATAAAAATTCTCCAATTTAATGGATTTATTCAAAATTGTTACCAAAATTCATTTCCACAGAATCCAGAGGATAAAGGTACCAATTTTAAAATTTCAATGAGTTCTTACATTGTTTACACTGGGAATGCATCTTTCTCCTAGAATGCTTGATGCTCTAGTGACCACTCGCAAATTGGCAACACCCACATCACTATCATTGGAGGCATCATTTGACTCCCCCTCTACCTTTAGATTCCTCTGCAAATGGAGAAATTAATTAAAATTAATGTGACACGATTATTTAGAAATTAATTTTCTCCAGTGGATACACCAGTAGTAACATCCTGGAAAAAATGAATAGCGAAATGCTGTAAAATGAAATTGAGCAGCCTACAATCATACAGCCTTTAGTAGATATTAATAACTATTTAAATAGGGTTACTGCAACTTAACTTAATAGAAGCCTTAGTTTTTGAGTTTTAAAAATATTAATGAACTGTTGGCAAAAAAATACAAAAAAGTTTTAATTACGAGTTTTTTTATTAAAATAGAAGATATCAATTGAAAAAATATATTAACTAATAAAATATATCAAAAGGATCAATCTCTTTCCAACATTCCCCTCAACACTTGTTTAAAAAGTGCATTATTTTTTAATCTTTTTAAAATTATGAATACTTCACAAAATAATTCCTACTAATTACCTTTGACATCACTAAACAATTGCTATCAACGAGTTTATTGTGCTTTTACTTCATAGAGTTAGAAATATTAGAGTCAATTTCCTTAAAATTGAATGACTTAATGAAATTAAGAACCAAAAGAATATTCTAGGGAGTACTCCAAGATCTTATTTTAATACGAGATATCATTGTTTACATGGACATTTGTATATTATCATCCTTTTCGGTTAACTCACAATTTATGAAAATTGATTGCCTACTTGCATTTAATATATTCACACTTTAAGTAAAATTCACTCTCAGCTCACTGTAACTTGAGATTTCCTATTGAATAAAATTGCTTTAACTGTTACCAGAAGCGTGGTTAATTCCAAATTTGTATGTAAACGCCAGTATTAGTCATTTGGTAATAAGACCTTAACACTTGCGTACAATAGCGAGGACACTTATTAAAAATAAATATGTTCATTATTCAATTTAAGTTAATTCCGTTGACGCATAACGTTATCCAAAACATTGCTCATAACATTACAAAATACCAACCATAGTTGGCCTCGACTCACCGTTGTGCGGTGGTTATTTCTCTCCGCGTGTCTCTTTGTCCTTTGACTGTTCAATAGATGGTGGTTTTCATGGCACTGCTGCTTAAACATGTAGAAATCCGTCAGCAGTTTAAAGCATTTGTAGCACAGCAACCACGGGTTGCTCCTTTCCCTGACTACCTATAAAAACATAATTATCAAAGTATTAAACCTTAAACATTCGCTCTCAATGGGGCTCAAATCATTATCCGAATAATTTGAAGGCTATTTTCAGCTAAAATAGGGCATTCGCGCACATTTCGTGGTAAATTTACTGTAAAAGCATCATTATCAATAATACGTAAACATACAACGCGTAGCTTACTTCCAATTCCAACAACTCTTCTATTGCTTCCCGCACCAATTTCTCAGCATCGTTGTTTTCATAAAAAATATTTGTGTACCGTCCACCACGGCTAAGACATAATCTACACTTTAAACTTTCGTGTCGGGGCATCTTTGGAGCACTTCAACCTGTCAACATTTACAACACCAAAACAGTAACTTTCAAAATGGCCGACTACATTTCGATAGGTCGTTCGTTCTGAATCGATTACTAAGTGCGAGTTCGAGAATCGATTTCGTTTCATTTCGGCGCTAAGTGATCGCCATATTTAAATATTTTTAAATTTTTTAAACTCTCACTTTAATAGAAAGTGGTCATTCCTGTGAATTTATAACTCTTTTGCACTACCGAGAAATTAAAAAAAAATTACTCAAATTCAACATTACCTTATGTGTGTATATTTTATTTTGTACCTAAACTAAAAATTTTAATCCTCTTAAATTGATTTTTTGTTTACATGAATATTTTCTCGGGATAAATATTTCTAATAAGAATTATGACTTGAAGTGAAAATTGTGTGATTAATTTTTTCGGCGTAAAATTCTAAAAATGAACCAATGTGTTGATATACCAAAGGTTTTGCGTATTACGAGAGGAACTCCGAAAATTGGACCTTCCACATTATGATACGGGCATTAAAAGTGCATTAATTCCAAATTACAGATTTTCTTTCCAACTATGACAAAATAACTGAGACGCAGGGAAAGAATTTACATTTGCATGTTTATTCTTAGCAAAAAATGATGGCGAAATTTACAAACGAATAATAAAGTGAATAATAAATGTTAACATCAAACCATTCAATGATATATTTATTATCACATTTCAAAATTTGTATAGCAGCATTCGTGTCTAAACCTTGAAGGTATAATTTTGACGTGAATTTAAAAAGGATGTCAAAAGAAGCACATTATACTAAAATTATAATATATTCTGACTATCCTATACCTACGACAGCTAATTCATCCCAATATTTATGGTTATTTTTTAATATTGACATCGTAAATAATACAGCAATGAATCTTTTGACCCGAATCTTCAAAACGAATGATTGTCACATTTACAATATCATATTGAGCTTTTTCTGATATTCTTTCAACAAGAAACGATTATTCTAGACAAAAATAAAGGTTAACGTTTTTTATGTGTCCTTGTACTATCATTTTTTCATCAATTTATTGCTCTAAACTAACTGCGGCATAGTTGACATCACCAATAATATTTTTGCCAACATAAGTGTGCAATGATCTAGTGTCTAGAACATTCTGAGTTTTTCTTTCAGTATTATATAGTGCTAGGGCTTTTCTAGGACTTAACCTTCTAGAAAAGGTTTCGCTAATGAATAAATAGCAATTTAATGAAACATTATGAATGTGGATTTTATTTACTTTATGTATGTGATGTAAAGGGATAATAATTAATGAATGAGGATCAAGGACTCAAGTAGTATAAATTATGATTACATACCGGGAAACCTGGGTTGGATTTTTTTCACACCTCTCGGTTCCCCCTTTACTGGTGACCTGAGCTGCCTTCAAAGGATACCGGATGTTGTCCTGGAAAACTAAAGGTGGGCATAGGAAAAGAATCGGAAAAAAGAACCATGCTTATATCACATAATGCTGTTTGTGGCTGTTCATTTATTTTTGGAAGTGGCCCCTAACCCAGTTAATAGTACACTGATAGAAAAGATAGAAAACCTCTCTAAACAAGTGGCAGCACATGCCAAATAGCATGGTATGCACTCACGTCCCCATTCCCTCAGCCATGGTTGAACCACTTACCTGGCTCCAGCCTTATATTCTTTCCAATCAAGGCATCTGCTGGTACCACCGCCAGGGAGTTATACCACTAAGTCTACCCTTCCCTGTTTGTATGATGCAGGGAAACAAATTGGGCAGTCGTTGTACGCAGCAGGTTACTTCTTAGACCTATCTAAACATGTTTTTGTCATTGGCACCTCGTCCGGTATAATTCCTTATAGATATTGGTGAAAATGATCATAAAAATGTAAGATCCTAGAGCTTATTTCACTCTAAGGAAAGGATTGTAAAACTTTAATTACAACTTTGTAACAAAGTGACATTATTATCCTGTTTTATGTAATTTCTTCAAATGAAAAATAATTGATAAAGTGACAAATCTCAGCATAATTATGTATATCATGATAACAATATTTAACCCTCTTAGTGCGGCGGAGATCTCAGGGGTACTAGTGAGAAGTGCGAAGGGTAATTTAAAAAAATGTATCACCTTAGAAAAAAAACATTTGAAGAAGAAAATTTGTTTGGATATCCATATGCAGTTTTTTTATTTTAAAATATAATATTGTAGTTAATAATGATGTAATATATTTACATAATCTGAAAAATTAAGGTAATTATTACAGTATCATAAATTTGAAGAATATTCTTTTAGCAATAATATTTCGATTTTTTAGACACAAACCTAATGTTTTTTAAAAATATTTTTCAATTAAACTACGATATTTAAACATAATAAAAAATCAAAAAGACATGTAGAAAATATTATAAATAAATAAAGAAAAACCAGTGAATTGCAAATTTTTTTGCCAGCCTTTGCATAGTTCGATTTTATTGAAAACGCTGATCTCACTGAGTGAAATTGGGACTTTTCCTCTTCCTTGAGGTTGCGGCAATGTGCTTACAATCAAAAGGCAGAAAAAAACCGATTTCTAACTCACAGAGAACTGCTGACAATGTAATCCATTACACAGGGCGTAATTGATTAGATAGGATGGATGGCAAGAGAAACAAAAATGATTACAAAGCAGTGTTCTCATTTTCATCGTCTCAACAAAGTCTGTACAACTCCGGGGATTATTTTCCTGACTTCATCTTAAAGAAAGTGGGTTGGATGTTTGGAGTTTGAAGTATCAGGCTCTGCACAAAAATAGGTTTGGATTGGTGTTACCTCTTGTGGAAGCAGCCTTCAGGATAAATTAGCATTGAAGTAATTCATTCATGAGGACCATCTCTTGATGGAAGAAAGGGAAATAGGGGAGACTACTTAGAAGGTTCACTTATCTAGACATTTAGAACTTTGGGTTCCGGATGGGTTTGCATATCAAGGCACTTTGCCAAATTAGATGGTTCTACTTGGGTATTTTTAGCATTAAGATTCTGGCTTTCAAGGAAGGCTTTGATGGATATTTTGTTTCTTGCGGGTAGTGATAGAAGCCATGTCTCATTAATTCTGATAATTCATAGCAAAAAATGGATCAGTTTCCTCTTGAATTGTTTGAAACATTGCTAAAAATTTGTTGGAAGATTTGTTGTTAAATGGCTTTCAGCAAATGCGGGATTCACCTTGCCCAGATATTTCCATTCCCTAATTTCCTGTAGAAGTAATTTTGTTCCTTATTCGTATAATAAATTTGTGGCCATTCGATGCTTAATGTGTTGCTTAAATTTATGGCCATTCTTCAGGTGGATCATTTCCAAGGGATATAAGATCATGTTTTAATTAAGCCTAGTTTTTAATGGTTGATATTGAAGAACTAGAGTTGCTGTATATTCAGTAAACTTTGGATTAATATCCTCAGAGAATAATGCATCCATAATGCAGACCAGATGGTCAGTCAGCAAGACCAGTAACACCGCTACCACCAGCACCAATGATAGCACTGGAAAATATGTTTGTGGCCCTATGCTCCGAAGGCCCAGCCACATGGATCACCTCACCAGAGGACAATGATGAGGTCTTCACCATGTGCCATCAAGTTAAGGATGGCAGGAATTCATCTAAGCTGGCTTGGCATGACCTCCACGAGTTTCATGTAATGGTAGCCATTGTGGCCATTTGAATGATGCTCCTGGGCCTGGTAAAACATGTAGTATACAATGGAATCTGGGTACTTGCTATCCTCCAGGCACATGGCTGGGAAACAGCCACGCGATTGCAAGAAGCAATCGATAACACCCTGCTGCGGCTGCCTTTAAATATTATCCAGCTGCAGCTCACTGTTATAGTACAAGCTCTACCACAACAACTATACCAGCCGGCAAGATAGCCCAGCAGACAAGCAGGAGCCAAGAATGCCTATACTCAGTGATCCCGGCAGCCTTTTCAGGGCAGAGGACGGTTTAGGGACACGCATTCCTCCTCTGAAAGGTTTGAAAACAGCTGTACCCTGCCAAATGCCTGTGCCTATGCCATCACACCCTGTGGCACCAAGCATTCTGAACAAGATGGCTAATCAACCACGGGTCCTTGATGAGTTCCTCAAATTCCAGAGCACCATGACCCCAAGGAGTGGGACACACTCCTTGTCTTCAAGAGAATCAATGGTAAATGAAAGTGTGAAACAGGAAATAGTGACAAGTGAATCAAACACAGTGGGAGATAGTAGGCTTGATATGGACCCATACCAAGAGATGAGTGTATAGCAATTGCCACTGCAACTCCCTATACATGTAATGCATGACAATGACGAAGGCTTTGTTTCTCAGAGCCAGACGAGGAACAGGAGCCAAGGGAGCAGCCACTGTCACCAGGACCAGAAGAAGAGGGAGGCTCTTCTTCCTTACCACAGGCATATACCCATATAGATATGCATCCCCCAGTTAGACCATTGGTTGGGGCATCAACGTACTAACACCAGAAAGGAGGGCGATTTATCTTCTTGCCCACATGGTCAATACTGGTGATCAATGCATATGTACCAATGCTGGTAAACAGTGGGATCCTGACAATGGAAAAGACGACGTGCACCTTTCCCTTTATAGCAATCTTGAAAGCGGGAGGTTGCAAGAGGATCGTACAAGACCTGTCGCCATAATATCAAGTATATCCGAACTTCAAAGTTCACCCTCCACTCAGTTGCTTAGGCTCTGGAGACAATTCCCATCAATACCCGATTGATTAAATTGGATATAAAAGATGCCTTTTGGCAGATATCCAGCAGCACCACCATTTTTATGAGGTTTATCACCAGGGAATCCATTACATTTGGATGAGACTCCCAATGCGTCTTACATTTGCACCCGCCATTATGCAATGGAAGGTGCAGAAAATTAAAAGTGAACTGTAAGAGAAATTACAGGTAATCATGATGGCGTATCTGGATGATTGGCTAATCCTGTTGAGTAGTGACCAAACTACACTGGTGAAACAAATACTTCAGTTCATACAACTGGACCTAGGAATAATGCTTGATCTTGAAAAGAGCTCGTTAATGCCATCAGTGAGAATAAAATATCTGGGGGTTCATATAGACACTGCTATAATGTAGCTCAGCTTGACAAAATAAACATTAAAGCAGATCAGATACATCATTGATGTGGTCCAGAGAATCTAACAAAAGGATAAACCCAAGGCAGTGGCATATATTGCCTGGATAACCTACATTTTGAAACTCCCCATATTCTTAGTCCAGGACACGGCAAGGGGCGACATCATGTGGCTGGAGTGCCTATTTGATGGCAATTAATGGAAGGGACCCAGAGTGCTTTCCAATTATAAGTACATTTTAGATGTGTTTAGTTACATCACCCCATCCAGGTCGCATGGATGATCCCGATGTTTTAAACTACCAAAATATGGGCCATAGAGCATTAGAGACCAATTATGGAGACAGAGACATTATTGGCCTTATTTGCAGCCCATAATAAAATCAGCATTATGGACCCCGATACAAATGTAATAATTTATTACAATAATCAAGCTGTAATTGCATGCCTGACTAGGGGAAAAGGTTATTATATTTACGTGCCATGATATCTTGTATCTATTTATGAGCTTAATAAAAGAATGGTCACAGAATATGAACTTGAGGTATATTCCCTTGGTATATAATCCAGGCGATCATCTTCCTTGGACAATCCTGCCTCCCTATGCTCACTTTGCCTCAGATTAGGGAGTCAGGTGGATATATAGGTGGGACTAGGCCTGAGTTGGTCGGTTGGTCAATGAGGGTCAGAGAGGAAGAGCGTCTTCAGATCACGTCCAGTCATATATACCTTTGGTCATCCCCTGCCATTCACCTGCCCTGTCTTATCCTTAAAAGGTACCAGATGTCCCCCTTGAAAACTATTTTGGGAATGAAAAGAAAATGAGACTATCTTCCCTTTTAAATACCTTGCTAATAGGTGAATTTCACATAATTCAGGGTATGGCTTAATATTTGGTTAACTCTCATTGACTACAAAATTAACCTTTCCTGTTGGTGGTTTATAAGGAGCAGAGTTATATCCTCAGCCAATGCAACAAAGGTTTGGAAGGGCCAGGAGGGGACATGGTTTATTTTGCTTCATGCAAAATATGGATGTTGAGTAGAGCCATGGCATTTGTTAATAATATGCATCAAATAACAGCATTTGAGATAAATGACAGTTATACAGTAGCCACATGAAGAAATTGCATGGTCACTATTAATGACAACAAAGTGAAGATTTAGTTGAAATAATTCAACAACAATGCATTGCAGTCTTAACAAATATTATTTCCCAAAGTTAATTATTTAAGTCTCTGATATTAATTAGGTTTTCTACTGCTGCTCAGTTTTCAATTGGCTCAAAAGCTTTGTCGGTGTCATACTATTTTTTCAAAATTTTTATCATCTGCCTTTTTTAAATTACCATTGCTGTCTGCCATTTTTATATTGACTTAGTTTTCTGGTGAGATTAAAAAAACATGCTGATGATATAACTGCCAGTGATGCTGAAGAAAGTAAGGCTGTGAGTGTCCAGAATGATGTGATCCTTGTCAAAGAGGAGGTTGACACTTGTAGCAGTTCCTCTGCTGCTCCAGAAAAGGATATAGAACTGCAAATCATATCAATGCAAGGTGACAGGTCCAGCGATGATAAAGCAGAGAATTTGGTGAGTATTTATATTCATGTTGCTTGCATAGTAAGCAATCTGTGCTTTGAAATCAGTATTGTTCACAGTTGAACCACTATTTAGAATTTTAATTATTTTCCCTCATAATATGAATTTACACTCTCTATTTTGTTATTCTATCACTTCACTTGAGTTCTTGTGACCATTACTGACTGCAGTTTATATACCTCGGTTTGCAGTAGTGGTTAGGAGAATGTAAACAATTCTATCAGTCATTATAACTATGGAATTATGAAACCATCTATGCAGCAGTAATGCTTTTCTTTGATCTCGCAAGTTCTTTCAAAAAATGGAGAATTCTACTTGTCTGTAAATTGAGAATTAGAAATTAAGGATGAGTGTGTTATCAAGATTCCTTGGGAGGAAGGGTGCCTGGGAAAGGATCAGTAGCTGAAACAAGATAAAATGGTCTTGCCATTGTTGTAGATATACTTTTAAATCAGGAACAGCCTTTTGACCTCCCTCAGTGTCTCCTTTTTAATTATTATGAACCATCAGTTGAGATGTACCAAGTATATGTAAAATCAAAATGCAAATTACTTGTTTCAGTTGGGAATTTATTAATGCCATTTCAATATCCTTGGCTAGCATTTTATTCACTTTTTTGAGGGTTCATTTTGGTATAAAGGCAGTTTCTTTGTTAGTGTTTAGTCTGCAAACCATGCAATTTTATAGGTGCTTTGGGCTGAAACCATCAGATTGACCTGAACTCTTACTTCATCATTTCTTCCTTCTTTAGATGTTTTGCAGCAGTTTCATCTCAATCTACGAGTGAATTACTCATTTGTTTTCCTTTCTGTCCACTTTACCTTCTCAAAACCAACATTTCAAAAGCATTTCAATGATTATGTTTCTGAGCAAAATGAAATCAAAGCTAAATTATCCAGTCACTAAAATTAATAATGGCTTGTTATATGAAAGGGTTCATTGTCGGAAGTGCCTACAATGCCCTGCCTTCTATATTGTACAATGTACCACAACCCTTCATATTATATGCAATAACTACCTCAAGACTCATTCTGGAATTCTTCCATTGGGATACTTCCAATCCTAAAAAAATCCCCAGCTCCTTTGATAAATACTATAATATCTCCATTTTAGTATTTCTCTCATCCTTAGACCCTCAATTTAAAAATATAATTACTTATTGATTCTTCAAATACCCAGGTGTTAATGTTAGTTATTAATTATCTCAATCTTAACTCATGTCCATCTTTTATCTGCAGAATAGATTAATGCGACTTCCGAAGGCAATATATAATTGTAAATACATATTAAGTGAGTACAGGGTGATGAGTGTATGGCAACCATTGAACATTCACTTCCTTCTGGGACAAACATTGCCTTGGCAGAATACTTATGGAAGACATTGGAATGCAGATGATTGACTGATACCTGGGCTCATGTCTGTTTGAATAACTTTGGCTTATCCACTGTTGAAATCATTAAATTGATGTTAAAAATGTATTCATTCATTTTTGTTTACCTGTCATTTTCAATGAAAAGTTCTCTTTAAATTCGGGTAATAATGTCTTTACCGTGTTTTTATTTTACATAATAGAAAACTCTGATGTATGGATATCCATTGAATAAATATTTGAAAAAGAATAAGTCTATTTTTTGTAATATATTCTTAGAGAAGTCCTGTTACATTGATTTGTGAGGATAAGTATATTAAACTGTACTTATTGCTTCCATAGCAAGTATTTTCAACTTAATTTCCAAGTTGTAGTTGATGGGTCATTAAGCTTGTTTTTAGAGAGGAACTGTTGGAACCTAAATGATCAGTTGGAAAAATGTGTCATTTGAGTTTGATTTCAGTATGGATTATTTTAAATATTCTTATTTCAATTTCTTTTTTTTTCTTCGATAAATGTATTTCTTTGAAAAAGGGAAATGTCCTTCCTTTTCCTTTTTCCTGTTTTAAGATGGCATCATCCATCATTTATTAGAAATGGAGGGTGCAATTGCATGACCACTGGAAGAAAATGGAAGAATATTGACAGAAATCAGAGGCTTTGAACAGTTCCCTTGCATACAATGCAGCTTTGCCAGCCTGAGTGAAGGACCTGGAGGCTCAACTCCAGAGGAAGGTGGCCACGCAAAGGAAACTACAAGGGACAGTGAAATATTCGTCTGAGAATTTAGAAAGTGAATGCTGTCAGAAAAAGCAGCTTGTTCTGGAGAATGAAGTGTTGAATTGGACAATTAATGAGAACAGTAAGCTAATGGCATCCTAATCTGGGCAGTTGGACAAGTCGTCATCTATGACTGGCTCTATGATGGCATCATTCAGCCCCAGCAATGACTGTTGTGGTATTTCCACCTTGGCATTTGTCCTTGGAAACCCTGATCAACCACATAACTCAGTGACTTGGGTTGCGCAAATAACATAAAAGGTATTAAACTTCGATCAATATCATGGTATAAAATTTCATCTGCACGTGTTGGAGAGGGCAACTTTAAACCAAAAATTTTAACTTGTATATATTCAAGTTCAAAATTGTGTATATGCTCTCTGAAAGGCTCCTACTTCATAGATACCCTATAAAAAACGAATTTTCATAGTGAAAATGAGTATCCTAATATCTTATTACTAGCTTTGGAATTACCTCAATTGATCTGATTATGAAGGAAAATGTTTTTAAAGCTGTTTACACCTGTAAATGTGTCAAAGTCGTTTATCTGAAAACTTAAGACTGCTGTTATCATTATGAAATTCTCAAGTGTGTGTTACAGTAAGATTTTTAAAAAATGAGGATTTTCGAGAAACTAACAGTCATGCAGCAAAGTTTTTTAAATCATAGATGTCTGAAAATTAAAATTTTTTGATTGGTAAAACTTTCTAATAATCTGATATAATTATGAGTTTACTCTGGGTGGGTTTTTGAATCTCTTTAGGTGCGTTTTTAATTAGATACATGAGAATAGGTTATAAACTAATGCATACATGTTTGTAGACCATGTTTAAAATGACCTTCAGGGCCATATGTTTAGGTAACCTTTTTTCATATTATGCATGCAAAATATTTTGGTAATTACATTCATACAGTATATTATCAGGAGTATCTTATTCAAAAACTGATTCAATTAGTATGGAAAAAAATCTAAACCTTATGCTGTTATCAAGTTTCAGAGAACTAGAGAGTTATTGAATTGAGGATGAAGTTTTTTCAATGATGGTGACAGAATACAGTTGCTTTCATGAGGAAAATCCTCATTAAGAAGAGAATTCTCCTGAGAGTATGAAAAGGCATGATTATAAGGGATAAGTATAAAAGTTCTCAACTTGACACAGGAATGCAATTTCAATCAGAGAAATATTTATGATTCCTTTCTGGATGCATGTCTGTTTAGTTTGAAAGGCAAGTTCCAAATTTTTCTCTCAAATAGTTTTTTTAAACATATTGTCCGAGTACATGTCTTTTGGGTTTCTGATTAAAATGGAGAAACATGAATTTCTTGCAGTAGTGAAATTCTTCTTTTTAAATGAATTAATTCCTCAGGAAAGTTACTTGAAGTTTATGAAAGTGTAAGGGGACCAATTCAATTTCAGCTGAAAAAAACTGAGATGCTGAAATTTAGCAGGGTTCCAATATCCCTTTGAGCTGACCCACAAGATGGAGAGCCATCAAGTGCTACAGTACAGAAAAATGTCAAACAATATACAAAATATCAGGTACGACATTAAACGATGAAAGGGGCATGAGATACCTTTTACCATGAGGATAGCAAAAGAAAAGTTATAAAATGACGCACTTTTAAATATAGATGGGTAAGCTGTAGGCAATGTGAGTGCTGCATTTGTTAAAAGCTTTTTAAAAGCAATTTCCCAAACAATGTTTTCACAGATTTAAGACATAACCGATATATTATCAGATGGCTTAGTGCCAAAGAAACCAATAGTGAACACATGGTTTAATAGCAGGGTATTTGGGTTAATAAAGTTTTAAATGTTTCGATGAAAAAAACTTCCTTCATTAACTCCTATTTTGATCCTATTCCTTAAACCATGTGCTTTGGACTGAAATATATCAAAGCCTCCTTATCAAGAAAGCAAATTCCACAGAAAGTACCTCCATTCTAATCTATTTTCATATAGAAACATATATTCACAAATCCTAACATCCTGACCTACTTCCCCAAAGACAACAAATGGCCAGGCAAAGTGAGAATACAACTTAACTAATACATTCAAAACCCAAGGTATAAACAACTTATTATATGTATTCCTAATTGAGTAATATTTCTTCACCAACTACCACCAAATGATTCGAACATAATAAGATATTGTTGCTATACTTAATAATATTGAAATGAATGATAGTCAAATGAAAATGTCCATAACTGATGATTTTTATTCAAAGAAATTACACAAAACAGGAAAATGATGTCACATATTTACAAACTTGAATTTAATATATTATAATGATCTTTGGTAGTGATATATATTTGCAAATAATGCTCATATAACTAAATTATGCATGTTTAATTAGAGCACTTCTGTTTTTTACTCTTTTCTAAGCCTGCCTTTATTCAATGATGATACTTTGTTGTTGAAATTCTGACAAACATGTAACTCATTTATGTGGGCTTTCACATGTATGTGGCTGTCAATAAGGCTCCGGTTATGAGCATGAGTGAATGATTTTGAATATAATTTACACTGCTCCTTCATTATTTTACAGTGTGTGACTTCATGTGTGACTGGAGATTATTGTTCCGAATGAATTCTTTAGAACAGATGTTGCACCTGTGTGGCTTTTCACCAGTGTGTGTCATCATGTGCCTCTTCAGATTAATATTCAGCGCAAATGCTCTTGAGCATATCTGACACTTGTGGTTCTTTTCTCCAGTGTGGGTCAACAAGTGCATCTTTAGATTATTACTCTGTGAAAATGCTCTTGGGCACATCTTACATTTGTGCCTCTTTTCACCAGTATGGGTCAACAGGTGAATTTTTAGATTATTATTCAAAGCAAATCCTTTAGAACAGATCCCGCACTGGTATGACTTCTCACCAGTGTGTGTCAACAAGTGTCTCTTTAGATTACCATTCAGTGCAAATGTTCTTGAGCATATCTTGCACTTATGGCTCTTTTCTCCAGTGTGCGTCAACAAGTGCATCATTAGATTACTTTTCTGCGCAAATGCTCTTGAGCATATTTTGCACTTGTGGCTTTTTTTACCTGTGTGTGTCAACGAGTGCCTTTTTAGATCAATACCCTGAGTAAATGTTCTTGAGCATATTTCACACCTATGTGGTCTTTCTTTAGTATGGGCCAAAATGTGCCTCATTAGATACTGCTTGTGAACAAAACCTTTCAAACATATTTCACATTTAAACGGTCTTTCTGCAGTATGTGAAGACCTGTGGATTATGAGTTGACTCAAAAATAGAAAGTTTTTGGTGCATAATTCACAAGGGTACTTATTTTTTGCAGGATGCACCAAGTTGATGTGCCTTACAAGGTCATTTTTCCTCTCAAATGACTTTGAGCAAGAGTCACAATTGAATTGTGTTGCCTTCCTAACATGCACACGCAAGACATGATCTTTGAGAAGGTCCCTTTGTGCAAATTCCTTGTAGCAAATTTGACAAGAATGCAATAAAATGCCTCCTGCGTCCTTCCCTGCACCATCTTGTTCCTTGCAATTATCTGAAAGATTTGAAGAAAAGGAATCTTATCAATGAAAAATTATATACCTGCAATGAACAAGTTTGTTATCTCCAATTGGTGGTAAATAGACTTATAAACATGAAAAATTATCAAAAAAAGGGTTCAAAGCCATCATGCATTACATTTCCATAAATGTTTACTTGATATGATCAAATGCCTAGAAAATAAAATTTGTAAAAGGATTCAAAGAAGGGATAGGAATATTTCCTGTTTTAAAATAATGGAATTAAGAAAAGACAAATTTATAAAGAAAGGGAATTCTTTTCCTGGGGAATAGAAAATTAAATGAAATTAACTCTGTTAGGCTTTTCTTTACCAAAAGCCCAAAGTCCAACAATAGAAGTTAAAATACCAAAATTACAAAATGTAAAATAGGAACGAAGAGAACGACTATCTTTTTTATATTTATTGATTAATAAAATCATCAATTCATTCATGGACAAATTACTAATCACGTAAAATGGTCAATTTAGTGAGTGATAAAGTCATTTACCTCAAATAATTTGATTTATACTAAATTTATTTATAACTTCTATTTAATTATGTGAAAATACTATTAGTATGGCAATCTCCAGCCGACATTTCCAGCTGACAAATATAGTGCTCTTAAAATTACTTTTATTTATAATTTTTATTTAATTTATCTAAAAAAGACCTTTCACATTTTCTGGCTTAACATTTCCTATATTGGTCCTTTAGATTGCTAGAACTTTAAACAACAAATATATTTTACACAGGAAATTTAAGAAAGAAAATAAAACCCCTACTTTAACTTTTCTATCAATAAAACCATTTAAAAACATATTTATCACTAAAAAGGGAAATTTATTGTTAGGTTTATGATCAGAAAACAAATTTTATGTTACTTCTTTTAAACAAAAGAAAATATCAGTGTATAATATGTGAAAAATTCTTTTGGGTTTAAGAGAAAATTATAATGAAACAAGTTATTATTACCAAATTTAAGTGTCACAAAAAGTTATGCGGAACAGCTGTTGCTAGCCGCTTGCTAGCTTTTGCCATGATCAATTGTGAGGCACTTCTGTCATGACTATTTCAAATTCCAGCATTAATTGTGCTCTTGTTTTAATCATGGGCAGATAATTCTGACTCAATTACATGGGCTACTTTTATAAATATAAATAATAAATTACATTTACTATAGCATTCTTTTTCTTGATATTTTTAAAATCAAACTATCTTGCAATAAAATAAATAAAGGACTAATTCTCAAAATTACAACCTCAAACTGATCAAGCTAAGTGTATAACTTAGCTTGATAAAGCAAAAGTTAAACCATACCAAAATAAATCATGAGGACCTTAGAATTAACAATATGTTAGTAGCTACTAAACCTACATTTAGCTGCAATACTATTATCCCACAAACATTATCAGAGTAGGGATAAAATTTTTGATTTTTTGTGACTTCATGTTACATCATTATTGGGCACTCTGGTTCAATTATGAAATTAGGTACTATGGAAAGATTTGGACCAATTCCGGGCTGATATTTTGCTTGAATTCAATAAATGAAATAAAATATATTACGGTGCTAACTTTTTAAAATGTAATTATTTCTCACAAGGACTTTGCTAAGGACTAAGATGTTAATTCCTGAAAAAAACAGAAACTAAATAAGCAAAGAGGAAATATTAAATTAAGAATGTAAGCCATTTCTATAAAAGGAAAATGTCTGAAACAATTAAAGAGTATGATCTTGTTTTCATCATGGGCAGATACTTTTGACTCAATTACATGGGTTACTAAAATGAATCTAAATAATAAATAACATTTACTATAATATTCTTTTTCTTGATACTTTTTAAATTTCATCACCTAGCAATAAAATAAATATAAGACTGATTGGCAAAATTACAACCTCAAAGTGACCAAGCTAAGTGTACATTAAACCATGCCAAAATAACTCATTAGGACCTTAGAATTTATACTATATTAGTAGCTACTAAACCTACTTTTAGCTGCAATAACATTATCTCACAAACATTATAACAATAGGGATAATATTTTTGATTTTTTGTGACCTCATATTAGATTATTATTTGGCTTTCTGGTTCACTTGTGACATTAGGAACTATGGAAAGATTTGGACCAATTCCAGGCTGAAATATCTGTCGAATATAGGAATTGAAAGATAATATATTAAGGTGCTAACTTTTTAAAAGATAATTATTTCTCACGAGGACTTTGAAAAGGACTAGAGCCTTATTTCTCAAAAAACTAGAAATTAAATAAGCAAAGAGGATATTTAAAATTAAGAATGTAAGCAATTTCTAGAAAAGGACAATATTTGAAACTATTATGTTTTCATGAAAGAAATTAGTGTATATGGGAGCAATGCTCTAGTTCCAGGTCTTAAAGTTGGAGTCCTGGAACTAATTAAAAAGGCTTATGCAGGGGATGTCTTAAGCCTGAGAAGTTTCTAAGTAGCAAAAAATAGCGTGACAATTTAATAAAGATAAGGGCCATGTAAGACATCAGATGACCACTCAAACTGATTCTGAGCTGTCAAAAATGAAACTTTTTTTCACTCTGCTATGCATTTAATAACCATCCTTATTAGTAAAGAATCCAGCCTTTTGGGTAGAACCAACATTAACAGTTTAATGAGGATCTTGTTTTAAGGGAGGTATGTGCAATGTTGGTGACAAAAGTCTTGAGCAAGGAACAAAAATAGAAAGAAGCTTCTGACATAATTTGCCATTACAATGCTCTAATAAGCCCTGACCTTGCTCTACTGTCCCTTTTCTTGTATTTGAAATAAAAAGGCAGATCAAAAGATATCAATTATACTCCAATCTAACAGTTCAAGTACTGATGACAAATGCTGAAACAATATTTTAGAAAATGATATTCAGTGGACTTTTGACAAGCAGCAGATAAGGTATACAAGGTATATTGATGCAGGATCAACATATTTTTAATTTATTTAGGTAGCTGTGTGGATACAATTATTGGTTTTTGAGTTTTAGAGCCAATCATAATACCTATTATAAGGATCCTGCATAATTTTTTACCCAAACTCCCTAAAGAGAATAATCAAGGGTTACATATTCAAAAAAAAATGTTGGAATACCTTTTGAACAAACTTTTCTATAAATTAAGACCGTAATAAATAAACCTGGAATTAAATTGATCAGTGCACTAAAACCCTGAAAAGGGAAACTTTCAAACTGAGCGAGAATGTTCAAAATTTCAATTACAATCTTGTTCAAAAGCAGTGAAGGTCCTTGACTGTTAATCTGAAATTGATTAGAAAATGAAAAAAGGCAACCATGGAATATTTGTGGTTCAACATATGTATCAGATTGGTACTCAAATTATTAAAGTTTGAAAACAAGAGGGACTTAGATAGTAACAACCTAAGTCAGTGAAATGAAATTTATTATATGCATTTTATTTTGTTTATTTTTAGGATTTTTGCCCAGCAAATGCCTGAAAGAGAGCATTTTATGTGTCAACATGTTCTGTTACAGTTTTTCTTGGGATCAGAAGCAAAAGGATAGAGAGTAAGGCATTCAATTACTTAGAGGATGATCAGTTTGGGTAAACCAAAGGAGGAGGTACATGTGATGCCATTGCAGTAATGAGATTATTAATCAAAAGGAATATAGAACATGACCAGGTGTAATGCCAAAAATGGAGATAGATTGGAGGGAAATGAGGCTAATCTGCAACCTGTTCATTTCTGAGACTGCTCAGGTGCAAGTAAGGAATGAGGAGTCCAAATGGGCAGTGTTAGGAAGAGGTGTAAGGCAGGGTTGCCCATTATCACCATTGCTGTTCAACATGTATGCAGAGGAAATGATTAAAGAGGCATAGGAAGAACTCGAGGTAGGAATGAAAGTGGGTGGGGAATTCATAAAATCAGTTAAGTTTGCTGATGACCAAGCTTTAGTTCGTCTGTCAGCCAAGGGGCTGCAAGCATTGATGAGTGAATTAGAAATTCAGTGTGACAGGTATAGGACGACAATCAATATTGATAAAATAAAGGATATGCTATTTCCTAGAATGAAAAAGGCTAAGCTTAACATTAAAATATGATGGCAAAAACTAGAGCTTGAAAAACAGCTTACGTATCTCAGTATTGTTTGGACCAACACAGCAAAAGTAATAGGGACATAAGGATAAGAATTGCATCAGGTGAAGGGATGTTCAGCAAGGACATTATGAATGGACTCTTTAGGAAACTTTGATATGGAGGATAGCTATATACATTGCAGAAACGTGGTCATTGAAGCAGGAGGATAGACATTGACTGAAGGATTTTTAAATGTGGGTATGGAGAAGAATGGAGAAGGTAAAATGGTCAGAGAGGAAAACAAATGATGGAGTTAATATATGCTGAAACATATGATGGAGTTATTATATATATAATAATGCATATTGTTATGGTATATTGGGCAAATTAAGAGGTTTGCTGGGAGATATCTTTTGGAGGGAGGAATGGTTGCTGAAGGGGTTATTGACTTGCAGCCGGATGTTGAAGACTAATAGAGGGTAGAATGTTAGGCAAATGAGTAAGGGGAGGAACAGAATTGAGATATTAGACTGGATGATGGGAGGAAGAAAGAACTCAGAGCTGAAGAGGGACCTGATATAGTGTAAGATGTAGTTTTTAGCTGGGGTCAAAATTATTTAATTGGTATTTATGTCTATCCATAAACCTGCCTTGACTGCTAGATTACCTGACAACAATAATAATTCTGTTACAAAGTTATTCTGTTTTAAATATTTTCCCATCAATTTTTGTAATTAGTGATAACATTGTATCTGACATTTTAGGTATTTCTAAAATATGCAAAATGCAAAAGGAAGACTACAGAGTGTCCAGCTCCACTCACCTTGTGCCTTTAACTGTTCCGATGTACCTCCTCTCATCACTTGCAAAGTATCATCATTACATTCTTCCTTATTATCTACTCCTTCATCAGATATTAAATGCAATTCTAAATCTTCTAAATCATTCTGAAAAATACCAACATAACCAATGTAGATTGCATCCATGTAAAACATAAATAATATGCCCAAAAAACTTTCAAACCTAATCTATAAAATTATACAAGGTTTAAAATTTTACATTTCAATTTAAATTAATAATTTAAGCATGTATTTATACAGAACATTAGTCTTAATTCCTTCAAAAGCATTAATATTATTCATTTAACATTTTAACATCAAATGATATTGCCAGTGTTTCAATTCAAGTTTAGAGAAGGTAAACTATAGAAGAGCTTACTCTTAAAATATAAGTAAACCTTTGATATCCATGGATTAAAAATATAAAATGAAAATATTTAAATACTGTTAACAAGAAAATGCCTCAAATTGTGAATAATAGTTTTGGCCCACCAATTAAATTAAATAACATATGAAATGCAGAGAGTAGGTCTGGCGACTTATTGTTCTCATAGCAATAAGATTCTTTAACAAACTATAAAATGTCATCACATTGTCTAATTGGAATCATGATCTTCTTCAAGAAATTAACCTGGTCATTTTGAACATTGACAGCCCTAATTGATTGCTGAAAATTCCTATCAAGAGCTCTCTTCATCTATTATGATAACAATGCCAAGCATACTCATTCTTATCTATTATGACAGATGGTAAAAATTTCAAAATAATTTAATAAGGAACAAATATCTTGGGAGCTAATTTCTTCAATTACAATGGTGCTTAAATAATTTAGTAGTCCTTCATTTTCTTAAACACAGAACATTTGATACTGTTAATAGTTGAATTAAATTAAAGTATGATTCAATAAAGTTAATACAGATTTTTTATGCCAGTCCTCATTTAAAGAAAGATTAATCCATGCAGAACCACACGGAAGGCCATTTCATCTCATAACACTACCTAAGATTGAAAAGCCCTGCACTCAGGATATAACATAATGCATATTGTTATGAAAGAGCATTGGTAATGAAAGCAATGCATAAAAGCTTTCTTCCATTACCTGAATCTCAACTTCTTCACAGTTATCATCATCCATCAAATTCACATTAGTGTTGGCTGAACAAATGTCCTCTTCCTCAATTGATGACTTTTGTACTGAATGGTTAATAGCTATCGTTGAACTACTCAATGCCATCAAAATTCTTCTTTTACCATTCACTAAATCAACACCATGGCTCTCTGAATCCTTTTGAAGGCTTGGGAGCACACACAGCTCCTTAATAAACATAAATAATCATAATCAACACCAAGTTGTTTGATAGGTAAATATAAAGTTCACCTAAAAATAAGCCTTATATAGGCATTACTTAAAATTATAATATTCATAGGCACATAATAGAGAGATAATAGACTTTCCATAGGTTACATATTATTTCTGAAGGAGGTTCTGCGCTAAACTTATGGAATTTTTAACACCATGCTTTGTTGAGAAACTGGAAACCTGTCTAAATACGGTATTCATTTTTGTGGCCAATTTATAAGAGGGTGATCCTATGCAAGAAACTACAGGTCGTATGGGTGTTCCATCCTTATGGACTTTAGGTAGTCCGTAAAACCTAGGGGGTTGGGGGTTCATCTGGAGTAAGTACCTAATCTCACTATCTTTGAACAGTGTTTTGCAGGCAGAGAGGGCTGACTTCACACTATTATGAAATCTGGCTGTAGGGTCTCGAGGAATTAATACAAAAGGATTATTAGTTAACACATCAATACATTTATCAACGTATAAGGATTTGTTTAGGATCACAACACTGTTCCCTTTATCGGCTTTTGAAATAATAAGGTCTTCATCTTCGATCTTGGATTGGATGGATCTTAAAACTTTCTTCTGTAAGGTTACCTTTTTGGGTTGTACGGTGTCCAGGTCGGTAATTCGCGAGGTAATGATATCGGCACAGATTTGTTTTAGGCCCACTTTCTCTTTACGGAGGGAAACTTCACAGTCCACAATCAGAGATTTTAAGGTTCTCTGAGTTAGTGGATGGTTTGGAGCAAATTTTAATCCTTTTTGTAGAAGATCCATTTCAGAACTATCAAAGTTAGAATTAGACAGATTGAGCACTTTTGGATGGAACTTGGGATCACAGTTGTATTCAGGTGGTGGAGCACTTTTGGTTGTATCTCGTTCACGCGTTAAGGCATGTAGTTTTCTGTTAATGATGGAGCACTTCATTGATGAGACTTCACTTACCAGCGTTTTAAAACGTTCATGAAGACTGTTCCACTCAGCAGGGTGTAGGTTGAATGATAGCTCGGAATGGAGTTGATAGAGGTAGACGGAGTAGGCATCCCTTTTACTATACCAGTTTTTCAGCTCACGGCGAATCCAGATTTTCTGGGCAGACTCAACTGCATGCTGCGCCGATCTAGTAGACGAGGTGGTTCTTAGGTTCACGTATTTAGGTATCACATCCAGAGCGAGGCACTTCCGGTTGAATAAAATGTTTAGTTCCGCTTTACGGAATTTAACTGAAAGATCAAGGTAGAGTTTGGCCTGGTATGCTATGCTTGCATTACGAATAAGTTCAACAGATTCAGGCTTGAGGTCGTGGAAGTTCATCATAATGAAATAAGGACAATTTGCACTTTTCCACAGTTTATTTAACGTACGACGCGTTTCAACTCACAGAGTCATCATCAGGTACAAGACAAACAAAATAGTAAGGAGACCTTATTTATATGTACAGAAGACGTGGTTGGGGAGGGAGAGTCGTGTAGGGGAGAGGAGGAGGGGGGGGAGGAGAGGCAGAGAGGTTATAAAGAGCGAAAAATGGGGGGTTAATGACAGGAAAAACCGCAAAGTGGGGGACAAGGGGCTGGAGTATCGGGAGCGGGTTGTTGTATAGCAGGGGGTTAAAGGCTTAAGGACATAGGGAAGGAATTATCAGTAGGAGATAGTGGGGGGGGAAGATGGGTTAAACAGGTAACTTTCTGGGAAGCAGAGCCCACTGCTGGTTTTAGTGGAAGGGATGAGCCACGTGCTGCGAGGGGGGGAAGGGGGGGGGGAAGTGCACTAGTTAATTCTTGGAAAATATGATGACCGAGGGTAGTGGGCAGTGAGAGACCCTGACAGGGGGGGGGAGAGGAGGGTGAAGTCATGAAAGAGGAGGGGCAGTAGGATTTTGATTCTTGAGTTAATTAATCGTGAAAGGGATCTTGAGGAGGGGTGAATGGTTCACAAAAATTTGTTCATTTAGGAGAACATTGTGGTCCTCCTGCAGTATTTCCAATTGTTCCAATGTGTCCAGTTTCAACCCCTTATTCTCCAGGTGGAGGATTTCTGGAACAAACTTGCACTCATGTGATGTCCTTATTAGATGTTTGGCTAGGAGAGACGTTTCATCCCCTGATGTCCAGCATCTCTTATGTTCTTTCACTCTCGTGATGAAACCTCTCCCAGTCTGGCCTATGTAGCACTTTTCACAGGAATCACATTTCACTTTGTACACACCGGATTGAAGGAGGGGGTCCAACTTGTCTTTATTTCTGCATAATATCCTCCCTAGTGTGGAGGGGTTGTAAAGGGAAATGTTATATATATCTTTGGGGAAACGTCTGGCTAATTTGTCCGTGAGGGGACCAACTTTTCTTACCTTTAAAAATTTTAACGAGCTGGTTTTACCATTCGTTGAGTTATTAGTCCAAAAATACGACGTTCTAATTCACATCTTGTACGTTTTTAAGATTTGGATTTAAAAATTTGATAATTTTTAATTATTTTTCGTGTTACCAATGAAATCATGTTTTTTTGTAAATATAATTGAAATCTCGTATTTTTTCTCTAGTTCTTTTCTTTTCAAATATTTACCAGCTAGTTTCACCATTCGTTGAGTTAATAGTCCGAAAATGCGACGTAATAATTCCAAACTGGTACATTTTTCATAAATATTGTGCAATTTAAAATGGATCACTAATAGATTTCCATCATTTTCGCTTTTCTTCATTTTTAGGGTTTCCGATGATATCGCGCCTTTTTCCTCCATTTTTTTCCATTATTTTTATTTGGCCCCGTCTTTTCACTATTCCTTTATTTTGTCGTATTTAAATACGAGGCGTTAATTCTAAACTTCTACGTGTTAAGATTTGTTCTAGAAAATAAATATTTAAATTTATTTTTCGTGTTTCCAATGAAATCACGAATTTCTACGCAAAGATTTGTAGTTAAGTAGGTTGTCACCCTTGGTTCTCCATTCGTTGAGGTTTCCTTCGCAAAAAATGGCGTTGTAAACAAATTGCGAATAAAAATTTGTTTGTTCTCTAAAAAAAGACGGTGTTTCATTTTTTGTTTGCAATAAATACGCGTTTTTTTCTCAAGTTCTTACCTTTAAAAATTTTAACGAGCTGGTTTTACCATTCGTTGAGTTATAAGTCCAAAAATACGACGTTCTAATTCACATCTTGTACGTTTTTAAGATTTGGACTTCAAAAATTGATAATATTAAATTATTTTTCGTGTTTGCCATAAAATCCTGTATTTTTTCTTAATATTTTCCGTGCAAGTAGTTTTTCCTCATTTATTCCCCATTTTTTTAGTTTTTCATGGCAAATTTTGCCTTAGCTAGTCAAATCGCTTCAGTGGTATTGGTTCGCAATTGTTAGTTATAATTATTTGACGCCCTCTTTTCACCATTCGTTGACTTTGTCGTGTTTAAATACGACGCGTTAGTTCCACATTTCTATGTGTTAAGATTTGTTAATGAAATAGACCTTTGTAATTTATTTTTCGTGTTTCCATTGAAATCACGTATTTCTACGTAATGATTTCGAGGTAAGCAGGTTGTTTACTTTTAATCTCCATTTGTTTAAGTTTCCTTCGCAAAAAATGGCGTTGCAAACGATTCGCGTATAAAAATTTGTTTTTTTCTCTAAAAAATGACGTTTTTTTTGGTTTCATTATATTGGCGTTTATTTTTCTGGTTCTTTTCTTTAAAAATTTTAACGAACTTGTTTCACCATTCGTTCAGTTATTAGTCCAAAAATACGACGTTCTTATTCACATCTGGTACGTTTTTAAGATTTGGATTTCAAAAATTGATCATTTTAATTTATCTTTCGTGTTTCCAATAAAATTCTGTATTTTTACTTAATATTTTCCATGCAAGTAGTTCGCCCTCATTTGTTCTCCATTCGTTTAGTTTTTCATGGCAAATAATGGCGTTGCTATTCAAATCGATTCAGTTCGAACTTTAAAAATATACCGTTTTCTTTCTTTTTTAGTGTTTTCTATGAAATCGCTTATTTTTTCCGATTTTTTTTCCTTTCAAGTTATTTGAACCACTCTTTTCACTATTCGTTGATTTTCTCGTGCTAATATACGACGCAATAAACCCAATCTTCTACGTTTTCCAGCTTTGGTCATGAAAAATATATCTTTAAAATTCATTTTTTGTGTTTGCAATAAAGCACGTAATTTTAATCGATATATTCCATGTACATAGTTTACCCATCAATATTCCCCATTCGTTGAGTTTTTCATCGCAAATTGTGGCTTCGCAATTCAAGTCGCGGTTGTGAATTTGTTTTTTTCTTCAATAAACGACCGTTTTCCTTCATTTTTCTTGTTTTAATTGAAATCTCGTATATTTTCTCTAGTTCTTTCCTTATGAAATTTTAACCTGCTTGTTTCACCATTTGTTAAGCTATTCGTCTTGCGATACGACGCGATAATTCACGCCTATTACGTGCTAAGGTTTGGTCTTGAAAAATAGATCTTATTTATCCGAATTTCCTGATTCTAATAAAATTACGTATTTTTACTTAATATTTTTCATGAAAGTCGTTTATCCACTTATGTTCCCCTTTCGTTGAGTTTTTAATCGAAAAAATGGCGTTGCATTAAATACGTGTTTGCGAATTGGTTCGCTCGCTAATAAACAACCGTTTTCCTTCATTTTGAGTGTTTTCCGATGAAATCGCGAATTTTTCTCAATTGTTTTCCCTTCTTTTCACCATCGTTGACTTTGTCGTGTTTAAATACGACGCGTTAGTTCTACATTTCCACGTGTTAAGATTTGTTCTTGAAAAATAGATCTTTGTAATTTATTTTTCGTGTGTCCAATGAAATCACGTATTTCTACATAATGATTTCCAGGTAATTAGGTTGTTACCTTTTGTTCTCCATTCGTTGAGGTTTCCTTCGCAAAAGTTGGCGTTGCAAACAAATCGCGTATAACAATTTGTTGGTTCTCTAAAAAATGACGGGGTTTCTTTATTTTTTTGTTTTCAATAAATTCGCGTTTTTTTCTCAAGTTCTTATCTCCAAAAATTTTAACGAACTGGTTTTACCATTCGTAGAGCTTTTAGTCCAAAATAACGAATTAATAATTCTTATCTCCTTAGTTTGTAAGGTTTGGTATTAAAAAATAAATCCTATTTATCCATTCTGCGCAATGACAAAGCGTATTTTTACTTAATATTTTTCAAGAAAGTAGTTTTGCCACTAATGTTCCCCATCCGTGGAGTTTTTCATCAAAAAATATTGCGTTGCTCTAATTTGCGTTTGCGTATTGTTTTGCCCGTTAAAAAACGTCATTTTTTCTTCATTTTTAGTGTTTACGATGATATCGCGCATTTTTCCTCAATATTTTCAGCATTATATTATTTTGGCCCCAACTTTTCACTATTCCCTTATTTTTTCGTATTTAAATACGAGGCGTTAATTCTAAACTTCTACGTGTTAGATTTGTTCTAGAAAATTAATTTTTAAATTATTTTTCGTGTTTCCAATGAAATCACGTATTTCTACGTAATGATTTCGAGGTAAGCAGGTTGTTTACTTTTAATCTCCATTTGTTTAAGTTTCCTTCGCAAAAAAATGGCGTTGCAAACGATTCGCGTATAAAAATTTGTTTTTTTTCTCTAAAAAATGACGTTTTTTTTGGTTTCATTATATTGGCGTTTATTTTTCTGGTTCTTTTCTTTAAAAATTTTAACGAACTTGTTTCACCATTCGTTCAGTTATTAGTCCAAAAATACGACGTTCTTATTCACATCTGGTACGTTTTTAAGATTTGGATTTCAAAAATTGATCATTTTAATTTATCTTTCGTGTTTCCAATAAAATTCTGTATTTTTACTTAATATTTTCCATGCAAGTAGTTCGCCCTCATTTGTTCTCCATTCGTTTAGTTTTTCATGGCAAATAATGGCGTTGCTATTCAAATCGATTCAGTTCGAACTTTAAAAATATACGTTTTCTTTCTTTTTAGTGTTTTCTATGAAATCGCTTATTTTTTCCGATTTTTTTTCCTTTCAAGTTATTTGAACCACTCTTTTCACTATTCGTTGATTTTCTCGTGCTAATATACGACGCAATAAACCCAATCTTCTACGTTTTCCAGCTTTGGTCATGAAAAATATATCTTTAAAATTCATTTTTTGTGTTTTGCAATAAAGCACGTAATTTTAATCGATATATTCCATGTACATAGTTTACCCATCAATATTCCCCATTCGTTGAGTTTTTCATCGCAAATTGTGGCTTCGCAATTCAAATCGCGGGTTGTGAATTTGTTTTTTCTTCAATAAACGACCGTTTTCCTTCATTTTTCTTGTTTTAATTGAAATCTCGTATATTTTCTCTAGTTCTTTCCTTATGAAATTTTAACCTGCTTGTTTCACCATTTGTTAAGCTATTCGTCTTGCGATACGACGCGATAATTCACGCCTATTACGTGCTAAGGTTTGGTCTTGAAAAATAGATCTTATTTATCCGAATTTCCTGATTCTAATAAAATTACGTATTTTTACTTAATATTTTTCATGAAAGTCGTTTATCCACTTATGTTCCCCTTTCGTTGAGTTTTTAATCGAAAAAATGGCGTTGCATTAAATACGTGTTTGCGAATTGGTTCGCTCGCTAATAAACAACCGTTTTCCTTCATTTTGAGTGTTTTCCGATGAAATCGCGAATTTTTCTCAATTGTTTTCCCTTCTTTTCACCATCGTTGACTTTGTCGTGTTTAAATACGACGCGTTAGTTCTACATTTCCACGTGTTAAGATTTGTTCTTGAAAAATAGATCTTTGTAATTTATTTTTCGTGTGTCCAATGAAATCACGTATTTCTACATAATGATTTCCAGGTAATTAGGTTGTTACCTTTTGTTCTCCATTCGTTGAGGTTTCCTTCGCAAAAGTTGGCGTTGCAAACAAATCGCG